>NC_057813.1:145712101-146312101 GCF_018294505.1 Triticum aestivum | reverse complement strand
AAGCCAAGACTGGTTTCTGGTTTAGCAAAGGTAATCTCCAAGCTTTATGCAGGAATTGTTGAATAAAGTCACTAGAAGTATGCATATGCTGGTGGTAGTCAAGTTTGTGCAAGTGCAAGTATGAGTATCCTTCTAGTGTGTGTACTAAGTATTAATTAATGCCTGCAGTGTTCAACGCATGACTCGAGCAGTAAAGACTTGGTAGGACGTAGAATAAAAGTTTGGTGGCCTTTGGATAAGGAGTAAGTTTCCTATTTTATGTAATTCTGAACATTTTTTATAATCTAATCTTTGAAGGTGGGCTTCGATTTTAAGTTATTTTTGTCATCAGATTTTATCCAGGTGTTGTGAAATCTTATGATTCAGCAAAGAAGCTACATACAGTAAGTTTCCATTAGACGGTTTATTTTTTATTTTAGATAAAAAACGGTGGATTAGTTAGTATCTCTATCAGCATGGTGTATCTGTTTGATCCATTTTTCCTGTTATGAGTACCATCATGAAAAACAAAAAAAGTTTGCATTTTATCATGCAGGCTATTCTATGAAATTAGTTGAGTACTTATAATTCGAAGATTTTCCCCTCTCTGCTTAGCCTTATTTATAGAGATTGATACATACTGTTCAACTCTCACAAGGCCATGACAGCAACCTTTTAGTTCTTCTGCATATCCTACTCAATATCACAGCATGCAATAGTTGCATAGTTGATTGTGCTTGTAAGATATTGTGACTGCTGGGTACTCCCTCCGTCCGAAAATACTTGTCATCAAAATGGATAAAAAGAGATGTATCTACAACTAATATACGTCTAGATACATCTTCTTTCATTCATTTTGATGACAAGTATTTTCGAACGGAGGGAGTATATACTTAATATATATGCTTCTCTGTGTAGGTCTTATATGATGACGGAGATATGGAGCAGCTTAACATGGCTAAAGAAAAGTGGAAAATGATTGAAAGTAATGGTTCACCAATGAAGGTAGAGTATTGTCGATTCTTTCCTAGAAACTGTCTCTGTAGCCCTAAAGATAATGCTCAACTCATTATAGTTCTACTGATTGTTTGCAGCAGCAAAAGAAGGATCATGTAGGTTCAAATCAAGGACGGTAAGCCAGAATTTCTTCTTTACGAATTAAGAAATGACTTTGTCTGCCTATATTTTGCTTGTTAGCCATAACAAAGTATTGATTATCAATGTGAAATGTTGGATGTAAAGGTTTCTAGTCAGATTAAATGTTATGAACTTATTGCACATCTCATCCAATTGATGCTTTGCAAGATGAAGTAATTTGCTTTGCTTACCACCTGATCCAATGTAACACCTTGCAGAGCACAAGAGACGAAATCTACCAGCAGCACGAAAGTTCCAGCTAACCAACATAAGTCAATAAAGACGTAAGTCCATATCTAACTCTCAGACTGAAGGATCGTGCTGCAACTTTTCTCATCGATCCATCTTCTTACCACCTGAACCAATGTAACACCTTACAGAGCACAGGAGACGAAATCTACCAGCAGCACGAAAGTTCCAGCTAACCAACATAAGTCAGTAAAGACGTAAGTCCATATCTGACTCCCAGACTTAAGGATCATGCTGCAATTTTTCTCACCTGGTCCATTGTAACACCTTACAGAGCACAGGAGACGAAATCTACCAGCAGCACGAAAGTTCCAGCTAACCAACATAAGTCAATAAAGACGTAAGTTCATATCTAACTCTCAGGCTTAAGGATCATGCTGCAATTTTTTCTCATCGATCCATCTTCTTTAGGCCCTCACCTCTAAAGAGGAAAGAAAAACCAAAAACGCCGCCGGAAAACAAGCGTAGAAAAACATCAGGAGGTAGCAAGTCCATCGAAGCTACCAGCGAAGCTGGTGTTAATGATTCAGATTCAGCCAGTTCTCTCGCTCATTCAGATTCCGACAAAGATGTAAAATCAGGTATGGCCGTTTTATGTGCTTGTTTACATTTATCGAAATATGCATGCCGTTTCATCATCGTAGTTGAGCTTAGCTTTTGACTGTTTTATTACCAAAGATGGCGAGAAGGATAAAGAGGTAGCAGTTGGCTCAGCTGGGAAAGAAAAAACAGGAAAAACAGAGAAAGAGTCTGCAGAAGATATGGAGCTGGAAGAGAAAAAACCTGACGGCGACAGTTTGAGCTGCAAGGAGGAATCTGACGACGAAACTCTTGTAAGCGTGACCCGCTTCGACCCCGGACTGGACCCCTGATATATTTTCAATTTTCTGATTCTCTTCTGTTGTTTTCTGTTGAATCTGCAGAGTGTCTGGAAAAAGCGTGCATCGCAAGCGACATAGGCTTTGCTTTCTCTCAGTTGACATATGTCGTCCTAGGATGCAGATATCAGAGGCAGTCGTCTGTGGAATGTGGATATCTCATTAATTTGACCCTTCGCAGCTGACAGTTGTGATGTAGAAAAATGTTCTTTGCAATAGCAACAGGTTAGTATAGAAGAGCCAGCTGGATAGGAAGGATTTGCTTTGTAATGTTATTTAGGTGCTAGAACTTGTTGCCGACTTCGCCATGGCATTGTTCGATGGGCGTATGAATCCTCGAGGGTCAGATGTTGTGTAACATATCTAGTTCACCATTCTTTTGCAGGAGATAGCAACCGTGTCTTTGAAACTCATGTAGAAATGTTGTACAACAATAAATCAGTGTGTTGGGATTGTTTTGCTACCAGTGCGGTGGTCCTCTCTTCGGGCCCCTATTCGAACTTTCGAAGAAACAGATTTTGAATATGTAGCGAGATGCACTAGTTGTTTGGATTCGGACTTCATACTGTGCTAAAGAGATCATGTTGTAATTCTGTTTGCTGAACCTGTAGGTAGTATTAAATTTGATGAATGCTTGATTAAGTTTCCAACAAATTTCCATTTTTATAAGAAAAATACTGCACCTGTAGTCACTAAGTTTCTATAACTACTACAGATGAGGGGATGTAAGTTTCATCTTCTCACATGGTCCACCTGACATCTTGTTATGTATGTAGGCCAAACTCATTTGGTCCGTAGGAAGAAATGTTGCAGGTTGCACATTTTTATCCTGTTATTATGTATGTAGGCCAAACTCATTTGGTCTGCTGAAAGAATGTAGCAGGTTGCACATTTTTGTCCCATTTCCATTACTTTGGCATAATGGAAATACAGAGTTCGATAGAGATTACAGGAGGTGGGAAGGGGGGATAAGCGAGTTCAAAGCATTATCAAGAAACCAACTACACACTGCACGCAATGGGCACAGGCGCAAAACTGGAGGGAGGCAAAGCGAACTGCCCATGTTCATGGCAACACACGCCGGAAAGTCAGGTTGATCCTCGTCGAGGCCGCTCTTGCACGCTTGGGCACCGCGTGCTGCCAGTCCCGCTGGGTGTAGCCCCTCATCACGAGCAACGAGCCATGCTTCAGGAGGAACGAATGCTGCTGAGGGGCGCTGGCCTTGAGCCGCTTCCGAGCCGTTTCCCCAGATTCACCAGCAGCTGCTGGATGAAGAACAGCATGAGTTAGTTTTACTCCAGGGTACAAAGCCTATAGCTCTCATCTAGTAGCAAGATGTGGCGAGTACCTTGTGATTTCGTGTTGGTAGGCTTCTTCCTCAGCAAGAACTCACGCTCGCACCCGAATGTGACCGACGCAATCTCTGGGGTAGGCCCGTAGAGGGGTTCGTCATCGGCGTGCCACGACACGTAGTCTGAACCTCCCTTGTATCTGTTCAGCAGCAGGCTGTTAAAGTGGCTCCCCGGGAGGGCTTCATGGACCTAACCGATGTGTACGAGTCAGAAGACTGCTGTGAAGGCTGAACGCTGAGAATACTCTCCAGATGTTACCTTCTAAATAAGAACAAGTCCAACTGGTTTCTGCTGATTACGGGGTAGCAATGCAAGAAGTCACCTTGGCCCATCTCTTACCTCTTTCAAGATATCCTTGAGCACTGGGAAATCATCCCAAGAATGCGCATGAGGCTGATGGCCGCTGTACCTCAAATCTGTTAGCCCTTTATCTGCCACATAGCAGGTATCTCTGGGCTGTAGAATAGCAAAAAGGATCAGATACTTGGTTTAGAAGCCTCACAAGGGTTATATGACCAATGCGCTTCTTGTCAGTTGTCACTAGAGCGAATATCGTTATCGAACCAATGGGGCTAGACGACTAGTAGCGTTAGGAGGAACACATCAGACACTTTGTTAAGGTGGCACCAAAGACAAGAGACCATCACCATGGCACCATCAATGGTTAACTGGCATTGTATACATCGTAGCTATGTTGCACTCCAGCGAGCAAATTAGATGAGCATCCAGCAATTATCTTCGGCTATCAAAACTTCAATACGGCGGAAAGAGTTTGACAAAATGTATTACTACCATGAGGCAAGCTCCTCATACTTATATCCTGACTGCTCTTTCGTTTCAGTGTCAATCAAGCTAACAAGAATGGCCATATGTCTACAGCCAGGGACAGAGTGATGCTCATTCCCTAAATGGTTTGGAAGTACCAAACCACAAGGTGCAATCAAACAACATGTCAAATATGTTAATCATCCTACATAATTTTGTATCGGTACGCTTTACATACTGTTGAACTGAGGTACTCTAGAAAGAAAAAACAATTTGTTGTACTGCTAACTGCTTGCCCCAAACAACACGCATTCACCACCCAAGGCATGGATAAGTGCAGACCCATACTGATGATCCAACCTACCATTCCAAAATCCAGTTAATATTTCTTCAAACTTAGAATTTTTTTTCTCCTCCCCAAAATAACAGCACGGCTACCAATTTTGGAGAGAAGGGTTAGGAACCAATGTTAAACGCAAGGGACCTAACTGTGACTGAACGAGGCGCAAGAAATGGGGGTAATAAGGGGGGCATGAGAGGGGCGCCGACCTGGACGACGGAGCGGCCGAAGACGCGAATGGTGGGGCGTGTCCACGGGATGCGCTTGTCGAGGTGTTCGAACATCTCCCACGCCGTCTCCCGCGACATGAACCGCGGGATGTGCACCACCTCGCTCCCGCCGCCCAGGTCCGTCACCTCTCGCCGCGGCTCCGGCTTCCTCGCTTCTCCTTCTTCACCCTTCCTCTCGCCGGGGCTGGGGCTGAGTCCGGGGTTCGGATTGGGCTGGCCGAGCCGGAGCCGCGAGGCCATTGGCGATGCGGCGGGAAACGAAGCGGCGGTGGACGGAGGGTCGGAGATGGTGGCTGGAAGAGGCGGCTAGCAGAAATGAGTAGGGGCCCAAAGAAGGCGGGTTTCAGAAGTACGTAAACGTAGTACGGACACGGAATACAGGTCCAATAATCCAATTGTTTCAAGAAATAAAAATAACACGGTGCTTCTTCCTTTTCTTTGCGAGGAAAGTTACACTGAAACGTGTGGAGTTCTAAATAGTTAAAGACATACTATAACAAATTAAAATAAATAGCTAAGAAGTTCATAGCTCGCAAAGAAGTTAACAAATTACATTCAATTTCAATCAATTTCGAATGGAGGGACTAACAAACAACTAAAATTAGCACGACACGTTTGATCTAGTTACACCACGAGCTACTACCACGTATAGCACGACGAATCAATAGAGCAAACAAGTTATAAGCAAATGATTCTAGACTGTCTACGACCTTGGAAGGCAACCAACAGTTTGCACACGCACAATGCATGCAACGCAACGACCCTCTCATGCAAAGGCCAGCAAGGCGGCACCCACTCCCAGAGCGGCGCCAACGGCGTGATAGGCACCGAAGGGCGCGGCGCCGCTGGTCTTCCCGTCGCCGGCGTTCCCGCGCGGCGGCATGCGCGTGGATCCTGATCCGGACCCCGGCGTGGAGTTGAAGGACCCGCCGGGAGACATGGCGGGGGCCTCCGTCGGGGAGGCGGCGCCGTTGTCCCTCTGCGCCATGACGCGCAGGGTGAACCTCTGGCCGGCGTCGCAGTGGCCCGGCGAGCCGCTGATGAAGTAGAGGAAGCCGCTCCGCTCGAGCCGGAACCTCGCCTCGCCGCCCTCGAGGCGGAGCACCGGCCTGTCCGCGCCGCAGCGCTTGTAGTCGTCGCGCGTCACCACCAGCACGGAGTCGTTCTTGTCGTACCTGAAATCTGCACGCACTCCCGTTAGTTCCGTCGTATGGACGCACGGCCGCCGGCCGCCGCATGCACGTGCTTGGTCGATGCTTACGGAGGAAATCGCCGACGTGGAAGCGGTTCTTGGTGGCCCAGTGGTTGTAGGTCTCCTCGCCGGGCGCCGGCTGCCTCCAGCCCCTCTCTACGCCGCCGACGGTGAACACCCGCGGCGACGACGACGACGCGGACGCGGCGCCGGCGAGAAGGACGCAGGCAACGGCGGCCGAGAGCAGGACGCCGGCCATGGCTTGCTGGCTCTTCTTTCTAGCAGTGTTGTGCAGCGAGCGGGATTCGCTGTGATTGTTGGGTTGGTGTCTCTCGTGAGCTCTGCCAGGCCGGGGAGGAGGTTATATAGGGTCGGAGACGAGGAAGTGGCGCCGGTGGAGTACATTGGTGGGCGGTTTCCCGAAGAGACGTGGCCGGCACGGGGACCGTTGATGGCGGCGGAGGTGAGGATTTGGACGGTGTGGGATTGGCCGAGAGCGTGCGTGCATGACTTGGTCAGAGTGGTCTGGGTGCGCGGCGGTTTGGTCCAAGGGGAAGGGAGACGTGGGAGGTAGGAGCGTTGAGGGGTTTGACTGTTGGAAGTTTGCAGGAATGGCGTTGAAAGATGGAACCCGGTCGGTGCAAGGGCCGTTTTGGGTTGGGCTTCAAAATTTTGCCGCGGGGTTAATGAAACGGGAACTTTGAAGTTCCTTTGAGAAGATTCAGAAAGAAATTACCAAGGATACAACTCAATTCTCCGATGAATTAGCACATTATCGCTTTCAGTTTGGGTGAAATGGATAACTGTGACCAATCTTCAACCCGACATACGACAGAGGGATACAAGGTGGCTATTGGCGGGAACGCTTTTGCACGTTCCTTAAGAGAACATTATCCAGTGAGCTATGAGACCAATCCCTAAAAACAAAGTTATGATTAGACCATGGTCTGGGATGAAACTGGTCCTGAACCATAAAACGAAAGGTGATTCATAAACAGAAAGGTGCCGGGCAAGTGCATATAAGCCGTCTAAAGGGAAGTTTCGTGTGAATGCTCAACCTTGATTTGATCCCATGCCCCAAAAAAGGGTGATATAACCCACTGCTCGCCTAAGAATATACTGGCGTAATCACTACTAGTTTCCTGAAGTATCCAACTGCGAATATTAATTAGTACAGTTGGCATTACCTGTCGTGGTACTAAGTCTGACAGTAAGAGTAGGGGTACGTATGAGGAGGCAAGGCCCTAGCTACGGCGAGGCTGTACACTCCAGTTTACGAGTTCAGACCCCTCTCGAAGGAGGTAAAAGCCCTACGTCTCGATGCCTTGAGGCGGTCGACTGGAATATGGGTGTGTGTTACAAGGGGTGCGAACCCTTGTCCCATAGGAGGGGGTGGCTTATATAGAGTGCGCTAGGACCCCAGCCGTCCTCCGTTACAGGGGTTCAATGTACATTAAGAGGACGGGGCGTCGACCCGTTGGCGGGGCAGCTAAGATTTCTGCCAGCCCACCTGAGTTCAAGTCACGTCTTGGACGTGTGGTGCTCGCGGAGTTTCTCCTATAAAAAAATCCTAACGAGGGTTAGCCCTTGGGCTGGTCTCATTTTTTTTATAAAGTGTTATTAATGATCTTTAAGACTACGGAGTGAACGCTTGACCGTTGCCATCCTGAGTGACTTTAGGTCTTCTGTACTCCGAGTGGTTTCCTGTATGGTCGAATGCCTTCATCCTGGTTGAGTGAAATTGGGGTTATCCGAGTGAGACGACTGGTCGAGTGGATTGCACCTGATGGCTTCAATTGGTACTCCTTGCTATACTTTGAATGTCCTTGTTTCTAGGGTAGTGACCTTGGGTAGGGCGTATAGGTCAGGTCTATGACCCTACCCTAGGTCTATGGCATCGTCATTAGCCCCCGAATGGAATGAGGTCCGAGTGAAAAGAAAGTTGAAGTTGACCCTGCCTTGACTCTTGTGCTTCACAAGCATTCATACTGAGTTCGAGGTCCATGCTGAAACTTCGACTTTATTTCAGTCGCCTTGATCGATTCAGAGGTCGGCGAGTGAACTTATGCTGGCAATCTTCGAGTGTTTATATGGTGCGAAATCTTCGGCGCGATTGGTTATGCGGTTCCTGGATCTCACGGGATTCAAAAATTTGGGAAAGCGCGCGAGGCGGAGCGCGCCGCAGTAAACGGGACGGATAGACATGGGCGCCTTGATTTCTGCACCACCTTTTTTGCCACGTATCCGGTGCGCGACTATTGTGGAATTTGACAGGACCGCTCGGGCCCACGCGTCAGCCACTTGGAAGTAGGCCCATAAAAGGCGTCGAGGCTGATGCATTTGCACAGTGCGCTACCATTCCCCTTGTTCTTCCTCTGCTTCTCCACTTCGTCCTCTTTCATCCTCGACGCCGCCGCTCCGCCAATGCGCAGCCCGCCACAATGGTGAAGGATAAGATGGCGGCACCGGAGTGCGCGAAGAAAGCAACGGCGACGGTGATGGGCAAGAAAACGAATCAGGGATCATCGTCGAGGTCCGGGTTGCCGCCTGGTTGGATCTCAATACCTAGCTCAATCTCGTTACCAGCAAGTCTCTTTACTCATTCCGTAATGCATCATCCCGCAATTAACTCATTAGTCACATTGCTTGCAAGGCTTATAGTGATGTGCATTACCGAGAGGGCCCAGAGATACCTCTCCGCCAATCAGAGTGACAGATCCTAATCTCGATCTATGCCAACTCAACAAGTACCATCGGAAACACCTGTAGAGCACCTTTATAATCACCCAGTTACGTTTTGACGTTTGGTAGCACACAAAGTGTTCCTCCGGTAATCGGGAGTTGCATAATCTCATAGTCATAGGAACATATATAAGTCATGAAGAAAGCAATAGCAGTAAACTAAAATGATCAAGTGCTAAGCTAACAGAATGGGTCAAGTCAATTACATCATTCTCCTAATGATGTGATCCCGTTTATCAAATGACAACTCATGTCTATGGTTAGGAAACCTTAACCATTTTTGATTAACGAGCTAGTCAAGTAGAGGCATACTAGTGACACTATATTGTCTATGTATTTTCACATGTATTATGTTTCCGGTTAATACAATTCTAGCATGAATAATAAACATTTATCATGAAATAAGGAAATAAATAATAACTTTATTATTGCCTCTAGGGCATATTTCCTTCAGTCTCCCACTTGCACTAGAGTCAATAATCTAGTTCACATCACTATGTGATTTAACACAAATATTCACATCTGTATGTGATTAATACTTATAGTTCACATCATCATGTGACCAACACCCAAAGGGTTTACTAGATTCAATAATCTAGTTCACATCGCTATGTGATTAACACCCAAAGAGTACTAAGGTGTGATCATGTTTTGCTCATGAGAGAAGTTTATTCAACGGGTCTGTCACTTTCAGAGCCGTATGTATTTTGCAAATATTCTATGTCTACAATGCTCTGCACGAAGCTACTCTAGCTAATTGCTCTCACTTTTAATATGTATCCAGATTGAGACTTAGAGTCATCTGGATCGGTGTAAAAGCTTGCATCGATATAACTCTTTACGACGAGCTCTTTTATCACGTCCATAATCGAGAAATATTTCCTTAGTCCTCACTAAGGATAATCTTGACCGTTCTCCAGTGATCTACTCCTAGATCAAAAATTGTACTCCCTTGCCAAACTCAGAGCAAGGTATACAATAGGTCTGGTACACAGCATAGCATACTTTATAGAACCTATGACTGAGGCATAGGGAATGACTTTTCATTCTCTTTCTATTTTCTGCCATGGTCGGGTTTTGAGTCTTACTCAACTTCACACCTTGCAACAAAGGCAAGAACTCCTTCTTTGACTGTTCCATTTTGAACTACTTCAAAATCTTATCAAGGTATGTACTCATTGAAAAATCTTATCAAGCGTCTTGATCTATCTTTATAGATCTTGATGCTCAATGTGTAAGCAGCTTCACCGAGGTCTTTCTTTGAAAAACTCCATTCAAACACTCATTTATGCTTTCCAGAAAATTCTACATTATTTCTGATCAACAATATGTCATTCACATATACTTATCAGAAAGGCTGTAGTGCTCCCACTCACTTTCCTGTAAATACAGGCTTCACCGCAAGTCTGTATAAAACTATATGCTTTGATCAACTCATCAAAGCGTATATTCCAACTCCGAGATGCTTGCACCAGTCCATAGATTGATCACTGGAGCTTGCACACTTTGTTAGCACCTTTAGGATTGACAAAACCTTCTGGTCGCATCATATACAACTCTTCTTTAATAAATCCACTAAGGAATGCAGTTTTGGCATCCATTTGCAAGATTTCATAAAATGCGGCAATTGCTAACATGATTCAGACAGACTTAAGCATCGATACGAGTGAGAAAATTGAAGGAAATATGCCCTAGAGGCAATAATAAAGTTATTATTTATTTCCTCATATCATGGTAAATGTTTATTATTCATGCTAGAATTGTATTAACCGGAAACATGATACATGTGTGAATACATAGACAAACTTAATGTCACTAGTATGCCTCTACTTGAGTAGCTCATTAATCAAAGATGGTTATGTTTCCTAACCATAGACATGTGTTGTCATTTGATTAACGGGATCACATCATTAGGAGAATGATGTGATTGGCTTGACCCATTCCGTTAGCTTAGCACTTGATCGTTTAGTATGTTGCTATTGCTTTCTTCATGACTTATACAAGTTCCTACAACTATGAGATTATGCAACTCCTGTTTACCGGAGGAACACTTTGTGTGCTACCAAACGTCACAACGTAACTGGGTGATTATAAAGGATCTCTACAGGTGTCTCCAAAGGTACATGTTGAGTTGGCGTATTTCGAGATTAGGTTTTGTCACTCCGATTGTCGGAGAGGTATCTCTGGGCCCTCTCGGTAATGCACATCATTATAAGCCTTGCAAGCAATGTGGCTAAGGAGTTAGTTATGGAATGATGCATTACATAACGAGTAAAGAGACTTGCCGGTAACAAGATTGAACTAGGTATTAGGATACCGATGATCGAATCTCGGGCAAGTAACATACCGATGACAAAGGGAACAATGTATGTTGTTATGCGGATTGATTGATAAAGATCTTCGTAGAATATGTAGGAGCCAATATGAGCATCCAGGTTCCGCTATTGGTTATTGACCGGAAACGGTTCTCGGTCATGTCTACATAGTTCTCGAACCCGTAGGGTCCGCATGCTTAAGGTTTCGATGACAGTTATATTATGAGTTTATGAGTTTTGATGTACCGAAGTTTGTTCAGAGTCCCGGATGTGATTATGGACATGACGAGGAGTCTCGAAATGGTTGAGACATGAAGATTGATATATTGGAAGCCTATGTTTGGATGTCAGAAGTGTTCCGGGTGAAATCGGGATTTTACCGGAGTACCGGGGGGTTACCGGAACCCCCCGGGGGCTTAATGGGCCTACATGGGCCCTAGTGGAGAAGAGGAGAGGAGGCAAGGGCTGGGCCGTGCGCCCCTCCCCCTAGTCCAAATAGGACAAGGAGAGGGGGGCGGCGCCCCCCCTTTCCTTCCTCTCTCCCTCCTCGTTCCCCCCTTCTCCTAGTCCAACAAGGAAGGAGGGAGTCCTACTCCCGGTGGGAGTAGGACTCCCCTTGGCGCGCCCCCTCCTAGGCCGGCCGCCCCCTTCCCCCTGGATCCTTTATATACGGGGGCAGGGGGGCACCTCTAGACACAACAATTGATCTCTTGATCTCTTAGCCATGTGCGGTGCCCCCCTCCACCATAGTCCTCCTCGATAATATTGTAGCGGTGCTTAGGTGAAGCCCTGCGACGGTAGAACATCAAGATCGTCACCACGCCGTCATGCTGACGGAACTCTTCCCCGACATTCTACTGGATCGGAGTACGGGGAACGTCATCGAGCTGAATGTGTGCTAGAATTCGGAGGTGCCGTAGTTTCGGTGCTTGATCGGTCGGGCCATGAAGACGTACGACTACATCAACCGCGTTGTTCTAACTCTTCCGCTTTCGGTCTACGAGGGTACGTGGACAACACTCTCCCCTTGCTATGCATCACCATGATCTTGCGTGTGCGTAGGATTTTTTTGAAATTACTACGTTCCCCAACAGTGGCACCCGAGCCTGGTTTTATGCGTAGATGTATATGCATGAGTAGAACACAAGTGAGTTGTGGGCGATACAAGTCATACTGCTTACCAACATGTCATACTTTGGTTCGGCGGTATTGTTGGATGAAACGGCCCGGACCGACATTACGCGTACGCTTACGCGAGACTGGTTCTACCGACGTGCTTTGCACACAGGTGGATGGCGGGTGTCTGTTTCTCCAACTTTAGTTGAACCGAGTGTGGCTACGCCCGGTCCTTGCGAAGGTTAAAATAGCACTAACTTGACGAACTATCGTTGTGGTTTTGATGCATAGGTAAGACGGTTCTTGCTCAGCCCGTAGCAGCCACGTAAAATTTGCAACAACAAAGTAGAGGACGTCTAACTTGTTTTTGCAGGGCATGTTGTGATGTGATATGGCCAAGACGTGATGCTATATTTTATTGTATGAGATGATCATGTTTTGTAACCGAAGTTATCGGCAACTGGCAGGAGCCATATGGTTGTCGCTTTATTGTATGAAATGCAAACGCCCTGTAATTGCTTTACTTTATCACTAAGCGGTAGCGATAGTCGTAGAAGCAATAGATGGCGTAACGACAACGATGCTACGATGGAGATCAAGGTGTCGCGCCGGTGACGATGGTGATCACGACGGTGCTTCGGAGATGGAGATCACAAGCACAAGATGATGATGGCCATATCATATCACTTATATTGATTGCATGTGATGTTTATCCTTTATGCATCTTATCTTGCTTTGATTGACGGTAGCATTTTAAGATGATCTCTCACTAATTATCAAGAAGTGTTCTCCCTGAGTATGCACCGTTGCGAAAGTTCTTCGTGCTGAGACACCACGTGATGATCGGGTGTGATAGGCTCTACGTTCAAATACAACGGGTGCAAAACAGTTGCACACGCGGAATACTCAGGTTAAACTTGACGAGCCTAGCATATACAGATATGGCCTCGGAACACGGAGACCGAAAGGTCGAACGTGAATCATATAGTAGATATGATCAACATAGTGATGTTCACCATTGAAAACTACTCCATCTCACGTGATGATCGGACATGGTTTAGTTGATTTGGATCACGTGATCACTTAGATGACTAGAGAGATGTCTGTCTAAGTGGGAGTTCTTTAGTAATATGATTAATTGAACTTAAATTTATCATGAACTTAGTACCTGATAGTATTTTGCTTGTCTATGTTTGTTGTAGATAGATGGCTCGTGCTGTTGTTCCGTTGAATTTTAATGCGTTCCTTGAGAAAGCTAAGTTGAAAGATGATGGTAGCAATTACACGGACTGGGTCCGTAACTTGAGGATTATCCTCATTGCTGCACAGAAGAATTACGTCCTGGAAGCACCGCTGGGTGCCAGGCCTGCTGCAGATGCAACTGACGACGTTAAGAACGTCTGGCAGAGCAAAGCTGATGACTACTCGATAGTTCAGTGTGCCATGCTTTACGGCTTAGAACCGGGACTTCAACGACGTTTTGAACGTCATGGAGCATATGAGATGTTCCAGGAGTTGAAGTTAATATTTCAAGCAAATGCCCGGATTGAGAGATATGAAGTCTCCAATAAGTTCTATAGCTGTAAGATGGAGGAGAATAGTTCTGTCAGTGAACATATACTCAAAATGTCTGGGTATAATAATCACTTGATTCAACTGGGAGTTAATCTTCCTGATGATAGTGTCATTGACAGAATTCTTCAATCACTGCCACCAAGCTACAAGAGCTTCGTGATGAACTATAATATGCAAGGGATGGACAAGACTATTCCCGAGCTCTTCGCAATGCTAAAGGCTGCGGAGGTAGAAATCAAGAAGGAGCATCAAGTGTTGATGGTCAATAAGACCACCAGTTTCAAGAAAAAGGGTAAAGGGAAGAAGAAGGGGAACTTCAAGAAGAACAACAAGCAAGTTGCTGCTCAAGAGAAGAAACCCAAATCTGGACCTAAGCCTGAGACTGAGTGCTTCTACTGCAAGCAGATTGGACACTGGAAGCGGAACTGCCCCAAGTATTTGGCGGATAAGAAGGATGGCAAGGTGAACAAAGGTATATGTGATATACATGTTATTGATGTGTACCTTACTAATGCTCGCAGTAGCACCTGGGTATTTGATACTGGTTCTGTTGCTAATATTTGCAACTCGAAACAGGGACTATGGATTAAGCGAAGATTGGCTAAGGACGAGGTGACGATGCGCGTGGGAAATGGTTCCAAAGTCGATGTGATCGCGGTCGGCACGTACCTCTACATCTACCTTCGGGATTAGTATTAGACCTGAATAATTGTTATTTGGTGCCAGCGTTGAGCATGAACATTATATCTGGATCTTGTTTGATGCGAGACGGTTATTCATTTAAATCAGAGAATAATGGTTGTTCTATTTATATGAGTAATATCTTTTATGGTCATGCACCCTTGAAGAGTGGTCTATTTTTATTAAATCTCGATAGTAGTGATACACATATTCATAATGTTGAAGCCAAAAGATGCAGAGTTGATAATGATAGTGCAACTTATTTGTGGCACTGCCGTTTGGGTCATATTGGTGTAAAGCGCATGAAGAAACTCCATACTGATGGACTTCTGGAATCACTTGATTATGAATCACTTGGTACTTGCGAACCGTGCCTCATGGGCAAGATGACTAAAACGCCGTTCTCCGGAACTATGGAGCGAGCAACTGATTTGTTGGAAATCATACATACTGATGTATGTGGTCCAATGAATATTGAGGCTCGCAGCAGGTATCGTTATTTTCTCACCTTCATAGATGATTTGAGCAGATATGGGTATATCTACTTGATGAAACACAAGTCTGAAACATTTGAAAAGTTCAAAGAATTTCAGAGTGAAGTGGAAAATCATCGTAACAAGAAAATAAAATTTCTACGATCTGATCGTGGAGGAGAATATTTGAGTTACGAGTTTGGTTTACATTTGAAGCAATGCGGAATAGTTTCGCAACTCACGCCACCCGGAACACCACAACGAAATGGTGTGTCCGAATGTCGTAATCGTACTTTACTAGATATGGTGCGATCTATGATGTCTCTTACTGATTTACCGCTATCGTTTTGGGGTTATGCTTTAGAGACGGCCGCATTCACGTTAAATAGGGCACCATCAAAATCCATTGAGACGACGCCTTATGAACTGTGGTTTGGCAAGAAACCAAAGTTGTCGTTTCTTAAAGTTTGGGGCTGCGATGCTTATGTGAAGAAACTTCAACCAGATAAGCTCGAACCCAAATCGGAGAAATGTGTCTTCATAGGATACCCAAAAGAGATTATTGGGTACACCTTCTATCACAAATCTGAGGGCAAGATTTTTGTTGCTAAATTTGGATCCTTTCTAGAGAAGGAGTTTCTCTCGAAAGAAGTGAGTGGGAGGAAAGTAGAACTTGATGAGGTAACTGTACCTGCTCCCTTATTGGAAAGTAGTTCATCACAAGAACCGGTTCCTGTGACAACTACACCAATCAGTGAGGAAGCTAATGATATTGATCATGAAACTTCAGATCAAGTTACTACCGAACCTCGTAGGTCAACCAGAGTAAGATCCGCACCAGAGTGGTACGGTAATCCTATTCTGGAAGTCATGTTACTTGACCATGGCGAACCTACGAACTATGAGGAAGCGATGATGAGCCCAGATTCCGCAAAATGGCTTGAGGCCATGAAATCTGAGATGGGATCCATGTATGAGAACAAAGTATGGACTTTGGTTGACTTGCCCGATGATCGGCAAGCCATCGAGAATAAATGGATCTTCAAGAAGAAGACTGACGCTGATGGTAATGTAACTGTCTACAAAGCTCGACTTGTTGCGAAAGGTTTTCGACAAGTTCAAGGGGTTGACTACGATGAGACTTTCTCACCCGTAGCGATGCTTAAGTCTGTCCGAATCATGTTAGCAATTGCCGCATTTTATGATTATGAAATATGGCAAATGGATGTCAAAACTGCATTCCTGAATGGATTTCTGGAAGAAGAGTTGTATATGATGCAACCGGAAGGTTTTGTCGATCCAAAAGGTGCTAACAAAGTGTGCAAGCTCCAGCGATCCATTTATGGACTGGTGCAAGCCTCTCGGAGTTGGAATGAACGCTTTGATAGTGTGATCAAAGCATATGGTTTTATACAGACTTTTGGAGAAGCCTGTATTTACAAGAAAGTGAGTGGGAGCTCTGTAGCATTTCTGATATTATATGTAGATGACATATTGTTAATTGGAAATGATATAGAATTTCTGGATAGCATAAAGGGATACTTGAATAAAAGTTTTTTGATGAAAGACCTCGGTGAAGCTGCTTATATATCGGGCATCAAGATCTATAGAGATAGATTAAGATGCTTAATTGGACTTTCACAAAGCACATACCTTGATAAAGTTTTGAAAAAGTTCAAAATGGATCAGGCAAAGAAAGGGTTCTTGCCTGTATTACAAGGTGTGAAGTTGAGTCAGACTCAATGCCCGACCACAGCAGAATATAGAGAGAAAATGAAAGATGTTCCCTATGCTTCAGCCATAGGCTCTATCATGTATGCAATGCTGTGTACCAGACCTGATGTATGCTTAGCAATAAGTTTAGCAGGGAGGTACCAAAGTAATCCAGGAGTGGATCACTGGACAGCGGTCAAGAATATCCTGAAATACCTGAAAAGGACTAAAGATATGTTTCTCGTTTATGAAGGTGACAAAGAGCTAGTCGTAAATGGTTACGTTGATGCAAGCTTTGACACTGATCCGGACGATTCTAAATCGCAAATCGGATACGTGTTTATATTGAACGGTGGAGCTGTCAGTTGGTGCAGTTCTAAACAAAGTGTTGTGGCGGGATCTACATGCGAAGCGGAGTACATAGCTACTTCGGAAGCAGCAAATGAAGGAGTCTGGATGAAGGAGTTCATTTCCGATCTAGGTGTCATACCTAGTGCATCGGGACCAATGAAGATCTTCTGTGACAATACTGGTGCAATTGCCTTGGCAAAGGAATCCAAATTTCACAAGAGGACCAAGCACATCAAGAGACGCTTCAATTCCATCCGGGACCAAGTCCAGGTGGGAGACATAGAGATTTGCAAGATACATACGGATCTGAATATTGCAGACCCGTTGACTAAGCCTCTTCCATGAGCAAAACATGACCAGCACCAAGACTCCATGGGTGTTAGAATCATTACTATGTAATCTAGATTATTGACTCTAGTGCAAGTGGGAGACTGAAGGAAATATGCCCTGGAGGCAATAATAAAGTTATTATTTATTTCGTCATATCATGATAAATGTTTATTATTCATCCTAGAATTGTATTAACCGGAAACATGATACATGTGTGAATACATAGACATACTTAATGTCACTAGTATGCCTCTACTTGACTAGCTCATTAATCAAAGATGGTTATGTTTCCTAACCATAGACATGTGTTGTCATTTGATTAACGGGATCACATCATTAGGAGAATGATGTGATTGAGTTGACCCATTCCATTAGCTTAGCACTTGATCGTTTAGTATGTTGCCATTGCTTTCTTCATGACTTATACAAGTTCCTACAACTATGAGATTATGCAACTCCCGTTTACCGGAGGAACACTTTGTGTGCTACCAAACGTCACAACGTAACTAGGTGATTATAAAGGAGCTCTACAGGTGTCTCCAAAGGTACATGTTGAGTTGGCGTATTTCGAGATTAGGTTTTGTCACTCCGATTGTCGGAGAGGTATCTCTGGGCCCTCTCGGTAATGGACATCACTATAAGCCTTGCAAGCAATGTGGCTAATGAGTTAGCTATGGAATGATGCATTACGTAACGAGTAAAGAGACTTGCCGGTAACGAGATTGAACTAGGTATTAGGATACCGACGATCGAATCTCGGGCGAGTAGCATACCGATGACAAAGGGAACAATGTATGTTGTTATGCGGTTTGAACGATAAATATCTTCGTAGAATATATAGGAGCCAATATGAGCATCCAGGTTCCGCTATTGGTTATTGACCGGAAATGGTTCTCGGTCATGTCTACATAGTTCTCGAACCCGTAGGGTCCGCACGCTTAAGGTTTCGATGACAGTTATATTATGAGTTTATGAGTTTTGATGTACCAAAGTTTGTTCGGAGTCCCGGATGTGATTACAGACATGACGAGGAGTCTCGAAATGGTCGAGAAATGAATATTGATATACTGGAAGCCTATATTTGGATGTCGGAAGTGTTCCGGGTGAAATCAGGATTTTACCGGAGTACCGGGGGGTTACCAGAACCCCCAGGGGGCTTAATGGGCCTACATGGGCCCTAGTGAAGAAGAGGAGAGGAGGCAAGGGCTGGGCCGCGTGCCCCTCCCCCCTAGTCTGAATAGGACAAGGAGAGGGGGCGGCGCCTCCCCTTTCCTTCCTCTCTCCCTCCTCCTTCCCCCCTTCTCCAAGTCCAACAAGGATGGAGGGAGTCCTACTCCCGGTAGGAGTAGTACTCCCCTTGGCGCGCCCCTCCTAGGCCGGCCACCCCCTCCCCCCTGGCTCCTTTATATACAGGGGCAGGGGGCACCTCTAGACACAACAATTGATCTCTTGATCTCTTAGCCGTGTGCGGTGCCCCCTTCCACCATAGTCCTCCTCGATAATATTTTAGCGGTGCTTAGGCGAAGCCCTGCGACGGAACAACATCAAGATCGTCACCACGCCGTCGTGCTGACGGAACTCTTCCCCAACATTCTGCTGGATCGGAGTACGGGGAACGTCATCGAGCTGAACGTGTGCTAGAACTCAGAGGTGACGTAGTTTCGGTGCTTGATCGGTCGGGCCGTGAAGAAGTACGACTACATCAACCGCGTTGTTTTAACGCTTCCGTTTTCGGTCTATGAGGGTACATGGACAACACTCTCCCCTCTCGTTGCTATGCATCACCATGATCTTGCGTGTGCGTAGGATTTTTTTTTGAAATTACTACGTTCCCCAACATGTAAACTAACACTTTGACAAAAGTGATATAATATATGTGTCAGTAGGATCCTTTCCTATTGTCTTTGACCCCTAAAAAACGTTCCCCAACAGTGGCATCCGAGCCTGGTTTTATGCGTAGATGTTATATGCACGAGTAGAACACAAGTGAGTTGTGGGCGATACAAGTCATACTGCTTACCAACATGTCATACTTTGGTTCGGCGGTATTGTTGGATGAAGCAGCCCAGACCAACATTACGCGTACGCTTACACGAGACTGGTTCTACCGACGTGCTTTGCACACAGGTGGCTGGCGGGTGTCTATTTCTCCAACTTTAGTTGAACCGAGTGTGGCTGTGCCCAGTCCTTGTGAAGGTCAAAACAACACTAACTTGACGAACTATCATTGTGGTTTTGATGCGTAGGTAAGAACGGTTCTTGCTCAGCCCGTAGCATCCACGTAAAATTTGCAACAACAAAGTAGAGGACGTCTAACTTGTTTTTGCAGGGCATGTTGTGATGTGATATGGTCAAGATGTGATGCTATATTTTATTGTATGGGATGATCATGTTTTGTAACCGAAGTTATCGGCAACTGGCAGGAGCCATATGGTTTTCGCTTTATTGTATGAAATGCAACGCCCTGTAATTGCTTTACTTTATTACTAAGCGGTAGCAATAGTCGTAGAAGCAATAGATGGCATAGCAACAACGTTGCTACGATGGAGATCATGGTGTCGCGCCGGTGACGATGGTGATCACGACGGTGCTTCGGAGATGGAGATCACAAGCACAAGATGATGATGGCCATATCATATCACTTATATTGATTGCATGTGATGTTATCCTTTATGCATCTTATCTTGCTTTGATTGATGGTAGCATTCTAAGATGATCTCTCACTAATTATCAAGAAGTGTTCTCCCTGAGTATGCACCGTTGCGAAAGTTCTTCGTGCTGAGACACCACGTGATGATCGGGTGTGATAGGCTCTACGTTCAAATACAACGGGTGCAAAACAGTTGCACACACGGAATACTCAGGTTAAACTTGACGAGCCTAGCATATACAGATATGGCCTCGGAACATGGAGACCGAAAGGTCGAACATGAATCATATAGTAGATATGATCAACATAGTGATGTTCACCATTGAAAACTACTCCATCTCACGTGATGATCGGACATGGTTTAGTTGATTTGGATCACGTGATCACTTAGATGACTAGAGAGATGTCTGTCTAAGTGGGAGTTCTTTAGTAATATGATTAATTGAACTTAAATTTATCATGAACTTAGTACCTGATAGTATTTTGCTTGTCTATGTTTGTTGTAGATAGATGGCTTGTGCTGTTGTTTCGTTGAATTTTAATGCGTTCCTTGACAAAGCTAAGTTGAAAGATGATGGTAGCAATTACACGGACTGGGTCCGTAACTTGAGGATTATCCTCATTGCTGCACAAAAGAATTACGTCCTGGAAGCACTGCTGGGTGCCAGGCCTGCTGCAGATGCAACTGACGACGTTAAGAATGTCTGGCAGAGCAAAGCTGATGACTACTCGATAGTTCAGTGTGCCATGCTTTATGGCTTAGAACCGGGACTTCAACGACGTTTTGAACGTCATGGAGCATATGAGATGTTCCAGGAGTTGAAGTTAATATTTCAAGCAAATGCCCGGATTGAGAGATATGAAGTCTCCAATAAGTTTTATAGCTGTAAGATGGAGGAGAATAGTTCTGTCAGTGAACATATACTCAAAATGTCTGGGTATAATAATCACTTGATTCAACTAGGAGTTAATCTTCCTGATGATAGTGTCATGGACAGAATTCTTCAATCACTGCCACCAAGCTACAAGAGCTTCGTGATGAACTATAATATGCAAGGGATAGACAAGACTATTCCTAAGCTCTTCGCAATGCTAAAGGCTGCGTAGGTAGAAATCAAGAAGGAGCATCAAGTGTTGATGGTCAATAAGACCACCAGTTTCAAGAAAAAGGGTAAAGGGAAGAAGAAGGAGAACTTCAAGAAGAACAACAAGCAAGTTGCTGCTCAAGAGAAGAAACCCAAATCTGGACCTAAGCCTGAGACCGAGTGCTTCTACTGCAAGCAGACTAGACACTAGAAGCGGAACTGCCCCAAGTATTTGGCGGATAAGAAGGATGGCAAGGTGAACAAAGGTATATGTGATATACATGTTATTGATGTGTACCTTACTAATGCTCGTAGTAGCACCTGGGTATTTGATACTGGTTCTGTTGCTAATATTTGCAACTTGAAACAGGGACTACGGATTAAAGTGAAGATTGGCTAAGGACGAGGTGACGATGCGCGTGGGAAATGGTTCCAAAGTCAATGTGATCGCGGTCGGCACACTACCTCTACATCTACCTTCGGAATTAGTTTTAGACCTGAATAATTGTTATTTGGTGCCAGCGTTGAGCATGAACATTATATCTGGATCTTGTTTGATGCGAGACAGTTATTCATTTAAATCAGAGAATAATGGTTGTTCTATTTATATGAGTAATATCTTTTTTGGTCATTGAGGGAGTCCTGTATTAGGGGGTATCCGGACAGTCGGACTGTGTACGTCGTCCGGACTATTGAAGCATGAAGATACAAGACTCAAGACTTCGGCCCGTGTCCGGATGGGACTCTCCTTTGCGTGGAAGGCAAGCTTGGCGATCGGGATATTGTATTTCCTTTCTTGTAACCGACTCCATGTAAACCCTAGCCCTCTCCGGTGTCTATATAAACCGGAGAGGTTGGTCCCTAGAAGGCCGATCACAATTACAATCATACCATCATAGGCTAGCTCTTAGGGTTTAGCCTCTACGATCTCGTGGTAGATCTACTCTTGTACTACCCATATCATCAATATGAATCAACCAGGAAGTAGGGTTTTACCTCCATCGAGAGGGCCCGAACCTAGGTAAACATCTGTGTCCCTTGCTTCCTGTTACCATCAGCCTTGACGCACAGATCGGGACCCCCTACCCGAGATCCGCCGATTTTGACACCAACATTGGTGCTTTCATTGAGAGTTCCTTTGTGACGTCGCTGCAAGGCTCGATGGCTCGTCCCATCGTAAAGGGCGACATTACCTCGGAGGGAGCTCTGGCTGTAGGCCAGACGCTCTGGCTCGGCGGCTTTATCATGGCTGCCCCATCGGCGGTAGCGCCGACGATGGCCTCTCGGGTCATCAATCACAACTTTCGCGTCAGTTCGGAACTTACCGAACAGATGGATCCAATGGATCTCTCCTCCCTTAATGAACTCTTGGATCGCATCACCGCTCTGGGGGTAGCTACGAACTATGACCGGATTGGGCTTAAACCCGACCGAAGGGACATCAGGTCCCCGCCAGCCACCCATGAGATAGCGATAGTGGAGGAACCACACGCAGATTGTCCCTCAACTTTGAGGACGAATTATGTTCGGATTGGCGAACTCCTTGAGCCAAAAACCTGCTCAAACGAAAACATGACCCAGGCCCCGGACTTAGAATCGGGCATTGGGCCGAATAAATTGGGCGGTATTCCGGATTCTGAGCTGTTAAGCTCGGAACCGCCCGCGCCCTTGGGCGTTAGATCGGATCAAAATCCGGATTCTGCTAACAACACCTATCTGGACTTAAACTGTCTCTCCCGCATCAGGCAAGAGCCCCAGGAAACGGTGCATCGTTACTGGGCCAGATTCCTCCTTACGCTTAACAAGGTCAAGGACTGCCGCGAGGAGGACATGGTCTCACTCTTCTGCAAAAACTGCACGAACGAAGGGATCCTCAATGCTATAAGTCGCCGCGACATAATATGCTTCGCGGACTTGGCAATCATAGTACGGAAGTACTGTGCGATGGAGAGCGCTTGGAAGACCCAAACAGAATTTTGGGATAGTACTGCTCTCACCAAGACCTTTGTCCGAACTAAATGGACGAACTCTCATAAGTCGTCCGATCCAATCCCCAAGAAACCAAAGCCCACCCTAGGGCGGGGATCCGTACTGGAAGAATGGCTCGACGAGCCATGTAAGCTCCATAGTACTCCGGATACAATACCAACTCATAGCCTTAGGGCATGTTGGATACTCCGGCAGGTGGCAAAAAGTGGCGAGGATCTTCTTGCAAGCCATAAAGCGGAACAACATCCTTCCGGTACTAACAGTCTTCAAGACTTTTGCCTCGAACAACAGGCGCAAGCTAGCTCATCGAAGCTCTGCGGAAGTTTGCCATGTGGCAAAGATAAACCCCTGGAACAACACCGCTATAACTTTCAATGCCAGTGATGAACCTTGATTCCAGACTGTCCGAGCACCGGCCGCTTTGGTCCTTAGCGCAATCGTGGACGGCTTTCGGCTCACCAAAGTACTCATGGATGGTGGAAGCGGGTTAAACTTGATTTATGAAGAAACGCTCAACAAAATGGAAATTGATAAAGGCCGCATTGAGCAAAGCGGCACCACCTTTAGGGGAATCATCCCTACTCGGGAAGCGCGGTGCGCGGGAAAAATCACACTCGAGTTGTATTTGGCACCCCGGAGAATTATAGGTCCGAAGAAATCACATTCCAAGTGGCTCCCTTTAGCAGCGGATACCACACCCTTCTAGGGCGGGATGCGTTTACAAGCTTTCAAGCTGTACCCCATTATGGGTACATGAAGCTTAAAATGCCCGGACCCAACGAAATCATCACTCTTGCCAGTGATCTGGACGTTGCACTTCATGCCGAAAACAAAACCGCAGCACTAGCCCTGGAAGCATTATCTGAAGCCCTAGCAGCCGAAGAGTTAACAACACTGCGGGCCACCGTGGACAGGGACGACGTGATACTCGACAAACAACCCAAGTCCACCTCATTTAAACCTATAGACGAGATAGTCAAATTCCAAGTCCACCCAACGGACCCCATGAAGACAGCATCCATCCGGACACGGTTGAGCCCCGTGATGGATGCCGCACTGCGAGATTTCTTACGCGAGAATTGGGACATTTTCACCTGGCACCCTTCGGACATGCCAGGCAGCCCACGCCGGCTGGCCGAACACAGTCTCAATATATTAAAGGGATACAAACCGGTCAAACAGACCATAAGGCGGTTTTCAGAACCCAAACGGCAAGCCATGGGGGAAGAGCTAGCCAAGCTACTTGAGGCCGGATTCATCAGAGATATTAAACATCCGGATTGGCTAGCAAATTTGGTATGGTACCAAAAAAGGACAAATCTTGGCGCTTATGCGTCGACTTCAAAGACCTCAACAAGGCTTGCCCCAAGGATCCCTTTCCCCTCCCTCGCATCGATCAAATCATCGATGCCACAGCTGGACACGACTCGCTGTGTTTTCTCGACGCATACTCCGGATACCATCAAATAAAGATGACGGAGTCTGACCAAGCTGCAACAGCTTTTATAACGCCATATGACCCTTTTTGCTTCAACACTATGCCCTTCGGGCTCAAGAATGCCGGCGCAACCTATCAACGCATGATTCAAACATGCCTGGAAAAACAAATCGGCAAAACAGTGGAAGCATATGTGGACGACGTGGTCATAAAAACTAGACACGTCGAAACCCTAATACATGACTTGAGGCTTACATTCGATAACCTCCGGACATACGACATCAAGTTGAATCCGGAAAAATGCATTTTCGGTGTCCCCTCGGGGAAGCTGCTGGGCTTCATTGTTTCCAATAGAGGAATCGAAGCGAATCCAGCAAAAATCCGAGCTCTGTCGCAGTTGGCTATACCAACAGACCTCAAGCACATCCAGAAGCTAGCTGGATGCGTGGCCGCTTTGAGCCGCTTTATATCCAGGCTAGGAGAGAAGGCATTGCCTCTTTACCACCTCCTTCGACGCACCGAACACTTTGTATGGACGGATGCAGCCGTGGCCGGACTCGATGAGATAAAGACCTTATTGGCCAGTAATCCAGTCCTAACAGTGCCAAACATCGGCGAACCTATGCTACTATACATAGCTGCAACACATCATGTGGTAAGCGCAGTGCTCGTCATCGAACGAGAGGTGAACGGATACAAATTCCCGCTTCAAAAGCCAGTTTATTACGTATCCACGGTCCTCACCCCATGCAAATCCCGATACCCACACTATCAAAAAATAGCATACACGGTCTTCATGGCATCCCGGAAGCTAAGACACTACTTTCAAGAGTGTTCGATTACCGTCACCTCCGAAGTACCACTCAATGACATAATTAATAACCGCGACCCTACGGGCCGGATTGCCAAATGGGCCATCGAGCTCCTCCCGTTCGACATAATATACAAACCATGGCGAGCCATTAAGTCGCAAGTACTGGCTGACTTTGTCGCCGAATGGATAGAAGCCGAACTCCCTAAAGAGTACAACGCGTACTCCAACTGGATCATGCACTTTGACGGCTCCAAAATGCTGGCCGGACTGGGAGCGGGGGTAGTCCTGACGTCTCCCACCGGGGACACGGTCCAGTACGTCCTACAAATATTATACACAGACTCCAACAATGCAGCCGAATATGAGGCTCTGTTGCATGGTCTTTGGATGGCAGTCTCTATGGGCATCCAACGCCTGGAAGTGCGTAGGGATTCGAACCTTGCAATATCACAAATAAATGGAGACTTTGATGCCAGGGATCCAAAAATGGCGGCCTATCGTAATGCCGTCCTCAAAATGTCAGCTCGGTTCGAGGGTCTCGAATTCCACCATGTGGCTCGAGAAAACAATCAAGCGGCAGACGTCCTCGCCCTCATCGGCGCCAAACGCGACCCTGTCCCACCTAATATATTCCTGGAAAGGCTGTGCAAGCCATACGTAGTATGGGAAGGGGAGTCCGGCAATACCAGCACGGATCCGAATACACCCCCACACTCCGAACTATCAGACACAATCGGAGGCTCTGCCACCGAAATAACATCTTCGACCCACGAAATCATGGCCGTAATCGCCCCGTGGACTGAGCCTTTCTTGTCCTACCTAAATAGGCAGGAGCTCCCTGAAGACCAAAATGAAGCACGCTGCATAGTCCGGCGTTCTAAAGCTTACAAAGTCCACGAAGGGGAACTCTACAAGAAAAGCACGACCGGAGTGCTCCAAAGGTGCATCTCCGAAGAGGAAGGGCGGCAACTCCTGGCTGAAATACATGCCGGACTGGGCGGACACCACGCCGCAGCTCGAGCGCTAGTCAACAAAGCCTTCCGTATATGCTTCTATTGGCCGACGGCCCGAGCAGACGCATAGGACCTTGTCCAACATTGCGTCGGCTGCCAGCTCTTCGCCAATCAGAGTCATATGCCCCCTACCGCTCTCCAAACAATCCCCATAACTTGGCCCTTCGCGGTCTGGGGGCTGGACATGGTCGGACCTCTTAAAGGGGGAAGCCACAAGAAAAAATACTTATTGGTCATGGTGGACAAATTCACCAAATGGATCGAAGCCAAACCAGTTAAAACGGCCGAATCTGGACCAGTAATAGACTTCATATCCGGGGTCGTACACCGGTACGGTGTCCCCCATAGCATCATCACTGATAATGGCTCAAATTTCACAGCCGATGAAGTGAAAACTTGGTGCGGCAAAATGGGCATTAAGCTCGACTACGCTTCCGTCTACCACCCCCAAACAAACGACCAGGTCAAACGGGAAAATGGTCTCATCATGAGCGGCATAAAACCCAGACTAGTGCGATCTTCAACAGAATCGGATACGCACTGGGTAGAGGAGCTCGACTCTGTACTCTGGGGGCTGCGGACCACACCAAATCGAACCACCGGATATACACCATTTTTTATGGTGTACGGTGTGGAAGAAGTACTACCTTGCGACATAATACATGATTCGCCACACGTACGCATGTATGAAGAGAAGGAAGCCAGTTAGATCGGCAGGATAACTTGGATGCCCTGGAGGAGGAGCGCGATGTCACAAAAGCCCGTTCCGCATTCTATCAGTAGCATGCTCGACGATATCAAAGCAGAGAAGTGCGGGCCAAAACTTACAATATTGGCGAACTCGTTCTACGCCTCCCGGAGAAGAAGAAGGACAAACTCAAACCCAAGTGGGAAGGTCCCTTCGTCATTGACAAAGTTCTCACCGGAGGAGCATACCATCTACGTAATGCATCCGATAACAAACTCGAGCCGAACCCATGGAACGCGGCTAGACTCCGAAGATTCTATGCCTAACGCCGAACTCAGTGTTCGTCTCCTCACCCCTCCTTTTTAATTATGCTCCACCTGTTTTTCTCTCCTTTCTCGACCCTTTTTCTCTTCACACAAAGTATTTAATATAGTGCGGACTCCCGGATCATTTCGGCCGTACTATGTGTGTAAGCTGTACCTGGGGGCTTCCTATTCGGAAGCTATACATAATTACTTTAAATGGCCTTTTGCCCATCGCATATGCGTTCTTTTTCCATATGTGCCCTTTCTTCACCATTATATGCATCGATATGACTTAAGATGTGGCCAAGCTGGGTTGTCTGGCTCTTGTGTTTATGCCCTACGTTCCCGTTAATTTGGCTAGGGCATAAGGGGAGCACCTCTGCGATTGTTACTGCCGGTTAAGCCGGATGTGTACCTCAGACTGGGTGAAGCCGAAAGATAGTTTCCTTAAGAGAATATTCGATCGGTGAACAAAGAATGTATTCGTTGGTTACAACAAAAAACCCCAGAAGCTTTGTATCCCGCGCCTTCGTTCGCAGTCCGGACATGTGCATCGACACATGCATTCCCAGGGAAAGGAACCCCTAACGGAACTATTCTCCCTGGAAGATGTTTCTTGCTATCCATGCAATATAACATAACTAGTTGGGTACTTGTCTATTCAAGCACTTATGACCCCTACGCCTGGTCTCCACGCATACCTCGGTTCTTGTATAACCGAGCGGGTATTCGGACACACCCCGGACTATAGGATCCGGGGGTTGAAGCGAAAAGGTCCGCCATGACAAATGATTTCAATCCGGCTAGGGGCTATTTATGCCAATTAAATTACAAAGTCACTGAGACTGACTATACTCCTCCTCTATACCATTTAACAGGCTATCTAGCCTACAATCTTGTTGAGAATACTTAGCGGCTAACTCTACCTGGTCATATACCAGACTCATGGGAATTTCTCGCCCATCCGGCCCCGCCGGTCCTACTTCAGCCATATGGTTCGGGTCCAGCTTGGTGTAGCGCGTCTTCGCCATTGCCCAGGATTCTTTTGCTCCTTGCCGGCATGCTGATATCTTCCATAGACGGAAGCGCTGCTGGGCTCCTTGAAGCAGGTCCGCAAGCTCCCCCATGCCATTCGGCAGGAGGCTTGATGGCCACAAGGCCTGAGCAATGCCGTGCATCACCTGCCGAGCACGCTCGTGCAACTGCAAAAGTTCTTGCAGCAAATCACCTACAGATGAGGGCATCTCCTCTTCAGGGCGACCCGTTAACATTCCTGCGGGCAAATTTTTTTCAAAAAAACTTCCTCGCCGAACTATCACACAGTTCGCTTGAGCTCTTACCATAAATGCCGCATCGAAGCTTTTTGTTCTCCTTCACGGAGTCCGCCAATTGAGCACGGACATCCTTTAATTCCACGTCCAGACGAATATTGGCATCTTGTAGCTTGTTCTTCTCTTGCGTCACCTGCGTAAGGATGCGCTCGCCAGCCTTCAGCTGCCATTGGAGACGCGAGTCGTCACCCATTACGCCCTCCGGATTCACCCCGGGATTGTCTGCAGAATTTTCTGTTAGACTAAACGCACCAGCCATTTACTAACTGGTACATCTGCGTATAATGGAGACAAATATTACCAGAGGAGGCCTTTCGGGATCCCTCTAACTTGGCTACCGCATCAGTCAGCTGGGCCTTGCATGCCTCCAGCTCCCGCGCCAATTGTTCATTCTTGTCCACAAGGACCTGTGCATATATTGATCCTTCAAATAGTTGTCCCAACTATTCCAAGTCTCAGGGGCTATTACTAGACATACTTATCAAAATTTCTTACCCGTATGTCTTTGGTATACTGGTTTGTCGCTTGGGGAAGCCCGCCTCGAGCAGCTCGGACATATGCGTCCGCCGAATTGAAGGCATTAAAAGCCTCTTCGGAAAAGATGTTGTTTCGGAGCACGGCCCTCCGGCGCCGCTGATTCATGGCGCTCTCCACTTCGGAGTTCGTGGCCGAACACATATCCGCATCCTCCGTCGGGAGGCTATGCGGTGCTGGCCCCGTGTCCGCCTCCGCCCCCGAAGCCGGTTCTGGAACCCGGCTGGTGGAGGTGTGATTGGTGGGGTCCCCGAATATAGTCCGGTTATTCCTCTTCCTGCCAGACACAAAGGGCGCTATCATATTTCAAATTCTATAATTACAGGACAGGTTATTACTTTACTTCTGTAGTGGTGTGTCAACCCTCACCGCCTTCCTCTTGAGCCTGCCCGATCCGGACGCCCGTGGTTGATGAGTCCCTAGGGGCTCGGCCCCCGCTCCGGCCGTCGTTTCTACAAATAGAACGACACCTCAAGGGTAAGTTATAATACCTAGGGGAGTCCTCTTCAGAGGATAGGGTTTTTTAGCTCGGCTTACACGCGACGTGGGGAGCAGTCCAGGGTAGTCGGCCGTAATGGCCACTAGGGTGCCGTCCCAGCTCGCCTGATAAAATACCCCGTTGACAAGCTCCACAGTAATATCCGGATCTACTTTGAGCCCCAGATCTAGGGCCCTTCCAGGGTCCTCTGGTTACGTGGAGGGGCTGAAGATTCCTTCTACGACGCTCCTCAGTTCCTGCTTAGAAGCATTGATGCAAGTAATCTTAGCAGAAGAACGCTAGAGTAAGTGAAGCTGGGAAAAGAATGGCAACTTACCCACTCTGGGGGGTTGTACATGGAGAATCCGTCCCGCGTCTTTATGCGGAGGAATTCCTCCTCTTCCCCTTTGTACAAATCGGACAATATCCTTGCCAAAGCGGCAGCGGAGTCCGGACCCTTACGACCGCAGCGGGTGGCGTCGTCTTCCCCATTGAAATGCCACATGGGCTTCCCCCGATATTGGAGCGGTTGCACCCCCCGCCTTATACATATTGCCATGACCTCAACCATCGTCAGTCCGGATTTGGCCAGCAACTTTATCCTGTTCATCAGGAGGAATATTTCCCTTGTGTCCTCTTCTTGAGGGCCCCGGGGGTGCCAGCTTAAGCATGCCCTTGGCGGGGCATTGTTGAACTTGGGGAGACCTATCCGGACTAGACTCGGAAGGGGAACGTCATTTATATAAAACCACTCTGAAGGCCAGTTTTTTGGTGCCTTCTCAGGAGTGTCGGACATTATTCGTCGTAAACAGGAACTTTGGAGTATTCGGAGAAGGAACCCACCTTGCAATGCCGAAGACAATACTGTGCACCGGACTCATCGTCATTGAAGCCTGGTTCAGGGGCTACTGAGGGAGTCCTAGATTAGGGGGTATCCGGACAGTCGGACTGTGTACGTCGTCCAGACAATTGAAGCATGAAGATACAAGACTCAAGACTTCGGCCCGTGTCCGGATGAGACTCTCCTTTGCGTGGAAGGAAAGCTTGGCGATCCGGATATTGTATTTCCTTTCTTGTAACCGACTCCATGTAAACCCTAGCCCTCTCTGGTGTCTATATAAACCGGAGAGGTTGGTCCTTAGAAGGCCGATCACAATTACAATCATACCATCATAGGCTAGCTCTTAGGGTTTAGCCTCTATGATCTCGTGGTAGATCTACTCTTGTACTACCCATATCATCAATATTAATCAAGCAGGAAGTAGGGTTTTACCTCCATCGAGAGGGCCCGAACCTGGGTAAACATCTATGTCCCTTGCTTCCTGTTACCATCAGCCTTGACGCACAGATCGGGACCCCCTACCCGAGATCCGCCAGTTTTGACACCGACAGTCATGCACCCTTGAAGAGTGGTCTATTTTTATTAAATCTCGATAGTAGTCATACACATATTCATAATGTTGAAGCCAAAAGATGCAGAGTTGATAATGATAGTGCAACTTATTTGTGGCACTACCGTTTGGGTCATATTGGTGTAAAGCGCATGAAGAAACTCCATACTGATGGACTTTTGGAATCACTTGATTATGAATCACTTGGTACTTGTGAACCGTGCCTCATGGGCAAGATGACTAAAACGCCGTTCTCCGGAACTATGGAGCGAGCAAGTGATTTGTTGGAAATCGTACATACTGATGTATGTGGTCCAATGAATATTGAGGCTCGCGGTGGGTATCGTTATTTTCTCACCTTCACAGATGATTTGAGCAGATATGTGTATATCTACTTGATGAAACACAAGTCTGAAACATTTGAAAAGTTCAAAGAATTTCAGAGTGAAGTGGAAAATTATCGTAACAAGAAAGTAAAATTTCTACGATCTGATCGTGGAGGAGAATATTTGAGTTACGAATTTGGTTTACATTTGAAGCAATGCAGAATAGTTTTGCAACTCACGCCACCCGGAACACCACAACGAAATGGTGTGTCCGAACGTCGTAATCGTACTTTACTAGATATGGTGCGATCTATGATGTCTCTTACTGATTTACCGCTATCGTTTTGGGGTTATGCTTTAGAGACGGCCGCATTCACGTTAAATAGGGCACCATCAAAATCCGTTGAGACGACGCCTTATGAACTCTGGTTTGGCAAGAAACCAAAGTTGTCGTTTCTTAAAGTTTGGGGCTGCGACGCTTATGTTAAGAAACTTCAACCAGATAAGCTCGAACCCAAATCGGAGAAATGTGTCTTCATAGGATACCCAAAAGAGACTATTGGGTACACCTTCTATCACAGATCTGAAGGCAAGATTTTTGTTGCTAAATTCAGATCCTTTCTAGAGAAGGAGTTTCTCTCAAAAGAAGTGAGTGGGAGGAAAGTAGAACTTGATGAGGTAACTGTACCTGCTCCCTTATTGGAAAGTAGTTCATCACAAGAACCGGTTCCTGTGACAACTACACCAATCAGTGAGGAAGCTAATGATATTGATCATGAAACTTCAGATCAACTTACTACCGAACCTCGTAGGTCAACCAGAGTAAGATCTGCACCAGAGTGGTACGGTAATCCTATTCTGGAAGTCATGTTACTTGACCATGGAGAACCTACGAACTATGAGGAAGCGATGATGAGCCTACATTCCGCAAAATGGCTTGAGGCCATGAAATCTGAGATGGGATCCATGTATGAGAACGAAGTATGGACTTTGGTTGACTTGCCCGATGATCGGCAAGCCATCAAGAATAAATGGATCTTCAAGAAGAAGACTGACTCTGATGGTAATGTAACTGTCTACAAAGCTCGACTTGTTGCAAAAGGTTTTCGACAAGTTCAAGGGGTTGACTACGATGAGACTTTCTCACCCGTAGCGATGCTTATGTCTATCCGAATCATGTTAGCAATTGCCGCATTTTATGATTATGAAATATGGCAAATGGATGTCAAAACTGCATTCCTGAATGGATTTTTGGAAGAAGAGTTGTATATGATGCAACCGGAAGGTTTTGTCGATCCAAAAGGTGCTAACAAAGTGCGCAAGCTCCAGCGATCCATTTATGGACTGGTGCAAGCCTCTCGGAGTTGGAATAAATGCTTTGATAGTGTGATCAAAGCATATGGTTTTATACAGACTTTTGGAGAAGCCTGTATTTATAATAAAGTGAGTGGGAGCTTTGTAGCATTTCTGATATTATATGTAGATGACATATTGTTAATTGGAAATGATATAGAATTTCTGGGCAGCATAAAGGGATACTTGAATAAAAGTTTTTCGATGAAAGACCTCGGTGAAGCTGCTTACATATTGGGCATCAAGATCTATAGAGATTGATCAAGACGCTTAATTGGACTTTCACAAAGCACATACCTTCATAAAGTCTTGAAAAAGTTCAAAATGGATCAGGCAAAGAAAGGGTTCTTGCCTGTATTATAAGGTGTGAAGTTGAGTCAGACTCAATGCCCGACCACAGCAGAAGATAGAGAGAAAATGAAAGATGTTCCCTATGCTTCAGCCATAGGCTCTATCATGTATGCAATGCTGTGTAGCAGACCTGATGTATGCTTAGCAATAAGTTTAGCACGGAGGTAGCAAAGTAATCCAGGAGTGGATCACTGGACAATGGTCAAGAATATCCTGAAATACCTGAAAAGGACTAAGGATATGTTTCTCGTTTATGGAGGTGACAAAGAGCTAGTCATAAATAGTTACGTCGATGCAAGATTTGACATTGATCTGGACGATTCTAAATCGCAAACCGGATACGTGTTTATATTGAACGGTGGGGCTGTCAGTTGGTGCAGTTCTAAACAAAGCATCATGGTGGGATCTACATGCGAAGCGGAGTACATAGCTGCTTCGGAAGCAGCAAATGAAGGAGTCTGGATGAAGGAGTTCATTTCCGATCTAGGTGTCATACCTAGTGCATCGGGACCAATGAAGATCTTCTGTGACAATACTGGTGCAATTGCCTTGGCAAAGGAATCCAGATTTCACAAGAGGACCAAGCACATCAAGAGACGCTTCAATTCCATCCGGGACCAAGTCCAGGTGGGAGAGATAGAGATTTGCAAGATACATATGGATCTGAATATTGCAGACCCGTTGACTAAGCCTCTTCCATGAGCAAAACATGATCAACACCAAGACTCCATGGGTGTTAGAATCATTACTGTGTAATCTAGATTATTGACTCTAGTGCAAGTGGGAGACTGAAGGAAATATGCCCTAGAGGCAATAATAAAGTTATTATTTATTCCATCATATCATGATAAATGTTTATTAGTCATCCTAGAATTGTATTAACCGGAAACATGATACATGTGTGAATACATAGACATACTTAATGTCACTAGTATGCCTCTACTTGACTAGCTCATTAATCAAAGATGGTTATGTTTCTTAACCATAGACAAGTGTTGTCATTTGATTAATTGGATCACATCATTAGGAGAATGATGTGATTGACTTGACCCATTCCGTTAGCTTAGCACCTGATCGTTTAGTATGTTGCTATTGCTTTCTTCATGACTTATACAAGTTCCTACAACTATGAGATTATGCAACTCCCGTTAACCGGAGGAACACTTTGTGTGCTACCAAACATCACAACGTAACTGGGTGATTATAAAGGAGCTCTACAGGTGTCTCCAAAGGTACATGTTGAGTTGGCGTATTTCGAGATTAGGTTTTGTCACTCCGATTGTCGGAGAGGTATCTCTGGCCCTCTCGGTAATGCACATCACTATAAGCCTTGCAAGCAATGTGGCTAATGAGTTAGTTACAGAATGATGCATTACGTAACGAGTAAAGAGACTTGCCGGTAACGAGATTGAACTAAGGTATTAGGATACCGACGATCGAAGAGTAACATACCGATGACAAAGGGAACAATGTATGTTGTTATGCGGTTTGACCGGTAAAGATCTTCATAGAATATGTAGGAGCCAATATGAGCATCCAGGTTCCGCTATTGGTTATTGACCGGAAATGGTTCTCGGTCATGTCTACATAGTTCTCGAACCCGTAGGGTCCGCACGCTTAAGGTTTCGATGATAGTTATATTATGAGTTTATGAGTTTTGATGTACCGAAGTTTGTTCGGAGTCCCAGATGTGATTACGGACATGACAAGGAGTCTCAAAATGGTCGAGACATGAAGATTGATATATTGGAAGCCTATATTTGGATGTCGGAAGTGTTCCGGGTGAAATCAGGATTTTACCAGAGTACCGGGGGGTTACCGGAACCCCCCGGGGGCTTAATGGGCCTACATGGGCCCTAGTGGAGAAGATGAGAGGAGGCAAGGGCTGGGCCGCGTGCCCCTCCCCCCTAGTCCGAATAGGACAAGGAGAGGGGGGCGGCGCCCCCCTTTCCTTCCTCTCTCCCTCCTCCTTCCCCCCTTCTCCTAGTCCAACAAGGAAGGAGGGAGTCCTACTCCCAGTGGGAGTAGGACTCCCCTTGGTGTGCCCCCTCCTAGGCCGGCCGCCCCCTCCCCCCTGGCTCCTTTATATACGGGGGCAGGGGGGCACCTCTAGACACAACAATTGATCTCTTGATCTCTTAGCCGTGTGCGGTGCCCCCCTCCACCATAGTCCTCCTCGATAATATTGTAGTGGTGCTTAGGCGAAGCCCTGCGACGGTAGAACATCAAGATCGTCACCACGCCGTCGTGCTGACGGAACTCTTCCCCGACATTCTACTGGATCGGAGTACTGGGAACGTCATCAAGCTGAACATGTGCTAGAACTCGGAGGTGCCGTAGTTTCGGTGCTTGATCGGTCGGGCCGTGAAGACGTACGACTACATCAACCGCGTTTTTCTAACGCTTCATCTTTCGGTCTACGAGGGTACATGGACAATACTCTCCCCTCTTGTTGCTATGCATCACCATGATCTTGCATGTGCGTAGGAATTTTTCTGAAATTACTACGTTCCCCAACAAAAATCTCATCGTATTCAACACCTTGAACTTGTCAAAAAACTTTTTGCGACAAGTCGAGCTTTGTAGATAGTAACACTACTACGAGCACCTGTCTTCCTCTTGAAGATCCATTTATTTTCTATGGCTTGCCGATCATCGGGCCAGTCCACCAAAGTCCACACTTTGTTCTAATACATGGATCCCATCTCAGATTTCATGGCCTTCAAGCCATTTTGCGGAATCTAGGCTCATCATCGCTTCCTCATAGTTCGTAGGTTCATCATGGTCTAGTAACATGACTTCCAGAACAGGATTATCGTACCAATCTGGTGCATACTATACATTGGAAGACGTACGAGGTTCTGTAGTAACTTAATCTGAAGTTTCATGATCATCATCATTAGCTTCCTCACTAATTGGTGTAGGAATCACTGGAATTGATTTCTGTGATGAACTATTTTCCAATTCGGGAGAAGGTACAATTACCTTATCAAGCTCTACTTTCCTCCCACTCACTTCTTTCGAGAGAAACTCCTTCTCTAGAAAGGATCCATCTTAGCAACGAATATTTTGCCTTTGGATATGTGATAGAAGGTGTACCCAACAGTTTCCTTTGGGTATTCTATGAAGACGCACTTCTCCGATTTGGGTTCGAGCTTATTAGGTTTAAACTTTTTCACATAAGCATCGCAACCCCAAACTTTAAGAAACGACAACTTTGGTTTTTTGCCAAACCACAGTTCATAAGGCATCGTCTCAACGGATTTTGATGGTGCCCTATTTAAAGTGAATGCAGTTGTCTCTAATGCATAACCCCCAAACGATGGTTGTAAATCGGTGAGATACATCATAGATCGCACCATATCCAATAAAGTGCGGTTACGACATTCGGACACACCATTACACTATGGTGTTCCATGTGGCGTGAGCGGTGAAACTATTCCACATTGTTTTTAAATGAAGGCCAAACTCGTAACTCAAATATTCTCCTCTACGATCAGATTGTAGAAACTTTATTTTCTTGTTACGATGATTCTCCACTTCACTCTGAAATTCTTTGAACTTTTCAAATGTTTCAGACTTGTGCTTCATTAAGTAGATATGCTCATATCTGCTCAAATCATCTGTGAAGGTAAGAAAATAACGATACCCACCACGAGCATCAACACTCATTGGACCGCATACATCGGTATGTATTATTTCCAACAAGTCAGTAGCTCGTTCCATTGTTACGAAGAACGAAGTTTTAGTCATCTTGCCCAAAAGGTACGGTTCACAAGCATCAAATGATTCATAACCAAGTGATTCCAAAAGTCCATCTTTATGGAGTTTCTTCATGCGCTTTACACCGATATGACCCAAACGGCAGTGCCACAAACAAGTTGCACTATCATATCAACTTTGCATCTTTTGGCATCAATATTTTAAATATGTGTATCACCACGATCGAGATCCAACAAACTATTTTCATTGGGTATATGACCATCGAAGGTTTTATTCATGTAAACAGAACAACAATTATTCTGTGACTTTAAATGAATAACCATATTGCAATAAACATGATCGAATCATATTCATGCTCAATGCAAACGCCAAATAACATTTATTTAGGTTTAACACTAATCCCGAAAGTATAGGGAGTGTGAGATGATGATCATATCAATCTTGGAACCACTTCCAACACACATCATCACTTCACCCTCAACTAGTCTCTGTTTATTCTGTAACTCCTGTTTCGAGTTACTAATTTTTAGCAACCGAACAAGTATCAAATACCGAGGGGCTACTATAAACACTAGTAAGGTACACATCAATAACCTGTATATCAAATATGCCCTTGTTCACTTTGTCATCCTTCTTCCCCACCAAATATTCAGGGCATTTCCGCTTCCAGTGACCATTTCCTTTGCAGTAGCAATTTCAGGTTTTAGTCTAGCTTTGGGCTTCTTCACGGAAGTGACAACTTGCTTGCCGTTCTACATGAAGTTCTCTTTCTTTACCTTTGCCCTTTCTTGAAACTAGTGATTTTGTCAATCATCAACACTTGATGTTCTTTCTTGATTTCTACCTTCGTCGATTTCAGCATCACGAAGTGCTCGAGAATCATTTTCGTCATCCCTTGCATACTATTGTTCATCACGAAGTTCCAGTAACTTGGTGATGGTGACTAGAGAACTCTGTCAATCACTATTTTATTTGGAATATTAACTCCCACTTGATTCAAGCGATCGTAGTACCCAGACAATCTAAGCACATGCTCACTTCTTGAGCTATTCTCGTCCATCTTTTAGCTATAGAACTTGTTGGAGACTTCATATCTCTCAACTCGGGTATTTGCTTGAAATATTAACTTCAACTCCTGGAACATCTCATATGGTCCATGACGTTCAAAACATCTTTGATATCCCGATTCTAAGCCGTTAAGCATGGTGCACTAAACTATCAAGTAGTCATCATATTGAGCTAGCCAAACGTTCATAATGTCTGCATCTGCTCCTGCAATAGGTCTGTTACCTAGCGGTGCATCAAGGACATAATTCTTCTGTGCAACAATGAGGATAAACCTCAGATCACGGACCCAGTCCGCGTCATTGCTACTATCATCTTTCAACTTAATTTTCTCTAGGAACACATATAAAACATAGGGAAGCAACAACGCGAGCTATTGATCTACAACATTATTTGCAAAATACTATCAGGACTAAGTTCATGATAAATTAAAGTTCAATTAATCATATTACTTAAGAACTCCCACTTAGACATACATCCCTCTAATCATCTAAGTGATCACGTGATCCAAATCAACTAAACCAAAACCGATCATCACGTGAGATGGAGTAGTTTTCAATGGTGAACATCACTATGTTGATCATATCTACTATATGATTCACGTTCGGCCTTTCAGTCTCAGTGTTCCGAGGCCATATCTGCATATGCTAGGCTCGTCAAGTTTAACCCGAGTATTTCTGTGTGTGCAAAACTGGCTTGCACCAGTTGTAGGTGAACGTTGAGCTTATCACACCCGATCATCACGTGGTGTCTCGGCACGACAAACTTTGGCAACGGTGCATACTCAGGGTGAACACTTATACCTTGAAATTTTTGTAAGGGATCATCTTATAAAGCTACCGCCGAACTAAGCAAAATAAGATGTATAAAAGATAAACATCACATGCAATCAAAATATGTGACATGATATGGCCATCATCATCTTGTGCCTTTGATCTCCATCTCCAAAGCATCGTCATGATCTCCATCGTCACCGGCATGACACCATGATCTCCATCATCTTGATCTATATCAATGTGTCGTCACATGGTCGTCTCGCCAACTATTGCTCTTACAACTATTGCTATCGCATAGCGATAAAGTAAAGCAATTATTTGGCGCTTGCATCTTATGCAATAAAGAGACAACCAAAAGGCTTCTGCCAGTTGCCGATAACTTCAACAAAACATGATCATCTCATACAACAACTTATATCTCATCACATCTTGACCATATCACATTACAACATGCCCTGCAAAAACAAGTTAGACGTCCTCTACTTTGTTGTTGCAAGTTTTACGTGGTTGCTACGGGCTTAGCAAGAACCTTTCTTACATGCGCATCGAAAAACCACAATGATATTTCGTCAAGTTAGTGCTGTTTTAACCTTCAACAAGGACCAGGCGTAGCCACACTCGATTCAACTAAAGTTGGAGAAACTGACACCCGCCAGCCACCTATGTGCAAAGCACGTCGGTAGAACCAGTCTCGCATAAGCGTACGCATAATGTCGGTCTGGTCCGCTTCATCCAACAATACCGCCAAATCAAAGTATGACATGCTGGTAAGCAGTATGACTTGTATCACCCACAACTCACTTGTGTTCTACTTGTGCATATAACATCTACGCATAAACCTGGCTCGGATGCCACTGTTGGGGAACGCGGTAATTTCAAAAAAATTCCTATGCACACGCAAGATCATGGTGATGCATAGCAATGAGAGGGGAGAGTGTCGTCCATGTACCCTCGTAGACCGTAAGCGGAAGCATTATGACAATGCGGTTGATGTAGTCGTACATCTTCACGATCGACCGATCCAAGTACCGAACGTACGTCACCTCCGCGATCTGCACACGTTCAGCTCGGTGATGTCCCATGAACTCATGATCCAGTAGAGCTTCGAGGGAGAGTTCCATCAGCATGACAGCATGATGACGGTGTTGATGAAGCTACCGACGTAGGGCTTCGCCGAAGCACCGCTACGATATGACCGAGGTGGATTATGGTGGAGGGGGCACTGCACACGGCTAAAGATCAATGATCAATTTGTGTGTCAATGGGGTGCCCCCTTCCCCGTATATAAAGGAGTAGAGTAGGGGGAGGGCCGGCCCTCTCTTGGGCGCGCCATAGGGGAGTCCAACTCCCACCGGGAGTAGGATTCCCCCCCTCCTTCCAAGTTGGAGTAGAAGAGGTAGGAAAGAGGAGGGAGAGAAGAAGGAAAGGGGGGCCGCCCCCCTCACCCAATTCGGATTGGGCTTGGGGGGGGGGGGTGCCCCCTCCTAGGCTTCCTCCTCCTCTATTCCACTAAGGCCCAATAAGGCCCATACACTCCCCGGCGAATTCCCGTAACTCTCCGGTACTCCGATAAATACCCAAATCACTCGGAACCTTTCCGATGTCCGAATATAGTCGTCCAATATATCAATCTTTACGTCTCGACCATTTCGAGACTCCTCGTCATGTCCCCGATCTCATCCGGGACTCCGAACTACCTTCGGTACATCAAAACACATAACTCATAACATAAATCGTCACCGAACGTTAAGCGTGCGGACCCTACGGGTTCGAGAATTATGTAGACATGACCGAGACACATCTCCAGTCAATAACCAATAGCGGAACCTGGATGCTCATATTGGCTCCTACATATTCTATGAAGATCTTTATCGGTCAAACCGCATAACAACATACGTTGTTCCCTTTGTCATCGGTATGTTACTTGCCCGAGATTCGATCTTCGGTATCTCAATACCTAGCTCAATCTCGTTACCGGAAAGTCTGTTTACTCGTTCCGTAATGCATCATCCCGCAACTAACTCATTAGTCACATTGCTTGCAAGGCTTATAGTGATGAGCATTACCGAGAGGGCCCAGAGATACCTCTCCGAAACACGGAGTGACAAATTGTAATCTCGATCTATGCCAACCCAACAAACACCTTCGGAGACACCTGTAGAGCATCTTTATAATCACCCATTTACTTTGTGACGTTTGATAGCACACAAGGTGTTCCTCCGATAATCGGGAGTTGCATAATCTCATAGTCATAGGAACATGTATAAGTCATGAAGAAAGCAATAGCAGTAAACTAAAATGATCAAGTGCTAAGCTAATAGAATGGATCAAGTCAATCATATCATTCTCCTAATGATGTGATCCCGTTTATCAAATGACAACTCATGTCTATGGTTAGGAAACCTTAACCATCTTTGATTAATGAGCTAGTCAAGTTGAGGCATACTAGTGACACTATATTGTCTATGTATTCACACATGTATTATGTTTTCGGTTAATACAATTCTAGCATGAATAATAAATATTTATCATGAAATAAGGAAATAAATAATAACTTTATTATTGTCTCTAGGGCATATTTCCTTCACCCGAGTGGGAGGATTGCTCTCCAATCGGAGTGTTTTTTAACTTAGGCGAGTACGGGGTCGCAGCTAAGCCCCCAAGTGGGAGGATTTCTCTCCACTCAGAGTGTTTTTTAACTTAGGCGAGTACGGGGTCGTAGCTAAGCCCCCGAGTGGGAGGATTGCTCTCCACTAGGAGTGTTTTTTTAACTTAGGCGAGTATGAGGTCACAGCTAAGCCCCCGAGTGGGAGGATTGCTCTCCACTCGGAGTGTTTTCTAACTTAGGCGAGTACGGGGTCGCAGCTAAGCCCCCGAGTGGGAGGATTGCTCTCCACTTGGAGTGTTTTTTAACTTAGGCGGGTATGGGGTCGCAGCTAAGCCCCCGAGTGGGAGGATTGCTCTCCACTCGGAGTGTTTTTTAACTTAGGTGAGTAAGGGGTCGCAGCTAAGCCCCGAGTGGGAGGATTGCTCTCCACTCGGAGTGTTTTTTAACTTAGGCGAGTACGGGGTCATAGCTAAGCCCCCGAGTGGGAGGATTGTTCTCCACTCAGAGTATTTTTTGACTTAGGCAAATCAGGTTCATGGCTAAGCCACCCACTGGGGGGGGGGTTGAACACAAATGATTATGGGGAATCAACCATTAAGGTACTGCAAACATCTTGTCTTTGGTAAGCAAACTGAAGGATTCTTATTACAACTCATCGGTCCGAGTGGTTCAGGTATAGAAATGGCGAAGCAGCTCTACGTTCCATGCGCGTGTCTCGTCCGTTTTCTTGGCTACGTTGTAGAGGTGGTACGCTCCGTTGTGAAGCACCTTGGTGATGATGAAGGGACATTCCCAGGCCGGCGCGGGCTTGTGAGGCCGTTTCTGATCCACTCGGAGCACAAGGTCTCCTTCCTGGAACGCCCGACCTCTGACATCACGGGCATGGAATCGACACAGATCTTGCTGATAGATGGTCGACTGGATCAGAGCCATCTCACATTCCTCCTCCAGGAGATCAACTGCGTCTTGGCGTGCCTGTTCTGCTTCAGCTTCTGAGAAGGGTTCCACTCGGGGAGCGTTGTGCAGTAAGTCACTCGGAAGCACAACTTCAGCACCATACACCATGAAGAAAGGGTTTCGGTCAGTCGACCGGTTCGGCGTTGTTCTCAGCCCCCATAGGATGGATGGTAACTCAGTCACCCACGCTCCAGCAGCGTGCTTGAGGTCGTGCATCAGTCGGGGTTTCAGCCCTTGAAGGATCAAACCATTCACCCTTTCTGCTTGCCCATTCAACTGTGGGTGTGCAATGATGACCCACAAGTATAGGGGATCTATTGTAGTCCTTTCGATAAGTAAGAGTGTCGAACCCAACGAGGAGCAGAAGGAAATGACAAGCGGTTTTCAGTAAGGTATTCTCTGCAAGCACTGAAATTGTAGGTAACAGATAGTTTTGTGATAAGATAATTTGCAACAAGCAATGAAAGTAAATAAGGTGCAGCAAGGTGGCCCAATCCTTTTTGTAGCAAAGGACAAGCCTGGACAATTTTTTATAATGAGAAAAGCGCTCCCGAGGACACATGGGAATTATTGTCAAGCTAGTTTTCATCACGCTCATATGATTCACGTTCGTTACTTTGATAGTTTGATATGCGGGTGGACCAGTGCTTGGGTGCTGTCCTTTCTTGGACAAGCATCCCACTTATGATTAACCCCTATTGCAAGCATCCACAACTACAAAAGAAGTATTAAGGTAAACCTAACCATAGCATGAAACTAGTGGATCCAAATCAGCCCCTTACGAATCAACGCATAAACTAGGGTTTAAGCTTCTATCACTCTAGCAACCCATTGTCTACTTATTACTTCCCAATGCCTTCCTCTAGGCCCAAATAATGGTGAAGGGTCATGTAGTCGACGTTCACATAACACCACTAGAGGAGAGACAACATACATCTCATCAAAATATCGAACGAATACCAAATTCACATGACTACTAATAACAAGACTTCACCCATGTCCTCAGGAACAAATGTAACTACTCACAAAGCATATTCATGTTCATGATTAAAGGAATATTAATATGCATTAAGGATCTGAACATATGATCTTCCACCAAATAAACCAATTAGCATCAACTACAAGGAGTAATCAACACTACTAGCAACCCACAGGTACCAATTTGTGGTTTTGATACAAGATTGGATACAAGAGATGAACTAGGGTTTGAGAGGAGATGGTGCTGGTGAAGATGTTGATGGAGATTGACCCCCTCCCGATGAGAGGATTGTTGGTGATGACGATGGTGATGATTTCCCCCTCCCGGAGGGAAGTTTCCCCGGCAGAACAGCTCCGCCGGAGCCCTAGATTGGTTCCGCCAAGGTTCTACCTCGTGGCGGTGGAGTTTCGTCCCGTAAGCTTGCTTATGATTTTTTCCAGGGTAAGAGACTTCATATAGCAGAAGATGGGCACCGGAGGGCCACCAGGGGGCCCACGAGGCAGGGGGCGCGCCTAGTAGGGGTGGGCACACCCCCACCCTCATGGCCAAGGTGTGGGCCCCTCTGGTACTTTCTTCGCTCAATAATTATTATTAATACCAAAAATGACTTTCGTGGAGTTTCATGACTTTTGGAGCTGTGCAGAATAGGTTTCCAATATTTACTCCTTTTCCAGCCCAGAATTCCAGCTGCCGGCATTCTCCCTCTTCATGATAAACCTTATAAAATAAGAGAGAATAGCCATAAGTATTGTGACATAACGTGTAATAACAGCCCATAATGCAATAAATATTGATATAAAAGCATGATGCAAAATGGACGTATCATGCAACAGATGCGTAGTCGACCCGATTGTCTTGGGAAGCACAGAACGCCTTGAACTCATCGGAATCAAAATTGGAGCCGTTTTCTGTGATAATGCTGTGAGGGACTCCATATCTGAATATCAACTCCCTGATGAATCTGACGGCAGTGCTTAAGTCAAAGTTTTTGATAGGCTTGGCTTCGATCCATTTAGTGAACTTGTCGACTGCCACGAGCAAATGAGTGAAACCACTTCTGCCAGTCTTGAAGGGTCCGACCATATCTAACCCCCAGACTGTGAATGGCCAGACGAGTGGAATAGTTTTCAAGGCAGATGCAGGCTTGTGGGACATGTTGGAGTAGAACTGACATCCTACGCACTTGTCGACTATATCCTTTGCCATCTCATTTGCACACGGCCAATAGAATCCTGCTTGGCAAGCTTTGGCCATGATGGTCCGAGAGGACGCATGGTGACCACAGGTCCCCAAGCGGATCTCATTTAAAATCATTTGACCTTCTTCTGGGGTGATGGATCACTGAGCCACTCCTGTGACACTTTCTCTTTAAAGCTGCCCTCTTATCATGGTGAAAGCCTTCGATCGACAGACTATTTTGCGGGTCTCATCCTCGTCTTCTGGGAGTTCTTGCCTGATCAGGTACATGATGTACGACACCGTTCAGTCAGGCGTGATCACTAAGACTTCCATGACCAAGTCGACCACAGCTGGGACTTCAATCTCAGTCGGATTGGTTGAACTTATTGGTTGCGGCGGCTCTTCCTTGAAGGGATCATATTGTACTGATGGGGTGTGGAGATGTTCCAAAAACACATTTGTCAGGACCCCGACTCAATGTCACATCGATCTAGCCTGTAACACCCCATATCACTTTGCGGCCTCACGCACGGTATCTCCACGGGTGTCGCCTTACCTTTGCCCGGGACCGTTTGCGCCTTTTGGCTCACGTATATGATAGTGTCGCTAGCATCCATATGATAAGGAGCCCGGGCTGACATGACTAGTCGTAAACCCAAAGTGGCACAGACTTACAGGGACAGGCATCCATGACCGAGCATCGAACATGTCGGTCATCAGCAAGTGGGTCCGGGCTGTAGCACTGGGCTAGCAGGACTCCGGTAAACCGGGCTGTAGCGGGCTAACAGGACTCCGGTACTCAATGCGTGACATTTCCCCAAAGGGACAGACACAGGAACGAAGAAGGACACATGCCGGCCAGCCTAAGTGTTCCGGAGCAGTAGCAAGCTACCATGGCTCAGTGGTAACACTAGGAGACATTTCTCGGTAAGAGAGGCTACTAAAGATAAACAACTAGATAGTCAGATCCCACACATACCAAGCATTTCAATCATACACACAATATGCTCGATATGTGCAAATACAACAAGGCATCACAACATGACTCTACGACACAAGTACTTTATTTAAGGCTCAGAGAGCCATACATAACATACACATAGGTACGGGTCACACGACCCAGCATTCAAGTCATACAGTCATACAAACCAGCAGCGGAAGTAACTTGTCTGAGTACAGACAACTAGTAAAATAAAAGAGGCTTGGAAAGCCTAGCTATACTACGTGGTCCTTCACAAGCTCAGGATCACCACCTGGGCCTTAGCCTACTCATTGATGTCAACGTCTACGAAGAACCCATCAGAAGGGGTTGCAGCGTCTTCTGTAAAAATGTAAATTATAGCAACATGAGTACAAAGGTACTCAGCAAGACTTACATCAGATCCTACATACATGCACATTATCAAGAAGGGTTGGTGGAGTTGTTGCAGCAAGCCAGCTTTGACTCTTGGCTAGGCTATCCTACGAGACTCCAACTTGAAATGGTTTTGCGCACACGAGTCCACTACTCACCACTTCAATACACTACCGAGGATCCACCTCCGTCTTCCTACGGAAGAGCCATCCTCGGCACTCACACTTATCTTGAGGCTTTTAGTAGTTTCCATTTACTTGTCTATGAACTGTATAGGCAACCAAGTAGTCCTTTACCGCGGACGCGGCTATTCGAATAGATCATGATAACCCTGCAGGGGTGTACTTCTTCATACATGTTTCCACCACTTAGTGTCTGCACACGACATGTGCTCGGCAGACTTCAAGCGAAAGCCGACGTGGGTGTAGACCACGACCTACCTAAACACCTAAGTCTCCAATCCAGGTTTATCGCCTATCCAGGTTCCATCCGCAGGGAGTCCGGCCGAGGTTTCCCATACGGCCCCGAACGATGTGTACAGGGTTCCGTGACACCTAACGGGTGCCCGGTATTCCCGGCCACGTACCTACCGCATCACAGCCCACCCCTACGGTCAGCGCTGTCCACGGCCTCCAGTAGGCTACAAACACCAGAAACTACTTGCAACTCCTGGACAGAGAACTAGGGTGAATAAGAAGTCGAGCGGGGTCATATTTCAGGGCCCAATGCATGGTAGTAGCTGTATCTTAAATCACACATACAGATCTCAGTGCTTAAGGTCGGCTTCAATGAAACAACCCACCATGTACTCCTACATGGCCTCTCATCGATACCTTTACCAAATCGTGTTCACCACACCACTCTCATTACCGACATAATCATTTCACTCTAGCCCATCACCCAGATGAACCAGACCTGACACGACTCTAAGCATAGCAGGCATAGCAAGGTAGGAACAACACATACATATGGCTCAATCAACTCCTACACATGCTAGTGGGTTTCATCTAGTTACTGTGGCAATGACAGGTCATGCAGAGGAAGTGGGTTCAACTACCGTAGCACACAGCAGTTTGAAACGCGTTGTCTTAATGCAGTAAAAGAGAGCAGGAGCGAGAACATGGGATTGTATCGATATGATCAAATGGTTGGTTGCTTGCCTGATGGTTCGATGCACTGATATGGTTCTTCGCTAGGGTAATCACGGTACTCCTCGGGGGCAGAACCTGCCGCAAAGAACACCGATACACAACCATCACCAAACAATGTGCGACAATATGATGCATGCATGAAACATGGCAATATGAGTGTGTTGGGCTAATGCAACTAAGACCAGAAGGGTTTGAACCAATTTGAACCAAAGATTCAAATTTCAAACTCATACATGGCCCTTTAAAGTGTTTTATCTTGTTCTGCATTAAACATCAAGTTAACTTGTTTAATCATGCATGAAAATAGTACAGATGGATAGATTGGATTTTTCTGATCATTTTTCATATATAACTTGTCTGATTTGGAGTTACAGATTAAAAGTTATGAATTTTTGAAGTTTAAACTATATTCTGGAATTTCCTATATTAGAATAAATCCAGAAATTAATTTATTGCGTCAGCCATGCGTCAGGATGACGTCAGGGTCAACGGGAACGGTCCAGGTCAAACCTGACTGTGGGTCCAGGGTGTCAGGGTAATTAGTTTAGTTAAAGTTTAATTAAAACTAACCTATTTAATTAACAGGGCTGGGCCCCACCTGTCATTGACTCATCGGAGTCAACCAGGGCCCACCCGTGGTCAAACCCAGGTCGGCTGCACCGGCGTTTAGCCGCCGGCGAGCCCGACGCGGCGGCGGAAGTGGTTTTTGGCCGTTCCGGCAACCAAACGAGTCGCGGAGGCCATCGGAGTGGAGCTGAGGACGAGCCGCAGCTCTTGGTGGAGTCCGTTGGGGTCGGGGTGGCCGGAGTTGGCGCCGGCGACGACTTTGGCGGCCACCGGAGTTCGGCCGAAGGCGAACTTGACGCTAGAGGGGTCGGTGAGGTGCGGGGAGTAGCTGGTTAGGTGCTACGTGACGTGGTGAGCATGATGGACACCAGTTGTGGCCGGAGGGTGACCGGGAGCACGTCGGCGACGAGCTCCGCGGCGGTGGGTGCGGTTGAGCTCCGGGAGGTCACTACACAGCTCGGGAGCAAGAAAAGAAGGGAGGGGAAGATGGTTAAGCTCACGGGGAGTTCGACGAAGCACTTGGTGCGGCCGGGGACGGGCCGGAGCGACGACGGCGTTGAAGGGGATCTCCGGCGACGGCGGTTCGGTCGAGGTCGATGCGGTGGGCTCGGGCCTTGCGAGCGCTCGGGGCTCGGCTTGCTCGAAGGAGAGGAGGGTGGCGGAGCTCCTGGACACGGCGGCACGGCGTGGGGTTGACGGAGGGCGTGGCTACGGCGAGGGGGTGGCGGCGATGGCGTCGGCCATGGCGGGGGAGCGCGAGAGAGAGGAGTTGGGGGAGAATGGAGGTGTCCTGGGGGTTCACGGCTCGGCGTGGAGTTCATCCATCCAGCCACGAGGCGAGGAGGTGAAGCAGGGCGACGGCCAGCTGCGTGGCGCACGCTGCGGCCGCCGTCGGGCACCTGCCTGCCTGCCTGGCCGGCAAGCAGCTCGCTGGAGCGGCGCTGGGCTGGGCCGGCAGGTGGGCCGGGTGCTGGGCGCCAGGTAAGTTTTTGCTATTTCTCCTGTTTTCTGTTTTTTTAATACTTCTGCAACTTTGTTGAATTATTAAAAATACTTAGGCAACTCCTAAAATCACCAAACTACTCCTGGTCCATAGTTGGATTATTTCCAACATGAAACATTTTAGTTTGGAGATATTTGAGCATTTGAATATTTTATATAATTTTAAATGCCCAAATTCAAATATCTATGATTTAATTCAAAGACCCTAAGATGACCTAGGAAAATGTGCATCACTTTTGGCAGAGGTTCTGAACCAAGACAAAAATGATGGGCATTTTAGAAGGGCATTTCAGGTTCATTGAAAAAGTTTTTAGTAAACCCTAGTTGGTTTCAGAGGGGGCTGGGGGTTCTGTCATCCCCATTTCAGGTTTCTGATGAAAGAATAGACATGATGCAACACTCTAATGCATGAACTAGCTAGGGTGTGACAACTCACCCCCACTCAAAAGAATCTCGTCCCGAGATTTGGGTTCCTCCGGAAAGAAGGCGGGATACTCGAGTCGAAGACGATCCTCCCTTTCCCAAGTTGCTTCATCCTCAGAATGGTGCGACCATTGAACTTTGAGAAACTTGATATTATGACGTCGAGTGGTACGCTCGGCCTGATCGAGGATACGAATGGGGTACTCTCGATACGTGAGATTATCTTGGAGATCAAGCGTTTCGTGGTCCACTCCACGGATAGGATCCGAGAAGCAACGCCTGAGTTGAGAAACGTGGAAGACATCGTGGACTCTGGAGAGATGCGGAGGTAGTTCCAACTGGTAGGCAACTTCTCCTCGTTTAGCGAGAATACGAAAAGGTCCAATGTAACGGGGAGCCAATTTGCCTTTTGATACCGAAACGATGGGTTCCCTTCAGAGGAGTAACCCGAAGGTAAGCCTTCTCGTCAACCTCGAAAGTCATAGCCTTATGTTTTCGGTCATATTGACTCTTTTGACGAGATTGGGCTGTTTTCAACTTTTCACGAACGATGCGAACTTGCTCTTCTGCTTCCTGGATCATATCCGGGCCAAAGAATTGTCTTTCCCCGGTTTCTGACCAGTTAAGGGGTGTTCGACACCGTCGTCCATAGAGAACTTCAAAAGGGGCTTTACCCAAGCTAGATTGATAGCTGTTGTTGTAAGCAAATTCGGCAAATGGAAGGCATTTCTCCCATTCCATTCCGAATGAGATAACAGAGGCTCGAAGCATGTCTTCTAGGATCTGGTTGACGCGTTCTACTTGACCACTCGATTGAGGGTGAAAAGCGGTGCTAAAGGAAAGGCGGGTTCCCATAGCATTTTGGAAACTTTCCCAAAATCGAGAGGTGAAAAGACTTCCTCGATCCGAGTTAATTTCCAAAGGAACACCATGGAGAGACACTATTCGGGAGATGTACAAGTCTGCTAACTGACTAGCAGTTATACTCTCACGAACAGGTAAGAAATGGGCTACCTTGGAAAGACGATCGACCACGACGAAGATAGCATTATTCCCTCTCTTGGTCCTGGGAAAACCGGTAATGAAATCCATACCAATTTTATCCCATTTCCATTCAGGAATAGCTAGGGGTTGAAGGGTGCCAGCAGGCCGTTGATGCTCTGCTTTTACACGACGGCAGACGTCGCAATTAGCAATATACTGAGCAATTTCTCTCTTCATCCTAGTCCACCAGAACCTCTGGCGTAGGTCCTGATACATCTTGGTACTACCGGGATGAATGGTGAGAGGAGATTCATGAGCCTCCTTAAGGATCAACTGCCGTAGATGCTGGTTCTTGGGAACCACTAAACGGTTCTCAAAGTACACAACACCATGATCATTTGTGGAGAAACAACTAGCACCTCCGCTAGCAATGTTCTCCTTGATCTTAGATATTCCCTTATCTCGCTTTTGGGCAGCGATAATTTGATCCGTAAGAGTAGGTTTCGCCACCAAGGTGGAAAGAAATCCTTGAGGAACAATGTGAAGGTTAAGCTTCCGAAATTCCTCATGGAGAAGCGGTTGACTTTGTTGTAACATCAGGTTGTTACAATAAGATTTACGACTTAGCGCATCAGCCATGACGTTGGCTTTCCCTGGGGTGTAAGTTATTCCTAAGTCGAAATCTGTGATCAACTCGACCCAACGTCTTTGCCTGAGATTCAAATCCGGTTGGGTGAAGATGTACTTCAGACTTTGGTGATCAGTGAATATTTCGCAACGATTACCGAGGAGGTAATGTCGCCAGGTTTTAAGTGCATAGACTACAGCTGCAAGCTCTAGATCATGAGTAGGATAATTCTCCTCATGTGGGTGCAATTGCCGTGAAGCGTAAGCAATTACGTGTCGATCTTGCATGAGAATGCAACCTAGTCCTTGTCGCGAGGCGTCGCAGTAGATAACAAAGTCCTTAGAGAAGTCTGGCGGTACCAGTACGGGAGCAGAAGTCAGGCGTCTTTTCAGTTCCTGAAAGCTGTGCTCACATTGTGGAGTCCATTCGAACTTTTTATCTTTCTTGAGGAGTTCGGTTAGAGGTTTAGCAACTTTGGAGAAATTTTCGACAAAGCGACGGCAATAGCTCGCTAAGCCAGAAAACTCCGAACTTGCTTGACCGATTCAGGTGGAGTCCAATTAAGGACGGCTTGAACTCGCTCAGGGTTAACAGCAATACCTTTACCAGATATTACATGACCCAGATAGGTCACTTCTGACAACCAAAATTCACATTTAGAAAATTTGGCATAAAGACGATGCTCTCGAAGTTTCTTCAACACTAGCCTTAGATGTTCGGCATGTTCTTCCTCGTTCTTGGAGTAGATGAGTATATCATCGAGGTAAACCACGACGAATTTATCCAAATACTCCATGAAGATTGAGTTCATTAACCGAGAAAAGGTGGCTGGAGCGTTGGTTAAACCGAAGGACATGACGGTGTACTCGTATTGGCCATAACGAGTAACAAAGGCCGTTTTAGGAATGTCCCCGTTCCTGATTTTGATTTGATGGTAGCCCAACCTCAAATCCATTTTGGAGAAGACTGAGGATCCAGCGAGCTGATCATACAGGTCGTTGATCCTGGGGAGCGGATATTTGTTCTTGATTGTGACCAAATTGACAGGTCGATAATCTACAACCATCCGGTCCGTACCATCCTTCTTCTTGACGAAGAGGACGGGGCAAGCCCACGGAGATGAACTAGGTCGGATGAAACCCTTTTTCAAGGACTCATCGAGTTGTTTCTTAAGCTCGGCTAGTTCTAGTGGTGCCATCTTATAAGGTCTTCTAGCAATCGGGACGGTTCCTGGAATGAGGTCTATTACGAACTCAACATCCCTGTCAGGTGGAACACCTGGCAATTCCTCTGGGAAGACATCCGGGAAGTCACGGACTACCGGAACGTCCTCAAGGTCTGGCAAAGGGCTGGCGTTAAGAGAATATAACTGTCGCTTGGCTATTCGGGTCAAGACATTGACTATCTTCCCCGAAGGATGGGTGAGTTGAACAGTCCTAGAGAAGCAATCAATTTTGGCATGATGGGCTGACATCCAGTCCATACCCAAGATGATATTAATATCTGAAGATTTGAGAGCTATCAAAGATGCAAGGAAAACAAGTCTGTCGACTTGGATTTCATTTCCATGACTTACCCTGGAGGTTTGCCATCTAGAACCGGGAGTGGAAATTTCCATAGTAGATGGCATGTCACAGAATGCGGTGTTATGCAAGCGAGCATAGTTCTCGGATATAAATGAATGAGATGCTCCTGTATCGAAAAGAACAGATGCCGGGTGGCAATTAACAAGGAGCGTACCGAGAACGACGTTGGGATCCTCTTGAGCTTCTTCGGCAGAGATACAGTTGACATGGCCACGTGCAGCGGTGGCCGGCTTGGCGTAGAACACTTTCCCTGTCGGCTTGCCACGGCCAACAGCTTTAGCAGATTGGTTGGGGTTGGTCTGGGGACACTCGCGCATATAGTGGCCAGATTCCCCACACTTAAAGCAAGTCACGGAACTGGTGCGTGGAGGAGCATTGTTGGTTGGACCACCATAGGGCTTGGCTGGTGCAAACTGTTGAACGGGGCGAGGCGCCTGGAAGGATGGCCTCGGTGTGAACCTGGGTGGCAGGGCAGTGTTAGGCACCCACACGCGGCGCTTCTGAGGACCAGCACCGGATGAGGAACCCACGTCACGGCCATGCTTGCGTGTTGCGTCATAATCAGTCTGACCAGTCTCAGCACTGATGGCCTTGTTAACAAGCTTCTGAAAAGATGTGCACTCATGCAGACGGAGGTCGCGGCGAAGCTCAGGACTAAGTCCCTTACGGAACCTTGCTTGCTTCTTGGCATCAGTAGAAACTTCCTCAGTTGCATATCGTGCGAGGTTACCGAACTCCCTGCTGTAAGCATCCACAGAGAGTCGGCCTTGAGTGAAACTGCAAAATTCCTCACGTTTACGGTCCATGAGACCCTCCGGAATGTGATGTTCACGGAAAGCCTCGCTGAATTCAGCCCAAGTAGTGACATGGTCCGCTGGGCGCATAGCTCCATAATTCTCCCACCATAGACTGGCGGGGCCTTCAAGATGATATGCAGCAAAGGTGACCTTGTCAGCCTCAGCTACTAGCGCGGAACGCAATTTGTGAGAAATACTGCGAAGCCAGTCATCAGCGTCGAGAGGCTCGACGGAGTGGTGGAACGTGGGTGGATGTAACTTGATGAAATCACTGAGTGACACCAAGTTATTTCTCTGATGGTGTGCGGTGTTCTGTTCAATACGCTCCAACAAACGGTTGGTCTCCCGCTTGTTTCTCTCGGCTTCCAGCATAACTTCGGCTAGGGAAGGAGGGTGAGGCAGGTTTGCATTCCCGACTTCACTGCCTTCGGCCTGCTCTTGGGAAACAGGGTTATTGCGCGTGTTGACCATCCTAGGTAAACAAGACAATGATTTAGTCAGAATGATAAGATTCCGACATAGAATACAGAATGTAAGGAATAACTCGGAATGCAAGATGATCATCCGTATGACATGGTAGATACAGAAACTGCTTCTTTTATTCCATCGTCATACACACCATACAAGGTTTAGTACAAGACCAAACAAGGTACTATTACGGTGAAAAGAAGATTACATCACATCGGAGGCACTCCGAGCTCCTATACATTATTTTTCTACACCTCCGGAAGCGGTACAAACTAGGTCATATCCCACGAGTCACGCAGGACGATAGACGACACAGCTAGTATGAGCTAGTGATACTACCACTAACTCAGACCGATCCGTAGTAGTCCTCGTAGAAGTCACCTCCATAGCCTGGAAGCTCAACATGATCATCCGGGAACAGACGATCTCGCGGAGCTTGTGGACCATAGGGGCTAGGATGAGGTCTTGGACCAACAGACGGTGGCCTGCGGGGACCGCGAGGTGGGGTGATGCCTCCTACATCACGCCAACCCATCACGTCTGGCAGAGCAGATCTCACAGGATAGAGATCACGCATATCCGAATATCCAGCTTGCACAGCCGGTGCAAACCGAGTCAAAGTGGCCCAATGGTCAGCACGGGTATTGAAAAGCTCTAGCCTCAAGGCCCGATTTTCACGGTCCTTATCCTCGAGCATCTCAGCAGTGGTGCGAGTCCGTGAATCCTCCTGAGTGGGGTCAGCATAGATAGCCTGGAGATACCCTTGTGCTCCCGGAAGTGATGCTGGCATATACCGGAAATCAGAGTCCCGAAATAGGCCAGTCCTGACTCGCATGATGGTCATCATAGAGTAGGCGGCATCCTGCACAGCCATCTCAATAGTAACCCCGAGTCCATAGGAGCAGTGAAGGGGCTCGGTGGATCCAGGATAAGATGGAAATATCCTGACAGTGCAGAGATACTGGCTTTGATTAAAGTCTCGAAATTGCTCTTCGACCGTGTACTCAGGATACCAACGGTATCCAGCCTCAGTCATTACCCTGACCAACATGGCAGTATGGCCGGGTACATCTAGGCATCGAGTCAGGCGAACCACTTGATTGAGGTCGCGAGTGGCCATCTGAAAGCACAACCATAATGCAAAGGCATTAGAATTTCTAGCAAAATTTCGACAGCATAACAGCTGTAAATGCTCAAAAAGGATTTTGAGACATTTGACAAAGGATTTCATACACACTCAACAACATCACATCAAAGTTCTGGGTCCATCCTAGCAACAAAATGTGGTAGTAGAACTGAACTAGGCTTGTAACCATCAACCTATAAGGTACTACTGATTAGTAACACGTGAACCTGATAGAGAGAAACGATCCTAATTCCTTAACCCCCGGTGGAAGAATAGACTGACTCAGATCAGAATGTCATAAGATAAAGGAGTAAAAAGAGCCTTACGTTCCAACCCACAAACAATTCCCCTACATATAACTAAAGAATTTCTAGACTCAACATCGACCAGTTTGGCTTGGAGAACCTACAGGCAGTCCGGCTCTGATGCCAATGCTGTCAGGACCCCGACTCAATGTCACATCGATCTAGCCTGTAACACCCCATATCACTTTGCGGGCTCACGTACAGTATCTCCACGGGTGTCGCCTTACCTTTGCCCGGGACCGTTTGCGCCTTTTGGCTCACGTATATGATAGTGTCGCTAGCATCCATATGATAAGGAGCCCGGGCTGACATGACTAGTCGTAAACCCAAAGTGGCACAGACTTACAGGGACAGGCATCCATGACCCAGCATCGAACGTGTCGGTCATCAGCAAGTGGGTCCGGGCTGTAGCACTGGGCTAGCAGGACTCCGGTAAACCGGGCTGTAGCGGGCTAACAGGACTCCGGTACTCAATGCGTGACATTTCCCCGAAGGGACAGACACAGGAACGAAGAAGGACACATGCCGGCCAGCCTAAGTGTTCCGGAGCAGTAGCAAGCTACCATGGCTCAGTGGTAACACTAGGAGACATTTCCCGGTAAGAGAGGCTACTAAAGATAAACAACTAGATAGTCAGATCCCACACATACCAAGCATTTCAATCATACACACAATATGCTCGATATGTGCAAATACAACAAGGCATCACAACATGACTCTACGACACAAGTACTTTATTTAAGGCTCAGAGAGCCATACATAACATACACATAGTACGGGTCACACGACCCAGCATTCAAGTCATACAGTCATACAAACCAGCAGCGGAAGTAACTTGTCTGAGTACAGACAACTAGTAAAATAAAAGAGGCTTGGAAAGCCTAGCTATACTACGTGGTCCTTCACAAGCTCAGGATCACCACCTGGGCCTTAGCCTACTCATTGATGTCAACGTCTACGAAGAACCCATCAGAAGGGGTTGCAGCGTCTTCTGTAAAAATGTAAATTATAGCAACATGAGTACAAAGGTACTCAGCAAGACTTACATCAGATCCTACATACATGCACATTATCAAGAAGGGTTGGTGGAGTTATTGCAGCAAGCCAGCTTTGACTCTTGGCTAGGCTATCCTACGAGACTCCAACTTGAAATGGTTTTGCGCACACGAGTCCACTACTCACCACTTCAATACACTACCGAGGATCCACCTCCGTCTTCCTACGGAAGAGCCATCCTCGGCACTCACGCTTATCTTGAGGCTTTTAGTGGTTTCCATTTACTTGTCTATGAACTGTATAGGCAACCAAGTAGTCCTTTACCGCGGACGCGGCTATTCGAATAGATCATGATAACCCTGCAGGGGTGTACTTCTTCATACATGTTTCCACCACTTAGCGTCTGCACACGACATGTGCTCGGCAGACTTCAAGCGAAAGCCGACGTGGGTGTAGACCACGACCTACCTAAACACCTAAGTCTCCAATCCAGGTTTATCGCCTATCCAGGTTCCATCCGCAGGGAGTCCGGCCGAGGTTTCCCATACGGCCCCGAACGATGTGTACAGGGTTCCGTGACACCTAACGGGTGCCCGGTATTCCCGGCCACGTACCTACCGCATCACAGCCCACCCCTACGGTCAGCGCTGTCCACGGCCTCCAGTAGGCTACAAACACCAGAAACTACTTGCAACTCCTGGACAGAGGACTAGGGTGAATAAGAAGTCGAGCGGGGTCATATTTCAGGGCCCAATGCATGGTAGTAGCTGTATCTTAAATCACACATACAGATCTCAGTGCTTAAGGTCGGCTTCAATGAAACAACCCACCATGTACTCCTACATGGCCTCTCATCGATACCTTTACCAAATCGTGTTCACCACACCACTCTCATTACCGACATAATCATTTCACTCTAGCCCATCACCCAGATGAACCAGACCTGACACGACTCTAAGCATAGCAGGCATAGCAAGGTAGGAACAACACATACATATGGCTCAATCAACTCCTACACATGCTAGTGGGTTTCATCTAGTTACTGTGGCAATGACAGGTCATGCAGAGGAAATGGGTTCAACTACCGTAGCACACAGCAGTTTGAAACGCGTTGTCTTAATGCAGTAAAAGAGAGCAGGAGCGAGAACATGGGATTGTATCGATATGATCAAATGGTTGGTTGCTTGCCTGATGGTTCGATGCACTGATATGGTTCTTCGCTAGGGTAATCACGGTACTCCTCGGGGGCAGACCCTGCCGCAAAGAACACCGATACACAGCCATCACCAAACAATGTGCGACAATATGATGCATGCATGAAACATGGCAATATGAGTGTGTTGGGCTAATGCAACTAAGACCAGAAGGGTTTGAACCAATTTGAACCAAAGATTCAAATTTCAAACTCATACATGGCCCTTTAAAGTGTTTTATCTTGTTCTGCATTAAACAGCAAGTTAACTTGTTTAATCATGCATGAAAACAGTACAGGTGGATAGATTGGATTTTTCTGATCATTTTTCATATATAACTTGTCTGATTTGGAGTTACAGATTAAAAGTTATGAATTTTTGAAGTTTAAACTATATTCTGGAATTTCCTGTATTAGAATAAATCCAGAAATTAATTTATTGCGTCAGCCATGCGTCAGGATGACGTCAGGGTCAACGGGGACGTCCAGGTCAAACCTGACTGTGGGTCCAGGGTGTCAGGGTAATTAGTTTAGTTTAAAGTTTAATTAAAACTAACCCTATTTAATTAACAAGGCTGGGCCCCACCTGTCATTGACTCATCGGGGTCAACCAGGGCCCACCCGTGGTCAAACCCAGGTCGGCTGCACTGGCGTTTAGCCGCCAGCGAGCCTGACGCGGCGGCGGAAGTGGTTTTTGCCGTTCCGGCAACCAAACGAGTCGCGGAGGCCATCGGAGTGGAGCTGAGGACGAGCCGCAGCTCTTGGTGGAGTCCGTTGGGGTCGAGGTGGCCGGAGTTGGCACCGGCGACGACTTTGGCGGCCACCGGAGTTCGGCCGAAGGCGAACTTGACGCTAGAGGGGTCGGTGAGGTGCGGGGAGTAGCTGGTTAGGTGCTACGTGACGTGGTGAGCATGATGGACACCAAGTTGTGGCCGGAGGGTGACCGGGAGCACGTCGGCGACGAGCTCCGCGGCGGTGGGTGCGGTTGAGCTCCGGGAGGTCACTACACAGCTCGGGAGCAAGAAAAGAAGGGAGGGGAAGATGGTTAAGCTCACGGGGAGTTCGACGAAGCACTTGGTGCGGCCGGGGACGGGCCGGAGCGACGACGGCGTTGAAGGGGATCTCTGGCGACAGCGGTTCGGTCGAGGTCGATGCGGTGGGCTCGGGCCTTGCGAGCGCTCGGGGCTCGGCTTGCTCGAAGGAGAGGAGGGTGGTGGAGCTCCTGGACACGGCGGCACAGCGTGGGGTTGACGGAGGGCATGGCTACGGCGAGGGGGTGGCGGCGATGGCGTCGGCCATGGCGGGGGAGCGCGAGAGAGAGGAGTTGGGGGAGAATGGAGGTGTCCTGGGGGTTCACGGCTCGGCGTGGAGTTCATCCATCCAGCCACGAGGCGAGGAGGTGAAGCAGGGCGACGGCCAGCTGCGTGGCGCACGCTGCGGCCGCCGTCGGGCACCTGCCTGCCTGCCTGGCCGGCAAGCAGCTCGCTGGCGCAGCGCTGGGCTGGGCCGGCAGGTGGGCCGGGTGCTGGGCGCCAGGTAAGTTTTTGCTATTTCTCCTGTTTTCTGTTTTTTTAATTCCTCTGCAACTTTGTTGAATTATTAAAAATACTTAGGCAACTCCTAAAATCACCAAACTACTCCTGGTCCATAGTTGGATTATTTCCAACATGAAACATTTTAGTTTGGAGATATTTGAGCATTTGAATTATTTTATATAATTTTAAATGCCCAAATTCAAATATCTATGATTTAATTCAAAGACCCTAAGATGACCTAGGAAAATGTGCACCACATTTGGCAGAGGTTCTGAACCAAGACAAAAATGATGGGCATTTTAGAAGGGCATTTCAGGTTCATTGAAAAAGTTTTTAGTAAACCCTAGTTGGTTTCAGGGGGGGCTGGGGGTTCTGTCATCCCCATTTTAGGTTTCTGATGAAAGAATAAACATGATGCAATTCTCTAATGCATGAACTAGCTAGGGTGTGACAACATTACTCAGGATAGGCTTCCAAGTGGAACCTATCTTCGTCAGATCATCAGCAGCTTGATTCTTGATTCAGGGTATGTGGTGGAGCTCTAACCCCTCAAACTTCTTCTCTAGCTTTCTTACTGCATTGCAATAACCGGTCATTGCTAGACTCCTGATGTCCCATTCCTTCATTACTTGATTAACCACTAAGTCTGAGTCGCCGTAGACCATCAAGCGCCGGACGCCGAGTGAAATGGCCATACACAACCCATACAACAACGCCTCATACTCAGCTTCATTGTTTGAAGAATCAAAGTGAATCTGGAGGACATAACTGAGCTTGTCTCCTCTTGGGGACACTAAAACCACTCCTGCACCAGAGCCATTCAACATCTTGGATCCATCAAAGAACATAGTCCAATGTTCTGATTGAATCTGAGTCGGCTGCTGCTGTTTAATACACTCTGCGAGGAAATCTGCTATTGCTTGAGACTTGATGGCTTTCTTTGCCTCAAACTTGATATCTAAAGGAAGGAGCGCCCACTTTGCCACTCGACCAGTTGCATCTCTATTATTCAGAATTTCTGACAATGGAGCATTGCTGACGACTGAAACCTAGTGGTCTGAGAAGTAGTGTGCAACTTTCTTCATGGTCAAGTAAATTCCATAAACAAGCTTCTGATAATGAGGATATCTTTGCTTGGACGGGGTCAAGACTTCTGAAATGTAATACATTGGGCGCTAAACTTTGAAGGTTTTGCCTTCTTCTTCCCGCTCGACCGTGAGCACTATTCCGACGACCTGTCCAGTGGCTGTGAGGTAAAGCAGTAAAGGCTCCTTGCTGACTGGAGCGGCAAGCACCGGTTGGGTGGAAAGCAGGGCTTTGAGCTCTTCAAACGCTGCTTTAGCTTCGTCATTCCACTCGAACTTGTCAGATTTCTTCATCGGTCGGTAAAGAGGCAATGCCTTTTCACCGAGGCGTGAGATGAATTGACTCAATGCAGCCAAACAATCAGTAAGCTTCTGAACATCGTGCACACGCACATGACATTTCATTCAGAGGATTGTGCCAATCTTCTCTGGGTTTGCATCGATCCCCCGTTCGGAAACGAGAAAACCGAGTAACTTTCCACCCGAGACTCCGAATGCGCACTTTGACGGATTGAGCTTGATATCATACCTTCTTAAGTTGGCAAAGGTTTCAGCGAGGTCAGTCAGTAGGTCGGAACCTTTGCGTGACTTGACCACTATGTCATCCATGTATGCTTCCACATTCCGACTGATTTGAGTGAGCAGGCACTTCTGGATCATGCGCATGAATGTGGCACCAGTATTCTTGAGGCCAAAGGGCATGGTAACATAACAAAAACACCCGAATGGGGTGATGAAAGTTGTCTTTATCTCATCGGGTCCATACAGTCGGATCTGATGGAAGCCGTAATAAGCATCCAAAAAGGACAATTGCTCACATCCCGCAGTTGAGTCGACTATCTGGTCGATGCGGGGCAGAGGAAAATGATTTTTCGGGCAGGCCCGATAGATGTGCTTGAAGTCAATACACATTCAAAGTGATTTATCTTTCTTGGGGACCATAACGACATTGGCAAGCCACTCAGAGTGGTATATCTCGCAGATGAACTTGGCAGCCAGAAGTTGAGCCACCTGCTCACCAATCGCCTTTCTCTTCTCCGCGGCGGACCGATGGAGATGCTCTTTAATAGATTTTGCTTTTGAGTCGACTCACAAACGGTGCTCAGCCAGTCCCCTGGGTACACCTGGCATGTCAGATGGATTCCATGCAAAGATGTCCTAGTTCTCACGGAGGAACTGTATGAGCGCTTCTTCCTATTTGCTATCGAGTGTTGTTGAGATATGGGTCGGAGCAGCATTGGGGTCAGTCGGGTGAATGTGAACCGACTTTATCTCGCCGGCCGACTGAAATGCAGACTCCGAGGCAGGCCTCTTGGCACGCAGCAAATCACTCGGATGTGCATTCTTGTGGTATTCTTGAAACTCTACTGCTGCCATCTGCTCATCGGTGATCTTCGAACCGTTCTGGAGACAATCTTATGCTCTCTGCCGATTTCCAGTGACCGTGATCACGCCTCTGGGGCAGGCATCTTCTACTTGAGGTACACATAGCACGGTCGAGCCATGAAGCTAGCATAAGTATGTCTGCCTAGAATGGCATGATAGGCACTATCAAAATCCACTACCTCAAACGTCAACTTTTCCTTGCGGTAATTCATGGAATCACCGAAAACCACATCAAGAGTGATCTGACCGAGTGAATCAGCTTTCTTTCCTGGGATGATACCATGGAATCTCATGTTGCTCTCACTGAGCTTGGACGTCGGAATGCCCATCCCCCGGAGGGCCTCAGTGTACAATATATTCAGTCCACTTCCACCATCCATCAAAACCTTGGCCAGTCGGGTGCCCTCAACGACTGGGTCGAACACCAACGCTTGCCGCCCAGGGGTAGCAACGTGTGGCGGGTGGTCGGATTGGTCGAATGTAATAGGGTTTTTTGACCACTTCAAATATCTTGGCGTTGCCGGAGCAACCATGTTCACCTCTCTGTTAATAACTTTCAGTCAACTTTTGCTCTCGAGGTCAGCAAAAATCACCAAGGTGGCATTAACATTGGGGTAACCACCATCTTCCTCTTTGTCTTCCTCCTTATCAGACTCTTTGCCCTTTTCACTGGGTTGGCTCTCTCGGAAGCTCTGAATCAGGAGTCGACACTGTCGAGTGGTATTCTTGGGGAGAATCAGATTTCCCTCTTCATCCTTTTTGGTGTGTATATGACACGGCAAATCAAGTACATCATTTCCTGCTTGATCCTACACTTTTTAGGGGTCCAAGGCCCTTTAGGCTTCCCCTTGAACTTCCCTTGGTTCAAAACTGCTGCCTCGGCAGGGCCTGCAACCTCAGCTTTTCATTTCTGCTTCCGACTGGAGTTTCCTCCTCTGGTGTCCTGGGCGGTTGGCCTGTTCTTGCCACTCCGTAGTCGGTCCTCTTCTTCGCTGTTAGTGTACCGAGTGGCAATCTCCATCATCCAAGTCAGAGTCATGTCTCCGGTCCGACCGAACTTCAGATTGAGCTCTCTGTAGCAAACGCCTTCTTTAAAGGCACAAACTGCTTGGTGATCCGACACGTTCTCCACTGTGTGGTGAAGAGTGGTCCATCTATGGGTATAGTCTCTCAAGGTCTCATTCTGTTTTTGCACACGATGCTGCAATTCCGACAAACCAGCAGGTCTCTTGCAGGTGCCTTCAAATGTTTTGGTAAACACTCGGGCCAACTCATCCCAACTGAAAATGTTTCCAGGGGCCAACTGATTCAGCCAAGCTCTAGCAGAACCATCAAGCATCAAAGGAAGATGCTTCACGACCACCTCGTCGCTGCTGCCACCAATATGCACAGCCACTCGGTAGTCTTCCAACCAAGTGTTAGGCTTCGACTCTCCTGTGAACTTACTGACGCCAGTCGCCAATCTGAAGTTGTGAGGGATCTCAGCGGTTCGGATGGCTCTTCCGAAACACTCAGGGCCGTAAACATGGACCCTGCTTCCACCGGGCCTGTCTCTATCCAACCCTTCTCTGTATGCTCTGTTCTGGTCGACCAAACCTTGAACAAGGACTAACCTTGCGTCGAACCCAGGTTCTCTTGGGCCGACTAGAACTCTGCGGTCATTACCATATGGGCGCCTGTCGTCATACCGTCGGGGCGCGTACGACCCGTCCCTTGGAAGGGGCGAAGGCACTCGACGGAGGTTGTCACGGGCGTACTCACGATCAAACTCTCCATGAGCTCTTCCCAGGTGCCGATCTCGGTGGTGATCACGATCTTGACGCTGCAAAGGTGTCCCTGGACTATGTGCCGACTGAACTGTATCTACCCTTACTGACCTGCTGTGGATCCTGTTCCGCGACTGGGAAATTGCGGAGTTTAGCTCTCCTGCTGCTCAGAGCAGCGCTCGAATCTGTTCCAAGCCCCTTCCAGCTTCTGAACTGGACGGCTGAATAGACTCTGTTATACGCGCAGCAGCTGTAAGATTCTGGATCGGAGTGCGGTATACCTGAGGTTCAGACGAAAACAACTGTCATTGACGCCGACTGGATTCGGGGATCAGTCAATGGGCGCGTTCGTCAAGAGAATGTTGGAGATTCTCCAAACGTGTGCGCTCAGCCAGCGTGGCCAGGCGCGCAGCCTCCAAGGCCCGAGCCTCGGCGGTTTCCCCTATGATGGGGGTCTGGAGGGCCTTCACATTGCGGCGGTGCAGCTCTTCCCTCTGTTGCGAATTGAGAGGTTGAGGCTCGTACTCCTTGTGGCCGAATGACGGGCCATCGCCGTCACCGCCGCCGCCGTTGCGGCGAAACCCGGGTGGGCTGTGACAGGATTAGACCACAAGAACTTCTGCCGCGGGGTCACAGCTCCCGCTCTCGGAAAACGTATCTGCAGAACCAGTCGATAGGTCGACTGGACCGGAGTGAAATTCATCGGGCTCGATTGCCGACTTGGTGGGTGGCCGTCTGGCGAGCCACTGCATGCTTCACCCACCACTGGAGCCATGACCGACCAGATCGCTTGTGGTGGCGTCCAGCGGAGTGAGTAGGCGACGCGAAGACCGACCGATACGGAGTCGATGGTTGCCGCAGGAGGACGCCACATGCACTTGCGCGGAAGTTCGACCATCCGCGGATCGGGAGGGCCTCGACATCGAAGGGGGCTTCTTGGAGCCAGGTGAAACCGTCGGCGACGAAGGTGAGCGCACCGAGTCGGAACTCGCGGCCCATGACCAAACCGCCACCGGAAACCATGTCGATGAAGATCGGAGAAAATGCAACCTCACCGGAAGTTGCTAAGACGCTTTTCCCCACGGTGGGCGCCAATTGTCGTGGTACTAAGTCTGACAGTAAGAGTAGGGGGTATGTATGAGGAGGCAAGGCCCTAGCTATGGCGAGGTTGTACACACGAGTTTACGAGTTCAGGCCCCTCTCGGAGGAGGTAAAAGCCCTACATCTTGGTGCCTTGCGGCCGTCGACTGGAATATGGGTGTGTGTTACAAGGGGTGCAAACCCTTGTTCCAGAGGAGGGGGATGGCTTATATACAGTGTGCCAGGAACCCAGCCGTCCTCCGTTACAGAGGTTCAATGTACATTAAGATAGGGCGTTATTGGTAACGCCAGCTATAAAGTGTTATTAATGATCTTTAAGACTACGGAGTGAACGCCTGACTGTTGCCATCTTGAGTGACTTTAGGTCTTCTGTACTCTGAGTGGTTTCTTGTATGGTCGAATGACTTCATCATGGTCGAGTGAAATTGGGGGTATCCGAGTGAGATGACTAGTCGAGTGGATTGCACCTGATGGCTTCAATTGGTACTCCTTGCTATACTTTGAATGTCCTTGTTTCTAGGGTAGTGACCTTGGGTAGGGCATATAGGTCAGGTCTATGACCCTACCCTAGGTCTATGGCATTGTCATTCCCTTTTAAAAATAAACAAATAAATATTTTAAACAAATAGTAACAAAATTGGCAAACATTTTACACAGAAAATACACCTTTTTAATAATATGCGAGAATAAGCATATAATAGTAGAATTTTGCAAAAAAAAGAAGTTTCCTAAAAAGCAATGGATTAGTGGCATTGGTATTATCCTTGAAAAATAAAGAAAAAACATTTAAAAATTAAATTAATGAGGTTTACTATGAAAGAATGCATTATTGGCTTTGGTATCACTTTAAGAAGAAATAAAATGAAATAAAACCCCCAAAAATTAAAATAATGAATTTTACTAAAAAGAATGAATTATTGGCTCTGGTATCACTTTTTAAGAAGAAACAAAGGAAATAAAAACTAAAAAACAAAATCAAAATAATGAGTTTTCTAGGGAAGAATGAATTTGTGGCATTGGTATTACCCTTTAAAAAGAAAAAAATGATTTCCCCCCTAAAATAAAGAATGACAAAAATTGCAAACAGTACACATAAAAATTATGCTTTTTGAAAAAAAATGAAAAAAATGAGCATATAATAGTGGATTTTTCTCAAAAAAGAAGTTTCCTAAGAAGGAATAAATTAGTTGCAGCGGTATTTCTCTTAAATAAGACATAAAAACAAATCAAAATAATAAAATTAACTAAGAAAGAATGAATTATTGGCTTTTGTATCACTCTTGAAGAAGAAATAAAAGGAAATAAAATCTAAAACAAAATCAAAATAATGAGTTTTGTCAAGAAGAATGAATTTGTGGCATTGGTATTACCCTTTAAAAAGAAAGAAAAATGCCCCCCCCCCCCAATAAACAATGACAAAATTTGCACACAATACACATAAAAATGCTTTTTGAAGAACATGCAAGAAATAATAGTGGATTTTTCACAAAAAAGATGTTTCCTAATAAGGAATGAATTAGTTGCACCGGTATTACCCTTAAAGAAGAAAGAAAATGAAAAAAAATAATCAAAATAATGAAGTTTACTGAGAAAGAATGAATTATTGGCTTTTGTATCACTCTTTAAGAAGAAATAAAAGGAAATAAAAACTGAAACAAAATAAAAAGAATGAGTTTTGTAAGGAAGAATGAATTTGTGGCATTGGTATTACCCTTTAAAATGAAAGAAAAATGACCCCCCCTAAAATAAATGATGACAAAATTTGCACACACATGCTTTTTCAAAATTTGCAAGAAATAATAGTGGATATTTTTGCAAAGAAGAAGTTTCCTAAGAAGGAATGAATTAGTGGCATCGGTATTACCCTTAAATAAGAAAGAAAATGAAATAAATTAATCAAAATAATGAAGTTTACTAAGAAATAAAGAATTATTGGCTTTTGTATCACTCTTTAAGAAAAAATGAAATAAAAACTAAGACAAAATCAAAATAATGAGGTTTTCTAAGAAAGTTGAAATAATGGCATTGTTATTTCCATATACATAAAACCTATGCCTTTTGAAATATGCAAGAATAAGCATATAATTTTTGCCTCATAGGTGTGGATACACCTATTATGAAATATAAATCAAAACACATTTCAGTATGTTAAAAAATTCTGAACAATAATTTTGCATGTGCATTCGGACATTCTATGTTCGCACACAAACTTCACGAAGAAAGATTTTTTTTGTGGCATGTATGAAAAAGATAAAAATGTCTCATGAATAGCTGCTATCAAGCATCGAAAATTGTCTTTTTGGCACAAGCCATAAAAAATGTCCCTTTTCACCGAAACTTTGTGCACCGACATATAATGTCTGTATGTACATGCGGGATTTTTTCTCAACTTTTTAACTGTAAAAAATGTCTATTTAGACAATGAGTGCATATACACCTATGAGCCCAAGTGAACCTCGATGCCCCCACAACATTGCACAATAATTTAGTAAGTTTTTTCTTAGAAAAGGAGGATTACCCCCGGCCTCTGCATCTGGACGATGCATGCAGCCATTTTATTAATTATTCTCAGAGACCTTACGAAGCATTACATCAGTAAGCCTGAAGCCATCATCTAGGCGACACGTGTCGCTACTCCTATCCCCTTGATGCAGGGGTGCCGAATGTCCGAGTCTAATACCAAACAGACATCACACCAAAACGTAACATCTAATGCCGGATGCTCCATCTCAGCCACATACTGGGAATGGATCACACACCGGTTCGACGCACTCACCGAGGCTACCGATGCCGTCCTCCACCTAACCATCTTCAGAACATGTACTGACGCCAAGACCTTGCCACGTCAGCTGTCGACGCCACCATGGCACCAGACAGCACCACCGCCCTGCGCGAGGCCATCACACCACGTCTAGCACCGAGACCCCGCTGCTCCATGCCGCCAAGACCCGCCATCGCCGAGGCGAGAGAAGGCACGCCACATCCGAATCATAACACGGACGAGGGCCAACGGGGACGGATGTCAAAACCATGACACTTTGTGTAACAAACAACATACGGGTAAGATAATTATACAAGTAACTATATATCTAAATCACACAAACATGATTTTTTTATATAAAAAAGATAAGAACAAGAGGCTCACCACAAGGTGGTGCCGGCGACGGGTCGGTGCGGACGATCGACGGTGGTTACGACGGAGACGGGAAGGCACTAAGTAAACCACACCTATATATGCAAACTAAGAGTTATTTTAAGCTCAAATTGCATATAAATCAAATATACTGCAACATATAATTCCTCCCAAATTACTAAAACCCAGAAATTAATCACTATATAAAGCATTGCAAGAGCTAATCTAGCAATGAGAGATGAAAGGACAAAGTTGCTAACCTTTATGATCACTTGAATGGATGGGGGCCTTCAAATCTTGACAAAATTTGGGCAAAATGTGTGATGAGCTCGAGGGAAGAAGAGGAAGAACAGAGAGGAGGAGAGGGGAAAGGGGAAAGAACAGAGCGAGCTGTGCGAAGGGTTTATATGCAGGACGATCTATAGTACCGATTCGTGGCAAGAACCGGTACTAAAGGTGCTGGACGGGCCCCAGTCTGACAACATCCTGCCACCACGCCCTTTAGTACCGGTTCGTGGCACGAATCGGTGCTAAAGGTTCCGCACGAACCGGTACTAAAGGGAGCGGCCCGCCTAGCCGTTGGAACCGGCACTAATGGTCACATTAGTGACGGCTCAATTTCAAACCGGGACTAATGAGCTGCACATTAGACACTTTTTCTACTAGTGCCACCTCACGCCTTTTCCATTCGGCGCCGCTCCACAAACGATGCCCCAAGAGGGAACACGACACCACAGCGCCGCCATCGTCCGATCCGATGATCTTAGGATTTCTCCCAAAGCGGCATGAGCAGGTTGACCATAGTTGCTTGATGACGCCTTCATCAAGGTAACGACGTAGACGCCGCCATCACCCGCCATACCAGAGTCGGCTCAGTTTTCACCGGCGACTATGTCTCCCCAACTCACCGCCGGTGCTAATAGTGGGATCCAAGATCCGTCACTACCAGCCTGGCCAACCACCTTCGATGGAGAAGGTAGCCACCACCACCATGCCTGGGCCAAGAGACCCGGACGTCCATGTGCCGCGAAGATTACCGAGGGGGGATCCCCTCTTGCCGTTGTTGAAACAAGGCGCAACCACAGTGGATCTCGATCTAAACCCCTCGGGCCAGATCAGATCTCATCACAACCAAAATCTCATCCACCAACGGCCGCCGGAGATTTCCTGGCCACCGCCAACCCGCTGCGCACTGCCGTTGGAGGAGGGAGATGGACGCCGCTGCCCCCACGCGTTACCGCGGGCCGAGGAATGCGCCGCCGCTGCCGCCTCACCACAGGGGCTTCGCCCCGCGGCGTCCTCAACTACGGCGGTGGTAGTGGGAGGCGATGGAGGGCGAGGGCTGGGGGCGGTGTGGACGGGGACTCCCCGGGGGCGGCGCGGCGCCGCCGCCTCGGGGGAGAGAGGTCGGGGGAGAGTTTGTGATCATTAGCATGTCATATCTAATTGATTTAGTAAGTGGGTCTAAACTTACTTTGTAATGTATTCTCTATCACACGGCAGACTAAAAATTATAAATGCGCAGATCCCACAAAATAATTAGGGGTCATATAGGAGTAACCAGATGTCATCGTGTCCAGGTCGTCGCCTCTCTTCTAACAGGGGCGAGCAGTGTTTGAAGATAGTTCAATTTATTTGTAAATTGGTAAATATATGTAGAGATTTCATTTGTTTAGGTAACCATCACGTTGATTATTTACGCATATAATAGTGAAATCTTCGCAAAAAGAAGTTACTAAGAAGGAATGAATTAGTGGCATTGGTATTATCCTTGAAGAAGAAAGAAGTAAAAAATAAAAAAAATAATATTTTATACAAGGAACAAGGAATTAGTGGTATTGGTAGTACCCTCTACTAAGAAAACAAACAATAAAAAACTTGAACACAACTTTGCACTGAAATTACACTTTTTAACTTGACGTGAAGAATATCATATAATGGTGCAACTTCACATATATTTTATAGTAATTGTGTGTACACATTTACACTCACCTATCATCCCCAAAATACCCATAAAATATAAACAGACCAATAAAGAAAAAAAAAGCAAAACACATAGATCGATGATTTTTTCAGAATCGATGATATTTTTTTGTAAATCAATGTTTTTTAATTGGATGAATTAATTTTCAAAATCAATGAACTTACTCCAAAATTGATGAACATTTTTTGCAAATTTGATGAGGTTTTTTCAAAAGTGATGAACTTTTCTTGAAAATAGTTGATTTTTTCAAATTTGATCAAATTTTTTCGAACTCGATGAACTATTTCCAAAATCAATGAACATTTTTTGAAATCGATGAACTTATTTCAAATTCAATGTACTTATTTCAAAATCGATGAACTTTTTTGCAAATTTGATGTACTTTTTCCAAATTCGATAAACTCTTTTTAAAATCAATGATCTTATTCTGAAAATTGATGATCTTTTTTTGAAAATCTATGATTTTTTCTGAATTTGATTTTTTCTCAAATCCGATGAACTTTTTTTGGAATGCATAAACCTTTTTCAAATTCATGAACTTTTTTTGGAAACCTGTGAACTGTTTTCAAGGAAGCGAGGAATCCTATACCAAAAGAGCAATCCTGTACGAAAAACTTGTGAGCGGCGGAGGAAGCGATCCTTTTTTTTTCTTGAGGGAACGAGCGAGTTATGAGCCATGGGCCAGTAAGCTCTCCTGTGGGCACTGGGATCCTGTTCGGGCACTAAGGCCTTGTACAATGCAAGGTGCTTAAGGAAATAAACCAAGCTTTTTCTTAAGCACCGATGCTTATTTGTACAAGGTAGACGCTTAATTAGGCGGCTCTTCTGTAAAAATAGGTACCGGTGCTTCAGAAAAGCCCGATTTATTTTTTCAAGCACCTCCCTAAGCACCTAGCATTGTACAAAACCTAACATCGCGGAATAGGAGCTCCCCATCTTGTCATCCATATGACGAGGAACGTTTTGCTCAAAAAAAAAGAAAATAAAGGAAAAGAAAAAAAGATGAGGAACGTGCCTAACTTTGTTCTTTCCTTCACCAGAACCCAAAGAACAACAAATGTGTGCAAAGCCATTCCGTACGGCCCTAATAGAATCCACTCTTTTTTCCCGTGTTACCTACAAATCGAATGAAGGACAGTCAAAAGAAAAGAGAGACTAGTCATGACCTTTTATGCGTTCCTTTCTTGTGACATGCATGTTGGAAGGAGCATACCTTCATTACCGGTCGCATCGAATAAAGGCAATTTACTGTTTCTAGCTACCTAGCGTTATCCTTGGATAAAGCTAAATCGAGAGATTTCAATTTCATCTTGTAGCCTATCAACACGACACAAGAATATGCGCTCTAATTGATGAAGGAGAACTCATGCATCGGCCAAGCCTCTGCTTATATATAGGAGTATATGTTTGGTGCGTTACCAAGTGTCCAAGTATGCCACCGGGCGGCAAAACCTCCTACCTAGACTAAGCTAGGGTCCAGCCAGTTCGATCGATCACCGGAGTACGTTGCATGCAATGTCGGTCGACGAACGCCACGCAGCCCACGGCGGCGACAGGACCTCCGTGTTGGAGATACCGGTGGTCGACGGCGTCAGGGCTGAGCACAAGGAGTGGCTCAAGGAGATGCGCGGGTGGCTGATCGTCCTGGCCACCCTGGCGGCGTCGGTGACCTACCAGGCGGGTCTGAACCCTCCCGGCAGGTTCTGGCAGGACGACAAGAAGCACACCGCCGGCAACCCCGTGCTGCACGACCGGGTGGTCAAGAGGTACCTGACCTTCTACTACTTCAACGCGACGGCGTTCGCCACGTCGCTGGTGATCATCATCCTTCTCCTCAACGAGCGGTTCTACAAGTCGGAGGCCAAGGTCGCGGCGCTCACCCTCACCACCATGGTCGACCTCATGAGCCTGGTGGGCGCCTACATCGCCGGGTCCACCCGCGACATGCCTTCCTCTATCTACATCATCGTCCTCACCTGCTTCCTCTTCGTCTGCGTCATCTACATCTCCAGGGTGCTGCCGAACCTGTGCTTCATTGTGCTGTTCATGGCGCCGCTGCTGTTCAAGGTGGCCAAGAAGGGGTGGCTGCCGGTGACGGAGCGCATGAAGACCAGGGTGGAGAGGGCCAAGAAGCGGGAAGAGGAAGAGGATAAAGCAGAAGAAAACACGGCCAAGAGGAGGAGGAACCGGTGCCGGTGCTGCGCGTGCGGCAGGGCCTTCAAGTACGACGAAGATGAACATGATTACCAGCCATCAGTTTAATCGAGTCTTAACAGACACATCCAATCCAATCAGCCGTTCCTTACTTCTTGTCACATTGTCTGCTACTAATTGCTTCTCCTCCCGCTCTGCTCTCCTGGTCAAACTTGAGCATTGTAATTAGTTAACAAAGTCGGATTCGCGAATTCTGTTGGCGCCGACCTCAAACCAGCTCTCTCTCTCTCTCTCAGGCTAGTCATAGTGGGGAATAACTTAGACTAGTAACATGCATATGTTACTGGTCTATATTACTACCTCTATAGTGGGTAGTGTTATAGATGTGGTAACATAAATAGCTTCATTTATTATTTTGTAGACTCATTTTACATTGGGCACCGCTATGTGATGGTAACATATTATGTTACTCCATTTGCATCTCTCCTCATTAATTATTTGCCACATCATATTTCTTGCCTATGTGGCAATCATGTTACTATCTATGTTACTCCCACTATGAGCAGCCTCACTCAAACTAACGAAGGTGAAAGATAGAGCACACGATTTTCCTCGTGCACAAACGCTTTCGCCGCACGAGTGGCGCCTCGGCGCACGAACGGCCTAATTTCTCATTGAGCACGAACTCTAGCTCGACACATACCGCAGCAACCAAATGGCTAACTAAGAACTCAGGAGGTTCGTTAGTCCAATGGTCATCACATTTATTACAAAAACTAAACTTTGCTAGCTCATGCGCAACTGAATTTGCTTCGCGAAAACAATGAAAGAAGATGACCTTTCCTATTGACGTTGATAAATCTATGCACTCGGCGAAGATCGCTGCAGCTGCATCCCACCATTGATCTTGTACTCGACAACTGTTGATTATGTTCAACAAGTCCGACTCCGCTTCTACTCTGTTGAAACCCAAGGAGTTCGCCAGAATTAATCCATCCCGCAATGCCATTGCTTCAATAGTTACAACATCTGCTGCCAGTGATATATATTTACAAAACCCTGCAATGAAATTCCCTCTATCATCTCGTAGCACACCTGCAACAGAGCCTGCTCCCTCATCCGCATGGAATGAAGCATCAACATTAAGTTTTACGAACCTTGGCTCTGGTCTTTTCCACCTATGCTCCATTAAAGTCCCTTCCTGTATCATAGAGTTTGTATAGTTTTTCACTATTGCGAGAATAGACATGTGCCACCTGAAGATAGGAGGAACCGAGTCATGATGAGTGTGTCGTCGACGCCGCCACCAGAGGTACCAGCATCCGGTCGCTATCACCTCCGTTTTCTTCACATTTGGCATCATTAGCAGAGGTTGGTCTGACTCCAACAGCAGGAACTCCAGGATCGCCGACCCCGATCTGTCTACTTGTAGAGCGAAGTTAATATGCTCTGATAGACCCAGCCCGGCCCATAGGCTCTTCGCTAAATCGCATTGGAACAACATGTGACACATGTCTTCCGCCCCCTGATGACACACTGGACATGCACCACCGCCAGGTATATGTCTATTAGCGAGAATGGATTTAACTGGAACGATTTCTCTCAATGCCCGCCAACAAAAAATTTGAATTTTCCGTGGCACTTGAAGCTCCCGTTGCTTCTTCCAGATCGCAGCTTGCATGGTACTACTGGACGATGAGCTTGGGAGATATTGACCTCTATACTTATGCGACCATTGTTCATGGTATGCACTTTTAACCGTGAATCTCCCATGCTTTGTTAGATGCCATGCAATAAAGTCATCAAATGCTTGGAAATTGAGTGGTATTTGCAGAATTCTAGTAGCGTCCACAGGATAAAAAATATCCCGTATCAATTGTTCATCCCACTGCGATGTAATTGGATCAATTAGCTCTACCACTCGAGAGATTAAGATCTGTCCCCGAGGAGTTATGACTCTCCTGTCCGGGCTGGAGGGAATCCATGGATCATTCCATATGCTTACATTCTCACCCGATCCAATTCGCCAAATATACCCTCTTTTAAATGTGGTTAAACCTGCTGCCAGGCTCTGCCATGTGAATGAAGACCCAGTTTTTTGCCCAGCATGCAGTAAATCTGTATTGGGGTAATATTTCGCCTTCAAAATCCGAGCACAAAGAGACTCCGGATTTATAATCAATCTCCAACACTGTTTTGCAAGGAGCGCCAAGTTGAAAGAGTGTAGATCACGAAAACCCAAACCCCCATCACACTTTGGTATACAAAGTTTCCACCAAGAGAACCAATGCATTTTTTATTTCCTCATCATCTCCCCACCAATATTGAGCAATGACATCCATGATATCTTTGCAAACTCCTTTTGGTAGGCAAAAAACTGACATGGCAAATACAGGGATGGATTGAGCTACTGCTTTTTAACAAAATTTCCTTACCCCCTGTAGAGAGTTGCTTCTCCATCCATCCTTTCAAGAGTTTCTTAATCTTCTCACAAAAGTGTTCAAAACAATCACTTCGGTCTGCACCTACCATAGCGGGTAGACCAAGATATTTATCTGTGAGGGCCTGGTTTGTAATATTTAGCTCCTGGCATATTTCATCTCTTGTTTGCACCAGAGTATTTGGACTAAAGAAAATACTTGATTTCCCAATACTTACCATCTGTCCCGAATTTGCACAATAAGTCTCCAACACTTGCCGTAAGGAAGTTGCATTTAACATATCTGCCCACATGAGAATTAGAGAATCGTCAGCAAATAAAAGGTGTGAAACTGACGGTGCATTCCTGCAAAATCTGTTGATGCCGTGTTGTTGTGGCGCATCGCTGTGTGTCCCCGAAATCACTAATTAAGAAGGAGAGTGTTACACAGCCGGCGGATCATCTTATAAGATTCGCCGAGGTGGCCGTTACATCTATGGTCATCCAACGGCCTAACCCGTTTTCACCATTGCAAGAGTTATTTGTGTCTGTCTAGGGCACATCTAGATGTGACATAACTATGTTACATCTAAGCTGATTTCCACTCTGTTTGTGGTCTTTTTTTTGTTCTAGTTTTTTTTGTTTCTTGTTGCTGCATTATATATTGAGAAAAGTATACTTTTAGTCTCTCAACTCTTCGCGGAGTCTAAATTTCGCCACTCAGCTCCCAAACCAGTCAGCTTGCACCCTTAACTTTTAAAACCGGAGAAGTTTATTTCCTTGTCTCGGCTGACCCGGTATCGCTACTAACTCAGCACGGTTTTGACTGGTCTTTGTCCACATGGCGATATTTCTCTCATCGTTTTATTGAGCCATTTCATCGAACACCTGGCATGCACTCTCGCGTGTTTGTCCATGGCCGAGCAGTGGCGCCCAAAAGAAGTAGCGGTTTGTCCCGCCGGCGCTCCCGTTGCTCACCACCTCTCACAAAGTGCATCTTCGTTGCCTTTCTCCAGGGCGCATGCTACAGCCTCCCCGTCCACACGTGCTACTGGGAAGCCTTCGTGCGCTGGTTCCTGTGCCGTTTGCTGGACATTGCGATGGCGCAGATAGGCTGCTGGACATGGCCGTCCACCGTGGGGAGCTGTACATGATGTATGACCGTGAGGGAGCTGTGTGTGACGACCATGGTCTGGACGGGCCGACAAGGGCGGCTCGAGCACGGCGACGGTCTAAATAGAGGCGGTTCGATGCGTCGGCCACGGTCTGGACTTGGGGCATAGTGTGGCAACGACAAGGAGGAGCCAACCAGAGGCCTGAGAAGTGTGGTCGGCAAGGCAAGCCGAGGCGAGCTGCTGAGAGCCAGACGCCGCCTGCCACATAGGCAACGGCCAGTGTGGATGCGCGCGTGTGTGGTTGGTGCGCCAGGACGGCATGGAGGCACTCTGCGTCGTCTGGAAACTCGAGTGCTTCGTCCCATGGAGGTACCCGTCGGCCGTGAAGTTCTTCTGCCCAGAAAAGTCGACGGCGTCCGTGGCCACGGCGAGGCAGTGACGTGGATCCAGTTGCAGCACCAGTACACAACAAGGTCAAGGGAGACGATGACGAGGTGGTGGTCCAGGATCTCCATGGTGTGCTCGCCTACCCGGAAGCTCTACAGAACACGTCCATCACGGACCCGGCTTCGCCCACGTCGAGTTTAGTACCGTCAGGATCACCTTGTCGACTTGCCGCTGGCGTGCGTGCCAAGCTGCAAACACCGTCGGAAGTGTGCTCGCGGCACAGATGACGCGCAGCCGCTCCTCTCTGCCGAGGACGCGTTCGCGTTATTCGTGTCAGACGAAAAGATAGAAGAAGTATAGACGCGCTTCATGTGTTTGATGAAATGCCCATACAGAGACAGTGAGAAGGATGAAGAGAGAGGGTGAGTAGGAGAGATAAATACCACCACAAGGACGAAGACCAGTCAAAACCGTGCTAAGTCAATGCAATACCAGGTCAGCCAAGACGAGAGACTAAACTTGTCCGGTTTCAAGAGTTAAGGGTGCAAGCTGATTGGTTTTGAAGTCGAGGGATGAAATTTAGACTCCCTGAAAAGTTGAGGGATGAAAAGTATACTTTTCTCTTATATATTTGTGGGAGCTTAGATGTGACATCCTTAAAAAACATCTAGATGTGAATTAGACATCCAAAACCACCATACTTGGAGCTAGGGTAACAACTTAGTACCACTTTTCGGACAGGGCACAAAAAACCACCAATTCTGTGCCTAATGACTAACGGGGAGCACTGATTGTCTGGTAAGCACACGAAAACAATGAAACTGACAAGTTGGGTCCACCTATCAGGCTGACGTGGCATGCTTGTGTGGACAATATGCTGAGTTGGACAAGGGACCCACCTATAAGTGACTCATCTGTTTGTCTCTTTTAAAATTCTTTTTCTTGTGGGCATTTCAACAAATAGGTAATGGGCGCTTATCAGTGCACTGGACACTGCCGGTGTGGCTTGCTGCCCTTGCTGGTCAACGGTCATCCGAGACTTGGCTGCCGCTGTCAAGCTGCTGGAGTTACCCTCGCCGCCCCTTTCTTTTTCTTCTCCTCCTTCCTCCTTGATTTCCCTCTCTCTCAAACAGGACCAACTGCCATCCCTGCCGCCATGGATGAACTCGACCTCGCCGCGCCGCCCTGACATCGCCGAGCTACCCCAGCCCTCTGCCGCGCCTGGATCCAACGAGTTTCGGCCGGGAACTCGTGCTCGCGGTGACCGCCAAAGGCCCTGGTCGCGACCGTATAGAGGGGGGAGGGGTGCCGTGGTGGACTGCCTAGTCGCGCCCATGTGCACGGTGCCTGCTGAGAGGCCTTGGCCGCACGCGCCATCGTGGAGCGCTCTAGCCACGCCCGTGCTCGTGGCCCACACATGGAGGCCTTGGCCGAGCGCGCCTTCGTGGAGCGCCGTGGCCATGCCCCGTGCTCGTCGCGCCCGACGGGAGGCCCTGGCCACCCCCGTGCTCTGCTCGCCCACCGAGAGGGCCCTGATCACGCCCATGCTCAAGTAAGCAGCAAGTGGCGGCGAAAGCAAAGCACACACGGGGCGAGGTCTGCTATAGTCGTGCTCCTATTCGACTAGGCACTGGCGTCAGGCAGTGGTCTTGGCGGCAGGGCGGATCATCGTCGGATCCAGGGTGGGGTGGCTCGCCGTGGTAAGGCTCTCGCGTCGGCGCTGGATATGGCCGGCTGTGTCGGGGCAGGTGGGGAAGAAGGTGTCTTTGGGGGGGGGAGAGGGTGAATAAGACAGAGGCTAACAGGTGGGGCCTTTGGCCACCTCAGCAAATTATCCAGGTAGGCATGCCACATCGGCCGGACAGGTGGGCCCAACCAGTCAGATTCGCTGTCTTCGCGACCAAATTCAAGCATTAGTGCTCCGAGTTACAGATTAGGCGCAATTTTGATGGTTTTTTATACCCTGGCTTAAATGTGGCATCAAGTTGTTACCCTAGCCTCAAGTGTGGTGTTTTTGGGTAAATAACCCCCATAGCAACAAAGACAATGTTACAAAACCCTTTGCAACAAAGCTTATCTTGCAAAAATATTTACAACGGAGGTTGTGTTGTAGAAAATAAAACGTATTCAACTTTTTTTGCAACATAGATAATGTTTTAGGAATCCTTTTGCAACAAGGATGATGTTGCAAAAACAGTTGCAATGAAAGATGATGTCGCAACACCACCGTCATCGTTGCCGTTGCCGTTTGCAACTACGTAGTTGTTACAGAAACTCGTCGGCCCGTGGCCGCACGACCTGGTGGGCTTATGCTGATTCCACGACACGCACGAGGTCAAGGCAGTTCAGGTGGAGGTCAACACGGGGTCGCGGCACTCCCGAACACAAGACCCATGGGATGCGCGCAGAGGCGGTGAGCTCCTGGCGGCGGGGCAGTGGAGGTCGACGACCGGCAGCAAAATCTGGTGGTGGAGGTCGGACAGGGCAGCGGTTGTTTCTGAATCTGTAGCTAGTTGAGTCGAGGAGGCCGCCGCGAGTGGAGACTTGGTCGTCATCACCACCGCAGGGGTCTGCGCCCGCTCATCCCGATAGGCCTGCGATGACGTCGCTGTGGGATCTAGCTGTCGTCGCTCTCCCCAATCCCAGCCGCTGTAGGATCTAACTCCCTGTCCATTTTGCAACAAAGGACTAGTTGTAGTCTTGTCTTCTGAAACATGGATGGAGTTGCAAGAATAAGAGTAGGTTGACTCCTGATCGTTGGATAAAGATCCAATTCAATGGACATGGAGGCGACGGATGCTCGCCGAAAATCGGTTGGTTGAAGGCAAACTTTCCAAATTAAAAAGTACCATTTGCAAAGATAACCCTTATCCCCAGGCCGCGATTCCCATCCTTGAAGGTTTTTTTGTTCGTATATTCCTTTATTCAAAATGTTTTATCTCTTAAATCATGGGTTCAAATCTCAAACTATTTTCACCATTGAATTCCTCGCATTGAGATCTTCAAAGCTAGATCCCATATTGATAGGTTTCTGTGAACTTTTTTTCATGAAAAAACCATACAAAAAAACTCGAACCGGGAGCACCTTTTCTTTTCTTTTGAAGAGGCACAAATGTGCCTCTCACGGAAGTAAAACTGTGCCTCAACAAGAATCAAATTTGTGCCACTCATGAAAAGAAACTATTTTTTCTGAGAAGCACGACTGTGCCTCCATGAGAAGTAAATCTGTGCCTCATATGGAAAGATTTGAGAGGCACCTCGTGAACGCAAAATCCGTGCCTCCACGAAAAGTAAAACAGTGCCTCGCGTAATCAAATTCGTGCCTCCACGAGAAGTAAATTTGTGCCTCTCATGGTCTCGCGGAAGTAAATCCATGCCATCATGAGAAGTAAATTTGGGTCACGCAATTTTTTTGAAATATGTTATCGTCCAATACATAAGAAAAACCATGAAAAAAATCATCTAAAAGCCAAAAATTTGTGCCTCCACAAGAAGTAAATGGTCCGAATGAAGCGACTAGAACACGACATGTGCGGCTGAAAGCGCGCCAAGTAACGCGCTGCCAGCCCATCAAAAATGACTCTTGCATGGGCTCCCGAACGAGTACTCACTGATTAGTTGCTCGGGTGTGTCCCACATCACATGTCCCCTACGTCGGGCCTAGGATATGTCTCCGTTTATTATGTGGGAAGCATTATCTGGGCCAGTTGTCCCCTCCGAAGGGCTTGTGTTATTTTTCCAAGCCTATATGTAGAACTGAAAGAGTCTCCTAGGAACAACTAACTGGAGGTTATCATTTGCGGGGATCTTCAGGGACCATTTTTAGTGGTCTGGGAGCATGCATGTGGTGCGCCCAGCCGTCACCGCATGTTGCATGTTGGACGCTCTCTGTTTTTACACGTTTTCCGATTTTAGATGTTTTTTGGCTTTTTGGGTTTGATCTAGTTGTGGAAGAAAAATTGTGCTTCCATGAGAAGTACTACCCCATTTTTTTAGTCTGCATGTAAGATTTGGTCAAAGTCAAACTTTATAAATTTGATCAACTTTGTTAAAAAAATATCTACATTTACAATACTAAAGCTATAAGGTATGCAAATTAATTTCATGATGCATCTAACAATATTGATTTCATATTATGAATCTTGGTATATTTTTCTATAAACTTAGTGAAGGTTGACAAAGTTTGATTTTGACCAAATCTTATATGCAGACTAAAAAAAACAGACGAGTACATATTTGCTTCTCGTAGAAGCACATATTTGCTTTCGTGAGAAGTACAATTGTACTTCTCTGAAAGGAAAAAAGATATGTGTTTTTACGAGAAACACAGATTTGCTTCCTCTGAAGGTACAGATTTGCTTCCGCGATGTGCTTCTTCTAAAGCAAAAAAATGGTGCTTCTGCGCGAAGCACATTTCTGTTTCTTTCAAAGAAAAAATGTGTTTCCACGAGAAGCACGAGTGAAGGCACAAATGTACTTCTCGTGAAAGCAAAATTTGCTTCCGCGATATCCTTCTTGTAAAGCAAAAATAAATAAAAAATATATGCTTCCGTGAGAAGCACAACTCTACATTTTGAAAAGGAATAAAAAACTATGCTTTCACAAGAAGTATAAAATTGCATCTCATGGAGGTACATATTTATTTTTGTGAGAAGCACAATTGTGCTAGATGAAAATAAAACATCTCCCTCCTGCCAAGATGGCGAAACTGCATGTCAGCCCTTCGCCGCCTGCCGTCGTGCGGTCTCCATCCGGTCCAGGCTCAGCCTAGGTCCCTACCTCACTATTGACGACATCCATGCTGCTCCGCCCCGTGACTCCATGGGTACCGCAGCTTGGCGGGACGGGATGTATATCCTTTTTTGGCACGTGTGGAAAGCCAGGAACAACTTGGTGTTCGACTCAATTGCCTGCGGCTGCTTAGAGCAACTTTAGCAGACCCCGCATCCCATCGACCCACATAATTTATTTGCAGTTCACGCAAAAGTATTTTTGTGGGCCGGCCCAGGCTGGCACAGATGCAGACCCCGCATAATGGACCCATAAAAAGGCATATTCGCGGAATATACTTTTTTACGGGTCAGCTTCTGCGGGTTCTGATCTGGCGCAGCTCGTCCCGGTCCGTAAAACTTAGATTGATCTATCATAATGCTTTTATTTGCTTTCGCAACAACATTAGATGCAAAATATATCACCAAATCTTGGCTAGAATAGCAAAACCAAAGAAAACAAGAACCACAAGAATGCATTTCAGAAGATTTCCAACTTCCATAACTGCTCCCACTAGTTGAAGCAATATCTTCTCCATGCACTCATTGTTGATCTGTGGATTCTTGATCTTGTTTTATTCATTCTAGATGCTTTCTTCATTCTTCATCTTTGGTTTCGAAGAAGTCGACGTTGCTTCCCTTCTAGTTGCACATGCAGCCGCATCATTTCCTTCGATTGTACTAAGGAGTGCACTAACATCTATTAAGTTTCTTTCTATCAACAAATCAATGTATGGGCCTCCCCAAAACCAAAATGAGCATCCATCGTCCTACACAAAAGATTGAGCAATCTCGAAGTGAGCTACCGTACTTGAACTAAAGAATGATCTATGGAACGAGCTACCGCAAGTGCACATATCCCGTCGTTTGCGTATTTGTAGAATACCCATCCGGAGTACTTCGGTGTGCCCGAAGTGAGCCGCAGCACTTGGCGCGGGCGGTCGTCGCACTGTATGAGCGGCATCGGCAGGCCACAAAGACGCTGCGCGAGCACCGAGCCCGGTGGACGGCTGGACGAGTCCATGCCCGCAAACCTTTGGCGGCGGCGGGCGGACGAACCCGCGCCTGCATGCGGCGATGCGCACTTGCCTGGACTGTGGGAGAGGCTCCCCGACCACTCCATCGCCTGGGGCAGCAACCGGCGGCCGGAAAAAAGCCAAATCCGGCGGCCCGCCGACGCAGGGGGGAAGGGAAGGGAGGCCTCGTGCGCGTGGAGGCCTTCCGGCATGCTCCTGCCGGCTGCTGTCACCGGAATCTTGGGCAACGGCCGGCGGCGGCGCGAGGGGGGAGGAGGGGTGGTTGGTGGGAGAAAGCGCGGGATGAAATGTCCTCCCACCAACCGCTTCCACTTATGTGCAAGGCACTGCAGCCGCGGGGGGTGGGACCCGCTTTTTCCCGGGTTGGCGTCGGGATTTTGCCGCGCCCCACAAAAAATTTTGTGGGCCGGGGCGGGATGCAGGGTCTGATCGGGCTGCTTTTTCGGCCCCGACCCGCATTTTGGCGGTTATTTTGCGGACCGGGGCGGGATGCGGGGTCTGCTAGAGTTGCTCTTATCTTGTCCAGCACAAGGTCGAAATCAGCACTACTCCTATGCTAGGTGTAGTATTATCTCAATATTGTCATGGAAAATTTGTTTTTTATGCTCAGATTTTTTGCCAACAGTTTTTTGTGATCAATTTTTTTATGAGTAGGCCAATAAGTCAAGTTTGCACGACAAAATGTTTAGAAGATTTTTGCTTTTACCTGAAGTGCTAAAAAAAACCCTCAATTTTTTTATAGAGTTCATCTACCACCAGTTCACACGGGTATTTTCCTTGTGCAAGCTACATACATTATGTTAGTACTGTATCACTCAATAACCAAGCACATCGTGATGGGCATGTATTTGCTTGGTTCCCAAATTCTCAGATTGAGCCAATTTTTTGGCTATCCCTCGAGTTTTTTAGGCCCTTTTGTTACTTTGTTTGCCAATAATTTGGTACGCGCTTTTTGGTAGGGCTGGTGCAGGCACAATCCAAACAAGCCCTAAGATTTTTAAAAATGTAAACTCCAGAAACTTGATTAGTTAAGTTCACAATCGCAAATTCTGATGCTTCTTAGTACTAACATAATGTGATGTGTAGCTATAACTTTTGCCCAATTCATCGCTTTCCCTCTCGTAGGCATTGGATTTTATCTCTGTGTTAATGGTAATACTATCTACTCCGACACTTCTACTCTTAAATAGGAAGAGTACATTGGATGGTCATTTTGGCTCGCTGGAATATACGATCCTGCAGATCCTTGCATGTCAAGTTCTTTGATAGAGATACGACATGCAAATCAACTCGAGAAGAACGAAAACAAGCAGGAGACACAAGATTTAACGTGGAAAACCCCTCCAACACGAAGGGGAAAAAACCATGGACACCAGCCAACCAAACTTCACTATATTATAAACACCGGGGATTTACAACTTGTCAACACATCCCGTGCGGTGGCTTACAAGAGGTATATATAACACATGTGACCTAGGTCATGGGCCGAAGCTGAGCGTAGGGAGTCTGAAGTTAGCCTTCCTCTTTATACTTGAATTTGAAGCATAACATAACATAACATTCTTTAACACTATTGTAAGGAGCACTTGCACATCGGCATTACTATGTTCGAGTTAGCACCTATCTTCATTGAAGTAGTTCCTTGATTCATGCTATGATCACATCAATATACTGAAGATTGTGTGCATCAATCGGTGCGAAGGACGGGGTCTTTACCCTATTTATAAAAAAACATCAATTTAGTAGATTTTGAGAAAGCTAGCCTAGAAGTATCTCCATAGATTAGACTTGTTTTGATGTAATGAACCCTGAGTGCATTATTGACCACAATGCTCATTATTTTTTTTGTTCAATTAATTAACAAAAAACTCTTAGCCAGAAACACCCCTTGTCATAATAGCATTCGTTTAGCACATGCAAGGCAATGTTACATTCACTTTTCTTTTATGCGCTTAGATATGTTCAAAATAACTTACATCACTTTGAAAAGTTCTAGTTAGTCATAACTACCCAAGTTTTTCCGTTTAAAATCTGAAAAATAAATCATGGTTACCAACATCCTGCCATCTAAACTTTTAATACATAAATTTTTATTATCGAACATAGATGATATACCAATTTGTTCCTATTAAAGATGCATGTATTGTACGTGTTCCAAACATGAGTTGTGTATGGGCTGCATAACAATAGCATGGGCAAGCTATATACATTATGTTAGTTATTTACCGTTCAAGTAACTAACATAACACCAACCGTTGACAAACAAACTTTCTAATGGTTTGATCAAGTCATCAATGGGCCTATCTTTAGTTGGCACAAAGATTCACGAAGGTAAACTCCAAACACCTGACTAGCTAGGTTCACCATCGCAAATTATGATGCTTCTTAACTCTAGCTAGTATTTTGTGTGCACACTGCGATATATGTGATGTGTAGCTATAAAATTCATCACTTTCCCTCTTATAGGCATTGAATTTTTTTGAGTGTGTTAATGACGAGATACTACTTACTCAGCCTCTTTTATTCTTAAAGAGGAAGAATAATATCGAATATTTAATTTGGCTAGTAGAAGCATATGATCTTCCATGGCATACACTTCAACACTACCATAAGGAGCACGTGCACATGTGAGTTACTATGTTCAAGTTTGCACTTATCTTCATTGAGGTACCTCCATGCTAGACGCTATGATCATGTAAATATACCAAAGGCACTAGCATGAATCCATGCAAAGGCTGGGGGCCTTTACCCTCTCTTTTTTAAACATCAATTTACCAAATTTTGAGCAGGCTAGCCTAGAAGGAAATATATCTACTGGTTAGACGTCTTGATCTAATTCAACCATGGGTGCACTAATAGGAAAATACAACTTCTGTAGAGTGTATAGTGGTACATATCCATATATTAATAAGTATAAAACACATGGAAGTTGGTGATTTTCCTACTAGTGCTCTGTGCATTTAAATCGATATCAAACATATGAAAGTCAATGATTGTGTGTATGGACATCAACAATTATTTGAATGCATAAATGCATGCTAAAAATTAACTAATGTGATGGAAAAGACAACTTATCCTCGCACGTTGGTGCTTGTTAGATTCTCCATACAATATAGAGATTGTATATCATGCACCTCACTCATCATTTGAGTTTGTCTTCAATTAATTGACAAATACCTGGCTAGAAACATGCCCCATCATATCCACGTTTAGTTCAATGCTAGATTCACTTTGTTTTTATGGGATTATTTATGTTTGAGAACAAGTTACCATCACTTATGTGAATTGAGAAGGTTCTCACTAGTCACACCTAACAAAAAAATTACATTTAAAATATGAAAATAATAAATCACAAATGCATACATCCCAACCTCTAAAGTTTCAGTATATAAATTGCCTACTATTGGCCACGCAAAAAATCGTATGCCACTAGTAGAAAACGGGCCATTAGTCCCGGTTCCATAGGCCCATTAGCCCCGGTTCTGGAACCGGGACTAAAGGGTCGGGACTAAAGCCCAAAACCTTTAGTCCCGGTTCGCTTATGAACTGGGACAAAAAGGGCTCCATGTGGTCGCTGCGGGGCGCCCAGGCAGGAGGATCTTTAGTCCCGGTTGGTAATACCAACCGGGACCAAAAGGCATCCATGCGTCAGCATATGGCAGGAGCTTGGTTTTATGTTTTTTTGAAAGGGGGGGGGGTTAGGGGTTTTTGGAGGGTTAATTTAGGGGTTTGATATATTGTGTTAGCTAGCTAATAGAGAAAAGTGACCTCTCTTTATCTGCGTGCTTGGTCTACGCTAGCTACTAGCGTATAGAGAGAACTCGACACGCTAGCTAGTAAGCAAATGAAGGAACCATTAAGTACACAAGATCGTCATGAACATATACAGAGAGAAGTGACCTATCTTTCTCTGAGGGATTGGTCGAACAACAAGTTTTTGTATATCTATTCGATGCTACTAGCTACATATATACAATATAAGATCTCTTACAAACCCTAACATCTAAGGTCTATTTGAACTTACACATGGTATTCTCCGGCTTTATTTATGACGTGGTCAAGAAAGAATCCCGCCAATTCCTCTTGAATAGCTCGTATGCGATCATGTCGTAGAAGTTCATCTTGCATCTGCCACATCTAATTTAAAGAAGTGGGTCAATACATATATATGAATGAAACTCAACACAAATGATGGTAATAAAATAAAATTGTGAATTCTTTTGTTTACGTAGATCATATTGTTTTTCAGAGTAGCCCCGCTTGGAGGTCGTCGAGTTGTAGGTTAACTCACAAACGTAGTATCCACAAAAATCATTCCCGGCTTACTGCCACAAGCACTTTATGAGAAATAGAGTTCAATCAAACTGATAATCAAGCATGTTAAATGGTATTGATGAAACTAGCTAGAATCAATGGGAGATGCGCGGAACTAGCTAGTAGTACTTACTTTCGGGTGTTTAAATTGCAGCTCCGTCGGCAGTCCCGGTGTCATTACGGTGAAGTTTTTCCAAACCCTGCATGACAAAGAGAATAATTACTTGATATCAGTAAATGAACAAAGTTGCCGATATGGTGCGATAATGATCGATTGAACTTACTTATGGAGCATATCAGTCATGTCCGCATACTCCTGGGGATCTTTTCTTCTCGAGTCTAAGACAATTACTATTCCAGCTTCAAGCTTAATCTCTAGCAAAATAAAGTGGAATCTGCGCAGGCATGCATAACTCATCAATTACATTACTATAATTAAGTCTGAGTAAGGGAAACCGAATATGCACAAGACAGTAACAATCACTTAAAGTTGTAAGGAAAGAGTATTTTATCTTTGTTTCGATTTTTAAGCAATGATTGTAGCAAGTTGTCCTTGGTTTCTGTGACATTGTGTTTGACCGTCCATTCATGTATGATATTTGGGTTAATGAACCCAATGTCATAGATATCTGCTATTCTGCATTTGACGATCTTCAACCTGCATATAGTGAGGATAATTATATATACATGCAATAAAAGAGCTGAGCTATATATAGAGACTTAATTATCACAGAAGTAGTACTTACAGACAGTAGCAAGTCATGAGTGTTTTGTGGAGGGCCTTTTGATTGTATAACTGGAATGACTCGTCAAATTCAACATTCAAAATATCCATTCCAATGAGGTCATGCTCCTCTTTAATTCTCATCGTCAAAGTATGCTTCCCAGACTTGTGGCATCTTTCCATGTACCATTCATGGAGTCTTCGCATCATCGTTGTTAGAGGAGGATGATCAGGTTTGACGAGAGGTTGCCCATATTGGAATCTGAATTCGTCCACCTCCATTGTTTCAAACTCTATATCATCGGTCAGGTAATCAGCAGGATTGGTACCGGGCACCATCCCCGGATGATTAGCGATGATATCTCTAGACACCTTGAGCGGGGTGCACGTTTGCTTCGCCTGTTCGCCGAGCTGGGGAATTATTTTCCCACTTGTTTGTTCTGCTAACCTTGCATCACTGCAAGTACTTCCCGACCGCTCCGCTTCCTTATATGCCTTTTTAATAGTGCGCACATAGTTGGAATCCGGCGGAGGCGATGGTGGTCGCTTCAGGGCATCGATAGTCAGCTTCACTTTCACCGGATCTATCGTTTCCTTCGGAGGTGCAAGTTTCCGTGCACAAAGGTCCCTCACTTGGGCACGACTGATGTCCTCGTTTTCTTTGTTGGTCCTCTCATATGGTAACTTTTTCCGGAGCCTTGAGAGATGGACCGTATTTGAATTGCTTCCCTCCTCTGCTTGTACTGCTAGCCGCCGGAGCGGCGACCTGTCTCTTCCTCCGTTGCTGACGCGGCGGAGTCTGCTGACACACCGGAGGAGGCGGAGTGCTCCGACACGCCGGAGGAGGCGGAGGAGGAGCCATAGTGCCCTCACGCGCTGGAGGAGGCGGAGTGCTCGTTGGAGGAGGCGAAGAAGGAGCCGGAGTGCCGTCACGCGCCGGAGGAGGCGGATGATGAGGCGGAGTGCCCTGATCACTCGCCGGAAGAGGAGGCGGAGTGCCCTGACTCACCGGAAGAGGAGGAGGAGGAGGAGGCAGAGGCATCCAGTTTGGAGGCTTGATGTACTCCTTCCGCCATAAACATGGAGTGTTCACAGCAAGACCCAGCTGAATCTCCCCTTCACCTATAGGGTGGTCAAGCTCGAGCTCCTTAAATCCCTCCATTACTTCATCCGCCATCACAACAACATAGCCATGTGGAATCGGATGGCAGTGAAAATTTCCATCAGGTTGAGGAGGTGCAACAGAGCCGACATCCGCCTTCAAGGTGAGGTTTTGGCATTTCGTCATAAGCAGACAATGTTGAGCCTCCGTGATAGCATCCACGGGGTAGCTAGGAGCCATGAAGTCAGGCTGCTGAGCAAGCTCCGTGGAAGCCACGCTACTTCTCTGCTAAGATGGCGGGGTATCTTCGTGCCTCTGAGATGGTTGGTCAGCAGCTCGCTACCTCTCAACTTGTTCCTCTAGCTTTAGTACTCTTGCATTGAGATTCTGTATATCGCTCAGCTTCTGTTTCCTCTTCCTCTCCCGGGTTTTGTAACCGCCTACGCCGAGAAACCCGATCTTTCATGCAACGGAGCCCGGCAAGCCTCGTGTTCGTCCAGGGTACTTAGGATTCCCGAGGACCTCAGTCAGCTCATCATTCTCTCTGTCGAGAATGAACGTCCCTTCGTGCACTGTGGTGATATACTTCTGAAGCTTCTTGACGGGTATTGCAAGTTGCTCGTCCGTCCAATTGCACTTCCCTATTTCCGGGTCCAAAGTTCCCCCAACCCTGAAGAACCAAGTCCTTGAATGGTCTGGCCAGTTCAATGTCTCTGGTTTGACCCCTTTAGCAATCAGGTCATTCTCAGCTTTGTCCCACAACGACCGGGCTTTGTGGTAGCCTCCTGACCCCTGCGATGGTGATACAAATTCTTTGCAGCATTTATCTTGTTTATCTCTGACACTTTCTTACTCTTGTCCAATGTCTTGTAGGTCACAAATGCGGGCCAGTGATCTCTTATCTTCTCAAATTGGCCGGTGAATTCTGGAGTCTTCCCTTTGTCGACAAACGTTGATTCAACTCTTTCTACAACCTCCTGAATAGTCTGCCATCTTCTTAAGAGCACATGCCTTGGCGAGTGGCTCTATAACTGGCTTATTTAGTCCTTCTCTGGTGGTAGGGTGAAATTTGCATTCAGTGAGGTCCAAAGATCATCTTTCTCTCTATCGGTGACATAAGAAACTTGAGGGTCTTCTTTCTTAGGCTTATTCCATAGCTGGATGCTGATCGGGATGCTGTCCCTAACAATAGCTCCGCACTGAGCAGAAAATGCTTCCTTGGTCCGCGTGGGTTCAATCGGTTGGCCATCTTCCGCGATTGCTGTGATCATGAACCTTTCATCCGAGCACAACCTTTTCTTCGGGCCTCGTCTCGTTACCAAAGTTTGGCTCGATCCGGAGGGTTATAAAAGAAAAAAGAAGAGTTAATATATGTACATACCAAAACAATTAATGCATCAATTACCTAGTCAGCACATGCTTAATTAATATATATACCTCACCAGACTTTGCAACAGCTGATCCCGACTCCATTCGGTCACTGGAGCCATCATCAGGGTCTCCTTATTCCACCGGCATTCGGTCGCTGGAGCCATCATGATCATGACTTTCCTCCTCCATTGTTCGATCACCGAAGCCTGCTTCATCCTCTCCTTCCAGACCATCGGTGTCATTGAGAAACGATAAGACATCACCTTCACCGAAGATTATATCCCCCAACAACTTTCTTTTTCGAAGTCTCTTTGTTGGTCCATAGTTTCTGCAAATATTACAACATGGAAATTAATATACAAACATGAGAGATGGATATATTAGTGGCAGACATAGACCTAGCTAGCTAATCACAACAAGGAATATTAATTAGTGGCCTCGACGATTCTATGGTTTGGGGTGGCCTCGACAATGCTTCTAGGGTTTGGGGTGGCCTCGACGACATCGCTCTTTTAGCTCGGTAAATTTGGGTGGCCTTGGCAACGCTTCTAGGGTTTGGTCGGGCAAGAAGGGGTTGATCGACGTCCCCCCTCATGTTGAAGAGTTACTGAAGTTCTCTCATGAGTGTCCGACGTCCGGACCTCCTCTCTCATGAATGTCAAACAAGGGATTTAACAAAATGGCGCCATTCTGGATGTGCATAAAATGGTCCATATTTTTCCTGATATCATCTACCCTTCTATATGTCACGTTGTCTAGTGTCAAGGATTCAAGAAAACCATGGCTTCATCATTAGCCAGAAGTAACATGCGTATAATGGTACGAAGCTCTCTAAAATTGTTTTGGAACAGAGTCCCGGATAGAATAATTAGCTTTTTGGTACGAAGTTCAGCAACAGCCTTCCAAATATCGCTATTTGGAAGGCCTTTACTGAAATTTATACCAAAAAGCGAATTATTCTATCCGGAACTCCATTCTAAAACGACTTTGAAGAGCTTCATAACATCATACGCCTGTTACTTCTGGCTAATGATGTAGCCATGGATTTCTTCAATACTTTGATACACAATATTATATATATATATATATAGTGGCACTATTCTGATCCTGGGATCAGAATAGTTATTTGGATCACAGCGCTTTATATAGGGCCTGACGATGCCTTCCCGAACTCCAAAAACGCGGCCGGCCCATCAGACCCCTCCGACCGGTTTCATCCCCACATCACAAACTTCCTGTAGCGCGCATGTTCTCAACTCGCCCCCACCCCGCCGCCTCCTCCCACGCGCTCGCCGGCCGCCGGAGCCGCCGCCTCCACCTGCGTGCTCGCCAGCCGCCGGAGCCGCCGCCTCCTCATGCGCGCTCGCGGGACGCCAAAGCCGCCGCCTCCTCCCGCGTGCTCGCCGGACGCCGGAGCCACCGCCTCCTCCCCCGCGCTTGCCGGCCACCGGGCGCTCCTACCCCACCGCTGGTTCCTGATACGTCCATTTTGCATCATGCTTTTATATCGATATTTATTGCATTATGGGCTGTTATTACACATTATGTCACAATACTTATGGCTATTCTCTCTTATTTTACAAGGTTTATCATGAAGAGGGAGAATGCCGGTAGCTGGAATTCTAGCTGGAAAAGGAGCAAATATTGGAAACCTATTCTGCGCAACTCCAAAAGTCCTGAAACTCCACGAAAGTCATTTTTGGAATTAATAAGAATTATTGAGCAAAGAAAGTACCAGAGGGGGCCCACACACTGGCTAGGACGGGGGGGGGGGGGGCGCACCCACCCCTACTGGGCGCGCCCCCTGTCTCCTGGGCCCCCTGATGGCCCTCCGGTGCCCATCTTCTACTATGTGAAGGCTTTTACCCTGGAAATATTCATAAGCAAGCTTACGGGATGAAACTCCGCCGCCACGAGGCGGAACCTTGGCGGAACTAATCTAGGGCTCTGGCGGAGCTGTTCTGCCGGGGAAACTTCCATGCGGGAGGGGGAAATCATCACCATCGTCATCACCAACGATCCTCTCATTGGGAGGGGGTCAATCTCCATCAACATGTTCATCAGCACCATCTCCTCTCAAAACCCTAGTTCATCTCTTGTATCCAATCTTGTATCAAAACCACAAATTGGTACATGTGGGTTGCTAGTAGTGTTGATTACTCCTTGTAGTTGATGCTAATTGGTTTACTTGGTGGAAGATCATATGTTCAGATCCTTTATGCACATTAATACTCCTCTAATCATGAACATGAATATGCTCTATGAGTAGTTACATTTGTTCCTGAGGACATGGGTGAAGTCTTGCTATTAGTAGTCATGTGAATTTGGTATTCGTTCGATATTTTGATGAGATGTATGTTGTCTCTCCTCTAGTAGTGTTATGTGAACGTCGACTACATGACACTTCACCATTATTTGGGCCTAGAGGAAGGCATTGGGAAGTAATAAGTAGATGATGGGTTGCTAGAGTAACAGAAGCTTTAACCCTAGTTTATGCGTTGCTTCGTAAGGGGCTGATTTGGATCCATTAGTTTCATGCTATGGTTAGGTTTACCTTAATACTTCTTTTGTAGTTGCGGATGCTTGCAATAGGGGTTAATCATAAGTGGGATGCTTGTCCAAGAAAGGGCAGTACCCAAGCACCGGTCCACCCACATATCAAATTATCAAAGTACCGAACACGAATCATATGAGTGTGATGAAAACTAGCTTGACGAAAATTCCCATGTGTCCTCGGGAGCACTTTTCTCATTATAAGAAATTGTCCAGGCTTGTCCTTTGCTACAAAAAGGATTGGGACACTTTGCTGCACTTTATTTACTTTCATTGCTTGTTACCCGTTACAAATTATCTTATCACAAAACTATCTATTACCTACAATTTCAGTGCTTGCAGAGAATACCTTACTGAAAACCGCTTGTCATTTCCTTTTGCTCCTCGTTGGGTTCGACACTCTTACTTATCGAAAGGACTACGGTAGATCCCCTATACTTGTGGGTCATTAGTTCGTACCGCCGCTGCTAGGTCCCCAGCCACCGGCGGTTTCTTCCCTTCGATGTTTCCTCTACCACCGCCTACACATCGCCGCCAGGCCCCACGCCATCGCCCCCTGTCACATACTGCATCGAGGCACCATCGGGTTCCCGCGGATCTGAGCGCATGGGAGCGTGTTGCTGCTCCACCTAGCTCCTCCGTCCACAAGGACGACGCGGCGGCCACGACCTTCTCCCTCTTCTTCGCTCCTTTGGGAAGGTAGGTTTCTATGAAGTTCGGCCTGGCCAGCCGCGTCAGTTCGATGCCGCCATGCCCTGCACCCCAGGCCAGCCGGCAATATCCACGCGTCCAACCACCAGTTCAGCCCCATCCCCCGATGTACTTGTCAAAAGAAAAGGACGACGGCGAGATCCTCTCCTCCGGTGCTGGCGTCCTCGCCGGCTGCTATCTATTGTGTCGAGGACATTCGGATGTCACGGATCCAGCGGATGCTAGCACGTGGGAGGTGCTGCTGCTCCGGTAAGCTACTCTGTCCCCGAGCACAGCACGTCGCGGGCGGCCTCCTCCCTCTCCTTGTATCCTCCAACGACCCATAAGGGAGGCGTCGTCAGTAAGGACAACGACACATGTTGCAGCAAAAAACTGTAGCGTTTCTTCAGTGTATTTCCGAAAGGATTTGCGACAGTTCTTCTGTATCAGTTCAACAAAATAACTGACAGCAGTTCCATGACTCAACGCTTGGAAGGAAGACTTTCGTATGAGTGCATGTTGCCGATCATTGACCATGTTCCCAGATCGTCCCTGAGGCCGCCCCTTCTCTAGTACACAGTCGCCTGCCTGATGGTGTGCATGTGCGATGTTGCATCCGGTATTTACACGTGTATGGTTGCATCCGGTGAGCGTCGCCGTGTGCTTGCACGTGTATGGTGTGCATGTGTGTAGTCTGCTGGCGTGTTGTTTGTAAATACTGGAATATGCTCAAACCAACTGCTTCTTGATTTTTGTCTCATTAAATTGTTTCCAGATGAAGTGAATGAGATCCTGCTCAAATACAGAGCATGTGCGGATTCATGTCATCATGCTGGTGTTGCTGCTCAAATTGTGTAACATGTGTTGATTTTGTTTTCATGTTACCATTCAGCTGTTTTGCTCCTGTTACCTTGGTCTAAATTTGGCATAGACTGCTCCTTCATTCAATACCGCAATCTCATGAAGTAATTGTTGTTATTACAGATCATCCGATAAAAATTGGTACCTCGGGGATCTCAGTCCAAGTTCGGCATGTATTTTAGTTCAGGAAGATTTGCACGGGTTAGTTGTGGATGGATCATTTTTTCTATCAGATAGTGGATTGACACTTTGTTCATGTGTATATGTGAATGAACCTTCTCTGTATCAAAAATAGTATTGTGTTGATTATAATGTGGCATGTACATAAAAAATTCTTTTGGACCTTGATCGATTTGTGCAAAAGTTTTCTTCTTTCCACTCGTCTCTGGCCATCCCCTTCCCCACCTTCGTCTTAGACCAAAGATGATCTTCTCTCCGCCAGGGCACTGGCCTTCTTCATTCTGCTCCTCCCTCCACCCCTCCCTGATGAAAAAACTACATTACAGAATGGTGTAGAACCGCCGGCATTACTCGTCCTATTTCACAGCAGCGGATCACACAATTTGAAGCAAGACTGAAGTCCAGAGTTCTTCTCCATTTTTAAAAACCTAGAAGTTCAATTTTAAAACATGGAGCTCAAATTCGTCTTTCACCAAGTTTGCGTGTTCAAAATATGAAATACTTGACAATAAAGAAGAAAAATAACATTCAAACAAATCAAAAACTTCAATCTCTCACCAAGTTTGCGTGAGATTAACAAGCAGATTTCATTCAATCTCTCACTTCAAAAACACATGGAAAAACCATGTAAAAATTACACGAGAAGTTCATCATTAAAAAAAGACGAAGTTCAAATGAGAATAAAAGGAAGAAAATACCCCCGCATGATGAAGGTGATCGTGTGACCCTCTTTCCCAAATGGATTTTCCCTATTTTCAAAAATAACATATAGGTCGAAATTTAACTAATGGATAAGTTCGTTGGTTATTTCAAAAACCAAGAAGCTCAATTATAAAAAAAATGAGAAGTTCAAAAAATACAAATGTAGAAGCTAAAAAATAATAATGGAGGAAGAAGTTCAAAAAAATTCAACTTATGAAAATTTCAAAAATAATATATAAATGATTTTCCCCATTTTTAAAAATGAGAAGTTCAAATTAAAATAACATAGTGGTTTGATGTTTATAAAAAAAATAGAATTTTCCCGTTACTAACCAAAAACTAAGAAGTTCAAATTTTAAAAATGGTGAAGTTCAATGCCTATAAAAAATCAGAATTTTCTTGTTATTAAAAGAATAAAATTCAGAAGTTCAAATTTTAGAACATCTTGATGGTTAGATGTGTGTTAAAACCATGTGAGTGTATGTGTGTGTAGGTGTGTGCCAACACAAAAGTTCGGATGAGGAAAATGTAATAAAATGAAACCTAAAAATAGTCATTGCAACAAGTTACCCCCAAAAAGGAACACACCATCGAAGTATCCACATCGCTAGGAAAAAAAAACGGATTTTCCCCATTCTATAAAAACTAGAAGTTCAAATTAGAAATAACGGCGCGGTAACATTTTTTATATAAAAAAAGCATTTCCCCCGTTACTAACCAATAAAACTAAGAAGTTCAAATTTAAAACTGGTGAAATTCGATGTCTACAATTTTTTTGGATTTTTCACATTATTAAAAATAAAACCGAGAAGTTCAAAATTTTAAAACAAAGAGGTTCAAAAAATTTGATTTTCCTCGTTACTAAAGAATAATACTAAGAAGTTCAAATTTAAATAACAGAGAAGTTCAAAGTTGATAAAAATCTCAGATTCTCATTCTAAAGAATAATTAATAAGTTCAAATTAAAATAAGAAAACAACAGAAAAGTTTTTAAAAGATTTTCCCCATTTTTTAAAAATTCGGATTTTCCCCGATACTAAAAATTAAACTAAGAAGTTCAATTTTAAAAAATAGAGTAATTCAATGTAGATTAAAAACTCAATTTTTCTCGTTACTGAAGAATAAAACCATGAAGTTCAATTTAAAAACGTGGAGAAGTTTAATATTTAATTAAAAACTCGAATTGTTTGGTTACGAAAGAATAAAACAAATAAGTTCAATTCGAAATAACAAAGAAGTTTGATGTTTCTAACAAAACTACAATTTTCATATTTCTAAAAGTACATAAAATAAATTCAAATAAAAAAGTTAGAGTGGTTCGATATAGAAGTTTGATGATTATAGAAAACTTTGATTGTCCTCGTTATTAAAGAATGGAAACAAGAAGTTCAAAAATAAAAAACAAGAAGTCCAACTTTTAAAAATATAATGCTTCAAAATTTCATAAAAAGGATTAAGAAATAAAACCAGGAAATCCATATTAAAATGATGGAGAAGTTCAATGATTATAGAAAACTCAGATTTTGCTCTTTATTAAAGAATGGAAACAAGAAGTTCAAATATAAAATAACAAGAAGTTCAACTATTAAAAAAAGAGCGCTTCAAAATTCATAAAAAAAGATTAAGAAAATCAGATTAAAAATTCATAAAAAAACTCAAATATTTTCACATAACCGAGAGAAGATGAGGTTGATAACTGCCAGAAGTTCATGTACTACATAGTGTGCATTTTGTTTTAAAAAAGAATAAAAAAGCAAAGGCTAAAAGTTTTGTTGTTATAAGTTCAAGTCCTTCATCGGGGAAAGTTAAAAAAATTATTGTGAGAGGGATTTGTACAAAAGGAATATCATTTGTGTAACGCTGACGAATGGATGAGAAAATTACAAAAGAAAATACGTCACATAAGTTCAACTGAAAACAGCAGGAAGTTCAACTACTACAGTGGATGAATTTTAGATGAAAAACTATTAAAATTATCGCGGGTATGAAAAAACGATCAACACGGGAAAGTTGCGTGTTCACAGCAGCTTTCCACTGGTATATCACTTGCTTAATTCCGGTGAGTGTTCCGATGAGTGGATGGAGAGCATGGGCAAAAAAAGCATGTGAAAAATAGAGTGAAGTTGAAGTAGGCATGCCGAGAAGTTCAAGTTCTTCACGCGGTGCATTTTCAAAGAATCTGTTTCGCGATAGAGGAAGAACGAATGATCTCGCTGTTTTTGACATTACTTGAAAACGGCTAGGAATCAGAGGAAACAATAAACAAGAAAAAGTTTCGCATTTTCTGTAGCTTTTCAAGGGTATATTAATTGCCCCAATCTGATAAAGTTTGTAGAAATTACGGAAAAAACACGTTTTTATCCATTTTAGAAATTGACTTCAAACTATAAGGATTTGGGAGGAATAATAGATACAAAAAAGTTTCGTATTTCCTCAAGCTTCCAACGATATATCATTTTCTGCATTCGGACATACGGTTAAAAAATTAGCTCGAAAATACAAATTCGCTAGAACTTGTATTGTTTTCTAAATTTCTTTTAGACCGTTCAAAATTAGAAAAAACTTTCAACATGAAAAAGTAGTGCATTTTCATAATCTTTCCAACGCCATATCATTTGCCCCAATTGGATTAGCCATTTTGAAATGCCATCGAAAGTACGAACTTGGCTGTTCGGTTCACAAAATTTTACGATTTTCCAGATTACTCTTTAACCATAAGGAATTACAGGAAACTATAAACATGTGGAAGGAGCGGTCTTGCAGCTGCTTTCCAACGCCATATTATTTGCCTCATTTCGATAAATGGTTTAGAAATGCGATCGAAAATAGGATTCAGTTTTTTTGTATGAAGGAAAAATGGTTTCCAAAACTGCTCTTAAACCGCTTACATTTTGCCAAAAATTCAACTTGGGTCATGATAGTCGTGTCCATAGCTTTCCAACTGTATATCGCAAGCTCCATTTGGACACTTATTAGTTGAAGTTCAACCTAATACTCAGGGAAGGTCAGGCACGTTACTCGGGAAGTTCATGTTGTGATCAAAATATTATTATGAGCCCGTGATCAGAATAGTGTTTATTCCGAGCCCGTGATCAGAATAGTGTTTATTCTGAGCCCGTGATCAAAATATTATTCTGAGCCGGTCTATTTTGCTAATATTAACAGAATAAGTATTCTGATAACACTTCCGCACTGCACGCTCAACGCAAGTGATATCATTCTTTAAACCAAGTGTGCTGCAATACTCACACGAGTGAACTTCTCGTCGGAAAAAACTGCACGCGTTGTTTTTCGGTACTGTTTTTGCTCTAGTTTTTTAACCGTTTATTGGAATGAGACGTGTAATATACCGTTAAAAATGTATGGATTAGGCACAACTTCGACATGTTGAACACTTTTCGAGATTCCACATGGTTTAAGAGCAGTTTTGAAAATGGTGCGGCCCATGACGAGTGGCAGCGAGCGTTTTTTCGCGATTTCTTCTAAACCGCTCATCGGAACGAAGCAAATGATATACTGCTGAAAAGATATCGTCGAGGCATATCTGTTTCATATTTATTATTTTCTCCAATTCATTACGGTTTAAGAGTAGTTTCAAATTTACTAAATTGCAGAATTCTATTTTTCAAATTTTTTAAAATTTTCGGTACTGTTTTCGCTCCAATTTTCCAACCGTTTGTTGAAATGGGACGTATGATACGCCGTTGGAAAGCTACGGATGAGGCACAACTTTCATATGTTGAAATGTTTTTGAGATTCCTTACGGCTTTTAGTTAATTTGGAAAATCGTGCAGCTGGGACGAGAGACAACGACCGTTTTTCATGAAATTTTTATGAACCGCTGGTCAAAATGATTGAAATTATACGATGTTGGAAAGATATCGATGAGACACAACGTTTTCATGTAGAACACTCTCTCCGATTCCTTACGGTTTAGGAGTAATTTTGATTTTAGCGAAATGCGGACACTGTTTTTTCGCGACACGAAAATCGTCTTATGTACTATATCAGCTAGAAAACCGCACTTATTTAAACTAAAAACTGCACTTCATCAGACAAACAAGTGCACTACATGATTTTCTTTTTTGTGTGACGTAAATTTTTCAAACGAGGTGGAGTGCACTTCATGTCGAGCGTTGGTGAACCTCAATACTATGAAAAGTGAACCACAATATTTTTCATATATCGCCTCCGTAATGTTTCTTATCAACGAGTATGCACTGCACGAACGCGGTGAGTGTACTGCATCAATTGTTATTTTCCAATTTTCTTTCTACTGCACACAAACAACAGAGTGAGCTGCATTAAAACAATCAACTTTTTCTAGTTTGTTTTCTTCCAATTTGTTTTTGCACTTGGCAACATAGTGAACCACTCGGAGAGAGAAGATCATTACAACAACGAAGCAAGTGAGCTGCACTTTTTTTTCTTTTCTTCTATGCATGTTTTCGAGATCCACAAACGAAACAAAGTGCATTACAAAAAGAAGTGAACTTCTCATGGGAATTTATTTTTCTCTTTTTTACAAAGTAAACCACTAATCACCACAAAATGGACCACACATTTTTTCTCAAAGTACATAGCATGATAAAAAATCCAGTTTGACAAAAGAACTGCTCAGTACAGTCAAGCGAACATCTTCAGCCGAAAGCGACTTTACTTTTTTGTGATATGGGCTTCAACTTCTCTCAAAGAGCACTGCATTTGTTTGAATAATTTACACAAACAATAGAGGCAAAATTAACAAACTGCTCAATACTTTCAAGCGGACATCTTCGGTCCAAATGACTTTAGTTATTGTGATATTGGCTTCAACTTCTGTCAAAGAGCACTGCATTTCTTTGAATAATTTACGCAAACAACAAAGGAAAAATTAAAAACAATTACAACAAGGAGGACCGCCTTTGTTCAAGTAATTAAAAAAACATCCTTCAATGATAGTTTTTTCTATTTTTGCGCACTGCACGAGCCCTTGCTGGCGTAGCTCCTGCAACAGAGAAGATTAGGAGTGCCCACTTGAGGATCCCGCCGGCGGACGAATTCAGAGAGAGGAGTGGTGGATATCTGCATGTCGTGGCCGGGCGAACCGCAAGCGCGTACGCACCAAACTGCACATAGAGCGCGACCAGAACCAAATGCAGAGTGAAGAACCGCGCTGCCGTGCCAAGAAAACCGCACAAGGGAGCAGAGGAGTGGTCGAGGAGGCTGTTGGTTGCCGGTGAACTGCACGACATCCCTGTCCGCACTGCATGCCTCAAGGCGGCTGGGACCTCGACGGGAGATGGGGAAGGGGAGGTTGACACCGCGCTGATATGTCTCCAACGTATCTATAATTTTTGATTGTTCCATACTATTATATTACCTATTTTGGATGTTTATGGGATTTATTTTACACATTTATATCATTTTTGGGACTAACCTAAGAACCGGAGGCCCAACCCATATTGCTGTTTTTTGCCTATTTCAGTATTTTGAAGAAAAGGAATATCAACCGAGTCCAAACGGAATGAAACCTTCGGGAGCATGATTTTTGGAACGAACATTATCCAGAGAGCTTGGAGTGCAAGTCAAGAAGCTCCCGAGGGCCCCACGAGATAGGGGGCCGCGCCCCCCTGTAGGGCGCACCCCTATCTCGTGGGCCCCTCGGGCGGCCACCGACGTACTTCTTCCTCCTATATATACCTACATACCCCAAAAACATCCGGGGGCACCACGAAACACAATTTCCACCGCCGTAACCTTCTGTATCCGCGAGATCCCATCTTGGAATCTTCACCGGCACTCTGCCGGAGGGGGAATCGACCATGGAGGGCCTCTACATCAACATCGTTGCCCCTCCGATGAGTTGTGAGTAGTTTACCACAGACCTACGGGTCCATAGTTATTAGCTAGATGGCTTCTTCTCTCTTTTTGGATCTCAGTACAATGTTCTCCCCCTCTCTTGTGGAGATCTATTCGATGTAAACTCTTTTTGCGGTGTGTTTGTCGAGATCCGATGAATTGTGGGTTTATGATCAAGTTTATCTATGAATAATATTTGAATCTTCTCTGAATTCTTTTATGTATGATTGAGTTATCTTTGCAAGTCTCTTCGAATTATCAGTCTGGTTTGGCCTACTAGATTGGTCTTTCTTGCCATGGAAGAAGTGCTTAGCTTTGGGTTCAATCTTGCGGTGTCCTTATCCAGTGACAGAAAGGGTTGCAAGGCACGTATTGTATTGTTGCCATCGAGGATAACAAGATGGGGTTTATATCATATTGCATGTGTTTATCCCTCTACATCATGTCATCTTGCTTAATGCATTACTCTGTTCTTATGAACTTAATACTCTAGATGCAGGCAGGAGTCGGTCGATGTGTGGAGTAATAGTAGTAGATGCAGGCAGGAGTCGGTCTACTTGTTATGGACGTGATGCCTATATACATGATCATGCCTAGGTAATCTCATAACTATGCGCTTTTCTATCAATTGCTCGACAGTAATTTGTTCACCCACCGTAATACTTATGCTATCTTGAGAGAAGCCTCTAGTGAAACCTATGGCCCCCGGGTCTATCTCTTATCATATTTACTTTCAATCTACCTTTATTTGAATCTTTACTTTTTGCATCTATATTATAAAATACCAAAAATATATTTATCTTATCATACTATCTTTATTAGATCTTACTTTCGCAAGTGGTCGTGAAGGGATTGACAACCCCTTTATTGCGTTGGTTGCAAGTTCTCAGTTTGTTTGTGTAGGTGCGTGGGACTTTTGAGGAGCCTCCTACTGGATTGATACCTTGGTTCTCAAAACTGAGGAAAATACTTATGCTACACTTTGCTGCATCACCCTCTCATCTTCGAGGAAAACCAACGGAAGCTCAAGACATAGCAAGAAGGATTTCTGGCACCGTTGCCGGGGAGGTCTTCGCTCAAGTCAACATACCAAGTACCCATCACAAACCCATCTCCCTCGCATTTACATTATTTGTCATTTGCCTCTCGTTTTCCACTCCCCCACTTCACCCTTGCCGTTTTATTCGCCCTCTCTTTCCCAATCTCCTCCTCTCTTTTCGCTTGCCTTCTTTTGTGTGCTTGTTTGCTTGTTTGACCTTATGGCCGCACCTAAGGGTCCTGACCACCTTCTTAGAAGGATGGATGAGATTGAATCAAATATTAGAAGCTTTATGAATTTGCAATTTGAGCATAATAACTTCTTTAGAAAAGAGATTAAGGAACAAAAGAGTTTTTTGGGTTTTATTAATAAAGAGCTTGATGATATGAACAAAGAATTCTATGGAGTTAACGCTCAAATTACCCGGCTTGAAAATGCGATAGCCAAAATTTCTGACAAGCAAGCCACCTTAGTCAATAAGATGGCCGCTAAACCAGAAAAATTACATGAAAATAATGATGAGGATCTTAAAGTTATTGATGCGTCTCCGATTAGATCTATGTTTTGCAATATGAATTTTGATGATTATGGGAGTGATGATGAATCAACTTTGCCTAGAAGGCGTCCCAAAAATTCGGAGTCTTTAGATCTTCATGTTAAATTTGGTAAAAGTGAGATTGGAGAATCTTCAACCTCTAATAATGTTGGACCCACTATCCCGGATTTCAAGGAATTTGATTATGATAATTGTTCTTTAAAAGGGTGTATTTCCTTGTTTCAATCCGTTGTTAATTCTCTCATGCTTATAGTCAAAACAAAGCTTTTACCAAACATATCGTTGATGCCTTGATGCAATCTTATGATGAAAAACTTAATTTGGAAGTTTCTATACCTAGAGAACTTAATGAGGAGTGAGAACCTACTATAAAGATTAGAATTAAAGATTATGCGTGTTTTGCTTTGTGTGATTTGGGTGCTAGTGTTTCCACGATTCCGAAAACTTTATGTGATATTCTAGGTTTCCATGATCTTGATGATTGCTCTTTAAATTTGCACCTTGTGGATTCCACCATTAAAAAGCCTATGGGAAGGATCAATTATGTTCTTATTGTTGCAAATAGAAATTTGGTGCCCGTAGATTTTATCGTTCTTGATATAGATTGCAATCTTTCTTGCCCTATTATTCTTGGTAGACCTTTCCTTAGAACGATTGGTGTGATTATTGATATGAAGGAAGGGAATATTAGATTCCAATTTCCATAAGAAAGGCATGGAGAACTTTCCAAGAAAGAAAGTCAAATTACCTTATGAATCTATCATGCGTGCTACTTATGAATTTAGTGCCAAAGATGACACTCGTTAGATCTATCTTTGCTTTTTATGCCTAGCTAGGGGCGTTAAACGATAGCGCTAGTTGGGAGGCAACCCAATTTTTCTTTATGTTTTTAGTTTTTGCTCCTGTTTAGTAATAAATCTTGCATCTACCTTCTATTTAGATGTGTTTTTATTTTTTAATTAGTGTTTGTGCCAAGTAGAACCTATAGGATAACCTACGATGATAGTTGATTTGATTCTGCTGAAAAACAGAAACTTCGCACGCACGAATATAATTTTGTTAAATCACAGGAACGTGCTTTTGTGTTGATTATTTTTTCTGATATTCAATAAGCAAATTGTACAGACTTCCTATTTTGGTAGGATTTTTAGAGTTCTTGAAGTTTGCGTTAGTTACAGATTGCTACAGAATGTTCTGTTTTTGACAGATTCTGTTTTTCGTGTGTTGTTTGCTTATTTCAATGCATCTATGGCTAGTAATTCAGTCTATGAACCATAAAGAAATTGGAATACAGTAGGTTTAACACCAAATTAAATAAAGAATGTGTTCATGACAGTACCTTATGTGGTGGTTTTGTTTTCTTTCACTAACGGAGCTTATAAGATTTCCTGTTGAGTTTTGTGTTGTGAAGTTTTCAAGTTTTGGGTAAAGCTTTTATGGACTATGGAATAAGGAGTGGCAAGAGACTAAGATTGGGGATGCCCATGGCACCCCAAGATATTCAAGAATAGCCAAAAGCCTAAGCTTGGGGATGCCCCGGGAAGGCATCCCCTCTTTCGTGTTCGTTCATTGGTAACTTTACTTGGAGCTATATTTTTATTCGCCACATGATATGTGTTTTGCTTGGAGCGTCGTGTATTATATTAGTCTTTGCTTTTTAGTTTACCACAATCATCCTTCCTGTACACACTTTTTGGGAGAAGCCTATTTGATTAGGATTTGCTAGAATACTCTATGTGCTTCACTTATATCTTTTGAGCTTGATAGTTTTTGCTCCAGTGCTTCACTTATATCTTTTAGAGCACAGTGGTGTCTTAATTTTGAAGAAATTGCTAGTCTCTCGTGCTTCACTTATATTATTTTTAGAGTCTTTTTGAACAGCATGGTATTTGCTATTATCATAAAGTTGGTCCTAGAATGATGAGCATCCAAGTTGGGTATAATAAAAACTATCATAGAAAGTGAATTGGATGCTATGATCAATTTGATACTTGATAATTGTTTTGAGATATGAAGGTAGTGATATTAAAGTCATGATAGTTGGGTGATTATGAATTTAAAGAATGCTTGAGTTGAAGCTTGTGATTCCCGTAGCAAGCACGTATGGTGAACCGCTTTGTGATGAAGTTGGAGCACAATTTTATTTATTGATTGTCTTCCTTATGAGTGGTGGTTAGGGATGAGAGATGGTCTTTTCTTACCAATCTATCCCCCTAGGAGCATGCGCGTAGTACTTTGGTTTTTGATGACTTCTAAATTTTTGCAACAAGTATATGAGTTCTTTTGATTAATGTTGAGTCCATGGATTATACGCACTCTTTCACCCTTCCACCATTGCTAGCCTCTCTTGTATCGTGCAACTTTCACCGGTACCATACACCCACCATTTACCTTCCTCAAAACAGCCACCATACCTACCTATTATGGCATTTCCATAGCCATTCCGAGATATATTGCCATGCAACTTTCCACCGTTCCGTTCATATGACACGCATTACTTTTGTCATATTGCTTTTTGCATGATCATGTAGTTGACGTTGTATTTGTGGCAAGGCCACCTTCATAATTTTCATACATGTCACTCTTGATTCATTGCATATCCCGGTACACCACCGGAGGCATTCATATAGAGTCATATCTTGTTCTAGCTTTGAGTTGTAAATCCATAAAAGTGTGATGATCTTCATTATTAGAGCATTGTCCTAGTGAGGAAAGGATGATGAAGACTATGATTCCCCCACAAGTCGGGATGAGGCTTCGGAGTTTACAAAAAGAAAAATAAAAAAGGGAAAAAAGAGAGAAAAGCCAAAAAAAGGCCAAAGAAAAGAAAAAAAGGGGGAAAAGAAAAAAAAATAAAATGAGAGAAAAAGAGAGAAGGGACAATGCTACTATCTCTTTTTCCACACTTATGCTTCAAAAATAGCACCATGATCTTCATGTTAGAGAGTCTCATATGTTGTCACTTTCATATACTAGTGGGAATTTTTCATTATAGAACTTGGCTTGTATATTCCAATGATGGGCTTCCTCAAAGTGCCCTAGGTCTTCGTGAGCAAGCAAGTTGGATGCACCCCACTTAGTTTCTTTTGTTGAGCTTTCATATATTTATAGCTCTAGTGCATCAGTTGCATGGCAATCCCTACTCACTCACATTGATATCTATTAATGGGCATCTCCATAGCCCGTTGATATGCCTAGTTGATGTGAGACTATCTTCTCCTTTTTGTCTTCTCCACAACCACCATTCTATTCCACGTATAGTGCTATGTCCATGGCTCACGCTCATGTATTGCGTGAAAGTTGAAAAAGTTTGAGATTATTAAAGTGTGAAACAATTGCTTGGCTTGTCATCGGGGTTGTGCATGATTAAATACCTTGTTTGATGAAGATAGAGTAATAGCCAGACTATATGATTTTGTAGGGATAACTTTCTTTAGCCATGTTATTTTGAGAAGACATGATTACTTTGATTAGTATGCTTGAAGTATTACTATTTTTTATGTCAATATGAACTTTTATTTTGTATTCATTTGGATCTGAACATTCATGCCACAATAAAGAAAATTACATTATGAATTATGCTAGGTAGCATTCCACATCAAAAATTTCTTTTTTTATCAGGTACCTACTCGAGGACGAGCAGTAATTAAGCTTGGGGATGCTTGATACGTCTCCAACGTATCTATAATTTTTTATTGTTCCATGCTATTATATCACCTCTTTTGGATGTTTATGGGCTTTATTTTACACATTTATATCATTTTTGGGACTAACCTACTAACCGGAGGCCCAGCCCATATTGCTGTTTTTTGCCTATTTCAGTATTTCGAAGAAAAGGAATATCAAACGGAGTCCAAACGGAATGAAACCTTCGAGAGCGTGATTTTTGGAACGAACATGATCCGGAGAGCTTGGAGTGCAAGTCAAGAAGCTCCTGAGGGCCCCACAAGATAGGACCCCCCCTGTAGGGTGCGCCCCCTATCTCGTGGGCCCCTCGGGCGGCCACCGACGTACTTCTTCCTCCTATATATACCTACGTACCCCAAAAACATCCGGGGGCACCACAAAACACAATTTCCACCGTCGTAACCTTCTGTATCCGCGAGATCCCATCTTGGAGCCTTCGCCGACTCTCTGCCGGAGGGGGAATCGACCACGGAGGGCCTCTAAATCAACATCGTTGCCCCTCCGATGAGTTGTGAGTAGTTTACCACAGACCTACGGGTCCATAGTTATTGGCTAGATGGCTTCTTCTCTCTTTTTGGATCTCAATACAATGTTCTCCCCCTCTCTTGTGGAGATCTATTCGATGTAAACTCTTTTTGAGGTGTGTTTGTCGAGATCCGATGAATTGTGGGTTTATGATCAAGTTTATCTATGAATAATATTTGAATCTTCTCTGAATTCTTTTATGTATGATTGAGTTATGTTTGCAAGTCTCTTCGAATTATCTATTTGGTTTGGCCTACTAGATTGGTCTTTCTTGCCATGGGAGAAGTGCTTAGCTTTGGGTTCAATCTTGCGGTGTCCTTACCCAATGACAGAAAGGGTTGCAAGGCACGTATTGTCTTGTTGCCATCGAGGATAACAAGATGGGGTTTATATCATATTGCATGTGTTTACCCCTTTGCATCATGTCATCTTGCTTAATGCGTTACTTTGTTCTTATGAACTTAATACTCTAGATGCAGGCAGGAGTCGGTCGATGTGTGGAGTAATAGTAGTAGATGGAGGCAGGAGTCGGTCTACTTGTTATGGACGTGATGCCTATATACATGATCATGCCTAGATAATCTCATAACTATGCGCTTTTCTATCAATTGCTCGACAGTAATTTGTTCACCCACCGTAATACTTATGCTATCTTGAGAGAAGCCTCTAGTGAAACCTATGGCCCCCGGGTCTATCTCTTATCATATTTACTTTCAATCAACCTTTATTTGCATCTTTACTTTTTGCATCTATATTATAAAATACCATAAATATATTTATCTTATCATACTATCTTTATTAGATCTCACTTTCCAAGTGGCCGTGAAGGGATTGACAACCCCTTTATTGCGTTGGTTGCGAGTTCTCAGTTTGTTTGTGTAGGTGCGTGGGACTTTTGAGGAGCCTCCTACTGGATTGATACCTTGGTTCTCAAAACTGAGGGAAATACTTACGCTACACTTTGCTGCATCACCCTCTCCTCTTCGAGGAAAACCAACGCAAGCTCAAGACGTAGCACGTGCTGTTCAGTCGAGTTCTACACACGCTCCGCCACCGGGCTGCAGCTCACCTGAGAACTACATTCCTAATACCACTGTACAACACACATAAGAGAGCACCAAACTACAAATTTTACTAGGTCGTGGACCGCATGGTGTGCACCCGCGGACTACATGATGCGCGCGGTGGCGGCCGATGCAGCCGTGGTTCTAGGAGGCCATCGAGGCGCGAGATTGGACGGCCGGAGATGCACCTAGAGGCGCCGATGTGGGGTAGCATGCTAGGCACCCACGCCCACGGTGGCAGTACCACCCGTGGGTTGAAGAAGATGGTGGAGAGCTAGCCACGTACATGTAGGCATCGGCGCCGTAGCGTGCAGCCACTGAACTGCAACAAGCTAGGGGAGGAAAGTGGGAGAGTCTGGATCCCGTGGAAGACGTGGAGGATCTTGCCGGAATCCAGCGGTCCTGATGCAGCCTGTCTTGAGGACGATGGGATTCGGGGTCAATTCCATGGATCCGGCCGCGGCTCGGCACCTCCGACACGCGCCTAACGGATCTGGGCGGGGGTGGTGGTTGCTGGGGCCCAGCTCGGCTGAATCCGGAGAGGAGGATGGAGGTAGCGGAGGGTGGCACGTCGATGGCGTGAGGAGGGGCGGGCGACCGGGACCCATGCGGCGACGGAGATTTTGATGATGGGGAGATGAGGGGAGGTGGAGCCGGATCGCGCCGGATCCGGTGGTTGCTAGACGGTGCTTGGCCAACGGAGGTAGGTGGCTAGGGGGATGCGGTAGCGGGCAGGAGAGGAAGGCAGCGTAGGGGAAGGGGGCTGGTGGTGGTGGGGTAGGGCGCCGTGGTGGCTAGCGCCGTCGCCGTGGTCACCGGGCAGGAGGGTGGTGCGGCGGTGCGGGGGAGGGGTGGTGCAGCGGCGCGGGGGAGCGGGTGGTCGGGCGGCGCGTGGTAGGGGATGAAGAAACAGGTCATGGGTGGGTGGGTGCGCAGGCAGAGGAAGAAAGTGGGGTTGTGAGTTTTATTGTTTTGCTGCGGTTCGCTCCGGTGTTTTGTGCAGTGTCAAAGTGTTAGCAGAATAAGCCTACTGTTATTAGAATAAGACTCTTAAGGGTGTTATCATAATAGGCCCACTCTATATATATATGTATGTGTGTATATATATATGTATGTATATATATATATATATGTATATATGCATTTATATATATATATACATATATATCAGAAAAAATTAGATCAACTTGTGCACATCCATAATGGGGGCATTCTAGATAAATCTCTACCCTCGACCCTCGACCCCTCGGCGATCCTCGAACCTTGACCCTGGGCCCCTCAGCGACCCTCGACCCCTCGGTGATCCTCGAACCTCGACCCCTTGGCGACCCTCGACCCTCTACCCTAGTTCCCGACCCTCGACCACTAGGCGATCCTTGACACATTCATTCTTGACACTGGGAACACCAGCTCGAAACTAACAAGACATTGTGCCACATCACTCCTTAACCTTGGTAGGATTTCTGGATCGATCACCTTCTGAGAGATCATTGAGGAATGATCATAGCTTCACAATGGCTAATCGAACGTTTTCCGGTAGAAGCCCCCTCAATCCAACTTGAAGCAGTTGCGTCATAATCACGTGGCAGTCATGAGATTTTAGGTTCTGGAACTTTTTCTCTGGCATATTTATTATTCCCTTTATATTCGACGAGAAGCCAGACGGGACCTTCATACTGAGCAGGCATTCAAAGAAGATGGAGAGTCCTAGTCGGATACGTTGGTGGAGAGGAGTCCTTGTCTTGATCACCAAGTCTTGTGGAATCTTCCTTGTATATGTCATGGGCTGCCCTAAGTGGCCCAATAGTGAACCGCCATGGTGTGTGTGTGTGCGGGGGGGGGGGGGGCGGGGGGGGGAGGGGTTCTCGGCCCGATCCACCTGGTCGGGAAATGACATGGTGATTACACCCTAGTCCAAGACACCGTCAGTAGCCCCCTGAACCGGCCTTCAAGTTGGGGACGCTCCTCAGTTCTTCCGAACTATTCTTCATCTTCGGCCATCGGTATTGAAAGCTGGTTTAAAAATTCTTCCCATCTCTAATCTTGAGGATCACCTAGGTGTATCCGAAGAGTTCTCGTGATGGGTATCCCAGGGTCCCTTTAAGTTCTCGACCTTTATCAATGCCCAGTTATTTTTACGCCACACCTATGGTTTCAAGGTTTTCTCATGCGGTGGTATCTTCTTGTGGGGCTCCAACACCAAACTACACCCGAGGTGTCATATATTACCTCGATCTTGAAGAATTTGAAGGATTTCAACTGAGCTTAAGGCCAGAAATGCCCTCTATGGAGCCAGCTAATGGTAGCTGTGCTTTATGCCAGACTGCTTCTGAGGTGGTGCACCTCATCAGGTTTGGTCTGATTTCTTGCGGAATTTATTTCCAATTGGGGAAATTGATGTACTGCCGAGATGTATAGTGAGTAGCCCTCAAGGTGCGTGTCAGCCTAAAATCACAGATGCACTTGAAGGATAAAACAAAACCACTGATCCCAGTAGCCCCTGAGACTCAGGTCGAGTCACGAAATCGGCCTGAGGATCAAGTCTATGCTCGACAACATACTTAGGAACCAAAACGTAGTGCGCAATAGCTCTGAGACTTAGGTTGGGTGCGGCCGACCAACCTGAGGATCGTAATCTGCTTGGAAGCTGTTTTGCACTTTGATTTTTACTGCATTGAATTTCCAATGTTGTAGCCCCCGAGACTTGGGTTGGGCAGCATGGCCGACCGAAGGAGCCTATCTCCTTGGGAACTAGTTCAATTGTCATGTACGTTTTGACAATGCCGACGTGCAGGTCGGCAGGAAAGATGCCGAGCTGCGGGTAGAAAAAGATTTCCCAAGCTGAACCAATACACATGGCACCTCGGTCAAGAGTATGTCCCGTCTCGTGAAAGAAAAAACATACAAATAGGTTAAAGGTGCCATAAGTTTGGAAAATCAAAAAAAACTTTAGTAAAACTTTACGTCTACATTAGATCAAGTTTTTTCGTTCCAATCCAAAATTGGTCTTAAGATAAATTTTTGCTTTAGTTGTGCTTCAACATGACACATCGGATCTCTAAACATAAGGTAGATCAACCTTCGGCTTCAACCTCTTTATCCCGAAGGCGGAGTGCTTCTCAAAGGCCAGTTTAGCAAACTAAACTCGAGCGGCTTTAGAGAGAAATCAGGCTATCCAGCTATTGATCATACACTCGAGTCGAAAAAGGAGTGGTAGAAAAATACTTTGCAATGACTAAGAAGAAAACACTTCTTATAAAATGGCTCATATAAATTTAAGAGCCCCCAATTAACTTGGGTAAAGAAAGTTGTTTTTAACAAATAATGTTTGTAACAAACATCGTTTGTGACAAATAGCTATTTTCGTAACACAAATGAAGTGCTTGGTTGAACCAACCAAATATTTAAAAGTTGAGAAATTTTGAGCATGAAAGCGACTTAGCTGGTTCATGTGCTCGGGGTCGATGACGCGGTCCGGGCTTGTTGCAGGACGAAGACGTAGTCCTCGACCTAGCCATTGTCTCAGCCCACAAGGCTAAGGTGACCGAGTGAGGAGCTCGACTCGACGAAGTGGCGACACAGCATGGTTGATGTGGTAAGCCAAAGCCCCCGGTTCAGCTAACATGACGAAGCTGGTCGGCTAGTGATGCCGAAGTCCCTAGAGTAGGCATATGCAGAGATGGCGAAGCCCCCGATCTAGCCGAGGTGACAGAGCAACTCGGCAGCAAGACGCCGGAGCCTCCATGTCAGCTAACGTGTCAAGGTAGGTCGACGTGTTGGACATCGGTTTGAAAAGAGGTGCATGGCGACGCCAACGCAGGTCGAAATTTGTGATGCTCGATGCCTGCTTGATAAAGTGACTGTGCAATGATGCCTGTGTGCCCGCCCCGCGTAATTCATGGGATGACGTTGTTGGTGATGATTTAGGCTTTGTGATGTCAAACTCTTGGTCAGCTTGCCGGAGTGATGATCTAATGAGGCTGACCTTAGCTCGACGAAGCGATGACCTGTCTAGCGCAGGTCGACAGCCGTGGCGCAACGTTGTCGGGCTGTTTAACACATGCACGATGATGAAGATTGCTCAAAAAGGCTTTAGAATTTGTAGGCACATGCTTGAGAACAAAATACAATACTCTAGAAAACGTTCCTTCAAAAAGGATGTCTGATAACCCGTTCATGAAAAAGATGAACTCGGGTCGGATTTGTTTTTGCGCAGAAAACAGATCTGTAAAGTGATGCACTCATCTGACGTTTTCCAGAGTTTGAACGGTCGGACTGAGCTGAAATTTTGAGGGGTGGTCAATATAGGAATTCCGCAGTATGAATGGTTGGATTTCACAAATGATTTTTAAGCTAGACTCTAGACTCCTCACCCCAAACTCATCCAGATTCTCGTCCAGATTTGATAGACCTCCAGTATATCGGAGATTCCCGGAGATTCCTCCATCGGGACATGATGAAAAGTTAGAGGGTTTTTTTAGGTTCAATTCCGCACAATTACACTGAAGCAATAGTCACAGCAATGCCTGAGGAGGCAGAGACGAGACGATGAACACAAATCCGCTGTCTAGAAAAATTGTTGTCAATCTGTAGATGAGCCATCAATCCTTGGCGATCAAACAACAAGCTCTCAATGAAAGCACCAATATCGGTGCCAAAACATGCATACCTTAGGTAAGGGGGGCCGAGCTTTTAGATTGGATCGATAGGTAACAAAAGACAGAGGACACAATGCTTTACCTAATTTCAGACCCTCTCTATGGAGGTAAAACCCTACGTCCTACTCTTTGTTGTATTATCAGAGTATCAAAGTAGATAGTTGATCTACCTCGAGATCGTGAGTTGTGGTCTAAACCCTAGGTGTATGATGATGACGAATGTATGTCAGATGTCCTGTATCGACTCGTCTGGCCTCAACTTATACCGAAGGCCTAGGACAACAAGAGTTCTAGTCAGATACGACGGTGGAGAGGAGTCCTTGTCTTGATCACTAAGTCTTGCGGAATATTCCTAGTAAATGTCATAGGATGTCCGAAGTTGCCCAATAGTGAACCGTCATGGGGGCCCTCGACCTGATCCACCTGGTCGGGCAACGACGTGGTGAGTAACCCCTAGTTCAAGACACTGTCTCTAAGGCATGGCTAGCTTTTGCTTGTATGTGTTGAATAATAACTTAAATTACTTAAGTGATGCTAGACAACGTAGTTATTCCCCTGATGTTGACAATTAAGGTCTATTATGTTATTGGAGGTCTGTATCTTTTTCTCTCTTGCCTCTAGATTATATACATCACTTGATGTAGTAAAGCTCAGTAAATGTTGTTGACCTGGCAATATATATACCTCACTTGACGTAGTAAAGATTAGTAAATGGTGCTGACCTACCTACACACCAATGTGTAATGAAGCTCAACTCGATCTCAATGAACTAATTCTCTTGTAGCTGCTTTATTTTGTATAGTTTCACTACAAAAATATTAATGAAGAGAAGAAGAAGGCTCACTGCTACTTCTTGAGCCTGCGTTGGTTTTTCCTTTGAAGAGGAAAGGGTGATGCAGCAATGTAGAGATAAGTATTTCCCTTAGTTTGAGAACCAAGGTATCAATCCAGTAGGAGAAGAACGCACAAATCACCAATACATGCACAAATAATCAAACATTTGCACCCAATGCGATAAAGGGGTTGTCAGTCCCTTCACGGTCACTTGCAAAAATGAGATCTGATAGAGATAGATAAACAAAAGATACAATATTTTTGGTTTTTTTTGGTTCATAGATCTGAAAATAAAAGATTGCAAATAGTAGATTGGAAACTAATATGATGGAAAATAGTAGACTGGAAACTAATATGATGAAAAATAGACCTGGGGCCATAGGTTTCACTAGAGACTTCTCTCTTGAAGGCAAATAATACGGTGGGTGAACAAATTACTGTCGAGCAATTGATAGAAAAGCGCAAAGTTATGATGATATCCAAGGCAATGATTATGCAATATAGGCTGAAGGAAATATGCCCTAGAGGCAATAATAAAGTTGTTATTTTATATTTCCTTATTTCATGATAAAGGTTTATTATTCATGCTAGAATTGTATTGATCGGAAACTTAAATACATGTGTGAATACATAAACAAGTAAAGTGTCCCTAGTAAGCCTCTACTAGACGAGCTCATTGATCAAAGATGGTTAAGGTTTCCTAACCATGGACATGAGTTGTCATATGATAACGGGATCACATCATTAGGAGAATGATGTGATGGACAAGACCCATCAATTAGCTTAGCATAACGATTGTTTAGTTTATTGCTATTGCTTTCTTCATGTCAAATACATATTCCTTCAACTATGAGATTATGCAACTCCCGGATACCGGAGGAATGCCTTGTGTGCCATCAAACGTCACAACATAACTGGGTGAATATAAAGATGCTCTACAGGTATCTCCGAAGGTGTTTGTTGAGTTGGCATAGATCGATATTAGGATTTGTCACTCCGAGTATCGGAGAGGTATCTCTGGGCCCTCTCGGTAATACACATCAGAAGCTTGCAAGCGGACGACTAAGAAGTTAGTCACGAGTTATGCATTACGGAACGAGTAAAGAGACTTGCCGGTAACGAGATTGAACTAGGTATGAAGATACCGACGATCGAATATCGGGTAAGTAACATACTAATGGACAAAAGGAGTTGCGTATGTTGGCATAATAGTTTGACCGGTAAAGATCTTCGTAGAATATGTAGGAGCCAATATGGGCATCCAGGTTCCGCTGTTGGTTATTGAACAAAGAGGTGTATCGATCATGTCTACATAGTTCTCGAATCCGTAGGGTCTGCACGCTTAACGTTTGATGTCGATTTGGTACTATATGAGTTGTGTGGTTTGGTGACCGAATGTTGTTAGGAGTCCCAGATGTGATCACAGACATGACGAGGAGCTCCGGAGGTAAATATTAATATATACGACGATGCTATTTGGTCTCCGGAATGGTTTCGGAATGCACCGGAAAGTTATCGAAATACCAGAAGGGGTTCCGGAGGCATCGGGAGAGTATTGGGCCTTATTGTGCCATGTAGAGGGAACACACTAGCCCACATGGACTGTTGCGCACCCTCTATGGCAGCCTCATCCAATTGGATGGAAGGGTAGGCGCCACGTCCTCTTACCATACCCCGGAGAGGGGATGAAGGAAAGAAGGGGGCGCCTCCTCCCTTTCATTCTCCCTTGTGCCAATTTTTGGCAGGGGGCGCACCAAAAGGAGGAGCCCTAGGGCTGCCGCCGCACCACTTGGGGCACCCTAGGGTACATAGACACACTCTTCCCCTCTCGTTGATATGCAACTCCTAGATAGATCTTGCGTGAGCGTAGGATTTTTTTTGAAATTGCATGCTACGTTACCCAACAGTGGCATCCAAGCCAGGTCTATGGGTAGATGATATGCACGAGTAGAACACAAGGAGTTGTGGGAGGTGATCGTCATACTGCTTACCACCAATGTCTTATTTTGATTCGGCGGTATTGTTGCATGAAGCGGCCCACACCAACCTTACATGACCACGTTCATGAGACTGGTTCCACCGAAAGACATGCAACTAGTTTTGCATAAAGGTGGCTGGCGGGTGTCTGTTTCTCCTACTTTAGTTGAATCGAATTTGACTGCGCCCGGTCCTTGTTGAAGGTTAAAACAACAAACTTGATAAATCACCATTGTGGTTTTGATGCGTAGGTAAGAACGGTTCTTGCTAGAAGCCCGTAGTAGCCACGTAAAACTTGCACCAACAAAGTAGAGGACGCCTAACTTTTTTGCAGGGCATGTTGTGATGTGATATGGTCAATACATGATGTGATATACGTTGTTGTATGAGATGATCACGTTTTGTAAAAGAAATCGGTAATAGGCAGGAGCCTTATGGTTGTATCTTTATTATATGAAATGCAAACGCCATGTAATTGCTTTACTTTATCACTATACGTTAGCGATAGTTTTAGAATCAATAGTTGGCGAGACGACCACGAGGCAACGATGGAGATCAAGGTGTAGAGCCGGTGATGATGGAGATCATGACGATTCTTTGGAGATGGAGATCAAAAGCACAAGATGATGATGGACATACCATGTCACATATTTTGATTGCATGTGATGTTTATCTTTTATGCATCTTATTTTGCTTAGTACGGCAGTAGCATTATAAGATGATCCCTTAACTAAATTTCAAGGTATAAGTGTTCTCCCTGAGTATGCACCGTTGCGGCAGTTCGTCGTGTTGAGACACCACGTGATGGTCGGGTGTGATAGACTCTATGTTCACATACAATGGGTGCAAGACAGTTTTGCACATGCAGAATACTCGGGTTAAACTTGACGAGCCTAGCATGTACAGACATGGCCTCGGAACACTGGAGATCGAAAGATCGAACATGAACCATATAGTAGATATGATCAACATAGAGATGTTCACCAGTTATGACTACCCCATATCACGTGATGATCGGACATGGGTTAGTTGATTTGAATCATGTTTCACTTAGATGACCTGAGGGATGTCAGTTTAAGTGAGAGTTCTTAAGTAATTTGATTAATTGAACTTTAATTTATCATGAACTTAGTCCTGATAGTATTTGCAAATTATGTTGTAAATCAATAGCTCGCGTTGTAGCTCCCCTATGTTTTTTGATATGTTCCTAGAGAAAACTAAGTTGAAAGATGATAGTAGCAATGATGCGGACTAGATCCATGATCTGAGGATTATCCTCATTGCTGCATAGAAGAATTATGTCCTTAATGCACCGCTAGGTGACATACCTATTGCACGAGCAGATGCCGATGTTATGAATGTTTGGCAAGCTCGATATGATGACTACTTGATAGTTTAGTGCACCATGCTTTACGGCTTAGAACCAGGACTTCAAAAATGTTTTGAACGCCACGGAGCATATCAGATGTTCCAAGAGCTGAAATTGGTATTTTAGACTCATGCCCATGTCGAGAGGTATGTGACCTCTGACAAGTACTTTGCCTACAAGATGGAGGAGAATAGCTCAGCTAGTGAGCATGTGCTTAGAATGTCTGGGTACTACAATCACTTGAATCAAGTGGTAGTTAATCTTCCATATAAGATAGTGATTGACAGAGTTCTCTAGTCACTATCACGAAGCTACTAGAACTTCGTGATGGACTATAATATGCAAGGGATGACAAAAACAATTCCCAAGCTTTTCACGATGCTGAAATCAACGAAGGTAGAAACCAAGAAAGAGCATCAAGTGTTGATGGTTGATAAAACCACTAGTTTCAAGAAAAAAGGCAAAGAGAAAGAAAGGGAACTTCAAGAAGAATGGCAAGCAAGTTGCCACTCCCGTGGAGAAGCCCAAAGCTAGACCCAAGCCTGAAACTTAGTGCTTCTACTACAAAGGGAATGGTCACTAGAAACGGAACTACCCCAAATACTTGGTGGATAAGAAGGATGGCAAAGTAAACAAAAGTATATTAGATATACATGTTACCAATGTGTACCTTACTAGTGTTTATAGTAACCCCTGGATATTTGATATCGGTTCAGTTGCTAAGATTAGTAAATCGAAACAAGAGTTGCAGAATAAACAGAGACTAGTTAAGGGCATGGTGACGATGTGTGTTGGAACTTGGAAGTGATTCCAAGGTTGATACGATCACCATCGCACACTCTCTGTACCTTTGAGATTAGTGTTGAACCTAAATAAATGTAATTATGTGTTTGCATTGAGCATGAATATGATTAGAACATGTTTATTGCAACATGGTTATTCATTTAAGTCAGAGAATAATTGTTATTATGTTTACATGAATAAAACCTTCTATGGTCTTACACCCAATATGAATGGTTTATTGAATCTCGATCATAGTGATACACATTCATAATATTGATGCCGAAAGATGCAAAGTAGATAATCATAGTGCAACATACTTGTGGTGCTGCCGTTTAGGTCATATTGGTGTAAAGCGCATGAAGAAACTCCATATAGATGGGCTTTTGGAATCACTTGATTATGAATCATTTGATACTTGTGAACCATGCCTCATGGGTAAGATGACTAAAACTCCGTTCTCTGGAACAATGGAGCGAGCCAATGACTTATTGGAAATAATATATACCGATGTATGCGGTCCGATGAGTATTGAGGCACATGGCGGGTATCGTTATTTTCTGACCTTGACAGATGATTTGAGCAGATATGGGTATATTTACTTAATGAAACACAACTCTGAAACATTTGAAAAGTTCAAAGAATTTCAAAACGAAGTGGAGAATCATCATAACAAGAAAATTAAGTTTCTACGATCTGATCATGGAGGCGAATATTTGAGTTACGAGTTTGGCCTTCATTTAAAACAATGTGGAATAGTTTCACAACTCACGCCACCTGGAACACCACAACGTAATGGTGCGTCCTAATGTCGTAATCTACTTTATTAGATATGGTGCGATCTATGATGTATCTTACTGATTTACCACTATCGTTTTGGGTTATGCATTAGAGACAGTTGCATTCATGTTAAACAGGGCATCGTCTAAATTCTTTGAGACAACACCGTATTAACTGTGGTTTGGCAATAAACCTAAGCTGTATTTTCTTAAAGTTTGGGGATGCGATGCTTATGTAAGAAGGCTTCAGCCTGATAAGCTCGAACCCAAGTAGGAGAAGTGCGTCTACATAGGATACCCAAAAGAAACAATCGGGTATTACCTTCTACCACAGATCCGAAGGCAAAATCTTTGTTGGTAAGAATGGGTTCTTTCTAGAGAAGGAGTTTCTCTCGAAAGAAGTGAGTGGGAGGAAAGTAGAACTTGATGAGGTAATTGTAAGTTATCTTAAAGTTGAGAATACTACATCTCAGAAAACTGTTTCCGAGGTGCCCACATCAGCTAGAGAGGAAGCAAATGATAATGATCATGAAACTCTAGATCAAGTTACTACTGAACTTCATAGGTCAACCAGAGCATGCTCCGCACCAGAGTGGTACGAAAATCCTGTTCTGGAAATTATGTTGTTAGACCATGACAAACCTACGAACTATGAAGAATCTATGATGAGCCCATATTCCGATAAATGGCTTGAGGCCATGAAATATGAGATATGATCCATGTATGAGAACAAATTATGAACTTTGGTGGACTTGCCCGATGATCAGCAAGCCATAGAGAATAAATGGATCTTCAAGAGGAAGACAAATGCATATGGTAATGTCACCATCTACAAAGCTTGACTTGTCACAAAAGGTTTTCGACACGTTCAAGGGGTTGACTACAATGAGACTTTCTCACCCGTAGCGATGCTTAAGTCTGTCCAAATCATGTTAGCAATTGCCGCATTTTATGATTATGAAATTTGGCAAATGGACATCAAAACTGCATTCCTCAATGGATTTCTTAAAGAAGAGTTGTATATGATACAACCATAAGGTTTTGTCGATCAAAAAGGTGCTAACAAAGTGTGCAAGTTCCAGCAATCCATCTATGGACTGGTGCAAGCATCTCAGAGTTGGAATATACGCTTTGATGAGGTGATCAAAGCATATGGTTTTATACACACTTTCGATGAAGCATGTATTTACAAGAAAGTGAGTGGGAGCTCTGTAGCATTTCTGATATTATATGTGGATGCCATATTGTTGATTGGAAATGATATAGAATTTCTGGATAGCATAAAAGGATACTTGAATAAGAATTTTTCAATGAAAAACCTCGGTGAAGCTGCTTACATATTGGGCATCAAGATCTATAGAGATAAATCAAGACGTTTGATAAGACTTTTAATGAGTACATACCTTGAAAAGATTTTGAATGAGTTCAAAATGGATCAGTCAAAGAAGGAGTTCTTGCCTGTATTGTAAGGTGTGAAGTTGAGTAAAGACTCAAAACTCGACCACGGCAGAAGATAAAGAGAGAATGAAAGTCATTCCCTATGCCTCAGCCATAGGATCTATAAAGTATGCCATGCTATGTACCAAACCTGTTGTATACCTTGCCATGAGTTTGACAAGGGGGGTGCAATAGTGATCTAGGAGTAGATCATTGGACAACAGTCAAAATTATCCTTAGTTACCTTAAAGAGGAGTAAGGAAATGTTTCTCGGTTATGGAGGTCACAAAGAGTTCGTCGTAAAGAAATGTTTGACATCGGGGTACAATAGTGATCCAGGATTAGATCACTGGACAACGGTCAAAATTATCCTTAGTTACCTTAAAGAGGACTAAGGAAATGTTTCTCTGTTATGTAGGTGATAAAGAGTTTGTTGTAAAGAGTTACGTTGATGCAAGCTTTGACACTGATCTAGATGACTCTAAGTCTCAATCCAGATACATATTGAACGTGGGAGCAATTAGCTAGAGTAGCTCCATACAGAGCTTTGTAGACATAGAAATTTGCAAAATACATACGGATCTGAATGTGACAGCCCGTTGACTAAACCTATATCACAAGCTAAACATGATCACACCTTAGTACTCTTTGGGTGTTAATCACATGGCGATGTGAACTAGACTATTGACTCTAGTAAACCCTTTGGGTGGTGGTCACATGGCGATGTGAACTATGGGTGCTAATCACATGACGATGTGAACTATTGGTGTTAAATCACATGGCGATGTGAACTAGATTATTGACTCTAGTGCAGGTGGGAGATTGAAGGAAATATGGCCTAGAGGCAATAATAAAGTTGTTATTTTATATTTCCTTATTTCATGATAAAGTTTATTATTCATGCTAGAATTTTATTGATCGGGAACTTAAATACATGTGTGAATACATAAACAAATACTGTGTCCCTAGTAAGCCTCTACTAGACTAGCTCGTTGATCAAAGATGGTTAAGGTTTCCTAACCATGGACATGAGTTGTCATTTGATAACGGGATCACATCATTAGGAGAATGATGTGATGGACAAGACCCATCCATTAGCTTAACATAATGATCGTTAAGTTTTATTGCTATTGCTTTCTTCATGTCAAATACACATTCCTTTGACTATGAGATTATGCAACTCTTGGATACCGGAGGAATGCCTTGTGTGCTATAAAACATCACAATGTAACTAGGTGATTATAATGATGCTCTACAGGTATCTCCAAAGGTGTTTGTTGAGTTGGCATAGATCGAGATTAGGATTTGTCACCCCGAGTATCGGAGAGGTATCTCTGGGCCCTCTCGGTAATACACATCATAAGCTTGCAAGCAAACGACTAAGGAGTTAGTCACGAGGTGATGTATTACGGAATGAGTAAAGAGACTTGCCAGTAACGATATTGAACTAGGTATGAAGATATCAACGTTCGAATCTCGGGCAAGTAACATACTGATGGACAAAAGGAATTACGTATGTTGTCGTAACGGTTCGACTGAGTAAAATCTTTGTTGAATATGTAGGAGCCAATATGGGTATCCAGGTTTCGCTATTGGTTATTAACTGGAGAGGTGTCTCGGTCATGTCTACATAGTTCTCGAACCCGTAGGGTCCCCACGCTTTAACGTTCGATGTCGATTTGGTATTATATGAGTTGTGTGATTTGGTGACCGAATGTTGTTCGGAGTCCTGGATGTGATCTCGGACATGAAGAGGAGCTCCAGAATGGTCCAGAGGTAAAGATTGATATAAGACGATGCTATTTCGTCTCCGGAATGGTTTCAGAGTGCACCGAAAAGTTATGGGAATACCAGAAGGGGTTCCGGAGGCACCGGGGGAGTATTGTGCCTTACCGGGCCATGTAGAGGGAACACACTAGCCCACATGGGCTGGTGCGCCCCCTCTATGGCATCCACACCCAACTAGATGGAAGGGAGAGGTGCCACCTCCTCTTACCATATCTGGAGAGGGGATGAAGGAAAGAAGGGGGCGCCTCCTCCCTTTCCTTCTCCCTTGTGCCATTTTTTGGCAGGGGGCACAAAAGGGAGGATCCATAGGGCTGCCGCCGCACCACTTGGGGCGCCCCAGGGGCTGCCTCCTCCCCTCCCACACCTATATATATGTGGGGAGGGGTGCCACATAATACACAACTTATTCCATGCCGTGTGTCGGCACCCCTCCGCTTCTAGTTTACTCCTCCGTTCTAGATCATCATAGTGCTTAGGCGAAGCGCTGCGGGATTGCTACACCACCACCGTCACCATGCCGTTATGCTGACGGAACTCATCTACTACCTGGCCCTGCTTGCTGGATCAAGATGGCGAGGACGACACCGATCTGAACGTGTGCAGAACAAGAAGGTGTCGTGCGTTCGGTACTTGATCGGGCGGATCGCAAAGGTGTACGACTACATAACCGCTTTAAATAAGCGCTTCCGCTTATGGTCTACGAGGGTATGTAGACACACTCTTCCCCTCTCGTTGCTATGCATCTCCTAGATAGATCTTGCGTGAGCGTAGGGATTTTTTTGAAATTGCATGCTACGTTACCCAACATAGGCATCACGTCTGTATCAAGTAGACCGACTCCTGCCTGCGTCTACTACTATTACTCTACACATCGACCGACTCCTGCCTGCATCTAGAGTATTAAGTTCATAAACAACAGAGTAACTCATTAAGCAAGATGACATGGTGTAGAGGAATAAACTCAAGCAATATGATGTAAACCCCATCTTTTTATCTTTGATGGCAACAATAAAATACATGCCTCGCTACCCCTACTTTTTCACTGGGTGAGGTCACCACAAGATTGAACCAAAAGCTAAGCACCTCTCCCATGCAAGAAAAACAAATCTAGTTGGCCAAACCAAACCAATAATTCAAAGAGAAATACACAGATACCAAATCATGCATATAAGAATTCAGAGGAGATTCAAATAATATTCATAGATAAGCTGATCACAAATCCACAATTCATCGGGTCTCGACAACCACACCGCAAAAAAGTATTACATCAGATAGATCTCCAAGAACATCGAGGAGAACATGGTGTTGAAAATCAAAGAGAGAGAGAAGAAGTCATCTAGCTACTAGCTATGAACTCATAGGTCTGTAGTGGACTACTCATGCTTCATCAGAAGGGCAATAGGGTTGATCTAGATGCCCTCCATGACCGAATCCCCCTCCGGCAGGATGCCAGAAAAGGCCCCTAGATGGGATCTCATGGGAATAGAAGGTTACGACGTTGAAAAAGTGTTTTCATGGATGCTTCTGGTGGTTTGGGAATATTTGCAAATATATAGGAGGAAGATCTAGGTTAGGGGGTCATGAGGGGCCCACAAGGTAGGGGGGCATGCCCTCCACCCTTGTCGCTGCCTCATGGCTCTTCTGACTTGCACTCCAAGTCTCCTGGGTGTCTTCTGGTCCAAGAAAAATCATCGTGAAGTTTTTATTCCATTTGGACTCCGTTTAGTATTCCTTTTCCTTGAAGCTCAAAAACAAGGAAAAAACTGAAACTGGCACTAGGCTCTAGGTTAATAGGTTAGTCCCAAAAATAATATAAAATAGCATATTAATGCATATAAAACATTCAAATAGATAATATAATAGCACGGAACAATCAAAAATTATAGATACGTTGGAGACGTATCTCTCACGGGTAGGCCCCAACATACCTTTCTTGATTAAGCATCACATATCTTAAGGAATGCTCATGGACATTTACTTAAACGTGTTAACTGTCGCCCTCGCCACCGAGGTGCACCCCAATAATATTATTACCTATGTTCTTGAACTGAGCCTCACACGATGCAAACCCCACACCACTGCATCTCTTTTTTGAAAGTATTGATTTTCATCGACAATGGCAAGCATAACTTTCCAACTGTTGACCACTTGGAAACCCTTGGCAGATCCATAGTTCAATCCGCGAAGACAATTTTCGATGTTTCTTTCTCTCTTAGAATCAAGTCCCCATGCCTTGTTGAGAGTCGATCCACCTCCTTATAAGATTTCCTATTGGTCGGAAACCATGAAGAACCCCTGCTTGTCGATCCATCTGCCACCTTATTCTTTGTCGGAGTCACCATCCCTCGCCCCCGCCTTGTAGCCCCCAGTTCTGCAACATAGAAGATCACCAGAACCATCTGATAAAAGGTCCAAAACCATTGTTAACACAAGCACCTCTAGAAGATCACTACCCCTGAGAGAGAAACCCTAACCCTAGCGTCCGTCTCGCGATTGCTGCTCGGTCGCCCTTAGTTTTTTTCTAGTCATGATGGACTCACTCTACAGACGATGATCGCTCCATTCCTACAAAATATCGTGCCACAATGTAATTAGGAAGACACATTTGGAACATGAAAAATAGTAGCTTACCTATTTTGTTTTTATCCATGGAATTAAGAGGTCTTGAATTAATCCAATACCTCATTCGAGCATTTTATTTCTATTTTTTGTATGTTTTGTTTGTACTTTTCTATGGGTGTTGTATATATCTTATGTTCTCTTTCACTTGCATTTTTTGATGTTACTACACATCTAGATAGATTTTATTATTTTCATATGTTCCTCAAACTTTATATCTTTTATAAAAAATAAGATTCTTCTCATATCCGTTTTGTCTTGCGACTTCAGGTGCACATGCGAGTATGGTTCCTATGCCTCCGGTTTGCGATGTCGCCTGTCCACCATGTCTCTGGAGGTCCTAGGGAAATGGGGCACAGTGGACCCTGATAACCCACAAATATAGGGGATCATTTGTGACCTTTTTCGATAAGTAAGAGTGTCAAACTCAACGAGGAGCTAAAGGTAAAATTAATATTCCCTTCAAGTTCTATCGACCACCCAGAACTTGACCCACACTTAACATTCGCTTTACCTAGAACACGAATAAAATTACTTTGTAGAAATAAGAGTAGAAGTACTTTGCAATATAATAGAGTTAATTGGTTTAGTAGAAAGCTTTTGTAGAACAATGAGAAATATTTTCCCTAGGTAATTGATTATAACATGATAGATACTTATCATATGCAATGAGGGAGAGGCGTAAGCTAACACACTTTCTGTACTCGGATCATATGCACTTAGGATTGGAACTCTAGCAAGCATCCGCAACTACTAAGGATCATTAAGGTAAATCCAACTATAGCATTAAGTAACAAGTCCACTTTATTCCCATACGCAACAACCCCCTTATTCGGGTTTAACCTTCTGTCACTCTCGCAAACCCACTATAAGAAAATCATGAACGTATTGCAACACCCTACATCGGGAATTCTCACACGTGTGCGCGGCACGGAGGGCGCCATTGGACAACACCATATTAACATACAACTCATATCAATCACACCATACCACAGTTAAACCATAGGACAAAAGGAATCTACTCAAACATCATAGGATGACCGAACATTACTGGATAATAATATGTGGCATAAAGCACCATGTTCAAGTAGAAATTACCACAAGAAAAGAGAGGTTACATCGCTGTAAGGAGAGGGAGAGAGTTATATTTATGGCGGAGAAGTTGTTGATGTAGATCGCCGTCACGATGGTTCTCCCAGCGACACTCCGGTGCCACCGAGAGGGGGGGGGGAGAGCCCCCCTCCTTCTTCTTTTTCGTCGGCCTTCTCCCTTGATGGGAGAAGGATTTCCTCCAGCGGCACTCCGGCGCTAGAGGGAGAGAGTTGTTTTTGTAAGGAGAGGGAGAGAGTTGTTTTTGATGGCGGCGAAGTTGTTGATGTAGATCGCCGTCACAATGGTTCTCCCAGCGGCACTCCGGCGCCACCGAGAGAGGGGGGGAGCCCCCCTCCTTCTTCTTCCTTGGCCTTTTCCCTTGATGGGAGAAGGATTTCCTCCTCTGGTTCTTGGTCTCCCCGCCCCCAAGGGACGGGAGCCCCTCCAAGATTGGATCTCTCTCTGTTTCCTCTCCGTTTCGCATATATGTTTATTGGATCTCTCTCTCTGTGTGTGTGTGTGTGTGTGTGTGTGTGTGTGTGTGTGTGTGTGTGTTCTTCTCTGTTTTGCATCAGTTTTTGTCAATGTTGAGGATATCGCTTATCGTTATCGTCTCGGTCAATCCAGGATTAGAGATTAATCGGAAATCGGTCGACTATTAATCGGCCAAATTTTGCAAATCTCAGGTTCCCAACACTAAAATATGTTATATTCAACAACACCAAAAAAATTTGGGCAGAAGTATTACCTTGATTCCTAGCCTCTGAATCCTCATATAATGACAAAAAAATAGGAAATTAGTACATATTGATTAACAAGGTACACAAACACAAATAAACAAAATTTTTGCAAAAAATAGTGCTAGGAATACGATCGACTTATCAGTAGATTCTCGATATATCACTTGTCAGAGTGATAAATCGGCCCAAGTGATAAACGGTGAAGATAAGACATAATCATATCGGCCACTCCAGGAGTAGCGATAAATCGGACGATAAATCGCTGAATCGTAAGATTTTTAGAACAGTTTTCTGCCAAAAACCGTTTCTTAAATATCCGGAGATCCGTAACTCCGACCAGGCTGAAATTTTAACACGATTTTTCCCGATATGAGCATCCTTGAGACCAAAGTAGAGCTCCAACTGATTTACGAGGTGTCCACAACACACCATGGCGCGCCCTAGGGGGGTGCCCTGCCCCCTTGTGAAGCCTGTGGACCTCTATTTGCGTTGATTCTTGCGCCTAAAATTCACATATATTCAAAAAAATCTCCGTAAAATTTTATCATGTTTGGGCTTTGTTTGATATGATTTCTCTGCAAACAAAAAACATGCAACAAACATGAACTATCATTGGGCAATGGGTTAATATGTTAGTCCAAGAAAATCATATAAATTGTCGCCAAAGGTATGTGGAAATAGTAGGATAATGGCTTGAAACAATCAATAATTATAGATACAACGGAGACGTATCAGACCCTGACCGCTGGCGGCACGAGGGGTCCTTCTCATTTTTTTCGATGTTTTATCCGTTCAGTTATGGTTCGTGTCCTGCTTAGGATGGCGGGGCTATGACAACTCCCTGAAGATGGAATAAGGTTCTCCCTGCCTATCCCCCATTCCGGTGATTCGTCTATCATTGTTGGAAGGCATGTGAAGGTGTGTCTCCGGCAGATCACGCATGATTCGCTCGGTGCTGGTCTTTTGTGGATCATCTTGGATCCAATCTTCGTTCGTGTGTCTCCGGCGGATCTCGAAGGATTCAGTTGGTGCTTGTTTTCTATGGATTAGCTTGGATCCAGTCTTCGTTCGTGTGTCTTGGGTTGGATCCTTCCGATCTATGCTTCTTTTCATAGGTGACAGTTGCCATTCTGGTGCGATGGTCTTGCGGGACCTTAGCACGACGACTTTCTGATAGACTACTGCAACAAATTTTCCCCAGCTGCAGTGCGCGAGGGGCGATGAGGGGGCCCACCTTTCGTTCGCTCTAATTGTCGCTAGATGATCTACGGACTTGGATGTAATCTTTGTTACTTCTGTTGTTCTTTATGGCACATTGGAAAATGATGAATAGATTAATTTTTTTTGCCAAAATAAAAACTTGATACTTCCTTCATTTCTTTTTACTCTGCATATAAATTTTGTCTAAAGTCAAACTTTGTCAAGTTTGATCCAGATTATAGAAAAAAATGACCGTTCATAACATCAAAACAACATCATTAGATGCATCATGGAAATAGCTTATATTGTATATCTTTAGTATTGTAGATTTTGATATTGTTTAATATAAATATGGTCAGATCATCTAAATACTGTATAAATATTGTTTAGTATAAATATTGCACCGAAATACTGTAGCGCAAAAACAAACAGGAAAAGCGGGAGTCGGCAGAGATCGAACTCACGCCGCGACAGTACTGCAAGAGACAACCTACCACTGTATCACTCGCGTGCTAGGGATCGAAACCAGCGCGCATTTCTAAAAACCTATTGCGCACAAGTTTACTAATTTGAGAAACAATGTTCACTAGTTGAACGGTCTGACTAGTTGACCGTTAACTGTTCAAAAAATATGTGTATGCTTTTTTGAAAAATCAGGAATTAAAAAATCATTCACAACAAAAAGTTCACCGTTAAAAAAAGGTTGACGAATTTAAATGAAAAAAAACACAAAAATGAAAATAGTTCATCGAATTTGAAAAAAATTCATCGTTTTGGAAAAAAGTCCATCGATTTTGAAAAAAGTGCATCTATTTTGAAAAAAGTTCATCAAATTTGAAAAGAAGTTCATTGTTTTGGAAAAAAATTCATAGATTTTGGGAAAAAGTTCATCGTTTTGGAAAAAAGTTCATCAAATTTGAAAAAAATCCATCGGATTTGAAAAATGGTTCATTGATTTCGAAAGTAGTTCATCGATTTTGAAAATAGTTCACCGAATCTGAAAAAGGTTCATTGGATTTGAAAAAAAGTTCATCGGATTTCAAAAAAAGTTCATCCGAATTTAAAAGGAATTCATTGATTTTGAAAAAAGTTCACAGAATTTGAAAAAGGATGAGGAAAGAAGAAAAAGGAAAAAGAAAAAGAAAAAACTGAACTGACATGGATATAAACAAGTGGACTGAAATGTGTGGTAACATATGCGGTCATGGCCAGGTGGCTAGAGTGTAGCGCTCGCGGTGACGCGGTTCTGTGTTCGATTCCTATGAATGCACTTTTTTGATGTTTCTCTAAAAACAGAAGGAAAAAAAGAAGCAAAACGGGCCGAGCCCAGCTAACTCCTTCCATCGATGCGACATGGGCCAGCCCATTTAACTTTCTTTCTTCTTCTGTTAAATTCCAAAAAATGTTGCGGCAACAGGATTCGAACACAAGACCACCCGTTTCGTCAGCAAAGGCACTAACCACCAGGACTTCTTCACACTTGTGACAAATCTCTTCGTTTTTCTTCTTATGTTGTTCTCAGTTCGTGGAAGCTCGGTCTTTGGAAGCTACCAGCTCGGTTTTTTCGTTTTTGTTTTTTTCTGGACAGCTTTTTGTGATGGTTTTTATTTCATTGTTCGTTCTCTTTTAATTTCTTTACATTTGTTTTTTTTCTTTTTCGAATGCATGAGCATTTTTTTTGAAAGAGCGATGATCTTTTGAAAGTTTTGTGAGTTTTTTTTGTCAAATTTGAAGAACTTTTTGATTTTATGTGAGTTTTTCAAAAATGAATGAACTTTTTCAAATTGATAAACTTTTTTCCAAAATCGATGAACCTTTTTCCATTTTTGATGAACTTTTTTCATGATTGGTGAACTTTTTTTGAATTCGTGAACCCCTTCTTGAAAATCCGTGAAATCTTTTCCAAATCGATGAACTTTTTTTCAAACTCGATGAACCTTTTCCTACTTTATGAACTTTTTCGAATTCGTGAACCGTTTTTGAAAACCCGTGAACTCTTTTTCAAATCAATGAACTTTTTTTCCAAAATTGATGACCTTTTTTTTAATCTTGATGAACTTTTTTCATGGTTGGTGAACTTTTTAAAATTTTAAAATTCCATCAATTTTTAAAACATGAACAATTATTGAGAACATGAACAAAAATTTATATACGACAAGCGATTTTCAAATACACAATGAACATTTTTTTTGGTGTATGATGAACAATTTTTTACTGCACAGCGAACATTTTTGTGGTATACATTGAAATAATTTAAAACATATTTATACATTTTTTTTGATATAAGATGAACAAATTTTATACATTTAACATTTTTGTAATATAGTCTGAACAATTTTTAACTACACATTGAACAATTTTGTGATATGCGCTGAAAAACCATTTAAATACCCATTGAACATTTTTTGATGTACATTGAACAATGTAAAATTGTGAACAAAATTTGAAAATGTGAGTAAATTTAAAACTATGAACACATTTTGAAATCACGAACAAAAAATGAAAAATACATTTTTTTTAAAATTCCATGAACTTTATTCAAATTTGATGAACCTTTTTTCAAAATCGACAAACTCTTTTTCAAAATCGATGAACTTTTAATCATTTTTGATGAAATTTTTTCCAAAATCGATGAATTATTTTTCATATTTGCTGATTTTTTTTCAAAATCAATGTTTTTTTCAAATTCATGAACTTTTTATGTTTCTGGACTTACTTTCCAAAAAAAACTAAAAATTGGAATTCAAGATTTTCTTTTATTTATTTATTGTCAAAAGTCAACAGTTGACCGGTCAACTGGCCAGCTGTCGACCGGTGAACTGTGATCGATGGGAGCGAAGGAGGCGATCAAGGGGGGAGCGAAGCAGGCGATTCTGGGTCGGCCCAGTTCACAGCCGCGTGGGCGCCCGAACTGCCAACGGGCGCTAAAGGCGCCCGTTAGGAGCTCCGACCGAGAAGCCCTGGACCTCGTGGACCAGTGTGTCGAGGACTTTATGGGCATTGTTGCCATGGAGGCCCACGAGCAACGCAGGAAGGAGGGCAAGGAGAAGATGAGCGGCCTCCACGTGATCAAAGCCATGGAAGAGCTTGGCTTTGACAACTACGTCGGGGCCTTCACTGAGCACCTCCGCTGGTACCGCGAGGTTAGGGACTACGTGGGGCGCGACAACAAGCGAGCCACCGCACAGCGGGAGGCTGCGACGGGGCAGATGGTGCAACAACCGTCCGACTCCGCGTTGGGTCCACCGCAGGCCCGCATAACGGTGCAAGGTCAGTTGTCGGCGGCAACGGAGGAGAAGGCACCACAGCCGTCCGTCTTTTTGTTGGGTGTACCGCCGCCGTATGGCGTCACGGTGCAAGGTCAGACGTCGGCGGCTGCTGTAACGACGGCGACATGGGACATGGAACCAACACGGCAAATTTGACTATTTTGACTTGTGGACGAAATCAATTCACAAAATGAACTCGGTGTGAAACTATTCCACACCCTGACCTGTTTGTGTAGCGCCCGCGATGCCGGCGCCACACCCTACTGTGTAGCACCTAGCTAGCGGGCGTTGCACGCCAGTCCATCGTGGCAGCCCCGGGCCCCGCACCCAGCTGTGCAACGCCTCGGTGCTAGGCGCCACACATTGTGCAATGCCTAGCCGCCGGGCGCTGCACTATGAGTTATGTCCAGGCGCGCGGCGGCCCTCTCCTCCCCACCCACCCATTGCAGTAGTTCCAGAAAGAAAGAACGCGGCGGCGGCGGCCTTATCCACTCCCCCTCTCAATCCCCTCTCCTAAATTCTTCAAATCCGACGATTTGGTCCGTGGATTTCGTCACCAATCCATCCTAGAAGGTACTCTCCTCCGATCCCCTTCTTTCCATAGAAAATATTGTATTTTGAGGATCTGGGGAACCTTTGTTTGATTTGATTAGATTAGAATCTTACATGTATTATAATGTTGCATGTGTTAGAACTCTTGTTTGTTTGATTTCGGGAACCCTAGTTTAGTTTATTTTTCAAAAAAATATGGTTGGATGCATAGGTTGACATGTTATTTCTATGGAAAATATATTTGTATGAAGTAGGCCTATTTTAGTTTATTTGTATTGAACTTATATTTGTTTTGACGAGAATGCTTTGGATACATATGCTTTGAATTTTGCATCTAGTAAGCGTAGTTTAGTTTATTTGTATTCGAAAGATAATTGTGTTGACAAGAAAGTTTTTTTTAAATTGTTAGGATGGTTTGGCTTCTCGATGATCACTGGGACAAACAACACCGGTCGTATGCTATGTCGGTGGAGCAGCGGGTAATAATGAAAGTTGACGGTGTTATGAATTTCATGTTTATTTCCAACACAAATGCCCATATGTAATGATTTGTTTGTTTGTTTGTAGGAGCTTGCACCTTTGAAGATTCGATCTCACGGTATCACCCTTGGGTGGATGCGCTATGATGAGCGGTACACACCGTATGTAAGGGGGACAGGACTTCTCCCGTTCATTCAGTTGGTCAGTCGGTCGACGCCACCCAACAATGTTGTAGCACTCACCGCGCTTATTGATCATTGGAGGCCGGAGACACACACTTCCCATCTTCGGACCGGGGAGATGACCGTGACGCTCCAGGATATGGCTATGATCACCGGTCTTCCTATCGATGGGAAGCCTTTGTGTATGAACACCGATTCTGAAGGGTGGCGCGCGCAGATGCATGCCCTTATCGGTATGGTTCCTCCGGAGCCTCGTGAACCAGAAGCAGAAGACAAGAAGAAGGAAAGAGTCGCAGTCGGTGCTCCTTTCACTTGGATTCAATTGAACTTTAGTACTTGCCCTGAGGATGCTAATGAGGACACGGTGAAGACATATGCTCGTGTGTACATGTGGTACGTGATATCCAGGACTATGTTTGCTGATGGCACAGGCAAGAATGCTCCATGGATGTGGCTGAAGGCGTTGACCGTCTTCGATAGCAAATGGAGTTGGGGTTCAGCCACACTGGCTTACTTGTATCGACAAGTACGAAGTTGTTTCCTTTTCACTTCATTGCTACATTATCAATGCGATCTTGTTGTTAATTCAATCATGTTCTCTTTTATGTGCAGCTGGACGAAGCCTGTTGTAGGCCATCTGGAGGTATTGGTGGTTGTATGCTCGCACTTTCCATATGGAGTTGGGATCGTTTGCCGGTTGGACGACCGAAGATCGTTAAGTACGAGGATTGGGACGACAAACACGACCCACTACGGTGCCCCACTTGGGCTTACAAGTGGGATGTGTTAAATGAGACGAGGGATGATCCGTCGGTCATGTACAAGTTGTACAAGAGCGAGTTGGACGCGATCACGGCTGAGCAGATGAATGGACATTGCATAAGTGATTATCATGCTTCTAGCGTAACTCGATATCAATTTTGCATTCTATCCCATTTTGCAGGTGGAATGGGAGCCGTATGGAAAAGGAGAGAGTTTTGGGTTCACGCCAGAGTTCAGTCTGAATCCGATGTGCACTAGGGATAGGGATCTCTGGCATATGTGGTGCCCACTCATACGCAACTGGGCAGTTGAGCTTCACCTGCCACATCGGGTGTTCCGCCAGTTTGGTTTGTTCCAGTCATTTCCGCCGGAGTGGCAGGACACGGACAAGGTGCTACACAGGTAAGTTTCTGTTTCTAACTAGCACATAACGACTTCTCGGCTGTTTCAATGGTGGTAATATTCTGTTTCTAACTTGCAGGTTGGATAGAAAAAAGCAGCGGAAGATCAAGGATTGGGCCAAGCATCATAGGAAGTATGTCGTAGAGTTCGCGCTTAGTGTGGAGCAAGCTAGGGCTGGAAAACGAGCCCAGCTTCGTGAGCACTGCCCGATCGCGTTCAACAACTATCTCACATGGTTTCTTGAAAATACCCGTGTGGAGGTATGCAAGCCGGCGTATGCTGATGAGATCTTGGAAGAACCGACCATTTCTGATGAGCTAGCCCAGCACCAGTACAACTCATTAGTCAGGAAAGGCAACTCAGTGATCCCTGCGGGGCCAATGATGAACTTTGTGGTATTTGCCCTTTTTGGTTTTCCATTCGCACTATTCTCATTTTTGCTTGCCTAACACGTTAATACCGTTTCTGTTCATTGCGTGCCCAGATCAAGAGAGCAGCTGATGAGACCGAGACTATTCTGGAAACAACCCCGATTGGCAAAAGCGATGGCGAAGGTGCACTTCGAGCATTCATTAAGGTTCACATCTCCTTCAAACTAGCACTTAACATGTTTTGCTATGTTCGATGTCTCATTCACTTGTACATGTTACAGCGCCAGGGCCAAAAGTTAAGGCGGCTATCAAACCTTTTCGGTTGTCGTGACCCGGAGTATGTATCACCAGAATGGTCTAGGTCGGCGACACCATCAGATCACACTTCGGGCCAGGGCCATGGCGATCCTTTCGAGGATGAGGATGTGGGTGTGATCACCCAACAGGTATGGCATGAGCATATATCCAATTGTTGATGCATTGCATACTATATCCTCACACACGGTCTTTCCATATCTTTTGTTGATGCATAGGCTGCTGATGAGGATGAGGATGAGGGGACGTGCCAGGTTCGGTCTGCATACCTGTTGAAGCCTAGGAAGGGAATCAAAAAATACACACCTGAAGACTTCACCCAAAGAGGCAAAAGGACGGTCGGCACCTCGCGGATGGCAGCTTTGGATGACTATTTGGAGGACGATTTGGATGACGTGGAGGCGCCGGAGCCGGAGCCGGCGCGGGTTCCTCTTCCTAGGAAGGCGAAGATAGGAGTCAAGAGGGGGGGAGGAGCCAACAAGCGCTCAAGGAACTAGTCATCATCCTCTATTTGTAATGGTCACTCTAGGTTGTAGCTCAAGGAACTAGCTCTATGTTTGTTGTAGCTCCTTGTTGAACTCTGTTGAATTTGTCGTGATGGTCACTCTACTGTAGGTAATGTTGAACTTGAAGCTATTATTAATGTTAAACTTGTCATGATGGTCACACGATGTTGAACTTGAAGCTATCTATGACTTAAAATGACCAAGTTTGAGCAGATGTTTAACTTAGCTCATAATAGTGTTGAAATTACTGTTATGCATGCTTCATTAGAACTCTTGTTTTACTTCAGGGTCATACTAATATGCATGCTATTATTCTGTGATGCAATCTTTGACTTAAAATGACCAAGTTTGAGCTACAGACTGTGCAGCGCCTAGCACCCAAGCGCCACACTGGACAGTGCAACGCCTAGCAGTTAGGCGCTGCACTGTACAGTGTGGCGCCTGCTGGCTAGGCGCTGCACAGGTCTTGTATTGTCCAAACACTTCTGTTGCTCTCTGGACTGGTACAGACATATGCAACGCCTAGCCTCCAGGCGCCACACTAGACAGTGCAACGCCTGGCAGCTAGGCGTTGCACTGTCTAGTGTGGCGCCTGCACGCTAGGCGTTGCACATGTCTGTAGCAGTCCAGAGAGCAACAGAAGGGTTTGCAAGTTACAGACATGTGCAACGCCTAGCCACCAGGCGCCACACTGGACAGTGCAACGCCCAGCGGCTAGGCGTTGCACTGTCCTGTGTGGCGCCTGGAGGCTAGGCGCTGCACAGGTCTGTAACTTGCAAACCCTTCTGTTGCTCTCTGGACTGCTACAGACATGTGCAACGCCTAGCCTCCAGGCGCCACACAGGACAGTGCAACGCCTAGCATGCGGGCGTTGCACTGTCCAGTGTGGTGCCTGGAGGATAGGCGTTGCACAGGTCTGTACCAGTCCAAAGAGCAACAGAAGTATTGCTAGTTACAGGTCTATGCAGCGCCTAGAACGCAGGCGCCACACTGGACAGTGCAACGCCTAGCCGTTGGGCGCTGCACTGTCCAGTGTGGTGCCTGGGGGCTAGGCGTTGCACATCTCTGTAACTTGCAAACCCTTCTGTTGCTCTCTGGATTGCTACATACCTGTGCAACGCCTAGCCTCCAGGCGCCACACTGGACAGTGCAACGCCCGCGTGCTAGGCGCTGCACTTTGACTTAGTAATTTTTTTGCATATGCAGACTCAGTAAGATGATGTGAAGTAGTATTGATACTTAGCAAGCAAAGAACTGTGAAGACAACATATGCACAAACTATTTCACGACACATAGCATTTCATAACACATAGTACTTCAACTTGAGGAGTAGTTCATACAACCAAATTTAGGAGGAGGCATAGTAGGCCATTACACATAGTACTTCACGACACAAAGTAGTTGACAACCAAATTTAGGAGGAGGCATAGTAGGCCATTACACATAGTACTTCATGACACAAAGTAGTTCACAACCAAATCGAAGAGCATAGTTTAGAGGATAACACGATCATCGTCCACAAGCAAGTTCAAGTTGAAGATGACATAGCTCTATTGCGTAGAGCAAGGCCCCTTTCCCTTCTTCTTCTTCCTCTCTTCTTCCTCTTCCTCCTCCCTTTTCCTTATGAGGTGAGCCTCCTTAACCACCCTCTCCATGAATATCTTGTTCTTCCTCTCCTCTTTTTTAGCTGCGAATGCCCAAAGTTTCATGGTTCTTTCTTCAAAATCCTTTTGATGCTTCTTCTGTGCCTCCTCACATTTCCTCATCAACGCTCGCTCCCTAGCCCACATCACACATGATGCTATCTCTCTTTCCTTCCTCTCCTTCTCAAGCTCCTCTTCCTTCTTCTTCTTTAGTGCGGCTTCATCCTCATCTCTAAGCTTCTTCGCAGCCTTCTCCCACCATCCCGCCATCTCATCTTCGCCATCCTCCTTCATTGTTGCTTTGTTGGGTTGGGAAGCCTCCATACCTACAATGAGTGAAACATAATGGTCAGTAAAGACAATAAAAACAAATGGAAGAACATGTGCAACAAGAACATATGAAAAAGAAGAACATATGAAAAATAAGAACATATGAAACATTATAGTTAGTGAGCAACATACGGAAATGGTCCATCGAGGTATCCAAACATTCCTCTATAACGACCTTGTCCTTGTCCATCACCATGGCCAAGACCATCACCACGGTCAAGACCATCACCACGGCCAAGACCATCACCATGGCCAAGACCACCACCACGAGCTCTACCACCACCACGGCCTACACCACCACCATGAGCTCTACTACCACCACAGCCTCTTGTAAGTCCTAGTTGCCGACCTCTTTGTTGCCTAGATCCTCTTTGGCTAACACTTGGTTGGCTTGGCACTTGTTGGCTACCACTTGGTTGGCTTGGCACTTGTTAGCTACCACTTGGTTGCCTTGGCACTTGTTGGCTACCACTTGGTTGCCTTGGCACTTGTTGGCTACCACTAGGTTGGCTTGGCACTTGTTGGCTACCACTTGGTTGGCTTCCTTGTGTAGCTCCTTGTTGGCTTGTACTTGCATCATTTTTCTTGGACCTTTTCCTTGGCTTCGTACATTTTCTTTTATTGTGGCCATGACCTTTGCACTCCCCACGACGGGAGCTCTCACGAGGCTCTTGGAATTGGTCGTTGCCCGCTTCACGGCGGCCACCATGGCCCAACCGTCCATGTCGCCTCTAAGACGCTTTGTCTTACGTCTACCCTGTTTAACAACCTTCAACTCTGGATCCGGCCATAGTTGAACACCATGGTACTCCGGTCATTGTTTTCTTGACCGTCATGATTGAGAACTCTGACTCCCTCATGGTGCGTGGGTGATTGATGTCCACATTCCTAATGCGACCGACGGTATACAAGTGCGAGCATGGAAGATGAAGCAACAATGGCCTCCCGCAAGAGCAATCACATTGTGTTAACGACACCTCGAAAGCACGACCTCCATGTTGGCGGCCATCGTTTGTGGTTCCTCCTGGCTCTTTCACTTCGTACTTCCACTCTTCATTGTCATATAATATAGCTTCTTCTGAGTCCGCCTTCCGTGATTTAAATACCAACCATTCATCAACCTTGGGTGGGAACTTGTACTTGTACTTGCGCGGGTTCTCACCCGCTATCTGTGCATCTGTTTCCATTGAGTACTTTAGAAAGTACGCATTCATCTTGTCAAATGTGTATTGAACTATTGCCGTCACGGGTAATCCATGTGCTCCTTTGAGCACCCTATTGAAGCATTCGGCCATATTGCTTGTCATTTGACCGTATCTCCGGCCATCCTCATCAAAAGCATGTGCCCACTTGTTCCGGTATTGAATGTGCCTATGGAGAAAGTCTTGACCCCCGGGATCAAGTTTTTTGTGTGCAAGCAATTTGTTGTACAAAGTGGTGAAGCGCTTCTCGGAGAAAGCGAGACAACAATCTTGAAGATCATCGGCCAACTCCTTAAGGCCACATGCCCTATAGAAGTTCGAACAAAAGTGCCTCATGCACCATCGATGGTGCAACGAAGCATGCCCGGAAATGCCAATCTCCACCGCGTTAAGAATACCTTGATTCCGATCCGATATGACACAAATTTCCCTCTGAGCGGGTAACACCTTCGTCCTCAAAAGACGTAAAAACCACTCCCAGTTGTCATTGTTCTCCACCTCAACCAAAGAAAATGCCAATGGCAACACCCGGTTATTGGCATCACTTGCTATCACAACCAACAAGGTGCCCTTGTATTGTCCGGTCAAGAACGTGCCATCAATGGCGATGACCGGCCTACAGTGTTCGAAAGCCCTCACGCATTGCTCGAACGCCCAAATGCACGGCCAAATACTCGGACTTCCCTTCCTTCATGAACCGTTGTTTGGTGCCCATGAGGCTCAACCACATGAACCATGCCCGGGTTTGTCGCGGCCATGGCTAACAACAACCTAGGGATTCAGTTGTATGCTTCCTCCCAAGTACCATACAACATCTTAAATGCGGCTTGCTTCGCCTTCCATGCCTTGCCGTACTTCACCTTGTAATGAAAGATGGCTTTCACAAGGTCAATGACATGTTGTATGCTCAGTGTTGGAAGTGTGGATATTGAGTTGGAGAGCCTGTAAGAGATGAACTCGAACGTGAGTTGTTTGTGGTTTTGGGACACAATCTTGCCATCCACCCTTTTGCCTTGGCACATGTGAGTTGGCACACAACTTACTACGTGCCAAGTGGGACCTCCTTTCCATGGTCTTGCACGTACAATCCACAGCCATATTTCATCTTCACATGCACATGCAACCGTGTAGCGCACATTGACGTCCGAGTGAACCACCTTGTGTGGACGATAATGCGTAACCGAGTAGTTGTTGAGTCACATCTTCAATTCCAAGAATGTTTTGAACTTAGACCCTTTTGCAATCTGGTTCTTGTCATCTCCCAAATCACGGTGAGAGCTTGGCCTAACCCCAACAGATATATATTGGCCACCATCTACCACGGCTTCATCCGCGAGACTAACATCCTTGAACAATGTAGTCCGATGATCACGACCGAATACCTTCTCAAAAGCTTCGGCCTCCTTCACCGTGAACCCCTCCGCATCAACTTGTTCGTCGGGACCATCGTCATCCGGGTCCGATGCATATGCACGGGAAAAAGGGATGGAACGGTCCATTGTCTCTTGCAAATGACATTTGTCAAGATCACCCACATTGTTGTCATGGAGATCAACTTCATTGTCATCGTCCGCATACTCATCATTCTCCTCTTGCAAAGCTTCATGGTGGTTGCTTGTAAACGGGCACAATGTTGGCCTCACTTCTTGGGTCAAAGAGGTTCAACAATTTCATCTCGCTTCAAGGGTGGGGGGCTACTAGCAACCAAAGGGGAAGGGCTCTAGTTCAAGTCCAAATGCAACCTTGAACCAACCTTCTTCTTTGCAAATAACTCAAGAGCCTTGTCTAGTGATTTGGCCACCGTCTCCTTGTATGCAACCCAACGTTGCTCCGAGTTGACACGCATTATCTTCCAACGAATGTGCATTCCAAAACCAACATTATGCCTTCCTTCCAACTCAATGATATCACTAGGGTCCATCCAATTCAAATCTTTCCTAACTTGTTGCAAGAGCTCCGCATAGCTAGGACTACTATCAAACACCATGTCAAGCTCATCCGGGTCCGGTTCAATATTGCCTTTCAAGAAGGCGTCTTTGTCCCTAATGGAGTTCCGGACTAGGGGGTGTCCGGATAGCCGAACTATCATCTTCGGCCGGACTCCTGTACTATGAAGATACAAGATTGAAGACTTCGTCTCATGTCCAGATGGGACTTTCCTTGGCGTGGAAGGCAAGCTTGGCGATACGGATATGTAGATCTCCTACCATTGTAACCGACTCTGTGTAACCCTAACCCTCTCCGGTGTCTATATAAACCGGAGGGTTTTAGTCCGTAGGACGAACAACAATCATACCATAGGCTAGCTTCTAGGGTTTAGCCTCTTTGAACTCGTGGTAGATCTACTCTTGTACTACCCATATCATCAATATTAATCAAGTAGGAGTAGGTTTTTACCTCCACCGAGAGGGCCCGAACCTGGGTAAAAACATCGTGTCCCTTGTCTCCTGTTACCTTCCGCCTAGATGCACAGTTCGGGACCCCCTACCTGAGATCCGCCGGTTTTCACACCGACATTGGTGCTTTCATTGAGAGTTCCTCTGTGTCGTCACCTTTAGGCCCGATGGCTCCTTCGATCATCAACAACGACGCGGTCCAGGGTGAGATTTTCTCCCCGGACAGATCTTCGTATTCGGCGGCTTTGCACTGCGGGCCAATTCACTTGGCCATCTGGAGCAGATCGAAAGCTACGCCTCTGGCCATCAGGTCAGATTTGGGAGTTTGAACTACACGGCTGACATCCGCGGAGACTTGATCTTCGACGGATTCGAGCCACAGCCAAGCGCGCCGCACTGTCTCGATGGGTATGGTCTAGCTCTGCCGCCGAATAGTGCCCTCGAGGCCGCACCAGCGTTCGCTCCGACCCTTAGCTCGGAGCCGACTTCGCCGGTCGAGGACGAGTGGCTGGACACCGCCTCGGGGGCTACGATCTCTACGGCGATTGAGCCGAACACCATCCCTGTCCTTTGCAAAGCCCGTGACTCCGAGGTGCCGGACTCCTCTCCGGACTCCGAACCTCCCGCGCCCCTGCCAATCAAATCCGATTGGGCGCCGGTTATGGAGTTCACTACCGCGGACATCTTTCAGCACTCGCCCTTTGGCGACATCCTGAATTCACTAAAGTCTCTCTCTTTATCAGGAGAGCCCTGGCCGGACTATGGCCAGGAAGGTTGGGATGCGGACGACGAAGAAATTCAACACCCACCCACCACCCACTTTGTAGCCACTGTCGATGATTTAACCGATATGCTCGACTTCGACTCCGAAGACATCGACGGTATGGACGACGATGCAGGAGACAACCAAGAACCAGCGCCTACAGGGCACTGGAAGGCCACCTCATCATACGACATATACATGGTGGACATCCCAAAAGATGAGAATGGCAATGGAACAGCGGAGGATGACCCCTCCAAGAAACAGCCCAAGCGCCGGCGTCAGCGGCGCCGCTCTAAATCCCGCCACAGCAAAAACCGGTGATTCCGGAATGGGAGATAATAACACCCCGGACAGTGCTGAAGACAACCCCCTCCAGCAGGATTCAACACAGGAGGAGGGAGAAGCCAGCCCTCATGATAGAGATGTAGACAGAAAGGTAGAGGACGACAATTATATGCCTCCCTCCAAAGATGAAGCAAGCCTCGACGACGATGAATTTGTCGTGTCCGAGGATCCCGTCGAACAAGAGCGTTTCAAGCGCAGGCTTATGGCCACGGCAAGCAGCCTCAAGAAAAAGCAGCAGCAGCTTAGAGCTGACAAAGACTTGCTAGCTGACAGATGGACTGAAGTCCTTGCAGCCGAAGATTACAAACTCGATCGCCCCTCCAAGAGCTACCCAAAACGCAGGCTGCTACCCCAATTAGAGGAGAAAGCACCCAAACCTACATCACCAACGCATGACGTGGCCGACCGGCCACCTCTGGCCGCGACAGAGAGGCCTCTAGGCCTTCCACTAAAGCCGCACCCCGGCGTCGCTCGAAAAGTACAAAGCCACGGGGGAATGCGCCAGACTTGCCAGACATATTGGAGGGCAAGGCAAGACAAATAAGATCGATCTACGGATCGCGTGGGCGCCCCACGATACGTGATGACAACCGTCACACCGGATACAGCAATTCCGGCCGGGCCGAACACAGTAGACAAAGCTCATTTGAGCTACGTCGTGATATAGCCCAATACAGAGGCGCCGCACACCCACTATGCTTCACAGACGAAGTAATGGATTATCAAATCCCCGAGGGTTTCAAACCCGTAAACATTGAATCATACGACGGCACAACAGATCCTGTGGTTTGGATCGAGGAATATCTCCTTCACATCCACATGGCCCATGGTGATGATCTACATGCCATCAAATACCTCCCACTCAAACTTAAAGGACCAGCTCGGCATTAGCTCAACAGCTTGCCAGCAGAATCAATTGGTTGTTGGGAAGACCTAGAAGCCGCATTCCTTGATAACTTCCAGGGAACATATGTGCGACCACCAGACGCTGATGACCTAAGCCACATAATTCAGCAGCCAGATGAATCGGCCAGACAATTCTGGACACGGTTCTTAACCAATAAAAATCAAATCGTTGACTGTCCGGATGCAGAGGCCCTTGCAGCCTTCAAACATAACATCCGCGACAAGTGGCTTGCCCGGCACCTAGGACAGGAAAAAGCAAAATCCATGGCAGCCCTCACATCACTCATGACCCGCTTCTATGCGGGAGAGGACAGCTGGCTAGCTCGCAGTAACAACCTGACCAAAAACCTTGGTAGTTCGGATACCAAGGACAACAATGGCAGGTCGCTCGCAACAAGCACAAGCACCGCATTAACGGCGATAATGCTGAAGATACGGTAGTCAATGCCGGATTCAGAGGCTCTAAACCCGGTCAGCGGAAAAAGCCGTTCAAAAAAAATACTCAGGGCCCGTCCAATTTGGACCGAATACTCGATCGCTCATGCCAGATACATGGCACCCCCGAAAAACCAGCCAACCACACCTACAGGGATTGTTAGGTATTCAAGCAGGCAGGCAAGTTAAATGCCTAAAATAACGACAAGGGGCTGCATAGCGATGACGAGCAGGAGCCCCGGCCGCCGAAGAATGGAGGACATAATGGCTTTCCCCCACAAGTGTGGACGGTGAACATGATATACGCAACCCACATACCCAAAAGGGAGCGGAAACGTGCACTAAGGGACGTATATACGATGGAGCCAGTCGCCCCAAAGTTCAACCCGTGGTCCTCCTGCCCGATCACTTTTGATCGAAGGGACCACCCCACTAGCATCCGCCATAACGGATTCGCCGCATTGGTTCTTGACCCAATCATTGACGGATTTCACCTCATTAGAGTCCTGATGGACGGCGGCAGCAGCCTGAACCTGCTTTACCAGGATACAGTGCGCAAAATGGGCATAGACCCCTCAAGGATTAAACCTACAAAAACGACCTTTAAAGGCGTCATACCAAGTGTAGAGGCCAACTGCACAGGCTTAGTTACACTCAAAGTGGTCTTAGGATCCTCGGATAACTTCTAAAGCGAGGAATCAATCTTCGACATAGTCCCATTCCGCAGCGGCTATCACGCACTGCTCGGACGAACCGCATTTGCCAAGTTCAATGCGGTGCCGCACTACGCATACCTCAAGCTCAAGATGCCAGGCCCTCGAGGAGTAATCACGGTCAATGGAAACACCGAACGCTCTCTCCGAACGGAGGAGCATACGGCGACCCTCGCGGCGGAAGTGCAAAGCAGCCTCTTAAGGCAATTCTCGAGTCCGACTACTAAACGTCCGGACAACGTCAAGCACGCCCGGAGTAACCTACAACAAGACCGCCTGGCACATTCTGAGCACGCATAGCAATGAGGCCCCAACCCTAGCCCTCGCAAAATCGTGAGACCAGTACCACGCGTACATAACTACGCTCTAGAGATACCATGGGCATAGTGGGAGGGGCACGACCACGACATGCCCAGAGTGCGGCTCAACCGCACCAGGGGCTCCCAATTGTGTCATACTTTTTTTTTCTTATTCTCAGGACTCCGTTTTTCAGAAGCCCTGTCCGGCAGTAGAATCGCCGAACTCACGATGCAAAAGCCAGGGAAGCAGAAAAGCTACGTCGAGTATCCAGGTGGTCTCTATTACGAGCAGTATACCTGTTTTACATACCATCCCGCAGCCTACCCCTGGAGGGGGACATGTTAAATAGTCCCATCCCTTGCTTATCGCACTATTTGTATCGTTCTGCTTTCATTGCAGTATCTTTTGAATAAATAATACATAGCTTCTGCTTATTATTGCATTCCTTTTTTTCCATAAATGTTCATCTATGACATGTTGCACCCATACAACTTGGTACGGTCAATACACCAGGGGCTTAATTACCCCAAAACATGGTGTGATAAGTCCGAACACTTTCACAAGTGCGGCACCCCGAACTTATAGCATTATATGCATCAGCTCCGAATCATGTCTTGGGTCAATAGTTGGGTTTGCCCGGCTCCCATGTTTTGGTACCTTACGTTCCGTTATATCGGCTAAGGTAGCGCTGGGAGAACCACTGCGATTGTGCCCCAGTTGAGCTGGGCGAGCACCTTAGTGGAGAAAGCTAAAACTGACCGTCATGATAGGGCGAGAGCCAGTCGCTGTTCGAGAGGTTTTTTCGAGTCCTTAAAGACTTATGCCGCTTAGAGCGAAGAGCCGGCTTTGTCCAGCCTAGGCATGGATAGCGCCCCGAATTCGGCCTTCCGAATACTAGGGGCTTCGCCTAGGCAGATTTGCGAACGCTCCTGGAGAGCTCCGGATTTGGGTAAGTAACAGATAATTCACTTTTACATGCTTGCTTTGCATATACAATGCCTTACCCGCCGCTATCTTTTTTATCGCCTCAATCTCCTGGAGGGCCTTCTGGGCTTCGGCCTTAGCGGCTTTGGCACCCTGAAGAGCCAAGGCGAGCTCGGACTCTCGAGTCTTCGAGTCACGCTCCAAACTCTCGTGTTTTTCCACGAGAGCCTGGAGCTCTTGCCGCACCTCCGCTACCCGCGCCTCCTGCTTCTCTCGCTCGGTGCGCTCCGCGGCCGTACTGTATTCGGCCTTGGACACCGCTTCCTTCAGGGTCGCCACCTCGTTCGTGGCCCTTGCAATACCCATGTTATTCCTGTCATTTTTTGCAACCAAATCCTTTCTATAAGGTATTACTTTAATAAGGTATTACTTACCTTCCTTGTCCTTGAGCTACTTCTTGGCAAGGCCGAGCTCGTTCTCGGACCGCTCGAGGCTCTCCTTCAATGCATTGACCTCCGCAGTCAGTGCGGCAGAGGTCAGCAACGCAACCTGCATTCCCATATTGACATATTTATGTTAGACTCCTGCGTATATCTTTTTAGATTCTCAGCTCGGCTTTTCTTTCCGAACACCAAACTAAGCATCAGGGGCTACTGTCTATGCAGTAATATTCTTACATATCTTAAAAACTTACCTCAAAGCCTGTTAGAAGACTGGTACAGGCTTCAGTCAGCCCGCTCTTGGCGGACTGAACTTTCTGGATCACCACACTCATAACAGTGCGGTGCTCCTCGTCGATGGAGGCGCCGTTGAGCGCCTCCAGCAAATTACCCGATGCCTCCGGCTGGACGGAGGCCACCGGTGTCGCAGTCTTGCCCTTCTTATGAAGGGGCCGCCCGCAGGACCCCAGAACCACTGAAGGTTCCGGTGCAGAGTCCGGCCCAGGGCCGGACTTAGAACCCCTTGGGGTTTGATCCCCCTTACGCCCAAAGTCCGGGAGGTTGCCTTGTGGCACCTCCGGGACCTCCTCCTCCTGGCTGAGCCCCTTTTGGGACCCCACCTCGGTGTCATCAGCAGCGCGAGGAGAGGAGGCGGCCGGAAGTGAAGTGCTATTCACGTCTGACGGAGCCAGGGAGTCGCTCGTTGAAACGTCGAGCCCGTCCTTGGGCGGGCTGCAGGGTTGTATTCGGCGTTAGGAGATTTTATGCGACAAACGAAACGCCATGAATTATTCTGGTATCCGAATACTTACGATGTCGCTAGGGGCTTAGCCCTCGGTGACCACTCCTCTTCGCCGTTGTCAGCGTTGGTGGAGTAGTCCGGAGGAAGGGTCCTTCCCTTCTTGGACCCTCCAGCCTCCCCAGTTGGGGAGGCCTTCCTTTTCTTCTCCCCCCCGCTGGGGGAGAAGCCTCTTTTTTCTCCTCCTCGTCTTCGCGGGAGGAGTCCGCCTCGGAGTCATCGAACGATGAGTCCGATAACACCTGATGCCGGGAACTCTTTCGGGTTCCCGTGGCCTTCTTCTTGGCCTTCTTGTTCGGCACCACGTGAGGTGCCGGAACCAGCAGCCCCGTCAATCGGGCGTCCGCTGGGTCTTCTGGTAAGGGAGTCGGACAGTTAACCTGCCCGGATTTCTTCTGCCAGGCCTGTCAAAGGTAAGGGAGTTTAGATCCCGCATAGAGTCAAACTATGAAAAACAAGTGTCCTTTAAAGGGTAAAATAGCTTATCTCGCCAGCTTGACGCTGCGAGCTGAATCCGCGATCTTCGGTAGCGGATGCGGGAGCCTCGGCGCCCTTGAACAGCACCTTCCAGGCATCTTCGTATGTAGTGTCGAAGAGCCTGCTCAAGGTTTGGTGCTGTGCCAGATCAAACTCCCACAAGTTGAAGGCCCGTTGTTGGCACGGGAGGATCCGGCGGATGAGCATGACCTGGACTACGTTGACGAGCTTGATCTTCTTGTTCACAAGGTTTTGGACGCAGGTTTGGAGTCCGGCCAGCTCTTCCAAATCACCCCATTTCAGGCCCTTCTCTTTCCAGGAGGTGAGCCGTGTGGGGATGCCAGATCTGAATTCGGGGGCCGCTGCCCATTCCGGGTCACGCGGCTTGGTGATGTAGAACCACCCCGATTGCCACCCTTTGATGGTTTCCACGAAGGAGCCCTCGAGCCATATGACGTTGGGCATCTTGCCCACCATGGCGCCTCCGCACTCCGCCTGCAGGCCGCCCACTACCTTCGGCTTGACATTGAAGGTCTTCAGCCATAAGCCGAAGTGGGGTTTGATGCGGAGGAAGGCCTCGCACACAACGATAAATGTTGAGATGTTGAGGATGAAATTCGGGGCCAGATCGTGGAAATCCAGGCGGTAGTAGAACATGAGACCCCGGACAAATGGGTGGAGTGGGAAGCCCAGTCTGTGGAGGAAATGGGGAAGGAACACCACCCTCTCATGGGGCCTGAGGGTGGGGACGAGCTGCCCCTCGTCTGGAAGCCGGTGCGCAATGTCGTTGTGCAGGTATCCGGCTTTCCTCAACTTTTTGATGTGCCCCTCCGTGACGGAGGAGGCCATCCACTTGCCTCCCACTCCGGACATGGCTGGGGAAGGTTGAGGCGAGATGTGCAGACTTGGGCGCTGGAGCTCGAGTGCACGAAAATGGATAAGCAAAGGAGGAAGAAGGCATAGGTAAAAAGGTGGATCCTTATCCCCTTATATGGACGGACGAAACTATGCGTCCCCACCAGCTTGGTAAAACTCGCTTATCTCCCAAGCGCCGTAATCAATGGCGCGGTTGGATTACCCACACCCGTATTGATGAGAATCCCGGAATAAGGGGGCACGATCTCCGCTTTGATAAGACGTGCCAAAGAAACCGCCTCGCTAAACACGCTGAGGTGGGACAGTAAAAACGATTCCAATAAAGGCTCGGCCATGGTGTGGCGTCATGCCGCAGAATACGTCAGCAGATCGAATTTGTGTAAAGATTATTCTCTCTACAGTGGTATGTGGAACTTATTTTGCAGAGCCGGACACTATCCTTGTGTTCAAAATCTTCTATGAAGTATTCGGAGGAGGAACCCGCCTTGCAATGCCGAAGACAATATGCGCGCCGGACTCGTCGTCATTGAAGCCTGGTTTAGGGGCTACTGAGGTAGTTCCGGACTAGGGGGTGTCCGGATAGCCGAACTATCATCTTCGGCTGGACTCCTGGACTATGAAGATACAAGATTGAAGACTTCGTCCCGTGTCCGGATGGGACTTTCCTTGGTGTGGAAGGCAAGCTTGGCGATACGGATATGTAGATCTCCTACCATTGTAACCGACTCTGTGTAACCCTAACCCTCTCCAGTGTCTATATAAACCGGAGGGTTTTAGTCCGTAGGACGAACAACAATCATACCATAGGCTAGATTCTAGCGTTTAGCCTCTTTGATCTCGTGGTAGATCTACTCTTGTACTACCCATATCATCAATATTAATCAAGCAGGAGTAGGGTTTTACCTCCACCGAGAGGGCCCGAACCTGGGTAAAAACATCGTGTCCCTTGTCTCCTGTTACCATCCGCCTAGACGCACAGTTCGGGACCCCCTACCCGAGATCCGCCGGTTTTTGACACCGACAGTCCCCATGATGAACAAACACACATGTTCTTTCCATCCCTATAAGCATTCAAAGAACACAAGGTAACATTGCTTCCATGAGTACTAATCCAATGATACAAATCCTAATATATATATGAAACAACAACCCTAACCCTAACCATAACCCTAACCAAAAACCATAACCCTAGCCCTAAACCTAACCCTAGCACCAACATAAGAAGACCCATAAGAATAACCCTAACATACTAACAAAGCCTAATCATAGGAAAATGGCAAACAAACATCTCACATCTCCATGCAAATCTCTAGATCCAAACAAAACTAGGGTTTCCCCAAACTAGCAACAAATGAGCAATTTGATAAAATTACTTGGATCAAAAGAAGGGGATCGGAGAAGATTACCTTGAGGGAGGGTTTGACTTTGAAATCCACGGACAAATTCTTCAGATTTGCAAGTTTCAGGAGAGGATTTGAGAGGGGGACAGAGTGGGAGAGGGGGGAAAGCTCGGGTTGGGATGGGAGAGCGTGTGGTGTGTGTGTGTGGGGGGGGGGGGGGGGGGGGGGGGGGGGCAGCCGGATAAGTCACAGTGCAGCGCCCAAGCGCTAGGCGCTGCACATTAAAAGTGTGGAACCCGGCGTCTAGGCGCTGCACATGTGTGGTGCCTAGCACGGAGGCGCGGCACTACTAGGTGCGGGGCCCAGGGCTGCCACGGTAGACTGCCGTGCAACGCCCGCCAGCTAGGCGCTGCACCGTAGGGTGTGGCGCCGGCGTTGCGGGCGCTACACAAAAGGGTCATGGGTGTGAAATAGTTTCACACCCAGTTTATTTTGTGAATTGATTTCTTCCACAGGTCAAAATAGTCAAATTTGCCGAACCAACACCGCTATGACTGTTTGGTTTTGCAATGGGTCAGCCACCTCCACGGAAGCGTGTCCGCGGTGCGTCGCCCGGTGATGCGCTGGCAAGCAGCTCTAGCAAGCTACCTGCCTGTGATGACGAGTGAATTAGCGTACCCCTGCTCTTCCTGCTGGTTATTGATGGGACAGGATTACAGGAATATCAGTGAGAAGTTATTATAAACTTGGCTTGATTGTTGTTGTACTGTACTATTGGTATTTGGTTATGGTTCTTTTTTAGTCCTTGTCACCATCTGATTTTGTTTTCCTAATTCCTAAGCGCTCTGAACGATGCTCACGGGAACTATCCAATGCTATAGTTTTGTTGTTCCGCAAATACAAGGCCCATCATGTGTTCACTCATCAGTCTTATCTTACAAGACAGACGGTTGTGCAAGACGATGGGGAAGAAGTGGTTAGGCTGGTTGTAATGGGTAGTATCATAAGTTAGTATCATGCATATGATACTAGTATATGATACTACCTCCCTAATGCATATTATCATATAGTAGTATCATAAATGACTTTATTTATTGCCATGCATGACACATACTAGTGTAGCATTTATTATAATACGGTATCATGATATGATACTCAATCCTCTCTTACTTCATTTAATTCTATGCCACCTCATCAAAGTTGCCTAGTTGACATGCATGATACTACCTATGATACTACCATTACAACCAGCCTTAGGCGAGGTGGAAGACGGAAGAGAAGTTGGGGGAACTCACTGGCCTCTGTAGAGCTCAGCGGGTGAAGCGGTGTCAATGTGCATGCATATGAGGCCAACAACTGGGATGGTGAAAAATTATACTCCCTTCGTCCCATAATATAAGAGTGTTTTTGACACTAGTGTAATTCTTACTTCTACTTCATTCCTTCGAAAACATAAGGTGTTGGAAGTTTTGTCCCAAGTCAAAGTTTTCTAAGTTTGACCAAATTTTAATATCTACAATATTAAAAAGTACACTAAGAAAATATATTCCATGGTGAATTTATTGTATTGATTATATTTTAACACTCTTGATCAAACTTAAAAAGCATTGACTTAGGAAAAAAAAACTTAGATGCCTTAACATTTGTATGTAAGAGATGGACTAATATAGATAAACATACTACAAATCTATCTACCGTTTTAATGTCTGAGATCAAGTATGATTTGATTTTGTCAAATATTTCTTGAGTTTTATCATTTATGTCTCTTGGGTATCATCGTGGAAATGATATTATGGACTAGAGATAGTATACCAAGCTGTTCTAAGATGTATATCCATGGTGTTCTAAACATGTGATGCGTACGGACCTGCATACAAGGAGTTTGCGCAAGCGGAGGGGAACGTCTCGCTCTCAGGTGTGCACCTTTTCTTTAAATAGTAATTTCATACATGAAAATTGTGCACCACAAACTAGATAATTAAATCGTTTCACTCAGCATAAAAAATTTGGGGACGAAATGACTTTCGTGATATTGTTAGCACAAAGTCAAAATCAGCACTGTACTAGGTGTACTATTAACTCAATATTGTCATGGACAATTTGTTTTTTATGCTCAGATTTTTTGCGGACAGTTTTTTGTGCTCAAATTATTCTATGAGTAGGCCAATAAGTCAAGTTTGCAGAACAAAAGGTTTCATTATTTTTTGACTTTTTCCTGAATTGCTGTAAAAAGCCCTCAATTGTTTTATAGGGTTCGTCTACCACCAGGTTAACATGGGTATTTTCCTTGCGCAAGCTACATACGTTGTGTTAGTACTGTACTACTCAATAAACAAACATAGCGCGATGGGCACATATTTGCTTGGCCCCCAAAATTTCAGACTGAGCAACTTTTTTGACTGTCCCTCGAGTTTTTCCGGCCGTGGGTTTCCTTTGTGGTGAAGTTGTTTGCCAATAATTTGGTACGCGCTTTTTGGGAGGGCTGGTGCAGGCACAATCCAAACAAGCCCTAATATTTCATTTAATGTAAACTCCAAAAACTTGACTAGTTAAGTTCACCATCGCAATTTCTCATGCTTCTTAACCCTAAGTAGTATTTTGTGTGCACAGTGTGACATATGTGATGTGTAACTATAACTTTTGCCCTATTCATCACTTTTCCTCTAGTAGGCATTGGATATTATCTATGTGTTAATGGTGATACTGCCTACTCCGACTCTTATATTCTTAAATAGGAGATGCTCAATTTGGCTCGCAGGAATATACGATCCTGCAGATCCTTGCATGTCAAGTTCTTTAACACTATTGTAAGGAGAACTTGCACATATGCATTACTATGTTCGAGTTAGCACCTATCTTCATTGAAGTAGCTCCCTGCTTCACGCTATGAGCACGTCAAAATACCAAAGATTGTGTGCATCAATCAATGTGAAGGCCAGGGTCTTTACCATGTTTATAAACAAAGCATCAATTTGGTAGATTTTGAGAAGGCTAGCCAAGAAATATCTCTTTTGAGAAGGCTAGCCAAGAAATATCTCTATAGATTGGACTTGTTTTGATGTAATCAACCCTGAGTGCATTATTGGGTACATGCAAAATGTATTGTCGTACATATACATAGACTAATAAAATAAAGCCAGTGGAAAGTGAATGATTGTGTATGGACATCATCAAACGATTTGGGTGCATATATGCATGCCAAGAAATAACTTGTTTGCTATGTGATGGAATTGACTGTTGGAAATATGCCCTAGAGGCAATAATAAAAGCATTATTATTATATTTCCTTGTTCATGATAATTGTCTTTATTCATGATATAATTGTGTTATCCGGAAATCGTAATACATGTGTGAATAACAGACACCGACATGTCCCTAGTGAGCCTCTAGTTGACTAGCTCGTTGATCAACAGATAGTCATGGTTTCCTGACTATGGACACTGGATGTCATTGATAACGAGATCACATCATTGGGAGAATGATGTGATGGACAAGACCCAATCCTAAACATAGCACAAGATCGTATAGTTCGTTTGCTAGAGTTTTCCAATGTCAAGTATCTTTTCCTTAGACCATGAGATCGTGTAACTCCCGGATACCGTAGGAGTGCTTTGGGTATGCCAAACGTCACAACGTAACTGGGTGACTATAAAGGTAGACTACGGGTATCTCCGAAAGTGTCTGTTGGGTGACATGGATCAAGACTGGGATTTGTCACTCCGTATGACGGAGAGGTATCACTGGGCCCACTCGGTAATGCATCATCATAATGAGCTCAGAGTGACCAAGTGTCTGGTCACGGGATCATGCATTACGGTACGAGTAAAGTGACTTGCCGGTAACGAGATTGAACGAGGTATTGGGATACCGACGATCGAATCTCGGGCAAGTAACATATCGATAGACAAAGGGATTAGCGTACGGGATTGATTAAATCCTCGACATCGTGGTTCATCCGATGAGATCATCGTGGAGCATGTGGGAGCCAACATGGGTATCCAGATCCCGCTGTTGGTTATTGACCGGAGAGTCGTCTCGGTCATGTCTGCTTGTCTCCCAAACCCGTAGGGTCTACACACTTAAGGTTCGGTGACGCTAGGGTTATGAAGATATGTATATGCAGAAACCCGAATGTTGTTCGGAGTCCCGGATGAGATCCCGGACGTCACGAGGAGTTCCGGAATGGTCCGGAGGTAAAGAATTATTTATAGGAAGTGCTATTTCGGGCATCGGGACAAGTTTCGGGGTTATCGGTATTGTACCGGGACCACCGGAAGGGTCCCGGGGGTCCACCGGGTGGGGCCACCTGTCCCGGGGGGCCACATGGGCTGTAGGTGGTGCGCCTTGGCCTAGATGGGCCAAGGGCACCAGCCCCTATAGGCCCATGCGCCTAGGGTTTCCACCATGGAAGAGTCCATGTGGTGGAAGGCACCCCTAGGTGCCTTGGGGGCGAGGGAAACCTCCCCTTGGCCGCCGCCCCCCCTAGTAGATGCCATCTACTAGGGCCGGCGCCCCCCTGGCACCCCTATATATAGTGGGGGGGAGAGGAGGGATTTTACACCAGCCCCTGGCGCCTCCCCCCCCCCCCCCCCCGTTACGTCTCTCCCTCGTAGTCTCGGCGAAGCCCTGCTGCTGTGACGCCCTGCATCCACCACCACGCCGTCGTGCTGCTGGATCTTCATCAACCTCTCCTTCCCCCTTGCTGGATCAAGAAGGAGGAGACGTCTCCCGTCCCGTACGTGTGTTGAACGCGGAGGTGCCGTCCGTTCGGCGCTGGTCATCGGTGATTTGGATCACGTCGAGTACGACTACATCATCACCGTTCTTTTGAACGCTTCCGCTCGCGATCTACAAAGGTATGTAGATGCATCTAATCACTCGTTGCTAGATGAACTCCTAGATGATCTTGGTGAAACGAGTAGGAAATTTTTTGTTTTCTGCAACGTTCCCCATCAGTGGTATCAAAGCTAGGTCTATGCATAGTTCTTCTTGCGCGAGTAGAACACAATTTGTTGTGGGCGTAGATTTGTCAACTTTCTTGCCGTTACTAGTCCTTTCTTGCTTCAGCGGTATTGTGGGATGAAGCGGCCCGGACCAACCTTACATGTACGCTTACGTGAGACCGGTTCCACCGACTAACAAGCACTAGTTGCATAAGGTGGCTGGCGGGTGTCTGTCTCTCCTACTTTAGTTGGAGCGGAATCGATGAACAGGGTCCTTATGAAGGGTAAATAGAAGTTGACAAATCACGTTGTGGCTTTAACGTAGGTAAGAAAACGTTCTTGCTAGAACCCTAATTCAGCCACGTAAAACTTGCAACAACAATTAGAGGACATCTAACTTGTTTTTGCAGCAAGTGGTTTGTGATATGATATGGCCAAAGTTGTGATGAATGATGAATGATCTATATGTGATGTATGAGATGTTCATGCTATTGTAATAGGAATCATGACTTGCATGTCGATGAGTATGACAACCGGCAGGAGCCATAGGAGTTGTCTTTATTCTTTTATATGACCTGCGTGTCATCAAGAAACCCCATGTAAATTACTTTACTTTATTGCTAAACGCGTTAGCCATAGTAGTAGAAGTAATAGTTGGCGAGCAACTTCATGGAGACACGATGATGGAGATCATGATGATGGAGATCATGGTGTCAAGCCGGTGACAAGATGATCATGGAGCCCCAAGATGGAGATCAAAGGAGCTATGTGATATTGGCCATACCATGTCACGTTTATTATTTGATTGCATGTGATGTTTATCATGTTTTGCATCTTGTTTACTTAGAACGACGGTAGTAAATAAGGTGATCCCTCATACTAATTTCAAGAAGTGTTCCCCCTAACTGTGCACCGTTGCGACAGTTCGCTGTTTCAAAACACCACGTGATGATCGGGTATTTTATTCAGACGTTCACATACAACGGGTGTAAGACAGATTTACACATGCAAACACTTAGGTTAACTTGACGAGCCTAGCATGTACAGACATGGCCTCGGAACACAGAAGACCGAAAGGTCGAGCATGAGTCGTATAGAAGATACGATCAACATGAAGATGTTCACCGATGTTGACTAGTCCGTCTCACGTGATGATCGGACACGGTCTAGTTTAACTCGGATCATGTAATACTTAGATGACTAGAGGGATGTCTAATCTAAGTGGGAGTTCATTAATAATTTGATTAGTTGAACTTAATTATCATGAACTTAGTCTAAATATTTTACAATATGTCTTGTAGATTAAATGGCCAACGTAGTCCTCAACTTCAACGCGTTCCTAGAGAAAACCAAGCTGAAAGACGATGGCAGCAACTATACGGACTGGGTCCGGAACCTGAGGATCATCCTCATAGCTGCCAAGAAAGATTATGTCCTACAAGCACCGCTTGGTGACGCACCCGTTCTCCCTGCAGAACAAGATGTTATGAACGCTTGGCAGGCACGTTTTGATGACTACTCCCTCGTTCAGTGCGGCATGCTTTACAGCCTAGAGCCGGGGCTCCAAAAGCGTTTTGAGAGACATGGAGCATATGAGATGTTCGAAGAGCTGAAAATGGTTTTCCAAGCTCATGCCCGGGTCGAGAGATATGAAGTCTCCGACAAATTCTTCAGCTGTAAGATGGAGGAAAACAGTTCTGTCAGTGAGCACATACTCATTATGTCTGGGTTGCATAACCGCTTGACTCAGCTGGGAGTTAATCTCCCGGATGATGCGGTCATTGACAGAATCCTCCAGTCGCTTCCACCAAGCTACAAGAGCTTTGTGATGAACTTCAATATGCAGGGGATGGAAAAGACCATTCCTGAAGTATTTGCTATGCTGAAATCAGCAGAGGTAGAAGTCAGGAAGGAACATCAAGTGTTGATGGTCAATAAAACCACTAAGTTCAAGAAAGGCAAGGGTAAAAAGAACTTCAAGAAGGACGGCAAGGAGGTTGCCGCGCCCGGCAAGCAAGCTGCCGGGAAGAAGCCAAAGAATGGACCCAAGCCCGAGACTGAGTGCTTTTATTGCAAGGGAAGCGGTCACTGGAAGCGGAACTGCCCTAAGTACTTAGCGGATAAGAAGGCCGGCAAAACAAAAGGTATATGTGATATACATGTGTACCTTACTAGTGCCCGTAGTAGCTCCTGGGTATTTGATACCGGTGCAGTTGCTCACATTTGTAACTCAAAGCAGGGGCTGCGGAATAAGCGGAAACTGGCAAAGGACGAGGTGACGATGCGCGTCGGGAATGGTTCAAAGGTTAATGTGATCGCCGTCGGCACGCTACCTCTGCATCTCCCTTCGGGATTAGTTTTAAACCTTAATAATTGTTATTTAGTGCCAGCTTTGAGCATGAACATTGTATCAGGATCTCGTTTAATTCGAGATGGCTACTCTTTTAAATCTGAGAATAATGGTTGTTCCATTTTTATGAGAGATATGTTTTATGGTCATGCTCCTATGGTGAATGGTTTATTCTTTATGAATCTCGAACGTGATGCTACACATGTTCATAATGTGAGTACCAGAAGAAGTAAGGTTGATAATGATAGTCCCACATACCTGTGGCACTGCCGCCTTGGTCACATAGGTGTCAAACGCATGAAGAAACTCCATGCTGATGGACTTTTAGAGTCTCTTGATTATGAATCATTTGACACATGCGAACCATGCCTTATGGGTAAAATGACCAAGACTCCGTTCTCAGGAACAATGGAGCGAGCAACCGACTTATTGGAAATCATACATACTGATGTGTGCGGTCCAATGAGTGTTGAGGCTCGCGGTGGCTATCGTTCTGTTCTCACCCTCACTGATGATTTAAGTAGGTATGGGTATATCTACTTAATGAAACACAAGTCTGAAACCTTTGAAAAGTTTAAGGAATTTCAGAGTGAGGTTGAAAATCAACGTGACAGGAAAATCAAGTTTCTACGATCAGATCGTGGAGGAGAATACTTGAGTCACGAGTTTGGGGCACACTTAAGAAAATGTGGAATAGTTTCACAACTCACGCCGCCTGGAACACCTCAGCGTAATGGTGTGTCCGAACGTCGTAATCGCACTCTGTTAGATATGGTGCGATCTATGATGTCTCTTACCGATTTACCGCTTTCTTTTTGGGGCTATGCTTTAGAGACTGCCGCATTCACTTTAAATAGGGCTCCGTCGAAATCCGTTGAGACGACACCGTATGAATTGTGGTTTGGGAAGAAACCTAAGCTGTCGTTTCTAAAAGTTTGGGGATGCGATGCTTATGTCAAGAAACTTCAACCTGAAAAGCTCGAACCCAAGTCGGAAAAATGCGTCTTCATAGGATACCCAAAAGAAACTATTGGGTACACCTTCTACCTCAGATCCGAAGGCAAGATCTTTGTTGCCAAAAATGGGTCCTTTCTGGAGAAAGAGTTTCTCTCGAAAGAAGTAAGTGGGAGGAAAGTCGAGCTTGATGAAGTATTACCTCTTGAACCGGAAAAAGGCGCAACTCAAGAAAATGTTCCTGAGGTGCCTGCACCGACTAGAGAGGAAGTTAATGACAATGATCAAGATACTTCTGATCAAGCCCCTACTGAAATTCGAAGGTCCACAAGGACACGTTCCGCACCAGAGTGGTACGGCAACCCTGTCTTGGAAATCATGCTGTTAGACAACGGTGAACCTTCGAACTATGAAGAAGCGATGGCGGGCCCGGATTCCGACAAATGGTTGGAAGCCATGAAATCCGAGATAGGATCCATGTATGAAAACAAAGTATGGACTTTGACTGACTTGCCCGTTGAGCGGCGAGCCATAGAAAATAAATGGATCTTTAAGAAGAAGACAGACGCGGATGGTAATGTGACCATCTATAAAGCTCGGCTTGTCGCTAAGGGTTATCGACAAGTTCAAGGGGTTGACTACGATGAGACTTTCTCGCCGGTAGCGAAGCTGAAGTCCGTCCGGATCATGTTAGCAATTGCCGCATTCTATGATTACGAGATATGGCAAATGGACGTCAAAACGGCATTCCTTAATGGTTTCCTTAAGGAAGAATTGTATATGATACAGCCGGAAGGTTTTGTCGATCCTAAGAATGCTGACAAAGTGTGCAAGCTCCAACGCTCAATTTATGGGCTGGTGCAAGCATCTCGGAGTTGGAACATTCGCTTTGATGAGATGATCAAAGCGTTTGGGTTTACACAGGCTTATGGAGAAGCCTGTGTTTACAAGAGAGTGAGTGAGAGCTCTGTAGCATTTCTCATATTATATGTAGATGACATACTTTTGATGGGAGATGATATAGAACTCTTGGACAGCATCAAGGCCTACTTGAATAAAAGTTTTTCAATGAAGGACCTTGGAGAAGCTGCTTATATATTAGGCATCAAAATCTATAGAGATAGATCAAGACGCCTCATAGGTCTTTCACAAAGCACATACCTTGATAAGATATTGAAGAAGTTCAATATGGATCAATCCAAGAAGGGGTTCTTGCCTGTGTTACAAGGTGTGAAATTGAGCTCAGCTCAATGTCCGACCACGGCAGAAGATATAGAAGAGATGAGCGTCATCCCCTATGCCTCAGCCATAGGTTCTATTATGTATGCCATGCTGTGTACCAGACCTGATGTTAACCTTGCCGTCAGTTTGGTAGGAAGGTACCAAAGTAATCCCGGCAAGGAACACTGGACAGCGGTCAAGAATATCCTGAAGTACCTGAAAAGGACTAAGGAAATGTTTCTCGTTTATGGAGGTGACGAAGAGCTCGTCGTAAAGGGTTACGTCGACGCTAGCTTCGACACAGATGTGGATGACTCTAAGTCACAAACCGGATACGTGTATATTTTGAATGGTGGGGCAGTAAGCTGGTGCAGTTGCAAGCATAGCGTCGTGGCGGGATCTACATGTGAAGCGGAGTACATGGCAGCCTCGGAGGCAGCACATGAAGCAATATGGGTGAAAGAGTTCATCACCGACCTAGGAGTCATACCCAATGCGTCGGGGCCGATCAAGCTCTTCTGTGACAACACTGGAGCTATTGCACTCGCCAAGGAGCCCAAGTTTCACAAGAAGACAAGGCACATCAAGCGTCGCTTCAACTCCATTCGTGAAAATGTTCAAGATGGAGACATAGAGATTTGTAATACGGACCTGAATATAGCAGATCTGTTGACTAAACCTCTCCCTAGAGCAAAACATGATCAACACCAGAATTCTATGGGTGTTCGATTCATCACAATGTAACTAGATTATTGACTCTAGTGCAAGTGGGAGACTGTTGGAAATATGCCCTAGAGGCAATAATAAAAGCATTATTATTATATTTCCTTGTTCATGATAATTGTCTTTATTCATGCTATAATTGTGTTATCCGGAAATCGTAATACATGTGTGAATAACAGACACCGACATGTCCCTAGTGCGCCTCTAGTTGACTAGCTCGTTGATCAACAGATAGTCATGGTTTCCTGACTATGGACACTGGATGTCATTGATAACGAGATCACATCATTGGGAGAATGATGTGATGGACAAGACCCAATCCTAAACATAGCACAAGATCGTATAGTTCGTTTGCTAGAGTTTTCCAATGTCAAGTATCTTTTCCTTAGACCATGAGATCGTGTAACTCCCGGATACCGTAGGAGTGCTTTGGGTATGCCAAACGTCACAACGTAACTGGGTGACTATAAAGGTAGACTACGGGTATCTCCGAAAGTGTCTGTTGGGTGACATGGTTCAAGACTGGGATTTGTCACTCCGTATGATGGAGAGGTATCATTGGGCCCACTCGGTAATGCATCATCATAATGAGCTCAGAGTGACCAAGTGTCTGGTCACGGGATCATGCATTACGGTACGAGTAAAGTGACTTGCCGGTAACGAGATTGAACGAGGTATTGGGATACCGACGATCGAATCTCGGGCAAGTAACATATCGATAGACAAAGGGAATAGCGTACGGGATTGATTAAATCCTCGACATCGTGGTTCATCCGATGAGATCATCGTGGAGCATGTGGGAGCCAACATGGGTATCCATATCCCGCTGTTGGTTATTGACCGGAGAGTCGTCTCGGTCATGTCTGCTTGTCTCCCGAACCCGTAGGGTCTACACACTTAAGGTTCGGTGACGCTAGGGTTATGAAGATATGTATATGCAGAAACCCGAATGTTGTTCGGAGTCCTGGATGAGATCCCGGACGTCACGAGGAGTTCCGGAATGGTCCGGAGGTAAATAATTATATATAGGAAGTGCTATTTTGGGCATCGGGACAAGTTTCGGGGTTATCGGTATTGTACCGGGACCACCGGAAGGGTCCTGGGGGTCCACCGGGTGGGGCCACCTGTCCCGGGGGGCCACATGGGCTGTAGGGGGTGCGCCTTGGCCTAGATGGGCCAAGGGCACCAGCCCCTATAGGCCCATGCGCCTAGGGTTTCCACCATGGAAGAGTCCATGTGGTGGAAGGCACCCCTAGGTGCCTTGGGGGGAGGGAAACCTCCCCTTGGCCGCCGCCCCCCCTAGTAGATGCCATCTACTAGGGCCGGCGCCCCCCTGGCACCCCTATATATAGTGGGGGGGAGAGGAGGGATTTTACACCAGCCCCTAGCGCCTCCACCCCCCCTGTTACGTCTCTCCCTCGTAGTCTCGGCGAAGCCCTGCTGCTGTGACGCCCTGCATCCACCACCACGCCGTCGTGCTGCTGGATCTTCATCAACCTCTCCTTCCCCCTTGCTGGATCAAGAAGGAGGAGACGTCTCCCGTCCCGTACGTGTGTTGAACGCGGAGGTGCCGTCCGTTCGGCGCTGGTCATCGGTGATTTGGATCACGTCGAGTACGATTACATCATCACCGTTCTTTTGAACGCTTCCGCTCGCGATCTACAAAGGTATGTAGATGCATCTAATCACTCGTTGCTAGATGAACTCCTAGATGATCTTGGTGAAACGAGTAGGAAAATTTTTGTTTTCTGCAACGTTCCCCATCATTGACAACATCTTCTTGTTCTCACACCTTAGTGTTCATTAGATTATGCGTGTCATGCACCACAGTGCTCATTAGATTTTTTTGTTCAATTAATTAACAAAAGCTCTTGGCTAGAAACATCCCTCGTCATAATAGTACTTGTTTAGCATATGCAAGGCAATGCTAGATTCACTTTGCTTTTATGGGCTTAGATATGTTAAAAAAAGCTACATCACTTCTATGAATTGAAAAGTTCTTGTTAGTAATAACTACCCAAATTTTTTGTTTAAAATCTGAAAAATAAATCCGGTTACCATACACCCCGCCATCTAAAGTCTCAATACATAAATTGCTATTATCGAACATAGGTGATATAACAGTTTGTTCCTATTAAATATGTATGTATTGTACATGTTCCAAACATGGATTGTGTACGGGCTGCATAACAATAGCATGCACAAGCTACATACATTCAGTTGGTTATTTACTGCTCAAGTAACTAACATAACACCGATTTTATACAAACAAACTCTCCAATGGTTTGATCGCATCGTCAATGGACCTAACTTTGGTTGGCACTAAGATTCGTGAACGTAAACTATAAACACCTGACGAGCTAAGTTCACCTTCAGAAATTAAGATGCTTCTTAACACTAGGTAGTATTTTGTGTGCATAGTGCGACATATGTGGTTTGTAGCTATAAAATTCACACTATTCGCCACTTTCCCTCTTGTAGGCATTGGATTTTTTGAGTGTGTTAATGATGATACTACTTACGCGGTTTCTTCTACTCTTAAATATTAAAATACATTATAACCGAGCACTATTCCGGTCCTCTCAGACCATCAACCTTTTTGGCCGTTGGATCCTTAGTTTGATGCATTTTTGGCCGTTAGATTTGCTCTCAATCACCCCAATCAGCCTCAATTCATTGTTAAGGAGCGCCAACCATTATGGGCCGCTGCTCTGGTCGCCTTTTTCGGCCTATGTGGTAAACTTCGGCCTAATGGGCATTTGCACCCTTCCGGGCCTGTACCAGCGTAGTGCCTTTTCCAAAAAAAATATTGTCTCGATCGGCAGAGTCGCGTGCCTCCCATTCCTTAGCCTGGTCTCCAGAGGCGGCCGACCTGGGTGACGACCGCTGCCAGGCCAGAGCAACAGATCCATGGTGATCACGCTGGTTCGGGCAAGGCCTTGCTGGACGATGGGGCACAGGGTCAGATTGATTTACTCGATCTGTTCGGTTGCATGGTGCAGTAGGATGGTTTGTGGCTGCAAAGAGGCATGCGTCCTTTGAAGTTCTATCACCAATCCCACAATGATTGATTGAGACTTTAATCAGCCATTACTAATAGTTGATGCGTGGGCTGCTGGTTACTAGAGGTCTGACTCATAATTTTCATTCAATTTATGCACGCCCATATAATCACAACCATGCCGCTGCTCGTTCCCCACTCTCCTCACATCTGCAATTCATTTTCTAGCAAGGATGGGAGATTGTTACGTCTCCAACCCATTCCAATTCTCCCTCCTGCCTGCATCTCCTCTTTCCCCTATTCTTCATCCATCTTTGTAATTTTTTTTGTTTACTGATGTTGTTCTTTGTGCCCCCAAAAAATGCAGGTTCTGTACAAGGATGAATGCGAGCAACATATTGTTGGGTTTCATACCTTTTTCTAGCTGAATCTATCAGCATATAATGGCTGACGCACTTGTTAGTATCAGTATGTTCTTATTACTCGTTTAACTAAATTTATGCCTAATATCAATATATGTGTCTATGTACCTTTTAAGCATATGATATGATGTTACTCTCTAGAACTGCTTCAAATAATTGCATTCGATATAGCCGGTTATTGGGACCCCTAGGTTATTTAACAAGTGAAAACTTTGAAAAAGAATAGACAAGGCCTTGATGCGTCCACATCACACTGTGGATCAAATGAAAATATTGTGGGTCACTCCGGTGCTGTTGTCTGCGCCGTCGCACTGGTTTTTGCATGTGTTGTTCCTCTCTTTTTGTGGTAAAGACCGTGGTTCTTGTTGCATTCTACTCACCTAGGTCAGCACGTTTCCTGGTTGACTTTTGGATCGATTTGAAACTAGGATGTTAGGCTTCTTGATTTTTTATGGCAGCCGTTTTTCTGTCACGTGAGCATCTCACATTAGTTCTGTGTTCCTTGATTTCTTCCGAGAGGGAAGGAAGAATTTTAAGTTATATGATGTTTTGGACCGTCTGAACTGTGATGTCAAGGTTTTAAAACTCAGCGGCCTTTTTCATGACAACTACAAACAAACATAAAAGGTGATATTTTCTTTCTTAATTATTTACCCAGGTTGGATAAAAAATAAAGTACTGATGGGACATAGTAGGTGTCTGGTTTGGTTGAAGCGCTGGTTTACATGATAGACATGGCGTGGGAGAAACTGAAAGATCGAGAATCTGTATGTAGCTTTGGCTGACTTGCACTCCCAAGTTGCGTTACCAAATGTAAATTATTATGATGCCAGTTATTCTGAGTATATATGTTGTGAACATTAAGAAATATCCTTCGATTTTGGATCCATAATTAAGAAATATTCAGTAAACCAATAGGTGTGCTATTAAGACACATATTCTAGATATGTAAACAATTATTACAAGCATGGGAAACTACTATAATGGTTTACCTTTTACAAATACGTGTTCATGCAGCTAGAGGGAAGTCAATGCAGGTTGTGACATGTTTGTTCAACGAAGTATAACACAAGCAGAGTTTAGGTTAAGAAGAGGACGAGTAGGTCACATGTGAAAATACCGGTGAAAGACTTTTACAGATCATTTGTCCATTGAGTGTCCATAATGCCGAACCAACTTCACAATACATAGTTCAGTTCCTGCCACTGCCAAATTGCAAATCTAACTTGTATGTTTTGTATCTCCATATATTTACAGAATATCCTATATAATCTTTTGTGTCTTCATATACTTGAAAAAATTCATACCATTTTATATCAATAATCGACGGGCACAACAACGCGTGCCGGCATGATCTAGTGAAGATTAATATCGAATGTTCAAATTTGCTTTTAGATGCATATGATCTTGCATGGCATGCACTTCAACACTACCATAAGGAGCACATGTACATGGGTATTACTATGTTTGAGTTTGCAGTTATCTTCATTGAAGTACCTCCATGATAGACACTATGATCATGGCAATATACCAAACGCAGAGTGCATCAATCCATGCAAAGGCCGGGGGCCTTTACCCTCTTTTTTTAAACATCGATTTAGCAAATTTTGAGCAAGCTAGCCTAGAAGGAAATATATCCACAAGTTAGTCGTCTTGATCTAATGCAACCATGGCTGCACCATTAGGAAAATACAACTTATGTAGAGTGTATAATTGTACATATCCATAGATTAATAAGTAAAAAAACGCATGGAAGTTGGTGGTTTGCCTACTAGCGCTCCGTGCGTTTAAATCGATATCAAACATACGAAAGTCAATGATTGTGCACGTACATCTATAATGATTTGAATGCATAAATGCATGCTAAAAAATAACTATCTTGTGATATGATGGAAGCCACGACTTGTTCTCACACATCGGTGCTTGTTAGATTTTCCTAGATTTTCCTAGGTACCTCACTCATCATTAGAGTTTTTCTTCAATTAGTTGACAATACCTGGCTAGAAACATGCCTCATCATATCCACATTCATTTAGTGCATTCAGGTCAATGCTAGATTCACTTTGTTTTTATGGGATTATATACGTTCGAAAACATTTACGGTCACTTATGCGAATTGAGAAGGTTCTCAATAGTCACACTAACAAAAAAATTCCATTTGAAATATGAAAATAATAAATCATGGATGCCATACATCCCACCCTCTAAAGTTTCAATGCATAAATTGCCTACTAATACCAACATAAAAATTCGTAAGTGTTTGCTCATGAATAAATGCATGCAAGCAACTATGGTGTGATAGGATAGAAGCGACAACACAGAGGTGTATGTGTCATCATGTGACAACACATTTGTGCTCAACTACTTGTCAAATTAAGAGATTCTTCGTACGGACACCAAAACCTTTCTCAGCTCGGGGTTCCACACATGCTGGCAAGAAAAAAATGGCACGCACCTGCCCGGAATGCTCAATGGTGGTCCTTCCACACCACACCTCCCCATTCTTTCCAATATTTGATGATGCACAATCTGCATTAGCTTTTATCCAGCCATTCTCAAGTCGGGAGCCACCTCTCACGCTGAGCTGGATTTGTCAGTCTCACAAAAGTTGCATGCGGCTGTTCCCATTCAATCATTAGATTCACAACAATGGCCGCTATTCCATGTGGTACCATGATGCATCTTATTTCCTTCACTTCATTCCTTGCAAGCCAGAGGTAGTAGAGGCCTAGAATCATGGACGATTGTTCCGCCTCACTCGGTTCACCTAGCCATGCCAATATCCAGCAATGAAGTGTACTCTGTGAGAACACTGATGCCGAAGGGGCGCCAGTGGGACTCCCTTTTCCGAGGACAAAGATTTCCAAAAATGTACTGAATGATGGCAATGTTGAAACCTAGTTATGGAGTTCGGCACCCATAATGATGCCATTGCACATCATCTTCCACATATGAACCTTTGCCTTATTAACTAGGATCATTGGTGTCGCGAAGTGCTAACCATCCTTTATGACTGGCCACCGATGATGAGCTCTCGAGTCTATCATGTTTGATTTTGTTCATGGACACTCTCAAGTGTTATGTCGAGCGCACAGAGAAGAGACTGTTCTTTGTGAAGTTAGATGCTCTATAGCCCTCCACCACTTGTCCTCTAATGACGATCTGCATGATATCATATATGTCGTCATGTGAGAATATTCACTCCAGCTTAGTTCGGTCCCATGCATGTTAAGCAGATGGAAAACATAGTTGATGTTGAACATATGCCTCGCACGAAGTGGCTTGAGATTGCCTTGCCATGTGATCTATTTCTCCGTTTAGATGTGAATCATACATTGCTTTGTCTCCTTTGTGTCATATCATGATTTCAATAGTCATGACCAGAAATAAACTTCCTCCATGTGAACAAGCCCCCATTGGGGTAGGACACTGTCATAAACTCTCCATCTTTAAAATAGCGCACAAAGAGAGCTTAGACTTGGAGAATTATCCACTCTTGTTTAGCTAGAAGAGTTTGACTGAAATCCTAAAAGTCTCAAAATCCCATGCCCCTCACATTTTTGTGTGCACATCTTGTCCCATGGAATCCAATGTACCCTTTTCTTAGCATAGGTTGCTCCTCACCAAAACTTTGAAGAGATCGGTGACAGGTTTCGACATATTTTCTTGGGGAGTTCAAAGAAGCCCACCGTGTAGGTAGGGGTGGCTTGAAGTATGGACTTGGCAAGGACTTCATGGCCCTTGAACCTTCCATCACTAGTACAAGAATTGGCATTAACAACAAACCCGGTAGCGGCTATGGCCAAATGAAACAAATCTGCATGTAATAACATACACGAGGCGGTTATTGTTGTTATGCAAAGCTCCAAACGTGGTCACAAATCTGAAATCACTTGTAGGAGAGATTGGAGACAACCTGTACTACACATTTTCACCATCGCATGTGGTTTGATCCAAGAAATAGCATGCATATAGAGAGTACCTCGGGGCACAGTCTTTCACTTCTATTTGTGTACGGGCTCCCAACACCACCCTTCACTTTTCATCAATTTCCCTTTCCCTCCCCAATCTATGACCAAAGCCTAGCAAAACCCTAGCATCACTGCCGCAACATTCACCTCATCGAGCATGCCAACTGTATGATTCTTCGTCGGTGGCCGCCATTGAGCTAGTTTTGCTTCGAACAAAGTCGTGTTGTGGCAAATCCACTCATCTGCAGCGATGTGTTGGGAGATCTTTCGATTTGTGATGGCAGATCCAGTCCGGCTACGCTGTCGACTGAGGTGGCTGGCGGGAGGGGGGGGGGTGGAGTTTGTGGTGAGGGGAATGCATCCACCGTTGACCTACACTGAGGCCTACCTAGATCTCCGGCACGGTGAGCTCCCAAGTGTTACATGCCTTTGCGCTGATGGATTTTTGTATGGTTAGTTACTGCTTATAGAAATATGTTTCGAATTTAGAGTTAAGACAAACTATTCTAATGGTGTTGCACTAGACTATAGACCGATGATTAAACTTGTAACATTTACAGTTACCTAAGGCATGGCTAGCTTCGTCTTGTATGTGTTCAGTGATAACTTAAATTCTTTATGTCATGCTAGCCAATGCAGTTATGCCATTGATGTCGACAATTAAGGTTTATTGTGTTATCGGAGGTCTGTATATTTCTCTCTCTTGCCTCTAGATTATATACCTCACTTGATTTAGTAAAGCTCAGTAAATGTTGTTGACCTACCTATATACCTCACTCGATGTAGTAAAGCTTAGTAAATGTTGTTGACCTACCTACATACCAATGTGTAATGAAACTCAACTAGATCTAAATGAAATATTTTTCTTGTAGCTCCTTTATTTTGTATAGTTGCACTGCCAAATAATTAATGAAGTGAAGAGGAAGGCTCGTGGGTAGGCCCTACCTTACCTTTCTTGATTAAGCATCAGTGTGTTCAAAATTCTTGAGGAAGGCTGTTGGGCATTTACTTCAACGTCTTCACCATCGCTACCAGGGAAGTTCCGACACTTGTTATTGCGGCTGCGCCGATACTTTTCGTTCCCTTCATTTACCTTGCACAACCCCGATTCCTCCTGGCTCCTCTTCTCGGCGAGCCACATGTCTTCCCCAAAGCAGAACCTGGTCACCATCTCGAGCACAGGCATTGTTTTTGGCTTGTAATGACTGAGGTCCCTTGCAAGGAACTCCTCATTGGAACTGTGCTTGAACACCGCAATAGCCTCATCGTTGTTGCACATGATGATCTCATTTTTCTTCTTGAGGAATCAAGTCCAATAGCTGTGCACTATTTCCTTCTCCCCCGCCTCATGTTTGTTAGGTCACTAGTGTCCGCGGGTCAGACGTATGTACTTCAAAAGTTCCTCAAGAACTAGGTTTAAAGGCCTTCCCAGTCCCTGATTGAGTCGGGTGGTAGGGTGAGAAAGTGGAGGAGGAGGGAGGGGAACTGTGAGCAACATTAGTTGCCTGGGGTAAAATTGAGCATAACTAAGTGATCAGGGCGCGAAAATAGAAAACCCTTAAAAGTAGCATCAAGGAAGTTGTAGTGAGAGACCCACTCTGAATGATAGAGGTGGTTCTTGGGAGGAAATTGTCCGCGGGTGTAAATTTTTTGGGGCAGTTCATAAACTGCCGTGCTTCTTAGTATTAGTGACACATGCTTTCAGGCAGAAGCAGGACCGACGATGGTCCATGTATGAAAGTGGTACTAGTGCATCCAACCGCTTTGGGTATTATTCTCTGACATGTTTAAAATTCACTTCTTTGGTTCATCCTACTACCATTTGGAGGACTAAATATTCTTTTGACCCCAAAACCATAGAACACTTGTTCTAAGGTAATTTTCATTTATATGTAAATATGTGCAAAACAAAAAGAAAAGGAAAATACAGGTGCTACACTCCACTGCCTATCCTATTCCAGTTTTTTCCAACATTTGAAAAGAGTGTAGAGAGGACTAGATATTTTCACTAAGGGCTTCAGATTAAATCTCAGTAACTAGTTTCATAATCACGTTATCACCATTTTAGCTGTTTTTACCAAAGAAGATGGAAGAGTGTTGGAAGTACCTTTTGGAAATATGCCATCTCATAATCCTTGATGATATTCCTAAGAATGGCAAAGTTGGATGTTGATACCTGTAAAAGCCTCTGACCAAAGGCTCATAAATTGAGAAACGTGCTATGGCCCTTAGGTGTTTACTCTACGAAACCTATCTTTTTACACATCCACTTTCACTACCTCATCTCGTCAATTACATAGTGATGTGCCAAAAGATTCACATCGTTATCTGAGGGAGGTAAGTAACTTGACTCATGCTTCAATCATTTCAAAAACCATCTTATTGCGGCCTTCTGTCTCCAACATTTTCATTGAGGACGATCACATTGAAATAAAAATTGTCATGTCCCATCATTTAGCACATGTTTCTAGTCGCCCTTGCTGCCAGGTGCACCATGATAAATATTATTACATATGTCCTTGAACCGAGCCTGATGGTGCAGACCCCACATTCTTTGCATCTCTCTGTCAAAAGTATTGATTTTCATCGACAAAGGCAAACATAATTTTCCAACTACTGACCACTTGGAAAGCTTGGGTAGATCCGTACCTCGATCAGCAAAGATTATTTTTTCCGAAAAGGATGATGACCCCTTCGATCCATGAAGATAATTCCCGATGTTTCTCCGTTATAATCAAGTCCTTGATCTTTGTTGATAGTCGAGCTGCCTGCTCAAATATTTACCGTCAGTTGGAGACCAAAAAGAATCCCTGCTTACCGGTCCATCTGTCACCTTGTTCTTCGTCAGAGTCACCATCCCTCGCCCCACCTCGCAGCCCCCAGGCCTGCAACATATAAGATCACCAGAACCATCCGATAAAAAGGCCAAAAATCGCTGTTGACTCAAGCACCACTAGAAGATCACCATCCCCGAGAGAGAAACTCTAATCCTAGCGTTCGACTGGCGATTGCTGCCGGATTACCCTTAGTATTTTTCTCTAGTCGTGGTGTACCCACTCTAGAGACGATGATAGGTCCATATTCCTACAAAAGATTGTGCCATGATGTAATTAGGAAGGCACATTTAGAACAGGAAAAGTAGCAGCTTACTTGGTTTGTTCTTATGCATGGAAGTAATAGGTTTTGATTTAACCCCATACCTGCTTTGAACATTTTATTTCCTTTTTGTACCCTTTTTGCTTGTACTTTTCTCTAGGTATTGTATTTTATGTTCTCTTTCACTTGCATTTTTTTAAGTTACTACGTACACATCTAGATAGATTTTTATATTTTCATTTGTGTACTCAAACTTGATATCTTTTGAAACAAGTGAAGTTGCCGCTCATACGTTTTTGTTTTGCGACTTCAGGCGCACATGAAATTATGGTTCCTCTGCCTCCTGTTTGTGTTGCCACCAGTCCACCAGCCTCGTGTGGTCTTCGGGCCAAGGAGGCACGATGGACTGTTGCCCTTGGCGGCGGGAAGGATCCTTCTCATTTTTATGCCTTTTCCATTCAGTTAGGGTTTGTGTACTGCTCAGTAAGGTGAGGTGACGATAACTTCCTGAAGATGGAATAAGGTTCTCCTTGCCTATTCTGCATTAGGGCATGTGGCGGTGTGTCTTCAGCAGATCTCATAGGATTTAGTCAGTGCTGGTCTTGTGTGAACCAGCTTGGATCTTGTGTTCATATGCATCCTCTTCAGCCTATGTTAGTAGTGCTAGTTTTTAGTTTACGGGTCTATAGAAAGGCTTAGAGGGGATCCAAAAATGTCGGTTTATGTTGGAATTGCTTTGATCTCAAACTACTGAACCAATTGCTTTTGTACCATGGGGGGGGGGGGGGGAGATCCGGGGCAAGGACCCTAAGAATCTGGAAGATATCTCGATAAAAGGTCTTAGCACCGGTCTCTCATATATGTACTGCAGTTTATCCGAAGTATCCCAATGGTGTAAGACCATCGTTTAGGAGTAGATGGGAATCAAACTAAGACAAGGAACACCTGATATGAAAGAAAATGTCTCCAGACACTTATTGAATTTAAACCTACCTTAGAAAACTAAAATGAGTCTACGGACTCTTCTATTATAGCGAGATGCTAGACGAATAAAGAGCACTTGCTGCTCCACCCGCATCGCTTCCTATCTCTCCTCCAAACCCTCTATGCGCTTTTTGGTAGCGCGAATGTGCCGATGGTCCTGTGGGCTATGGGAGTTTAGCACGGCGACTTCCCGGCTGACTACCACAACAAGACAACAAGTTTTGCCTGACTCCAATTAGCGAGGCGCGATGATAGCAACGCGCCTTTCACTCGCTCCAATGTTTGTAGTCGTTGCTAGGTGATCCGGACTTGGATGCAATCTATGTTACTTCCTAGAAGAGGCTTTCGCCCCGCTTTATATATAAAGCAATGATCATCAATAACCAGGTACAAACGCACGCCAACACAACACACACACACCAAGACAGGATACAAAGGCACTAAGCACAACAACATCACCCCAAGCCCTACAAGAGCTACCGGAGTCTTCAGCCGTGAACACGCCACCGGAAAGAGATGAAGCCACATACGATGAACTGTGGGCTCCAAGGCGGCGCCTTCTGGAAGGGAACGGCACTGGAGTGCCGCCACCGCCCGACCTGAGGGTCAGAGTTTCCCCTGGAGTAACACAACGGACAATGAAGGCCGCGGCGACGCCTTCAAGAAGGGAATGAGCTTCGCCGCCACTGGACCGTACGAAGATAGAGCGGGTTTTCATCCCGGTCAACACTCACCGCCACCAAACGCCACACCTGACTACCATGCCGCCCACACGACCATGGTCACCAGGCAGCACCAAGCCACGAGCTATGCCGATGAGCACCGCGCTACCACCACCAAGGCCGCCGCCCCGGCATCAAAGACCTTAACACCACCTCACCCGAGACCCGCCGCTACTCCAACCAAAGAGATGAGTGAAAAGGTCCCGCCTTTCGCACACCTGGGCGCCCCTAGCGCCAAGACCCAATCGACCGACCACAACTGGCCTCCATCGATCCGTCCTACTCCACCGCGCGCGAGACGAGTTCATTCCTGCTGCCAGGCACGAGACGAGCTCGGTCCTACTGCCGGGCGCGAGACGAGTTCGGTCCCGCAGCATCGGGCGCGAGACCAGTGATGGACCACATCTGGGAGGGTACCAGCCCTTCAACTAAGGTAGCGCCTCAATGACGAGGAGGTGGATCGAAGGCCGATACAGGCCGCTCACCGACAGGATGACGCCGGAGATGTCCAGCCGACGCCGTGAAACAACCCAGACCACCTCCATGAGCCACCACCACACCGTGGCAGCCCACACCCATGTCGAGACCCCGAGGGACAGTTTTGAGGCGCCCGCCGGCTGCCATGGGCCAGATCCGAGCTGATCTGGCCGGCAACACCGCCTCCTGCTGCAGCTGTGACGCGCCACCAAGGTCCATGGCCATAGCCGCAACCCCACCAGGCCGCAGCCCGCCCCCGCGCCGGCCCCAGGCCAGCCGCGCCTGCCACCCAGCCACCCCGACGGAAGCTCAGATCCGCTGGAGAAATCGCGCCGCCCCCCACATCACCTCCGTAGAAGCAACGCCCGCAGAGCACGCTGGCCCCCACGTCGCCCAGCAGCCCTCCACGCCGCATCCACAAGCCTCCCGAGTCGCCGAAGAGGTTGCCGGCGCCGGGCCGCCGTGGCCTGCCGAATGCTGCACCACCGCATGAGGGGGCCGCCTCGCGACGATCCTCAGGTCCACATTGACAAATGATGAGGAGATTAAAGTTTTGCCCGACAAAATAAACTTGATATCATTTAACGTTGTAAAGTACACCGGACCCCAACTCGGCACAATGGGAAATAGAACTAATCTTTGCACGAGGCTCACAACATAGTGCCCGGTCCTGTTGATGTCAAAAAAAGTGCCCGGTCCTGTTATTTATTGACTTTTGCTATTCTGAACACTATATTTGATTATTCTTCTTCTGAATACACATCTCTAAATTTCCACAAAAAAGAAAGGAATACACATCTCTAAAAGTTGGGGTCGTCATTATTTTGGTGGTCATTATGTTATAGCTTTGTTGCCTTGTGTATAATGTACCATTTCAGTTTTGAAATGACCTGTATACACAGCGTGAGGAAAGAAAAAACAACTACGACATTTGTACTACTAGCACTCAACGGCTATAATCACATTTATACATGATTTGTCGTTGGCTTGTATATATGTTTGGATGTGCAAGCATTAATTGCATGCATATCTTTATATACTATTCCCTCCGTTTCTAAATATTTATCTTTTTAGAGATTTCAAATGAACTACCGCATACGAATGTATATAGACATGTTTTAGAGTGTGGATTCATTCATTTTGCTCCGTATATAGTCATTTGTTGAAATTTGTAGAAAGACAAATATTTAGGAACAAAAGAGTACGTAGTATCAATTAATTTCTTCTACTAATGTCCTTATGTTTCTCGTTGAGGCCAGCATCAGATAGCACCAGCTGGCTCCTCGTTGAGGCCACCACATGCTAGCATTTTTTTATAAATTGTGGAATGGATGTTGTAACAACCGCAAGGACAACATAGATCTAGTAGCACTAGTGAGACGAGAAGCGATGGAAGGAAGGCAAGGCAATGACCATGTCAACAAGGCAGGAAAAGGTAAAAGTAGATAAAATTAGTTGATTCTTCTTCAGATCATCTGTGTGAAGTATTTGGTTTTTGTAATTGTGTGTTGTTCAAATATATTACTAATCCGTGAATGTCCATGAACAAGTTATTTAAAATATCCCCTCATCCTCTGTTGGTTCCCGCATAATTTCAGATCCAATTTGTTTCAAATAATTCTTTCTATGATTTGAACCTACAATAATATGCGTTATGTGAATGGAAGTGTTAAAAAGAAGTTGCACAACGATTCTGGAGATAAAATCTTCTTTAGGCCTTGTTTGGTGCAGGAGGTTTGGGGAGATTTGGAAGGGAATATCCCGCAGGGTCCAAAATCCCTAGAAATCCTCGTCAGCCCATTTGGCATGCAGGGATTGGGCGGGCCAACCCCTCTGATCCCCACGAATCCCTCTCAATCCATGTGGTACAGAAAACCCCCGGAGCCACCCAGGGAACAGAGAAGAGTTGGACGCTTGCTATGCTGCTGCTGCTGCTGTAGAAAGTTTAACCAAATAGAGAGATTTCTAAAGGGAGAGGGATTAGTGGGGAATTGATGGGATTGAGTGGAGGAGAGGGATTCACCCAATCCCATGAAATCCCCCTCTCCACAAATCTCCCCAATCCCCTTGTATGAAACGAGGCCTTAGGGCTTGCTCATTTAATCCCTTTCTCAAGGGGATTGGAGAGGTTTGAAGTGGATTGAGGAGGAATTTGACCTACAGGAAATTTAATCCCTCACAATCCCTTTAATCCCTCTCAAACCCAATACAACCGAACAAGGCCTTAAGATTTGATCTACAATACTTTTCGTTATATGGCTCGTGTATCTTTTTTCAAGAGAAGGCTCGTGTATTCTTATACATATGGTTTCCGGTCATACATGTAGTGTAACATAGTATAACACACACGCAGGCAAGTCGAGGAAGACGTGGGCGTTCTGGCGCAACGACCTGGAAAACATCATGCGAGGCGCCCTCCCGATGGACCCGCGCGCCAGGATCCACCCAGACGCCACAGCCCTCGTGGACCAGTGTGTCAAGGAGTTCATCAACATGGTCACCGTCCAGGCCGAAGAGGAGCGCGGAAAGGACGGCAAGAAGAAAATGACTGGCCTCCACGTGATCAAAGCTTTCGACACCCTCGGCTACAGCAACTACGTCGGGCCCCTCACTGAGCACCTCCGCTGGTACCGCGAGGATACGGGCTACGTGGGAGTGGGACACGGCAACAAGCGAGCCACCGCGCAGCGGCAGGCTGCGACGGGGCAGATGGCGCCACAGCCGTCGGACTCCGCGTTGGGTCCACCACCGTCCGGCATCACGGTGCAGGGTCAGTTGCCGGCGGCCGCTGTGACGACGGCAACTGAGGAGATGGCACCACAGTCGTCCGTCTTTGTGTTGGATGTATCGCGGCCGGACGGCGTCACGGTGCAAGGTCAGGCGTCGGCGGCCACTGTGAAGACGGCGACGGGGGAGATGGAACCAGCAGCACCACGGCTGTTCGGCTTTGCATTGTGTCAGCCACCTCCACAGAAGCGTGTCCGCGCCGCGTTCTCCGGAGATGCGCTGGCAAGCAGCTCTAGCATGCCACCTGCGTATGATGACGAGTGAATTAGCGTACCCCTGCTCTTCCTGCTGGTTACCGATGGGATGGGAATATCAGTGAGAAGTTATTGTGAACTTGGCATGATTGTTGCTGTACTGTATTATTGGTGTCTGGTTGTGGTTTTTAATTCCTGGTCACCATGTGATTTTGTTTTCTTGCGCTCTGACCGTTGACGTAGCTGACCATCATGTAGTTTTGTTGTTCCACGAATATAAGGACGGTCGTTCGTTCACACATCAGTCTTATCTTACAACACAGACGGTTGTGCAAGACGATGGGGAAGAAGAAGAAGCGGTGAGGTGAGGTGGAAGACGGACGAGAAGTCGGGGGAGCTCACCGGCGTCTCTAGAACACCTTATTCAGGTAGCGTGGAGAAAGTAGAAGAAAGTGTAGCGGTGCCAATGTGCATACATATGAGGCGAACAACCGGAGTGTTGAATAATTACAATCCTTACTTCTACTCCCTCCCTTGGAAAAATATAAGAGCATCTCCAATAGAAGATGTAGATGCGAACATACCTAACCTTTGCATCTTTGATGGCCAAAAACACCTCTTCAACAGATGGTGTAGATGCAAAAATAAAAAAAAAAAATTTACATCTCCGCCTCGCGGAGATGTAAACTACAACACCTCACGGTGCAAATTTGCATCTCCCCCTACAGATGATATAAAAACGCGACGCCCGCCAACCGCCCAACTGCCAGTTCCTTTCCCTTCTGCGCGACCAGCCGCCATCTGCCCGACTCCGCCGCCGGCCAAATCCGCACCAAATCGACGCCGCCGCCCTCCGCCCGATGGCCGCCGGGCCTGCCGCGACTCCCTCCCTCCCGTCCCCCGCCGTCTGCATCGTCAGCCCGCCGCCTGGATCCTCCAATTCACTTTCGGCCGCGATGGTGAGCAACGATGGGGTAGCCCTGGCCGGACTGCGGTCAGGGCGGTTGGGATGCGGACGACGAAGAAATTCAACGCCCACCCACCACCCACTTAGTAGCCACTGTCGACGATCTAATCACATGCTAGACTTCGACTCCGAAGACATCGACGGTATGGACGACGATACCGGAGACGACCAAGAACCAGCACCTATCGGGCACTAGAAAGCCACCCCAACTCACGACGTATACATGGTGGATACACCAAAAGGAAGCGATAATGAGGAACAACGGGACATGGCGAAGGACAACTCCCCCAGCAAACAACCAAAACGGCGACGCAAGCGCCGCCCAAAGTCCCGCCTCGATATAAACCGCGCCCATACAGACCCGACCCTAGAGCAAGGCGAAGCAGTGGACGGCGAACACGCCACCAAGCAATCATCCGAACACGGTGAACTGGACAAGCAACCCATCCCCGACGAAAACAAGAGCCTAGACGATCTCACGCCGAACACATCACCAGAGCATAAGAACCTTCATAAAAGGCTCGTCGCTACTGCAAGAAGTTTGAAGAAGCAAAAGCGGAAGCTCAAAACAGCAGAGGACGCACTCAGAATGAGATGGAGCAAAATACTCAATACCGCAGATAAATATGACGCTAGTCGCCAGGCAAAGAGTTATCCGAAGCGCAAGCTGTTGCCCGAATTCGACGAGGAGGCCTTAGAGCCCCCGCAGTCAAAAAATAAAGAGGCCGACTGGCCGGATAGACGACCAGATGACAGGCTAAGAGCAGCAAGGGGCTCCGCACACAAGCCGGCACACGATCAGCATAAAGATCCTCGGAAAAAGGATGACCCGGTCAGGTCTACCTATGGGCCAAAAAAGAAGACTCCAGGAAGAAACACAACCCGCCGAGCGTTTGAAGACAACGGCACACCTAAATACAGGGGCGCCGCACACCCACTATGTTTCACCGACGAGGTACTGGATCATGAATTTCCAGCGGGATTCAAACCCGTAAACATAGAGGCATATGACGAAACAACAGACCCCGGAGTCTGGATTGAGGATTATATCCTACACATACATATGGCCAGAGGAGACGATCTCCATGCCATAAAATACCTACCCCTCAAGCTCAAAGGGCCAGCTCGGCATTGGCTCAAAAGCCTCCCAGAAAATACCATTGGAAGTTGGGAAGAGCTTGAGGATGCGTTTCGAGCAAATTTTCAAGGGACTTATGTCCGCCCTTCGGATGCAGACGATTTAAGTCACATAACTCAACAGCCCGGAGAGTCAGCATGCAAATTCTGGAACAGGTTCCTCACCAAAAAGAACCAAATAGTCGACTGTCCGGACGCTGAAGCCTTAGCAGCCTTTAAGCACAACGTCCGAGACAAATGGCTCGCCAGAAACCTCGGCCAGGAAAAACCAAGAACAATGGCCGCACTAATAAGCCTCATGACCCGCTTTTGCGCGGGGGAAGACAGTTGGCTGGCTAGATGCAGCACCAGCGACCCAAGTACATCCGAAGTCAGGGATGGAAATGGGAAATCACGACGCAGAAAAGATCAGCGCCGGAATAAGTAAGATGGCCCAAATAGCACGGCGGTCAACGCCGGATTCAAAAGCTCTCGGCCGAATAATAAAACACTGCCCCTCAAGGACAACAGCGACGAGCTATCCAACCTAAACAAAATTCTGGATAGGCTATGTCAAATACATAGTACCTCCGGGAAGCCTGCAAACCATACCCACAGAGATTGTTGGGTCTTCAAACAGTCCGGCCGACTTAACGCCGAACGCAAGGGGCTCGACACACCAAGCGAAGACGACGACGAACCCCACAAGCAGCACGCCGGAAAACAGAAGACTTTCCCACTAGAAGTCAAAACAGTGAACTCACTTCATGTGATAACACGAAAACACAGTGCGGCACCTGCCATACCAGGACACCATCCGCAGAATGGGGATAGACCCTACCAAAATTCGCCGTAGAAGCACTTCCTTCAAAGGAGTGACGCCAGGCCTTTAAGCCAATTAAACAGGCTCTGTACCGCTAGAGGTTGTGTCCGGTTCATCCGACAACCTCCGTCGCGAAAAGCTCACTGTCCATATCGCCCCATTTCACAGTGGCCCTCAAGCACTACCGGGACGCGAAGCTTTCGCCCGCTTTAACGCAATAACACATTACGCGTCTATTACGCTCAAAATGCCCGGTCCACGCGGCATAATCTCATTAAAGAGTAACTCCGAGTGTTCCTCGACCACGGAGAACGTGAGGCCGCCTTGACAGCCACACACTAATCCGACCTTGCAGGTCAAAGCCCCTAAAAACAGGCCATTTAGACCGCAGACATGGTTAGGCGAGTCCGGCGTAAATAAACAAGGGGCTTCCAAGCCGCATACCCCTTTACAAGGGGCTGCGCATATAAACGATGAGAGCCAATAAATTTCAACTTTATTCATCTTCCAAATTATACTTTATTTTAAATACAACTTTTGCACGATATTTCTTCCAAACTAAGTCCTTCTCTTTTACAGATGAAGCACGTGCTACACCCGTCCAGGATACAGCACAACGGAGACACAGGCGCAGACGTGCAGCAGGGACCCGTTGCAAGGATTCTTTTCAGATTAAGACCCTGCATAAACCTTTCTTACTGTCTCTTGTTGATACACATCCCCCGGTTTTCTACCATAACCGAGGAGGAGGCTGGCGTTTTGGTATCGGCCGCGTCAGAAGTTCCCGCCTGTACCTGGACACTAGGGGCTTAGGGCATTGTTCTGCTCGGTATCATAAAGACCGAACACCTCAGGGAGTGTTCGGCGTCTCGAGTTAGGCCTTATATGCATCAGCTCCGAATCATGTCTTTGGTCAAATGTTGGGTTTGCCCGGCTCCTGTGTTTTGCTGCCTTACGTTCCGCTCCATCGGCTAACGCGGCACCAGGAGAACTATTGCGATTGTGCCCCGGTTCGGCCGGGCGAGCACCTCAGTAGAGAAAGCTGAAAACTGACTGTCATGATACAGCGAGAGACTGGTCAACCACTCGATCGACTATTGGAATGTTTAGAATTCCTCCGCTTTGACGAAGGACCGCTTCCCGGTCAGGCACATACGCGCCCCTTGTTCGGAGAGCGCGGTGCCTCTAGGGGCTATATAGTAGCCCCACCTTCGAGCTCCTATGGCTAAGTGAAAGTGATAAAGCATTATAGTCCGGTTGCCTAGTTTGCTACGCTATCACCTCCTTCAAAAGGACCAAGATGTTGGATTAAGTGTGAAAAAGCGCTTTTCTTTTTGCAAACACCCCCGCACCATGTGCGTGGGGGCTGAAGCCAAAGACTGCCATCTTTCAGGTTATACATACATATACGGCCGCACAGGAGATAGTTCAATACTTGAACGCACAAGTATAAAAAGCTATTGCATTATAAACATGATCTCACAAATCATACACGTCATTTGAACATGACATCTTTCGAGCACTGCGACTCTATTAAACGAGCGCCTTGCAGGACTTCCTCAAAATAGTGCTCGGCGGGTAATCGGCTTTTGTCCGAACCCCGGGATGCAACAGCGGTGGCATCCATGTCCGCCCAGTATGTCTTCACACGGGCAAGAGCCATCCGTGCACCTTCTATGCATGCCGACCGCTTCATCGCCTTGATATGCGGCACCGCCCCAAGGAATTGCTGCAACAAGCCAAAATAACTCCTCGGCTTGGGCCTTTCCGGCCACAGATGAGCAACCACATCCGTCATGGCAAGTCCGGACAATCTATTCAGCTCAGCCCACTCAGCCAGCGAATCAGTCAACGGAAGTGGACGCTCCGGACTATGGAATTGAGACCAGTAAAGCTCTTCCACTTCGTGATCCTTCTGGCTTCGGAAGTGCATGACCGCGTTCGCCGCACTCGCCGCCAAATCCAGATAAGGATCCTCCGCACCACACAACTGGCCCAGCTGAGCATACTTCGGATCCGTGAACTTCCTACGCAGAAGAAAGGGCTTTCCAGCCGCAATGTCTCCGGCTTGACGCAGTTCCTCCTTCATAGCCCGCATCTCACCCCGGGCATCCTTGACTTCAGCGGCGGCCTTCTTTAGGCCCTCTTGCTCCACTCGGCGTTCTCCTTCAAGAACCTCATAACGGTTGGTAGCATCTTTTAATTTCAAGGCCATTCCGGCCATCTCTTCCCTGCTTCGGCAGTGAGCAGCCTTTTCGGCTTTTAGCTCTTCCGCTGCCTTCGAGGCAGCCGCATCACTTTTCCTGGCTTGCTCCTTGGCTCGAGCAAGCTCTGCTCGAAGGTCTTCCACAGCAGCGGCACCATCTGCATCAAGCATACAAATTGTAAGGAATGGGCGTCAGCTCCCTTACTAGGCGACCGCGGAGCAACCACCTACCTTGTAAATCATCAAGTCGTTTATTGACTAGCGCGTTGTCCGCATCCGCAACATCGAGTTGCCTCTTCAGCTCGGCAACTCCATCAGTCCGGCTGGCCACCGAACGTTTCGCCACCTGCATAGGAAAGGTGACATTCTATTACTGAGATTATGATCCTTGGCACGCTGTCGCTTTCGACAGCATACCAAGTCTCAGGGGCTACTATCTATACAGGGCGCACTCCATGTGCAAAACTGTCAAAAGGTATGTCATTTTTTGCGTACCTCAAACCCCGTCAGCAAATTTCCGACGACCTCATACAACCCGCTTTCGGCGGATGAGATCCTCTCAATTACCATACTCATTAATGTGCGGTGATCTTCCGAGATAGACGCCCTCTTGAGAAAATCCTGCAGCTCCACCGGCCGTACTCCAATGGGTGCCGGACTCTCCGGCCCCGCCGGACTCGGGGAGACCCTCCATGACGACACCTCAGGGTTGTCCGCCCCGCCCGACGGGGCGGCAGATGGAGGCGTCTCGCTATCCATCATCTCCGGACGAAGGTCTCCCGAAGTTGAGCTCTGCTGAGATGGGCTGAGATCCGAACTACAAGGTGAAAACTTCGGTTACCTTTGGAAATAATATAGGGGCGTTCCCTATTACAAAATTCCCCCTTTTTACTTACGGCTCGCTGGAGGGCTGTTCCTATGGGGAGACTGTGCGGCCGGGGCTCTTCCCGGCACAGGACCTTCCAGTGCAGATTTCTTTCCCCGCTTTGAGGCCTTGGCCTCCGGGTCTTCGGAAGCAGTCCTCTTCTCCCCCTGGAAGGAGGGACTCTCGATTCCCCCCTTACTAAAAGCCTCCTTGGCAGAGGTGGTAGTTTCCATGTGCCCCCCTTCGCTCTCCTCCGAAGGCGCAAACTCCAACATTTTGACTAACACGGGATCCGGCGTGATCTCAGGGAGGGGGGCCGGACACCGTATCAGTTTTGCTTGCGCTATCCAATCCTGTCCGAGGGATAGCTGGTTAAAAGGCAAACCCATGATAAATAAATGGACAATATGTCCGGATACAGGGCTACTTACTTGAGTATCCGGACGATTGCAGCTTAGGCCGGCGTCCTCGGTCAAGTCCGGATGCATCTCTTGCGATCCGAAGAACAGTTTGTACATCTCCGCGGGTGTCAAACCCATGAAGTGTTGGAGAGCTTGTGTCCCCTCCGGATTAAATTCCCACAGGCGGAGGGGGCGGCGTTTGCAGGGTAGAAGGCGCCGGATCAGCATAACCCGTGCCACTACGACCAGATCAATCTCCCTTTCTTGGAGGCCTCGAATCCGATCCTGCAATAGGGGTACGTCTTTGGACGGCCCCCAGTTAAGCCCCTTGTTGACCCATGACGTCAGCCGTTGTGGAGGGCCCGAGCGGAAGACGGGCGGCGGCTTCTGCCTGCTGCCCCTTGGAGCGGTGATATAGAACCACTCCTGTTGCCACGTGCCGAGCTCCTCCTGAAAAGAGCCCTCGGGCCATGGAGCATCGACCTTCTTGCTTATAACCGCCCCGCCGCACTCTGCCTGACGCCCCACAATCATCTTCGGCTCCATGTTGAAGGTTTTGAGCCACAAGCCGAAGTGAGGGGTAGTGCGGAGGAAGGCTTCGCAAACAATGAATGATGAGATGTGGAGGATGGACTCCCGAGCCAAGTCATGGAATTCCAGCCCATAGTAAAACATGAGCCCCCTCAAGAAGGGATCCATCGGGAAGCCTAAACCCCGACGGAGGTGAGACACGAACACGACGCTCTCGCCGGGCTCGGGAGTAGGAATAACTTGCCCTCGGGCAGGCAGCCTATGCGAAATCTCGTAGGTCTGGCGTCTCTCAGCTTTAGCACGTCTTCTTCCATGACGGAGGAGGGCATCCACCGGCCTCGTAGGTCGGAGCCGGACATTGTCCAAGGTCGAAGGTACCCGAATCTGGAGCCCTGGGTGTTGGAACTCAGGAGCGAGGGGCGGATTCGATTGAGGATTGAAGAAAAAGAACATGCCTTGGTCTCATTATAAAGAGGAAGAATACCAAGAGCCGTCCCCGTGACCGTTTCGAACCCGCCTTCGATGGAGGGGGCGTGGCAACGGGCGCGGTTGGGTTACCCACGTCCGTATTTATGAGAATCCCGGAATAAGGGGAACACGATCTCTGCTTCGACAAGACGTGCCAAGGAAACCGCTTCGCTAAACGCGCTGAGGTGGTACAATAAAAACAATTCGAGTAAAGGCTTGGTAGTGGTGTGATGTCACGCCACGAAATACGTCAGCAGATTGAACTTGTGTAAATGTTATTCTCTCTACGGTGGTATGTGGAATTTATTTTGCAGAGCCGGACACTATCCTAGTGTTCACAATCTTCTATAAATTATTCGGAGGAGGAACCCGCCTTGCAATGCCGAAGACAATATGTGCGCCGGACTCATTGTCATTGAAGCCTGGTTCAGGGGCTACTGAGGGAGTCCTGGACTAGGGGGTGTCCGGATAGCCAAACTATCATCATCGGCCGGACTCCAAGACTATGAAGATACAAGATTGAAGACTTCGTCCCATGTCCGGATGGGACTTTCCTTGGCGTGGAAGGCAAGCTTGGCGATACAGATATGTAGATCTCCTACCATTGTAACGGACTCTGTGTAACCCTAGCCCTCTCCGGTGTCTATATAAGCCGGATGGCTTTAGTCCATAGGACGAACAACAATCATATCATAGGCTAGCTTCTAGGGTTTAGCCTCCTTGATCTCGTGGTAGATCTACTCTTGTAACACACATCATCAATATTAATCAAGCAGGACGTAGGGTTTTACCTCCATCAAGAGGGCCTGAACCTGGGTAAAACATCGTGTCCCTTGTCTCCTGTTACCATCCGCCTAGACGCACAGTTCGGGACCCCCTACCCGAGATCCGCCGGTTTTGACACCGACAGGATGCCTACCGGGGCATCAGTAAGCTTAGATGCTTGAGACTTCTTGAAATATTAATTTTGGATGCCTTGGGCATCCCCAAGATTGAGCTTTTGTGTCTCCTTAATTCCTTTTATATAGGAGTTTCCCTAAATCTTAAAAACTTCATCCACAAAACTCAACAAGAACTCATGAGCTAAGTTAGTATAAATCAATGCAATAACCTTATCATTCTCTACTTTAGCAAATCACTAAAATTATAATTTAAAATTTCATACTAGATGCCTCTGCATATTTAATACTCTTATCCTCCAATAAAATCATTAAACATGCAAATATATGCAAACAATGCAAACATAACAGCAATCTGCCAAAACAGGACAGTCTCAAGGATGAAGCAAGATCCATTCTTATTAAACTCAAAAAAATCTGAAAATTTACCACCCTATAGAAAATATATCATGGCTTATTTTCCAAAAAATTTCAACATTTTATCACATTCTGAATTTTCTCGGAAATTTTTGCAACAGCGACAAACTTTCTGTTTTGAAACAGCAACTCATATACTTGCAAAATAAGCATGGTGAAGGCCATCCTTGCCACTTTTATTGAAATAAAAGATGCAAAACATCATCTAAATAACAGAACGAAAATCCTAGAAAAATAAAATGACGCTCTGATACGTCTCCAACGTATCTATAATTTATGAAGCAATGATGCTATTTTATTATTTGTTTTGAATGATTACGAGCTTTATTATACACTTCTATATTATTTTTGGGACTAACCTATTAACCGGAGGCCCAGCCCATATTGCTGTTTTATTGCCTGTTTCAGTATTTCAAAGAAAAGGAATATCAAACGGAGTCCAAACGGAATGAAACCTTCGGCATCGTGATTTTTTGGAAGAATATGATCCTGGAGACTTGGAGTCCACGTCAGACGATCCTCGAGGAGGCCACGAGATAGGAGGCCCCCCCTACTGGGTGCACCCCCCTGTCTCGTGGGCCCCTCGAGCACCTCCCGACTGACTTCTTTCCCCAATATAAGCCTACGTACCCTAAAAACATCAAATATCAAGATAGATCGGGAGTTCCGCCGCCGCAAGCCTCTGTAGCCACCAAAAACCTCTCGGGAGCCGTTCCGGCACCCTGCCGGAGGGGGAATCCATCACCGGTGGCCATCTTCATCATCCCAGCGCTATCCATGATGAGGAGGGAGTAGTTCACCCTCGGGGCTGAGGGTATGTACTAGTAGCTATGTGTTTGATCTCTCTCTCTCTCTCTCTCGTGTTCTCTCTCGTGTTCTCTCTATGGCACGAACTTGATGTATCGCGAGCTTTGCTATTATAGTTGGATCTTATGATGTTTCTCCCCCTGTACTCTCTTGTGATGAATTGAGTTTCCCTCTTGAAGTTATCTTATCGGATTGAGTCTTTGATTTGAGAACACTTGATGTATGTCTTGCCGTGTTTATCTGTGGTGACAGTGGGATATCACGTGCCTCTTGATGTATGTTTTGGTGACCAACTTGTGGGTTCCGCCCATGAACCTATGCATAGGGGTTGGCACACGTTTTCTTGACTCTCCGGTAGAAACTTTGGGGCACTCTTTGAAGTACTTTGTGTTGGTTGGATGAATCTAAGATTGTGTGATGCATATCGTATAATCATGCCCACGGATACTTGAGGTGACAATGGAGTATCTAGGTGACATTAGGGTTTTGGTTGATTTGTGTCTGAAGGTGTTATTCTAGTACGAACTCTTTAATAGATCGATCCGAAAGAATAACTTTGAGGTGGTTTCGTACCCTACCATAATCTCTATGTTTGTTCTCCCCTATTAGTGTCTTTGGAGTGACTCTTTGTTGCAAGTTGAGGGATTGTTATATGATCTATCTATGTTATTATTGTTGAGAGAACTTGCACTAGTGAAAGTATGAACCCTAGGCCTTGTTTCCTACCATTGCAATACCGTTTACGCTCACTTTTATCATTAGTTACCTTGCTGTTTTTATAATTTTAGATTACAAAAACCTATATCTATCATCTTTATTGCACTTGTATCACCATCTCTTCGCCGAACTAGTGCACCTATACAATTTGCCATTATATTGGCTGTGTTGGGGACACAAGAGACTCTTTGTTATTTGGTTGCAGGGTTGTTTGAGAGAGACCATCTTCATCCTACGCCTCCCACGGATTGATAAACCTTAGGTCATCCACTTGAGGGAAATTTGCTACTGTCCTACAAACCTGTGCACTTGCAGGCCCAACAACGTCTACAAGATGAAGGTTGTGGAGTAGAAATCAAGCTCTTTTCTGGCGCCGTTGCCGGGAAGTGAGTGCTTGAAGGTATATCTTTAGATCTTGCAATCGAATCTTTTTGTTGCTTGTTTTATCGCTAGTTTAGTTTATAAAAGAAAATTACAAAAAATGGAGTTAAGTTTGTCTCATACGCTTCATCTTTTTAATATCCATCGTGAGAATGATGGAAAGGAAAATTGTGCTCAAGTGCTAGAAGAAGAATGCATTAGAATGTTTGGTACTAGATCTTTGTATGATGAGCATGATTGCAATGTTGTTAGTATGAATTCCTTGAATATCCATGATGCTAATGATATGCAAAGCCACAAGCTTGGGGAAGCTATGTTTGATGAAGATGATATTTTTTGTCCCCCAAGTTTTGATGAGAATATTTATTATGATGAAAGCATGCCTCCTATTTATGATGATTATATTGATGAAAGTGGGTTTGGAAGAGTGTCAACTTTAGGAAGTAGTGATCCCACTATTTTGGAGGATGTTGAATTTTATTGTGATGAATACGAAAGTGGATTTGGAAGAGTGTCAACTTTATTTAGTGATTCCACTATCTTGGGAAGAGGTTTCAATCGATTATGATGAGAACGAAGTTGCTACTTATGATGATTATTGTGATGAAACTTATGCTATAAAAAGTAGTGATGATTATATTTACAAATCTTGTCATGATTATGATTACCCTTTTTCTGAACATTACTCTTTTAATGTGGAAACAATTTTTAGTGTTCAAGTCTCTTATGATACTCCCACTATTCCGAATAAGAAGAATTTTGCTTATGTGGAGAGTAGTAAATTTTCTATGCTTGTAGATCATGAAAAGAATGCTTTAGGTGCTGGTTATATTGTTGAATTCATTCATGATGCTACTGAAAATTATTATGAGAGAGGAACTTATGCTTGTAGGAATTGCAATAATGTCAAGTTTCCTCTCTATGTGTTGAAAATATTGAAGCTATGCTTGTTCTACATTCCTATGCTAGTTGGTAATTGTTCCCATAAGTTGTTTGCTCACAAAATACCTATTCATAGGAAGTGGGTTAGACTTAAATGTGCTAGTCATATGCTTCATGATGCTCCCGTTATGTTTCAATTCTTATCTTTTATGTGAGCATCATTGCCATCATCATGCCTAGCTAGAAAGGCATTAAAGAAAAGCGCTTGTTGGGAGACAACCCAATATCTATCCTTACTGTTTTTGTGTGTTAACATGATTATGCTACTGTATTAATCATGTTTTATAGCTTTTGTTTCAATAAAGTGCCAAGTAAGACCTTTAGGATAGCTTACAGTGATAGTTGTGTTGATCCTGCTGAAAATCAGATACTTTTTCACCCAGTAAATTAGTTTTGTTAATTCATAGAAACGTACTTCTGATCTGATTCTTTTTGATATGGATTGGTACACAAATTGCTTAGGACTTCCTAATTTGGTAGAATTGTTGGAGTTCTATAAGTATACGTTTGATACAGATTACTACAGACTGTTCTGTTTTTGACATATTCTGTTTTCTATGTGTTGTTTCCTTATTTTGATGAATCTATGGCTAGTATTGAGTGTATGAACCATAGAGAAGTTAGAATACAGTATATATTACACCAATATGAATTTAGAATGAGTTCATTACAGTACCTAAGTGGTGGTTTTATTTTCTTATACTAAAGGAGCTTACGAGTTTTCTGTTGAGTTTTGTGTTGTGGAGTTTTCAAGTTTTGGGTAAAGATTCGATGGACTATGGAATAAGGAGTGGCAAGAGCCTAAGCTTGGGGATGCCCAAGGCACCCCAAGGTAATATTCAAGGACAACCAAGTGCCTAAGCTTGGGGATGCCCCGGAAGGCATCCCCTCTTTCGTCTTCGTTCATCGGTAACTTTACTTGGAGCTATATTTTTATTCACCACATGATATGTGTTTTGCTTGGAGCGTCATTTTCTTTTGTTAGTATTTTTTTTCTGTAATTTAGAATAATGTTTTGCATATTTATTTTCAATAAAAATGTCAAGGATAGCCTTTGCCATGCTTATTTTGCTTGTATACATGTTGCTGTTTGAAAACAGAAAGTTTACTGCTGTTGAAAAAAATTCCCTAGAAAAGTCAGAGAATGCTATAATGTTGAAACTTTTTGCATGATGAGATCTGATAAATTTAATGCAGTGGGAATTTTATTTCATAATTTTTGGAATTAGGGAAGTATTGATACTCTTGAATTCTTTACAGACTGTACTGTTTTGGCAGATTGCTGTTATGTTTGCATTGTTTGTATATGGTTGCTTGTTTAATGATTCTACTTGAGGATAGGAGTATTAAATATGCAGAGGCATTTAGTATGCAATGTTGAATAATAATTTTAGTTATTTTTTACAGTATAAAATGATAAGATTTTGCATTGGTTTATACTAACCTATCTCACGAGTTCTTGTTGAGTTTGTTGTGGATGAAGCTTTTGAGAAATAGAGAAACCATGATATGAGAGGAATGAAGGAGACACAAAAGTTCAAGCTTGGGGATGCCCAATGCACCCCAAGATAATATTCCAAGAAGTCTCAAGCATCTAAGCTTGGGGATGCCCCGTTAGGCATCCAACCTTTCTTCTTCAACAACTATCGGTTAGTATCGGTTGAACCTACATTTTTGCTTCTTCACATGAGTTGTGCTATCCTTGCAATGTCATTTTATTTTTCTTTGCTTGATGTTTTAATACAATACCAAGATCTAAAATTCTTTAATGAGAGAGAGTCTTCACATAGTTTCATAATTATTTAGCTACTCATTAATCTTCACTTATATCTTTTTGGAGTAGTTTGTCATTTACTCGTGTGCTTCACTTATATCCTATGAGTAAATTGTTGAATGAGTTGATTGTCATAAATCTGAAATTATATATGTCTCATTTTCTTATCCCATGGGGAGTAATGACTTCACATCTAAGAAGTAGAGGTTGTAAATTTATTGAAGGTTAGCAAGCATTGTATTGGTCATTTGAACAATTCATGAAAGAATATTGAAGGAAGAGAGATTTCACATATAAATACACTATCCTAGACATCTTTTATGATTGGGAGCACTCATTAAGTATGACATGCTAAAGAGTTGATGTTGGACAAGGAAGACAACGTAATGGTTTATGTTTTCTGACATCTCAGTTAAAGTATATTGTCATGGATCATTCAAACATGTTGAGCTTGCCTTTCCCCCTCATGCTAGCCAAAATTCCTTGCACCAAGTAGAGATACTACTTGTGCTTCCAAATATCCTTAAACCCAGTTTTGCCATGAGAGTCCACCATACGTACCTATGGATTAAGTAAGATCCTTCAAGTAAGTTGTCATCGGTGCAAGCAATAAAAAATTCTCTCTAAATATGTATGATCTTTTGGTGTGAAGAAAATAGCTTTATACGATCTCTTGTTATGGAAGCAATAAAAGCGACGGACTGCATAATAAAGGTCCATATACAAGTGGCAATATAAAGTGACGTTCATTCGCATTAAGATTTTGTGCATCCAACCCTAAAAGCGCATGACAACCTCTGCTTCCCTCTGCGAAGGGCCTATCTTTTACTTTATGTCTTTTACTTTATGCAGGAGTCAAGGTGATCTTCACCTTTCCCTTTTTCATTTTATCCTTTGGCAAGCACTTTGTGTTGGGGTGATCCTGATATATATATATCCAATTGGATGTAAGTTAGCATGAACTATTATTGTTGACATCACCCAAAGGTGAATACGTTGGGAGGCAACACTATAAGCCCCTATCTTTCTTAGTGTCCGATTGAAACTCCATAACCATTAGTATTGCATGAGTGTTAGCAATTGTAGAGGACTATATGATAGTTGTGTATGTGGAATTTTCTATTCTTGAAAATAAGATGAATTGCAATTGTTTGATGGTTGAGAATTAAGTTTGCTAGTTTTCAAGAAAGTTTATGGACTATGCTTTGACATGTGAATTGCTTGTTACTTTATCGTGAGAAGTTTTATGAGATGAACTACTGTTATGACATATTATCATACTAGAAAAGGTGATTGAAATTTTCATTGATCAAACTTGTGCACCTTCTAGCATTCACACTTCATAAATTCTTTCTTTTATCATTTACCTACTCGAGGACGAGTAGGAATTAAGCTTGGGGATGCTGATACGTCTCCAACGTATCTATAATTTATGAAGCATTCATGCTATTTTATTATCTGTTTTGAATGATTATGGGCTTTATTATACACTTTTATATTATTTTTGGGACTAACCTATTAACCGGTGGCCCAGTCCATATTGCTCTTTTATTGCCTGTTTCAGTATTTCGAAGAAAAGGAATATCAAACGGAGTCCAAACGGAATGAAACCTTCGACAGCGTGATTTTTTGGAAGAATGTGATCCTGGAGACTTGGAGTCCACGTCAGAAGATCCTCGAGGAGTCCACGAGATAGGAGGGCACACCCCCCTACTGGGCGCGCCCCCTGTCTCGTGGGCCCCTCGAGCACCTCTCGAGCGACTTCTTTCGCCTATATAAGCCTACGTACCCTAAAAACATCGAATATCAAGATAAATCAGGAGTTCCGCCACTGCAAGACTCTGTAGCCACCAAAAACCTCTTGGGAGCCTATTTCGGCACCCTGACGGAGGGGGATTCCATCACCGGTGGCCATCTTCATCATCCCGGCACTATCCATGACGAGGAGGGAGTAGTTCACCCTCAGGGCTGAGGGTATGTACCAGTAGCTATGTGTTTGATCTCTCTCTCTCTTGTGTTCTCTCTATGGCACGATCTTGATGTATCGCAAGCTTTGCTATTATAGTTGGATCTTATGATGTTTCTCCCCCTCTACTCTCTTGTGATGAATCGAGTTCCCCTCTTGAAGTTATCTTATCGGATTGAGTCTTTGATTTGAGAACACTTGATGTATGTCTTGCCGTGTTTATGTGTGGTGACAATGGGATATCACGTGCCTCTTGATGTATGTTTTGGTGACAAACTTGCGGGTTCCTCCCATGAACCTATGCATAGGGGTTGGCACACGTTTTCTTGACTCTCCGGTAGAAACTTTGGGGCACTCTTTGAAGTACTTTGTGTTGGTTGGATGAATCTGAGATTGTGTGATGCATATAGTATAATCATGCCCACGGATACTTGAGGTGACAATGGAGTATCTAGGTGACATTAGGGTTTTGGTTGATTTGTGTCTTAAGGTGTTATTCTAGTATGAACTCTTTAATAGATCAATCCGAAAGAATAACTTTGAGGTGGTTTCGTACCCTACCATAATCTCTACGTTTGTTCTCCGCTATTAGTGGCTTTGGAGTGACTCTTTGTTGCATGTTGAGGGATTGTTATATGATCTATCTATGTTATTATTGTTGAGAGAACTTGCACTAGTGAAAGTATGAACCCTAGGCCTTGTTTCCTACCATTGCAATACCGTTTACGCTCACTTTTATCATTGGTTACCTTGCTGTTTTTATATTTTCAGATTACAAAAACCTATATCTATCATCTTTATTGCACTTGTATCACCATCTCTTCGCCGAACTAGTGCACCTATACAATTTGCCATTGTATTGGGTGTGTTGGGGACACAAGAGACTCTTTGTTATTTGGTTGCAGGGTTGTTTTAGAGAGACCATCTTCATCCTACGCCTCCCACGGATTGATAAACCTTAGGTCATCCACTTGAAGGAAATTTGCTACTGTCCTACAAACCTGTGCACTTGCAGGCCCAACAACGTCTACAAGAAGAAGGTTGTGTAGTAGACATCACGCTCCAAGCAAAACTCATATCATGTGATGAATAAAAATATAGTTCCAAGTGAGGTTACCGATAATTTCGAAGACGAAAGAGGGGATGCCTTCCGGGGCATTCCCAAGCTTTGTTGCTTGGATCTTCCTTGAATATTACCTTGGGGTGCCTTGTGCATCCCCAAACTTAGGTTCTTGTTAGTTCTTATTCTCCTCATATCGATATCTCACCCAAAACTTCAAAACTTCAATCACACAAAACTTAACGGACTTCGTGAGATGCATTAGTGTGATAAAACAAATCGTTCACTTGGGTGCTATCAATAAAAGATTCATAAATGTTCTCACACAATTCCTACTGTACCTTATCATTTCCACAATTTATATTGAGAAAATATAAGCCATAGAAACTAGGAAACAAGCAAACTATGCATTGAAAACAGAATCTGTCAAAAACAGAACAATGTGTAGTAATATGAACTTTGACCATACTTCTACAACTCTAAAAATTCTGAAAAATTAGGAAAACATATAAAAATTTGTATAACAATCATTTTAAAAAATTGAGGTTAAAATCATGTTTAATTGAATTTCATAAATTCCTGGACCGGGCGCAAAAGTTTCTGTTTTTGCACAAAATCAAGTCAACTATCATCCACATTATCCCAAAGGCTTTACTTCGCACTTTCTTGTAATAAAAGCTATAAAACATGATTAATACAGTAGTATAATCATGTGAACACACAAAACCAGTAGGTAAAAGTATTGGGGTTTCCCAGAACAAGCGCTTTTCTTTTATGCCTTTTAAGCTAGGCATGATGATTTCAATGATGCTCACATAGAAGTAAAGAATTGCAACATAACGGGAGCATCATGAATCACAAGTTCCTCTCTTATAATAATTTTCAGTAGCATCATGAAAAGATTCATTAATATAACCATCACATAAAGCATTCTTTTCATGATCCAAAAGCATAGAAAATTTATTACTCTCTATATAGGAAATTTTATTCTGATTCATAATAGTGGGAATATCATATGAAACTTGAATATTATAAATTGTTTCCACATTAAAAGAGTAATGTTTAGTAAAAGGATATTCAAAATTATGACAATAATTATCACTAGTTTTTACAACATAAGTATCATCACAATAAACATCATAAGTAGCAACTTTGTTCCCTTCATAGTCAATTGAAACCTCTTCCGGAATAGGGGAATCATTACTAAATAAAATGAGGACCTCTCCAAATCGACTTCTATCATTATAATAGGATTCAACACCCTCCAAAATAGTGGGATAAATATTATCTAAAGTTGACACTCTTCCAAACCCACGTTCATAAATATTGCAATCATCTTAAATAGGAGGCAGGCAATCATCATAAATTTGATCATTAAAAGTAAGGGGACTAAAAGGATCATCTTCATTAAGCATAGCATCCCCAAGGTTGTGGCTTGGCATATCATAAGCATAATCACTCTCATCACTAATAGTATGAATAACACCAATAGTATAACAATTAATATCATCATAATTTTCTAAGATGGTGCCAACAAGATTTTCAAGATTATAAGAAGTATCATTATCATCCCAATCATAATCAACACAACAAGAAATAGGCATAACGAAATCATCATCAATAGTTCTTTTTGACATTGTGCCATAAGGCAAAGAAGCAATATCATCATCAATTGCATCATCTTCCACAATAATTTTTGATTCATTCTCATGAGGCACAACAATAATAGGAGAAACATCATTTGGGAGGGATACCTTTTTACCTCTACTCTTCTTTTCTTATTCTTCTTCACCACATCATGTGTGGGTTTAATTAAATTTTTCAAGCTTCTTATTGATGAGATTGGTTGAATATAGAGCTCCTCCTCATCACATATTTCATCATGAGAGACAATAGGAGGGAAAGTAGAAATCTTTACCCTTTCATTAGTATTACTTTTATATTCTATTGGTTTTCCCATCTTTCTATAGTTGGCAATATAAACATTCTCATTGCAATTTACCATGCAAACGTATGGATTTCCTTCAAATTAGTTACAACATGGTCCGTGAATATGAATGCTTCAAACCAACCATTTTTATGTGACAATTCTTCACATGAAAAAAATAAACAAAGTTCATTATAATGTTCAAGGGTGATCAAGTTATTGCAATATTTGGACACAATTCGATCACGAAAAAGCATGCATTGGAAATTAAGGTGACCAACTTTATTGCAAAGTTCACAAGTAATAGGATAAAGAGAGCATAATTTTGTAGCAAATTTATCTATCACCTTGAGGAAAAAATTGGTTCTATCATGTTTATGCTTGATAAAAAAATCTATCATCACTATAAGGCATGTCTTCACAAAGTCTTTTCACTCCACAAAAATTGACATGCTTATAAGAAACATTTTTTCATGAGTAGTGCAAGCATCATTAGCACTTTTGATATTTATAGAATTCACACTAACAACATTGCAATCATGCTCATCATTAATATCAAACGTTTTATTGAATTCTTCTTCTATCAATTGAGCACAATTTTCCTTTCCATCATTTTCAAGAAAGACATTATAAAGATGAACAACCTGACACCACCTCAAATCCATTTTTTGTTTTCTTTAATATACCAAACTAGTGATAAAAAAAGAAACTAAAAGATTCGATTGCAAGATCTAAATATATACCTTCAAGCACTCACCTCCCCAGCAATGGCGCCAGAAAAGAGCTTGATGTCTACTATGCAACTTTTTTTGTAGACTCGAGTTGGGCCTCCAAGCGCAGAGTTTTGTAGGACGGTAGCAAGTTTCCCTCAAGTGAATGACCTAAGGTTTATCTATCTGTGGGAGGCGTAGGATAAAGATGGTCTCTCTCAAATAACCCTGCAACCAAATAACAAATAGTCTCTTGTGTCCCCAACACATGAAATACAATGGTAAATTGTATATGTGCCCTAGTTCGACAAAGAGATGGTGATAAAAGTGTAGTAGTGATAGTAGATATTGATTTTTGTAATGGTAACAATAAAAAACAGCAAGGTAGCAGGTAACAAAAGTGAGCACAAACGGTATTGCGATGCTCGAAAATGAGGCCTAGGGTCCGTACTTTTGCTAGTGCAATCTTTCAACAATGCTAATCTAATTGGATCATATAACCATCCCTCAACATGCAACGAAGAATCACTCCAAAGTTCTTATCTAGCGGAGAACATAAGAAGAAATTGTTTGTAGCTATTCTTTCCGATTGACCTATCCAAGAGTTCATACTAAAATAACACCAAGTTATTCTTTCCAATCGATCTATCAAGAGTTTGTACTAGAATAACACCAAAACAAATTCAGATTCATAATACTCAATCCAACACAAAGAACCGCAAAGAGTCCCCAAGATTTCTATCGGAGAAACAAAGACGAGAACGTGCATCAACCGCTATGCATAGATTACCAATGTCACCTAGGGAATCCGCAAGTTGAGTGCCAAAACACATATCAAGTGAATCAATATAATACTGAAGGAAATATGATCTACAGGCAATAATAAAGTTGTTACTTATATTTCCTTATATCATGATAAAAGTTTATTATTCATGCTAGAATTGTACTAACCAGAAACTTAGTACATGTGTGAATACATAGACAAACATAATGTCACTAGTATTCCTCTACTTGACTAGCTCGTTGAATCAAAGATGGTTAAGTTTCCTAGCCATAGAGATGAGTTGTCATTTGATTAACGGGATCACATGATTAGAGAATGATGTGATTGACTTGACCCATTCCGTTAGCTTAGCACTTGACGTTTAGTTTGTTGCTATTGCTTTCTTCATGACTTATACATGTTCCTATGACTATGAGATTATGCAACTCCCGAATACCGGAGGAACACTTTGTGTGCTACCCAATGTCACAACGTAACTAGGTGATTATAAAGGTGCTCTACAGGTGTCTCCGATGGTGTTTATTGAGTTGGCATAGATTGAGATTAGGATTTGTCACTCTGATTGTCGGAGAGGTATCTCTGGGCCCTCTCGGTAATGCACATCACTATAAGCATTGCAAGCAATGTGACTAATGAGTTAGTTACAGGATCGATGATGCATTATGGAACGAGTAAAGAGACTTGCCGGTAACGAGATTGAACTAGGTATTGAGATACCGACGATCAAATCTTGGGCAAGTAACTGCTACGTCTTGAGCTTGCGTTGGTTTTTCTTGAAGAGGAAAGGGTGATGCAGCAATAGTAGCGTAACTATTTCCCTCAGTTTTTGAGAACCAAGGTATCAATCCAGTAGGAGGCTCCTCAAAAGTCCCACTGTGACGCCCGGATAATTAGGCTACAGTAAACCTCCGTTAATGATGCCACGTCACCACGGTTACTGTTGCTAATCTCGCGTTAGTTCGAAACCGATTCAAATTCAAATTCAAAAGAAAAGCAAACAACAAAAGTTTTCAAAAAATTAAAACTAAAATGTTCGGGTTGTTTCAAATAAATCTTAAGCAATTATGGTGGAGAAACCAAGCTTTTATAAAATGCTTAAATGAGCTATAAGGATTTAAACAGTAGCAAAAACAATTAATTAAATGCCTTTTACAATTAATAAATTACTAAACTATTTTATTTTGTCACCAAACTTTTTGTGGCATTGGGGTATTTTGTAACACTAATTTAGGTACTACTTGTATATTTTATAAAACAAAATTATATAGAAAATAAAATAGAAAGCTAATAAAAAGAAAACAAATAAATACAAAAAAAAGAAACAGAACCTCCCCTGGACCATTCGGCCCAGCTAGCCAGGCCGGCCACAGGCCCAACTGGGCCAAGGCCCACCACCGCTCACTTAACCCCCACGCCCCCGGAACCCTAGCCCCCACGCACCACTCCCCCCGTCGCCCCACTCGCTCCCCCACTTCCCCTCGATGGGATCTGGATCGGGTGCAGAGCCCGATCCCCTCGCCCCTCCACCCCTGACGCCGGCGCCCGGAGCATCACCACCGGCATGCCTCCTCTTCGCCGCATCGCCACCCCGCTGGAGGACGACCTCGCCGGCCTGCGTCGTTCTTGGTTGTCGTCTCCGACCACCGCCCCGAGCACCGCTGCCCAAACCCTACCGGCCCCGTGAGCTCATGCCTCCCTCCTCTCTGTCCGCTCCGCCTCACCCGTCCCCGCTCGTGCGCTGCCCTGCTCCGTGGCCTTGGCCACCCTCGCCGTGCAGGGGCCGAGCCCCTGTCGCTCCGACCGCGCGACCTCTGCCCTCGCCCCGCCACTAGCCGGCGCCAGCCTTCCCTGCCCCCCTGGTCAAGCTGTGGCCATGCCCCGGGGAGCGCGCTTGCGCCCGCAGGCCTTCTCCTGCCCCGCCGGTCATCGCCGTCGACCCGTCGCCCCGGTGACTCCCCGGCCGTATCGACCACGTCCGAGACCGCACACCCTCGCCCTCATTCTCCTTCCGCCACGCCAGCTCGCCCCCCCGGCCCCGCGGTCGCTGTTCCAGCTCGATCCGGCCTACCGCCCCCGTGCCTCACGCCGCCTGGCCGTGCCCTGGCTCTCCCCGCCGGCTGCCCTGGCCTCAGGCCTCGCCCCGCCGCTCCCTGCGAGCGAGCGCACGCACAGGCGCCCGTCCCCCCATCCCGGGTGGGCTCAGGCGCGTGCCCACAGCCCGTTACGCCCGCTAGGCCCCCTGGGTCTATGGCGAGGGGACCCCACCCCCCTGAAACGTTATTAAAATTAAAAAAAGGCTTTAAAAAAGTAAATAAATAAATAATTAAAACAATTAAAATATTAATTAATTAATTAAATAATTAATTAACTTAATTAATTTGTAGTTAATAAACCTAATCATTTTAGTTAGACTAACTAAACCTAATTAGTTAGTCTTAGACAATGACAACCGGGTCCCACCATCAGATTGACCCAGTCAACTGCTGACGTCATGCTGACGTCATGATGACGTCAGCGTGCACTATTTTGGATAATGTTAGAATTAATTAGTTAAATAAATTCTAAAAATTAATAAAATCTTTAGAAAATCATATCTTTTAATCCGTAACTCGGATTAAAATATTTTCAACATGAAAGTTGCTCAGAACGACGAGACGAACCCGGATACGTAGCTCGTTCGTCCACCACACACCCCTAACATATCAAACCCGCAACTTTCCCCCCTCCGGTTCATCTGTCAGAAAACACGAAACACCGGGAATACTTTCCCGGATGTTTTCCCCCCTTCACCGGTATCACCTACTACCGCGTTAGGGCACACCGAACACCGCGTATTGCCTTGTTATATTTTGTGATGCTTTGTTTGCTCTATATTCATTATTTCTTCCCCCTCTTCTCTCCGGTAGACTACGAGACCGACGCTGCTGCTGACCAGTTCGACTACAGAGTTGACGACCCCTCTCTCTTGCCAGAGCAACCAGGCAAGCCCCCCCCCACCTTGATCACCAGATATCACCCATTCTACTCTATACTGCTTGCATTAGAGTAGTGTAGCATGTTACTGCTTTCCGTTATACCTATCCTGATGCATAGCCTGTCCTTGTTACTACTGTTGATACCTTTACCTTCAATCCTATATGCTTAGTATAGGATGCTAGTATTTTTCATCTGTGGCCCTACATTCTTGTCCGTCTGCTGTGCTATACTATTGGGCCGAGATCACTCGGGAGGTGATCTCGGGTATATGCTATATACTTATACATGATACATGTGGAGACTAAGTCGGGTCGGCTGGTGGAGCACCCGCGAGTGGATCTTTGTGGCGAAGCGACAGGGCAGGTTGAGACCGCCTAGGAGAGAGGTGGGCCTGGCCCTATTCGGCGTTCGCGGATACTTAACACGCTTAACGAGATCTTGGTATTTGATCTGAGTTGGTTACGAGCCTATACGCACTAACCATCTACGCGGGAGTAGTTATGGGTATCCCGGCGTCGTGGTATCAGCCGAAGCACTTCAGACGTCAACGACGGAGCGGCGCGCGCCGGATTGGACTGGAACGCCACTAGGCTAGGTCTGCTTCCGGCCGCCTACGCAACGTGCAGGTGTGCTCAGGGCGATGGGCCCAGACCCCTGTGCGCTTAGGTTTAGACCGGCGTGCTGGCCTCTCTGTTGTGCCTAGGTGGGGCTGCGACGTGTTGATCTTCCGCGGCCGGGCATGACCCAGGAAAGTGTGTCCGGCCAAATGGGATCAAGCGTGCTGGGTAAGTTGGTGCACCCCTGCAGGGAAGTTAATCTATTCGAATAGCCGTGATCTTCGGTAACAGGACGACTTGGAGTTGTACCTTGACCTTATGACAACTAGAACCGGATACTTAATAAAACACACCCTTCCAAGTTCCACAGACAACCCGGTGATCGCTTTTCCACAGGGCGACGAGGGGAGGATCGCCGGGTAGGATTATGCTATGCGATGCTACTTGGAGATGCTACTTGGAGATGCTACTTGGAGGACTTCAATCTACTCTCTTCTACATGCTGCAAGACGGAGGCTGCCAGAAGCGTAGTCTTCGACAGGATTAGCTATCCCCCTCTTATTCTGGCATTCTGCAGTTCAGTCCACCGATATGGCCCTTTACACATATACCCATGCATATGTAGTGTAGTTCCTTGCTTGCGAGTACTTTGGATGAGTACTCACGGTTGCTTTCTCCCCCTTTTTCCCCTTTCCCTTCTACCTGGTTGTCGCAACCAGATGCTGGAGCCCTGGAGCCAGACGCCACCGTCGACGACGACTCCTACTACACTGGAGGTGCCTACTACTACGTGCAGGCCGCTGACGACGACCATGAGTAGTTTAGGAGGATCCCAGGCAGGAGGCCTGCGCCTCTTTCGATCTGTATCCCAGTTTGTGCTAGCCTTCTTAAGGCAAACTTGTTTAACTTATGTCTGTACTCAGATATTGTTGCTTCCGCTGGCTCGTCTATGATCGAGCACTTGTATTCGAGCCCTCGAGGCCCCTGGCTTGTATTATGATGCTTGTATGACTTATTTATGTTTTAGAGTTGTGTTGTGATATCTTCCGGTGAGTCCCTGATCTTGATCGTACACATTTGCGTGCATGATTAGTGTACGATTGATCTCGGGGGCGTCACAAGTTGGTGTCAGAGCCGACTGCCTGTAGGAATCCCCCTTCCACACTCCTTGGCTGAAGTCGAGTCTAGACATTACAAAAACTTTTACTAACTTGGCTGTGTGCCTTACGGGCCCACGTCGCCATCGGGTGGTACTAGGATCTTTTAATCCTCGACCTTTACTCTGGGACTCTGATCTCTCTACTATTCGGGTTAAATGAATTTGCTAACTCTAAGATTAGGATCTCGTGATCGCATCCACCCGGAGAGCCCCTTACTGCAGAGGATCGCCTGCTACATCAAAAGATTCCGAAGATACTCTCTGATGTTCTCTCGAGACTTTGTGCCCATCACTTTTGCTATTCCTGACCACCGATAAATCCGTATGGATAACTACTTACACTTGCCATTCATATGATCATCCCCCATTGATCTTGTTATTACAAGATACCCCGAAGTTTTCTCTATTGTTCCGAGAATACTTTGTGCCTACTGCCGAGCAGTTCTTTGCCACATGAATACCCCTTCAAATAAATCCTCGCACTTGTCGAGTATCCGCTCATCCCCAGTTGTTCATGTGTTTCACAAAGGTCTTCAAAATAATATTCGATCTTCTGAAAATCCTTTGGGGCCTTTGGCTCTTGAAATTCTTGCTTGCTTGCATTATGGTTAATCCCATAAGTCTCGTAGTCATATTGACATTCCTTGTCATTATCATTTTGAGTCTGTTGACTCAATATGTTTGCGAATACACACAATCATCATTGATCCTTATAAATTACTTTTCCGGCTGAGCTGCCATTCTTTTAACTGGAATTGGTTCTCGACCAATCGAATTGTCTTTGATTGTACCCTAAGGCTATTCAACTTATCCACCCCTAATCAGAGCATTGCTTCTGATCCCTTGATTTGGGAATCATAATTCCTTTGCATTTGACAATTGAGTTAGTCAGTTGTTTCTATAATCCGGTGCACTTGCATTCCTTCTTCCTTTGATAGAGTACCGATACCCACACCAGCTCCGTTGTGGACCATCGGTTCCTTTGTTGGATTTTATGTCCTTCATAATTAATCACCTTGTGAGCTCTTTCCCCTGATACATAATGCCTTTGGTACATTGTATCCTCTGGTTGACCAACAATGCTCTACTTTCGAGCTTGTATTAATTACCCCGAAGTTTGTGGTATATGTTCGTAAGATGCCCGGATGGGTTGAACCTATGCCTTCCTTAATATGTGTGAACTCGGAAGATTTCACGAGTCATACTCATCTGGTATTTCACCAGGTAAAACTTTCAACACTAATGCCTTTATCAAAGCGAGAAGTGAATGGAAGATTATACATTGAAGAAGTGGGAGTCGACCTTGAACTTTGTGTTCATGCCCATAGACACGATGTAGATCTTCTCATCGAAGCTTCTTTTAAAATTAATTATTCCCTTGGTATAAGTTCATCTTATATCTGGGATCGCGCCTTTTTCAATCGTGGTTCCGACCATGTTCTCCTTTAAATACCAATTCTCGTGCAAGTTTAAGCACTTGTCTTCTGCAGAGCAATACCCCAGTCCAACCTCTATTTTGATCTGTCGTCCAGTATTACCCCCTGGTATCTCGAGATTATCATGGAACTGCATAACTTCTTATGAGTTCTTCATCAAGTGCTACGTTCCCACTGATTCCAATTTTTCACGGGCTCTGAATTACTAAACACTCAAAGACACCAATAACTGAACCGAGTCCACACTACGGTTCAACAACCTTCGGTAAGCTTCTATAAGTACGAGTTTGTACCCGATCACATCATTCCTAGCCTGGTCGGCTATATCATTAACATGCTAAATTTTAACTGTGCTACCGGGTCCTTCTCCTCGGAGCACAAAATTCGACGGTGAGCTAATCTTACAATCGATCTTCCTCGTCATACCGTTGGTCCTTGGACAGCAAGCTTGATTTCGAGTTTGTGTCCTACCCATGGTTCCAATAACCTTTCGCTTCATTATTCCTTTGACTTGATGTCATCACTGATTGATTACATCTTCATGAAATCTCTCGACAAATGCGTCGTGATCATCATCAACCTTATGAGCTCTTCCAGGATATCAATTGAGTTCATGATGAGAAATACCATCCTTGCACCTGATGATTTGTGTTACCTTTGACCACTTATTTGCCTTCCGTTCAACACAAACTTTTCGTGTTTTGATGTTATACCTTGAGATCCCTACTATCCAGCATTTGTTCTTTCTTACCTTGGAGTATTACCATCTTTTAGTATCAAGGATGTTGTGAGGACTGCTCCACCTCTTAAAGAGTTCTTGGTATAGTGATACTACTCACCATCACCACTCTTTCATGGTCCTCGTGTTGATTCCAACCGGGGTACCAACAAGTGAACGGTGCTGTTTGGATCCTGCACTTCTAGCAACCCTATTGCTTTGAAGTTAATAGTCGGCCGTTCATTCTTAGTCTATTGATTATTGAATCACCATTCCGACATTGGTCGTGCAACCCAACCCGTATTTCGGGCGCACCGTTCAACCAATGTTTAATTATGTATGTTTTCCTCGAGCATATCCCATTTTATTGTTTAATCTGACAGATGTTATCCCCTTATCCACATAATTGTGGAGATCCATCTTTTGGATACCTCGTTGAATTATCGCTAAGTCCATCAGCCACCTCATCATCCTCTCCTTGGGTTAACGATGAACTCTTGTTAACGGAAATCACTTCTTAGTTCATTTCCCGAGAATCTTACAGTGTCATCCCGTCAATTTGTGTTGCACCTTTCTTCTCAGGCATCCTGAGCCTGAGGTATCCTGACACCCATCATATCTGAATCTCCATCAGATATGATGGTTGGGCATATTTCCAAGAGTTATAACATTGGTCTATGTATGACCTGGTAAGGTGATGACATGCCTAGCACCCCCCGGCGGAGGACCTATTATTATAGTTTCCTTTCTGGCAAGGTTAACCATTCCTCCATGAGGAAATTGTAAGACTTACTCTATAAGTTATTCCCGATGGATCCTTTGTGTTCCCAAAGTCTGACCTTTGCTCGAAGACCATGTCGATGCTATCTCGAAGCATGTTTATGGTACTCTGATTTTCAACAAGTACATTTGAAGCCCAATGCTAAATGTTTCCTGCCCAATTATCCAAACACCGTTGTATGGGTATTGTCATGAAATTTTGTCTCCCCTACCTAAATGGTTTCTACTTTCTATCCCGTCGTGGATATCTTGCTCTACTTGACCTTGGGAAGGGTATACCCCTGGTATATGTGTCAAACACAATTTCCTTTCCATTGTCCTGTCTGATCTGATGATCACATTTTCCTTTCCATTGATTTATTTAACCTTCCTTGTGATCCATACGATCTAAGTAGTAATATTCTTCTGCTTATGTATACACCTTGGTGTACAACCGTGTCAGTAAGACCCTGTTGAAATTGTCGATAGCATTCCGGTCACCACCGATGGACGAGAACTTTGCCTATTGGTCCGCCTCGTTCAACGAGCAGGAAAATGGTTCTCTTCGTCCCTCGCCCTTGGTACCGACATTGTTGTCGACATAACTGATAGGCTACCCTCTGACATGTCTTGCTATCATGACCGTGCAAGATGTCAACGTCCTTCCTACTTTTAACCCACATGGTGGGACCATAACCCACAGTTCCACAGGATCGAAACCTGACTCTTCTGTACACCCCCTGTTCCCAAAGTTATTCCTCTCGCGTGGACTCGTATGTAATTCATGAGCCACCTTCCGATGAGATCACCAATTCTGGCATCGGAAATAATAATTATTCCGTTGCTTGGAACCCCTTTCACCTTATGTCTAGGCATTGAACGATTGCCTAGGCGCTTGAAACTTCTATTTTGCACCTTCTTACCTTGCTCTCGATATTGTCTTAAATTTCAATTCGAGAGTTACTTTCTGCCACCTTCCTCGTTGTTTTCTACCAGATAGTCTACCCTGCAGAGGTCCATTCTTCCGATATACCCCCTTAATCTCTCGTTAGTATGATGAAGACTCCGAAGGAAGGATGGCCACTTCATCATGATGACCTAAAGCAGAAAAATGGATACATCAACAAAAAGGATCAACCTCTTTGAAAGGGCAGCCAAGACCGAGAAGACTCGTTAGGTTTTTCGCTACCAACACCTTTCCCCCCCTTACTCCACCGCTTAAATCTCGGGACGAGATTTCTTGTAGTGGAGGAGAATTGTGACGCCCGGATAATTAGGCTACAGTAAACCTCCATTAATGATGCCACGTCACCACGGTTACTGTTGCTAATCTCGCGTTAGTTCGAAACCGATTCAAATTCAAATTCAAAAGAAAAGCAAACAACAAAAGTTTTCAAAAAATTAAAACTAAAATGTTCGGGTTGTTTCAAATAAATCTTAAGCAATTATGGTGGAGAAACCAAGCTTTTATAAAATGCTTAAATGAGCTATAAGGATTTAAACAGTAGCAAAAACAATTAATTAAATGCCTTTTACAATTAATAAATTACTAAACTATTTTATTTTGTCACCAAACTTTTTGTGGCATTGGGGTATTTTGTAACACTAATTTAGGTACTACTTGTATATTTTATAAAACAAAATTATATAGAAAATAAAATAGAAAGCTAATAAAAAGAAAACAAATAAATACAAAAAAAAGAAACAAAACCTCCCCCTGGACCATTCGGCCCAGCTAGCCAGGCCGGCCACAGGCCCAACTGGGCCAAGGCCCACCACCGCTCACTTAACCCCCCACGCCCCCGAAAAACCCTAGCCCCCACGCACCACTCCCCCCCGTCGCCCCACTCGCTCCCCCACTTCCCCTCGATGGGATCTGGATCGGGGGCAGAGCCCGATCCCCTCGCCCCTCCACCCCCGACGCCGGCGCCCGGAGCTTCACCACCGGCCTGCCTCCTCTTCGCCGCATCGCCACCCCGCTGGAGGACGACCTCGTCGGCCTGCGTCGTTCTTGGTCGTCGTCTCCGACCACCGCCCCGAGCACCGCTGCCCAAACCCTACCGGCCCCGTGAGCTCACGCCTCCCTCCTCTCTGTCCGCTCCGCCTCACCCGTCCCCGCTCGTGCGCTGCCCTGCTCCGTGGCCTTGGCCACCCTCGCCGTGCAGGGGCCGAGCCCCTGTCGCTCCGGCCGCGCGACCTCTGCCCTCGCCCCGCCACTAGCCGGCGCCAGCCTTCCCCGCCCCCCCTGGTCAAGCTGTGGCCATGCCCCGGGGAGCGCACTTGCGCCCGCAGGCCTTCTCCTGCCCCGCCGGTCATCGCCGTCGACCCGTCGCCCCGGTGCCTCCCCGGCCTTGTCGACCCCGTCCGAGACCGCACACCCTCGCCCTCATTCTCCTTCCGCCGCGCTAGCTCGCCCCCCGGCCCCGCGGTCGCTGTTCCAGCTCGATCCGGCCTACCGCCCCCGCGCCTCACGCCGCCTGGCCGTGCCCTGGCTCTCCCCGCCGGCTGCCCTGGCCTCAGGCCTCGCCCCGCCGCTCCCTGCGAGCAAGCGCACGCACAGGCGCCCGTCCCCCCATCCCGGGTGGGCTCAGGCGCGTGCCCACAGCCCGTTACGCCCGCTAGGCCCCCTGGGTCTATGGCGAGGGGACCCCACCCCCCTGAAACGTTATTAAAATTAAAAAAGGCTTTAAAAAAAGTAAATAAATAAATAATTAAAATAATTAAAATATTAATTAATTAATTAACTTAATTAATTTGTAGTTAATAAACCTAATCATTTTAGTTAGACTAACTAAACCTGATTAGTTAGTCTTAGACAATGACAACCGGGTCCCACCATCAGATTGACCCAGTCAACTGCTGACGTCATGATGACGTCAGCGTGCACTATTCTGGATAATGTTAGAATTAATTAGTTAAATAAATTCTAAAAATTAATAAAATCTTTAGAAAATCATATCTTTTAATCCGTAACTCGGATTAAAATATTTTCAACATGAAAGTTGCTCAGAACGACGAGACAAACCCGGATACGTAGCCCGTTCGTCCACCACACACCCCTAACATATCAAACCCGCAACTTTCCCCCCTCCGGTTCATCTGTCAGAAAACACGAAACACCGGGAATACTTTCCCAGATGTTTTTCCCCCTTCACCGGTATCACCTACTACCGCGTTAGGGCACACCAAACACCGCGTATTGCCTTGTTATATTTTGTGATGCTTTGTTTGCTCTGTATTCATTATTTCTTCCCCCTCTTCTCTCCGGTAGACTACGAGACCGACGCTGCTGCTGACCAGTTCGACTACGGAGTTGACGACCCCTCTCTCTTGCCAGAGCAACCAGGCAAGCCCCCCCCCTTGATCACCAGATATCGCCCATTCTACTCTATACTGCTTGCATTAGAGTAGTGTAGCATGTTACTGCTTTCCGTTATACCTATCCTGATGCATAGCCTGTCCTTGTTACTACTGTTGGTACCTTTACCTTCAATCCTATATGCTTAGTATAGGATGCTAGTATTTTTCATCTGTGGCCCTACATTCTTGTCCGTCTGCTGTGCTATACTATTGGGCCGAGATCACTCGGGAGGTGATCTCGGGTATATACTATATACTTATACATGATACATGTGGAGACTAAGTCGGGTCGGCTGGTGGAGCACCCACGAGTGGATCTTTGTGGCGGAGCGACAGGGCAGGTTGAGACCGCCTAGGAGAGAGGTGGGCCTGGCCCTGTTCGGCGTTCGCGGATACTTAACACGCTTAACGAGATATTGGTATTTGATCTGAGTTGGTTACGAGCCTATACGCACTAACGATCTACGCGGGAGTAGTTATGGGTATCCCGGCGTCGTGGTATCAGCCGACTGAGTGGCGCGCGCCGGATTGGACTGGAACGCCACTAGGCTAGGTCTGCTTCCGGCCGCGTACGCAACGTGCAGGTGTGCTCAGGGCGATGGGCCCAGACCCCTGCGCGCTTAGGTTTAGACCGGCGTGCTGGCCTCTCCATTGAGCCTAGGTGGGGCTGCGATGTGTTGATCTTCCGCGGCCGGGCATGACCCAGGAAAGTGTGTCCGGTCAAATGGGATCAAGCGTGCTGGGTAAGTTGGTGCACCCCTGCAGGGATGTTAATCTATTAGAATAGCCGTGATCTTCGGTAACAGGATGACTTGGAGTTGTACCTTGACCTTATGACAACTAGAACCGAATACTTAATAAAACACACCCTTCCAAGTTCCACAGACAACCCGGTGATCGCTTTTCCACAGGGCGACGAGGGGAGGATCGCTGGGTAGGATTATGCTATGCGATGCTACTTGGAGATGCTACTTGGAGATGCTACTTGGAGGACTTCAATCTACTCTCTTCTACATGCTGCAAGACGGAGGCTGCCAGAAGCATAGTCTTCGACAGGATTAGCTATCCCCCTCTTATTCTGGCATTCTGCAGTTCAGTCCACCGATATGGCCCTTTACACATATACCCATGCATATGTAGTGTAGCTCCTTGCTTGCGAGTACTTTGGATGAGTACTCACGGTTGCTTTCTCCCCCGTTTTCCCCTCTTTCCCTCCTACCTGGTTGTCGCAACCAGATGCTGGAGGCCTGGAGCCAGACGCCACCGTTCGACGATGATTCCTACTACAATGGAGGTGCCTACTACTACGTGCAGGCTGCTGACGACGACCATGAGTAGTTTAGGAGGATCCCAGGCAGGAGGCCTGCGCCTCTTTCGATCTGTATCCCAGTTTGTGCTAGCCTTCTTAAGGCAAACTTGTTTAACTTATGTCTGTACTCAGATATTGTTGCTTCCGCTGGCTCGTCTATGATCGAGCACTTGTATTCAAGCCCTCGAGCCCCCTGGCTTGTATTATGATGCTTGTATGACTTATTTATGTTTTAGAGTTGTGTTGTGATATCTTCCCGTGAGTCCGTGATCTTGATCGTACACATTTGCGTGCATGATTAGTGTACGATTGATCTCGGGGGCGTCACACCCACACACCTACATAAACAAATAATGAACTCACAACCAACGCAATAAAGGGGTTGTCAATCCCTTCACAGCCACTTCCGAAAGTGAGATCTGATAGAGATAGTATGATAAGATAAATATATTTTTCGTATTTTATAATATAGATTGGAAAAGTAAAGATGCAAATAAAAGTAGATTGAAAGCTTATATGATAAGAGATAGACCCGGGGGCCATAGGTTTCTCTAGTGGCTTCTCTCAAGATAGCATCAGTATTACGGTGGGTGAACAAATTACTGTCGAGCAATTGATAGAAAAGCAAATAATTATGAGATTATCTAGGCATGATCATGTATATAGGCATCACATCCGCGACAAGTAGACCGACTCGTACCTGCATCTACTACTATTACTCCACACATCGACCGCTATCCAGCATGCATCTAGAGTATTAAGTTCATAAGAACAGAGTAACACATTAAGAAAGATGACATGATGTAGAGGGATAAACTCAAGCAATATGATATAAACCCCATCTTTTTATCCTCGATGGCAACAATACAATACATGCCTTGCTGCCCCTGCTGTCACTGGGAAAGGACATCGCAAGATTGAACCCAAAGCTAAGCACTTCTCCCATGACAAGAAAAGATCAATCTAGTAGGCCAAACCAAATTGATAATTCGAAGAGACTTGCAAAGATAACTCAATCATACATAAAAGAATTCAGAGGAGATTCAAATATTTCTCATAGATAAACTTGATCATAAACCCACAATTCATCGGATCTCGACAAACACACCGCAAAAAGAGTTACATCAAATAGATCTCCACAAGAGAGGGGGAGAACATGGTATTGAGATCCAAAAAGAGAGAACAAGCCATCTAGCTAATAACTATGGACCCGAAGGTCTGTGGTAAACTACTCGGAAGGGCTATGGTGTTGATGTAGAAGCCCTCCATGGTCGATTCCCCCTCCGGCGGAGCGTCGGCGAAGGCTCCAAGATGGGATCTTGCAGGTACAGAAGGTTACGGCGGTGGAAATTGTTTTTCGTTGGCTCTCTGGATGTTTTTGGGGTATGTGGGTATATATAGGAGGAAGAAGTACGTCGGTGGTCGCCCGAGGGGCCCAGGAGATAGGGGGGCGCGCCCTCCACCCTCATGGCCGCCTCGGCTGCTTCTTGGCTTGCACTCCAAGTCCTCTGGATCATGTTCGTTCCAAAAATCACGCTCCCGAAGGTTTCATTCCGTTTGGACTCCGTTTGATATTCCTTTTCTTCAAAATACTGAAATAGGCAAAAAAACAGCAATACGGGTTGGGCCTCCGGTTAGTAGGTTAGTCCCAAAAATGATATAAATGTGTGAAATAAAGGACATAAACATCCAAAAGGGGTAATATAATAGCACGGAACAATAAAAAATTATAGATACGTTGGAGACGTATCAAGCATCCCCAAGCTTAATTCCTGCTCCTCCTCAAGTAGGTAAATGATAAAAACAGAATTTTTGATGTGGAATGCTACCTAGCATATTTCTCATTGTAATTTCCTTTATTGTGGCATGATTGTTCAGATCCAAATGATTCAAGGTAAAAGCTTATAAAACATAAAAAATAATAATGCTTCGAAGCATACTAACAAATAATCATGTCCTATGAAAATAGCATAGCCAAAGAAAGCTTATGCCTACAAAATCATATAGTTACGCCATGCTTCATTTTCATTACACAAAATACTCCCATCATGAACAACCCCAATGACGAGCCGAGCAATTGGTAACACGCTTCAGCTTTTTCAACTCTTACGCAATACATGTGCGCAAGCCATGTACATAACACTATGGTGGTATATGGTGGTGGTTGTGAGGACAAAAAGGGAGAAGATAGTCTCACATCAACTAGGCGTATCAACGGGATATGGAGATGCCCATCAATAGATATCAATGTGAGGGAGTAGGGATTGCCATGCAACGGATGCACTAGAGCTATAAATATATGAAAGCTCAATAAAAGAAACTAAGTGGGTGTGCATCTAACTTGCTTGCTCACGAAGACCTAGGGCATTTTGAGGAAGCCCATCATTGGAATATAAAAGACAAGTTCTATAATGAAAAATTCCCACTTAGTATATGAAAGTGACAACATAGGAGACTCTCTATCATGAAGATCATGGTGCTACTTTGAAGCACAGGTGTGGTAAAAAGGGTAGTAACATTGTCCCTTCTCTCTTTTTCTCTCATTTTTTCTTTCTTTTTTTCTCTTTTTTTCTTTTCTCTCTTTTTTTCTTTGGCCTTTCTTTTTCTTCTTTTTGGCCTTTCTCTTTTTTTTGTAAAGTTCGAAGTCTCACCCCGACTTGTGGGGGAATCATAGTCTTCATCATCCTTTCCTCACTGGGACAATGCTCTAATAATGAAGATCATCACACTTTTATTGATTTACAACTCAAAAATTACAACTCAAAGCTAGAACAAGATATGACTCTATATGAATGCCTCCGGCGGTATACCAGGATATGCAATGAATCAAGAGTGACATGTATGAAATTATGAAGGTGGCCTTGCCATAAATACGATGTCAACTACATGATCATGCAAAGAGCAATATGACAATGATGAAGCGTGTCATAATAAACGGAACGGTGGAAAGTTGCATGGCAATATATCTCGGAATGGCTATGGAAATGCCATAATAGGTAGGTATGGTGGCTGTTTTGAGGAAGGTAAATAATGGTTGCATGATACCGTCAAAAGTTGCGCGGCATAATAGAGGCTAGCAAAGTGGGAGGGTGAGTGTGCGTATATCCATGGACTCACATTAGTCATGAAGAACTCATATACTTATTGCAAAAGTCTACTTAGCCCTCAAAGCAAAGTACTACTACGCATGCCCCTAGAGGGATAGATTGGTAGGAAAAGACCATCGCTCATCCCCGACTGCCACTCATAAGGAAGACAATCAAAAGAGCACCTCATGCAACAAATTTGTCACACAACTTTTACCATATGTGCATGCTACGGTACTTGCAAACTTCAACACAAGTATTTCTCAATTTAATAATTACCCACTAGCATGACTCTAACATTACTACCTCTATATGTCAAAACAATTATCAAGCATCAAATTGATCCTAGTGGTTTATGCACTTTCTATGATAGTTTTTATTATACACAACTTGGATGCTCATCATTCTAGGACCAAATTTATAACCATAGCAAATACCATGCTGTTCTAAAAGACTCTCAAAATAATATAAGTGAAGCATGAGAGATCAACAACTTCTTCAAAATTAAGCCACCGCCGTGCTCTAAAAGATATAAGTGAAGCACTAGAGCAAATACTATCTAGCTCAAAACATATAAGTGAAGCACATAGAGTATTCTAGCAAATTCTAATAAAGTGGGCTTCTCCCAAAAGGTGTGTACAGCAAGGATGATTGTGTTAACCTAAAAAGCAAAGACTAATATCATACACGACGCTCCAAGCAAAACACAAATCATGTGACGAATAAAAATATAGCTCCAAGTAAAGTTACCAATGAACAAAGACGAAAGAGGGGATGCCTTCCCGGGGCATCCCCAAGCTTAGGATTTTGGCTATTCTTGAATATATTGGGGTTCCATGGGCATCCCCAAGCTTAGTCTTTTGCCACTCCTTATTCCATAGTCCATCAAATCTTTACCCAAAACTTGAAAACTTCACAACACAAAACTCGACAGGAAATCTTATAAGCTCCGTTAGTGAAAGAAAACAAAACCACCACATAAGTTACTTTAATGAACTCATTCTTTATTTAAATTGATGTTAAACCTACTGTATTACAAGTTCTCTATGGTTTATACTACTTAATACTAGCCATAGATGCATCAAAATAAGCAAACAACACTCGAAAAGCAGAATCTGTCAAAAACAAAACAGTCTGTAGTAATGTGTAACTAACGCAAATTTCTGGAAGTCTAAAAATTCTACCAAAATAGGAAGTCTTGGCAAAATTGTCTATTGATCAGAAGCAAAAAGAATCAACGCAAAATAGCATTTATGTGATTTAACAAAACTAATTTCGTTCGCGCAAAGTTTCTGTTTTTCAGCAGAATCAAATCGACTATCACCATAGGTTATCCTATAGGTTCTACTTGGCACAAACACTAATTAAAACAAAAAATACATCTAAACAGAAGTTAGATGCAAAATTTATTACTAAACGGAAACAAAACAAAAAACACAAATAAAATTGGGTTGCGTCCCAACCAGCGCTATCGTTTAATGCCCCTAGCTAGGCATAAAAGCGAAGATTGATCTAAGTAGTGCCATCTTTGGCACTCAATTCATAAGTAGCTCGCATGATAGATTCATAAGGTAATTTAACTTTCTTTCTTGGAAAGTGCTCCATGCCCTTCCTTATTGGAAATTGGAATGTAATATTCCCTTCCTTCATATCAATAATCGCGCCAATCGTTCTAAGGAAAGGTCTACCAAGAATAATAGGGCAAGAAAGATTGCAATCTATATCAAGAACGATAAAATCTACGGCACCAAATTTCTATTTGCAACAATGAGAACATCATTGATCCTTCCCATTGGCTTTTTAATGGTGGAGTCCGCAAGGTGCAAATTTAAAGAACAATCATCAAGATCATGGAAACCTAGAATATCACATAAAGTTTTCGGAATCGTGGAAACACTAGCACCCAAATCACACAAAGCAAAACACTCATGATCTTTAATTTTAATCTTTATAGTAGGTTCCCACTCATCATTAAGTTTTCTAGGTATAGAAACTTCCAAATTAAGTTTTTCATCATAAGATTGCATCAAGGCATCAACGATATGTTTGGTAAAAGCTTTATTTTAACTATAAGCATGAGGAGAATTAACAACGGATTGCAACAAGGAAATACAACCTTCTAAAGAACAATTATCATAATCAAATTTCTTGAAATCCAAGATAGTGGGTTCAATACTATCTAAAGTCATGACATCTCCAATCCCACTTTTACCAAATTTAGCATCAAGACCTAAAAACTTCGAATTATTGGGACGCCTTCTAACTAAAGTTGACTCATCTCCAGTCCCATTATTATAAGGATTCATATTGCAAAACAAAGATCTAATAGGGGACACATCAATAACTTTAAGATCTTCATCATTATTTTCACGGAAACTAGAAGAACACGCCTTTACAAAGCAATCTTTCTTAGCACGCAATCTAGCGGTTCTTTCCTTGCACTCATCAATGGAAATTATCATGGCTTTGAGAGACTCATTGATATCATGATTAGGAGGAGTAGATCTAAGTTTAAGAGAATCAACATCAAGCGAAAGTCTATCAACGTTCCTAGCCAAATCATCAACTTTGAGCAATTTTTCTTCAAGCAAGGCATTAAAATTCTTTTGAGAAATCATAAATTCTTTCACACTATTCTCAAAATCAGAGGGCATCTTCTTAAGATTACCATAAGAATTATTGTAGGAATTTCCATAATTATTAGAGGAATTACTAGGGAACGGTCTAGGATTAAAGTTTCCTCTATAAGCATTGTTTCCAAAACTATTCCTACCAAAAAATTCACACCCATAGATTCATTATTATTCTCAATCAAAGTAGACTAAGGCATATAATTGGGATCAAGAGGAGCATTCTTAGTAGCAAACAATTTCATAAGCTCATCCATCTTTCCACTCAAAACATTAATTTCTTCTATAGCATGCACTTTTTTACTAGAAGATCTTTCGGTGTGCCATTGAGAATAATTAGCCATAATATTATCAAGAAGTTTTGTAGCATCTCCTAAAGTGATTTCCATAAACGTGCCTCCAGCGGTCAAATCTAAAAGATTTCTAGAAGCAAAGTTCAAACCGGCATAAATTTTTTGTATGATCATCCATAAATTCAAACCATGAGTAGGGTAATTGCGAATCATCAATTTCATTCTTTTCCAAGATTGGACAACATGCTCATGATCAAGTTGTTTAAAATTCATAATATCGTTCCTAAGAGTGATAATCTTAGCTAGAGGAAAATATTTAGAGATAAAAGCATCTTTGCACTTGTTCCAAGAATCAATACTATTTTTAGGCAAAGACGAAAACCAAACTTTAGCACGATCTCTAAGTGAAAACAGAAATAACTTCAATTTAACAATATAATTATCCATAACTTTCTTCTTTTGCTTACCACACAAATCAACAAAGTTGTTTAGATGGGTAGTGGCATCTTCACTAGGAAGGCCGGCGAATTGATCTTTCATAACAAGATTCAGCAAAGCAGTATTGATTTCACAAGACTCAACATCATTAAGAGGAGCTATCGGAGTACTAAGGAAATAATTATTATTGGTATTGGAGAAATCACACAACTTGGTATTATCTTGCGCCATGGCGACAAGTAATCCAACACACAAGCAAACAGAAAAAGGCAAGTGAAAAAGAGAGGAGATTGGGAAAGAGAGGGCGAATAAAACGGCAAGGGTGAAGTGGGGAGAGGAAAACGAGAGGAAAATGGAAATTAATATAAATGCGAGGGAGATGAGTTTGTGATGGGTACTTGGTATGTATTGACTTGAGCGAACACTTCCCTGACAACGGCGCCAGAAATCCTTCTTGCTATGTCTTGAACTTGCGTTGGTTTTCCTTGAAGAGGAAAGGGTGATGCAGTAATAGTAACGTAAGTATTTCCCTCAGTTTTTGAGAACCAAGGTATCAATCCAGTAGGAGGCTCCTCAAAAGTCCCACGCACCTACACAAACAAACAAAGAACTCACAACCAACGCAATAAAGAGGTTGACAATCCCTTCACGGCCACTTGCGAAACTGAGATCTGATAGAGATAGTATGATAAGATAAATATATTTTTGGTATTTTATAATATAGGTTGGAAAAGTAAAGATGCAAATAAAAGTATTGAAAGCTTATATGATAAGAGATAGACCCGGGGGCCATAGGTTTCACTAGTGGCTTCTCTCAAGATAGCCTAAGTATTACGGTGGGTGAACAAATTACTGTAGAACAATTGATAGAAAAGAGAATAATTATGATATTATCTAGGCATGATCATGTATATAGGCATCACATCCGCGACAAGTAGACCGACTCCTGCCTGCATCTACTACTATTACTCCACACATAAACCGCTATCCAGCATGCATCTAGAGTATTCAGTTCATAAGAACAGAGTAACACATTAAGAAAGATGACATTATGTAGAGGGATAAACTCAAGCAATATGATATAAATCCCATCTTTTTATCCTCGATGGCAACAATACAATACGTGCCTTGCTGCCCCTGCTGTCACTGGGAAAGGACACCGCAAGATTGAACCCAAAGCTAAGCACTTCTCCCATGGCAAGAAAGATCAATCTAGTAGGCCAAACCAAACTGATAATTCGAAGAGACTTGCAAAGATAACTCAATCATACATAAAAGAATTCAGAGGAGATTCAAATATTCCTCATAGATAAACTTGATCATAAACCCACAATTCATCGGATCTCGACAAACACACTGCAAAAAGAGTTACATCGAATAGATCTCCACAAGAGAGGGGGAGAACATGGTATTGAGATCCAAAAAGAGAGAAGAAGCCATCTAACTAATAACTATAGTCCCAAAGGTCTGTGGTAAACTACTCACAACTCATCGGAAGGGCTATGGTGTTGATGTAGAAGCCCTCCATGGTCGATTCCCCCTCCGGCGGAGCACCGACGAAGGCTCCAAGATGGGATCTCGTGGATACAGAAGGTTACAACGGTGGAAATTGTTTTTCGTTGGCTCTCTAGATGTTTTCGAGGTACGTGGGTATATATAGGAGGAAGAAGTACGTCGGTGGTTGCCAGAGGGGCCCACGAGATAGGGGGGCATGCCCAGGGGGTGGGCGTGCCCTCCACCCTCGTGGCCGCCTTGGCTGCTTCTTGGCTTGCACTCCAAGTCCTCTGGATCACGTTCGTTCCAAAATCACGCTCCCAAAGGTTTCATTCCATTTGGAATCCGTTTGATATTTCTTTTCTTCGAAATACTGAAATAGGCAAAAAAACAGCAATACAGGCTAGGCCTCCGGTTAGTAGGTTAGTCCCAAAAATGATATAAATGTGTAAAATAAAGCCCATAAACATCCAAAAGGGGTAATATAATAGCATGGAACAATAAAAAATTATAGATACGTTGGAGACGTATCAGTAACATACCGATGACAAAGGGAACAACTTATGTTGTTATGCGGTTTGACAGATAAAGATCTTCGTATAATATGTAGGAGCCAATATGAGCATCAAGATTCCGCTATTGGTTATTGACCGGAGACGTTTCTCTATCATGTCTACATAGTTCTCGAACCCATAGGGTCCGCACGCTTAACGTTCGGTGACGATTGGTAATATGAGTTTATGTGTTTTGATGTACCAAAGGTAGTTCGGAGTCCCGGGAGAGATCGGGGACATGAGGAGGTGTTTAGAAATGGTCGAGACATAAAGATCGATATATTGGATGACTATATTCGGACATCGGAAAGGTTCCGAGTGATTCGGGTATTTATCGGAGTACCAGAGAGTTACGGGAATTCGTCGGGGAGTATATGGGCCTTATTGGGCTTTAGGGGGGAGAGAGAGGGGCTGCCTAGGGCAGGCCGCGTGCCCCCAAGGCCTAGTCTAAATTGGACTAGGGGAGGGGCGGTGCCCCCTCCTTCCTTCCCTTCTCTCTTCCCCTTCCTTCTCTCCTAGTCCTACTACTTGGAAGGGGGGGAATCCTACTCCCGGTGGGAGTAGGACTCCCCTTGGGGTGCGCCTAGGAGGGCCGGCCCCTCTCCCTCCTCCACTCCTTTCAATACAGGGGAGGGGGCACCCCATAGACGCACAAGTTGATCATTGATCTTTTAGCCGTGTGCGGTGCCCCCCTCCATCATAATCCACCTCGGTCATATCGTAGCAGTGCTTAGGCGAAGCCCTGCGTCGGTAGCTTCATCAACACCGTCATCACGCCGTCGTGCTGACGGAACTCTCCCTCGAAGCTCTACTGGATCGTGAGTTCGTGGGACGTCACCGAGCTAAACGTGTGCAGATCGCGGAGGTGCCGTATGTTCGGTACTAGGATCGGTCGATCATGAAGACGTACGACTACATCAACCGCGTTGTCATAACGCTTCCGCTTACGCTCTACGAGGGTACGTGGACAACACTCTTCCCTCTCGTTGCTATGCATAACCATGATCTTGCGTGTGCGTAAGAATTTTTTTGAAATTACTATGTTACCCAACAGTGGTATCAGAGCCAGGTTTATGCATAGATGTTAAATGCACGAGTAGAACACAAGTGAGTTGTGGGCGATACAAGTCATTCTGCTTACCAGCATGTCATACTTTGATTCAGCGGTATTGTTGTTTGAAGTGGTCCGGACCGAAATTATGCGTATGCTTACGCGAGACTAGTTCTACCGACGTGCTTTGCACATAGGTGGCTGCCGGGTGCCGTTTTCTCCAACTTTAGTTGAATCGAGTGTGGCTACGCCCGGTCCTTGTTGAAGGTTAAAACAACACTAACTTGATGAAATATCGTTGTGGTTTTGATGCGTAGGTAAGAACAGTTCTTGCTAAGCCCGTAGCAGCCACGTAAAACTTGCAACAACAAAGTAGAGGACGTCTAACTTGTTTTTGCAGGGCATGTTGTGATGTGATATGGTCAAGACGTGATGAGATATAAGTTGTTGTATGAGATAATCATGTTTTGTTGAAGTTATTGGCAACTGGTAGAAGCCTTATGGTTGTCGCTTTATTGCATAAGATGCAAGCGCCAAATAATTGCTTTACTTTGTCGCTATGCGATAGCAATAGTTGCAAGAGCAATAGTCGGCGAGACAACCATGTGACGACACATTGATATAGATCAAGATAATGGAGATCATGGTGTCATGCCGGTGATGATGGAGATCATTACGATGCTTCGGAGATGGAGATCAAAGGCACAAGATGATGATGGCCATATCATATCACTTATATTGATTTCATGTGATGTTTATCCTTTATGCATCTTATTTTGCTTTGATTGACAGTAGCATTATAAGATGATCTCTCACTAAATTTGAATGTACAAGTGTTCTCCCTAAGTATGCACCATTGCCAAAGTTCGTTGTGCCGAGACACCACGTGATGATCGGGTGTGATAAGCTCAATGTTCACCTACAACGGGTGCAAGCCAGTTTTGCACACGCAAAAATACTCGGGTTAAACTTGACGAGCCTAGCATATGCAGATATGGCCGCGGAACACTGTGACCAAAAGGTCGAACGTGAATCATATAATATATATGATCAACATAGTGATGTTCACCATTGAAAACTACTCCATCTCACGTGCTGATCGGTTTTGGTTTAGTTGATTTGGATCTCGTGATCACTTAGATGATTAGAGGGATGTCTATCTAAGTGCGAGTTCTTAAGTAATATGATTAATTGAACTTTAATTTATCATGAACTTAGTCCTAATAGTATTTTGCAAATAATGTTGTAGATCAATAGCTCGCGTTATTGCTTCCCTATGTTTTATATGTGTTCCTAGAGAAAACTAAGTTGAAAGATGATAGTAGCAATGATGCGGACTGGGTCCGTGATCTGAGGTTTATCCTCATTGCTGCACAGAAGAATTATGTCCTTGATGCACCTCTAGGTGATAGACCTATTGCAGGAGCAGATGCAGACGTTATGAATGTTTGGCTAGATCAAATATGATGACTACTTGATAGTTTAGTGCACCATGCTTAACGGCTTAGAATCGGGACTTCAAAGATGTTCTGAACATCATGGACCATATGACATGTTCCAGGAGTTGAAGTTAATATTCCAAGCAAATACCCGAGTTGAGAGATATGAAGTCTCCAACAAGTTCTATAGCTAAAAGATGGAGGAGAATAGCTCAAGCAGTGAGCATGTGCTCAGATTGTCTGGGTACTACAATCGCTTGAATCAAGTGGGAGCTAATCTTCCAGATAAGATAGTGAGTGACAGAGTTCTCTAGTCACCATCACCAAGTTAGTAGAACTTCGTGCTGAACTATAGTATGCAAGGGATGATGAAAACGATTCCCGAGCTTTTCATGATGATGAAATCGATCAAGGTAGAAATCAAGAAAAAGCATCAAGTGTTCATGATTAACAAGACCACTAGTTTCAAGAAAAGGGCAAAGGGAAAGAAAGGGAACTTCATGTAGAATGACAAGCAAGTTGTCACTTTTGTGAAGAAGCCCAAAGCTAGACTAAAGCCTGAAACTGAGTGCTTCTACTGCAAAGGAAATGGTCACTGAAAGCGGAAATGTCCTGAATATTTGGTGGATAAGAAGGATGGGAAAGTGAACAAGGGTATATTTGATATACAGGTTATTTATGTGTACCTTACTAATGTTTATAGTAGCCCCTGGGTATTTGATACTTGTTCGGTTGCTAAAAATTAGTAAGTCGAAACAGGAGTTACAGAATAAATAGAGACTAGTTGAGGGTGAAGTGATGATGTGTGTTGGAAGTGGTTCCAAGATTGATATGATCATCATCACACACTCCCTATACTTTCGAGATTAGTGTTAAACATAAATAAATGTTATTTGACATTTGCGTTGAGCATGAATATGATTTGATCACGTTTATTTCAATATGGTTATTAATTTAAAGTCAGAGAATAATTGTTGTTGTGTTTACATGAATAAAACCTTCGATGGTCATACACCCAATAAAAATAGTTTGTTGGATCTCAATCGTAGTGATACACATATTCATAATATTGATGTCAAAAGATGCAAAGTTGATTGTGATAGTGCAACTTATTTGTGGCACTGCCGTTTGGGTCATATCAGTGTAAAGCGCATGAGAAACTCCATAAAGATGGATTTTTGGAATCACTTGGTTATGAATCATTTGATGCTTGAGAACCGTGCCTTTTGGGCAAGATGACTAAAACTCCGTTCTCCGGAACGATGGAACGAGCTACTGACTTGTTGGAAATAATACATATGTATGCTATCCAATGAGTGTTGATGCTCGTGGTGGGTATCGTTATTTTCCGACCTTCACAGATGATTTGAGCAGATATGAGTATATCTACTTAATGAAGCACAAGTCTGAAAAGTTCAAAGAATTTGAGAGTGAAGTGGAGAATCATCGTAACAAGAAAATAAACTTTCTACAATGTGATCATAGAGTAGAATATTTGAGTTACGAGTTTGGCCTTCATTTAAAAACAATGTGGAATAGTTTCACAACCCACGCCACATGGAACACCACAGCGTAATAGTGTGTTCGAACATTGTAACCACACTTTATTGGATATGGTGCGATCTATGATGTATCTTACTAATTTGCCACTATTGTTTTGGGGTTATGCATTAGAGACAACTGCATTCACTTTAAATAGGGCACCATCAAAATCCGTTGAGACGCCGCCTTATAAACTGTGGTTTGGCAAGAAACCAAAGTTGTCGTTTCTTAAAGTTTGGGGCTGCAATGCTTATGTGGAAAAGTTTCAACCTGATAAGCTCGAACCCAAATCGGAGAAGTGCGTCTTCATAGAATACCCAAAGGAAACTGTTGGGTACACCTTCTATCATAGATCCGAAGGCAAGATATTCGTTGCTAAGATGGATCCTTTCTAGAGAAGGAGTTTCTCGCGAAAGAAGTGAGTGGGAGGAAAGTAGAGCTTGATAAGGCAATTGTACCTTCTCCCGAATTGGAAAGTAGTTCATCACAAAAATCAGTTCCAGTGATTCCTACACCAATTAGTGAGGCAACTAATGAAGATGATCATGAAACTTCAGATTAAGTTACTACAGAACCTCGTAGGTCTTCCAAAGTACAGTCATCACGAGAGTGGTACGGTAATCCTGTTGTGGAAGTCATGTTACTAGACCATGATGAACCTACGAACTATGAGGAAGCGACGATGAGCCCAGATTCCGCGAAATGGCTTAAAGGCCATGAAATCTGAGATGGGATCCATGTATGAGAACAAAGTGTGGACTTTGGTGGACTTGCCCGATGATCAGCAAACCATAGAAAATAAATGGATATTCAAGAGGAAGACATACGCTGATAGTAGTGTTACTATCTGCAAAGCTCGACTTGTCACAAAAGGTTTTTTGACAAGTTCAAGGTATTGAATACGATGAGATATTCTCACTCGTATCGATGCTTAAGTCTGTCCGAATCATGTTAGCAATTGCCACATTTTATGAAATCTGGCAAATGGATGTCAAAACTGCATTCCTTAATGGATTTATTAAAGAAGAGTTGTATATGATGCTAACAAAGTGTGCAAGCTCTAGCGATCCATTCATGGGCTGGTGCAAGCCTCTCGGAGTTGAAATATACGCTTTGATGAGTTGATCAAAGAATATGGTTTTATATAGACTTTTGGAGAAGCCTGTATTTATAGGAAAGTGAGTGGGAGCACTACAGCCTTTTTGATAAGTATATGTGAATGACATATTGTTGATCAGAAATAATGTAGAATTTTCTGGAAAGCATAAAGGAGTGTTTGAAAGGAGTTTTTCAAAGAAAGACCTTGATGAAGCTACTTACACATTGAGCATCAAGATCTATAGAGATAGATCAAGACGCTTGATAAGATTTTTCAATGAGTACATACCTTGATAAGATTTTGAAGTAGTTCAAAATGGAACAGTCAAAGAAGGAGTTCTTGCCTATGTTGCAAGGTGTGAAGTTGAGTAAGACTCAAAACCCGACCATGGCAGAAAATAGAAAGAGAATGAAAAGTCATTCCCTATGCCTCAATCATAGGTTCTATAAAGTATGCTATACTATGTACCAGACCTATTGTATACCTTGCTCTGAGTTTGGCAAGGGAGTACAATTTTGATCTATGAGTAGATCACTGGACAACGGTCAAGAATATCCTTAGTGAGGACTAAGGAAATGTTTCTCGATTATGGAGGTGATAAAAGAGTTCATCGTAAAGAGTTACATCGGTGCAAGCTTGTACACCGATCCAGATGACTCTAAGTCTCAATCTGGATACATATTGAAAGTGGGAGCAATTAGCTAGAGTAGCTCCGTGCAGAGCATTGTAGACATAGAATATTTCAAAATACATACGACTCTGAATGTGACAGACCCGTTGAATAAACTTCTCTCACGAGCAAAACATGATCATACCTTAGTACTCTATGGGTGTTAATCACATACATATGTGAATATTGGTGTTACATCACATGGTGATGTGAACTAGATTATTGACTCTAGTGCAAGTGGGAGACTGAAGGAAATATGCCCTAGAGGCAATAATAAAGTTGTTATTTATATTTCCTTATATCATGATAAATGTTTATTATTCATGCTAGAATTGTATTAACCGGAAACTTAGTACATGTGTGAATACGTAGACAGACATAATGTCACTAGCATGCCTCTACTTGACTAGCTCGTTGAATCAAAGATGCTTAAGTTTCCTAGCCATAGACATGAGTTGTCATTTGATTAACGGGACCACATCATTGGAGAATGATGTGATTGACTTGACCCATTCCGTTAGCTTAGCACTTGATCGTTTAGTTTGTTTCTATTGCTTTCTTCATGACTTATACATGTTCATATGATTATGAGATTAGTCAACTCCCGAATACCGGAGGAACACTTTGTGTTCTACCAAATGTCAGAACGTAACTGGGTGATTATAAAGGTGCTCGACAAGTGTCTCCGATGGTGTTTGTTGAGTTGGCATAGATCGAGATTAGGATTTGTCACTCCGATTGTCGGAGAGGTATCTTTGGGCCCTCTCGGTAATGCACATCATTATAAGCCTTGCAAGCAATGTGACTAATGAGTTAGTTACAGGATGATGAATTACGGAATGAGTAAAGAGACTTGCCGGTAACGAGATTGAACTAGGTATTGAGATAGCGACGATCGAATCTCGGGCAAGTAACATACCGATGACAAAGGGAAGAACGTATGTTGTTATGCGGTTTGACCGATAAAGATCTTCGTAGAATATGTACGAGCCAATATGAGCATCCATGTTCCGTTATTGGTTATTGAGCAGAGACATGTCTCGGTCATATCTACATAGTTCTCGAACTCGTAGGGTCCGCACGCTTAACGTTCGGAGACGATCGACAATATGAGTTTATGTATTTTGATGTACGGAAGGTAGTTCGGAGTCTCGGATGAGATCGGGGACATGACGAGGAGTCTCGAAATGGTCGAGATGTAAAGATCGATATATTGGACGACTATATTCGGACATAGGAAAGGTTCCGAGTGATTCAGGTATTTATCGGAGTACCGGAGAGTTACGGAAATTCGCCGAGGAGTATATGGGCCTTATTGGGCTTTAGGGGAGAGAGAGGGGCTGCCTAGGGCAGGCCACACGCCCCCCAAGGGCTAGTCCGAATTGGACTAGGGGGAGTGGCGGCGCCCCCTCCTTCTCTTCTCTCTTCTCTTTCCTTCTCTCCTACTCCTACTACTTGGAAGGGGGGGGAATCCTACTCCCTGTTGGAGTAGGACTCCCCTTGGGGCGCGCCTAGGAGGGCCGGCCCGTCCCCCTCCTCCACTCCTTTATATACAGGGGAGGGGGCACCCCATAGACAGACAAGTTGATCATTGATCTTTTAGCCGTGTGCGGTGCCCCCCTCCACCATAATCCACCTCGGTCATATCATAGCGGAGCTTAGGCGAAGCCCTGCGTCGATACCTTCATCAACACCGTCATCACGCCGTCGTGCTGACGAAACTCTCCCTCGAAGCTCCACTGGATCATGAGTTCGTGGGACGTCACCGAGCTGAACGTGTGCAAATCGTGGAGGTGCCGTATTTTCGGTACTAGGATCAGTCGATCGTGAAGACGTATGACTACATCAACCACGTTGTCATAACGCTTCCGCTTACGGTCTACGAGGGTACGTGGACAACACTCTTCCCTCTCATTGCTATGCATAACCAAGATCTTGCGTGTGCATAGGATTTTTTGAAATTACTATGTTACCCAACAAATACCCCATTGTCACCACGGGTATTCATATGCAATAAATATATCAAGTGCTCTCAAACGCATAAAAGTATTCAATCCGATAAAATGAAATCTCAAAGGGAAAACTTAATTCATCACAACAAGATAGAGAGGGAGAAACACCACATGATCCAAGTATATTAACAAAGACCGCGATACATCAAGATCGTGCCATCAAGAACAAGAGAGAGAGAGAGAGAGAGAGAGAGAGAGAGAGAGATTAAACACATAGCTACTGGTACAAACTCTCAGCCCCGAGGGTGGACTACCCCCTCCTCATCATGGAGACCATAGGGATGATGAAGATGGCCTCCGATGATGATTTCCCCCTCAGACAGAGTGCCTGAACGGGCTCCCAATTGTTTTTTCATGGCTAGAGAGGCTTGTGGTGGTGGCACTTCTGATCTAGCGTTGTTTTTGTTTTTTTTGGCATATTTGGAAATTTATAGGGCGAAGAGGCGGTGCGGGAGGCCACTGAGGTGGGCACAACCCACCAGGGTGCGCTTGGACCTCCAGGCGCGCCCAGGTGGGTTGTGCCACCCTCGGGTCACCCCTATAGTACTTCTTTGGCCCATGTTGTTGCCTCTGCTACATAAAACTTCTGCAAAAAGTTATGCTGTGTTTGGACTCCGTTTGGTGCTGATATTCTGCGAAGTAAAAAACAAGCAAAACACAACAACTGGCACTGGGCACTATGTCAATAGGTTAGTCCCAAAAAATTATATAAAGTTGCTATAAAATGATTGTAAAACACCCAAGAATGATAACATAACAGCATGGAACAATAAAAAATTATAGATACATTGGAGACGTATCAGTCATCCACCACAACGCTCATTAGATTTTTCTTCATTTAATTAGCAAGAACTCTTGCCTAGAAAGATCCCTCGTCATAATGGCATTCATTAAGCACATGCAAGGCAATGCTAGATTTGCTTTGATTGTGCTTAGAAATGTTTGAAAAACGTTACATCACTCTATGAGTTAGTCATACCTTGCCAAATGTTTCCGTCTAAAATTTGATAAAAATTAAGGTTACCGTACATCCTGCCATCTAAAGTTTTAATATATAATTGCTATTATGGAACATAGATGATATACCTGTTTGTTCCTATTATGGAACCTAACCTTTGTTGATACTAATATTCATGAAAATAAACTCCAAACACTAGACTAGCTAAGTTCACTGTCATAAATTATGATACTTCTTAACACTAGGTAGTATTATGTGTGCAGAGTATGACATATGTGATCCGTAGTTATAAATTTCACAATTGTCGGTGTCAAAATTGGCAGACCTCAGGGTAGGGGTCCCGAGATATGGATCTGAGATTGATGGGGAACAAGGGACGATGAACACGGTGTTTACCCAGGTTTGGGCCCTCTCGAAGAGGTAATACCATATGTCCTGCTTGATTATATTGGATGTATAGTACGGTTACATAGTAGATCTACCTCGAGATCAGCATGAGCTAAACCCTAAGTTATGAGGTGATGGATGTCGCCCTACCTCTAAAGACTACAGCCCTTGGTTTATATAGACACCGATAGGGTTAGGGTTACCGAGGATTGATTACAATGAAGGGTTAAGAGATAGTGCCTATCCTTGACTTGGAGGGCACACCATGAATTCATAGATCTTCTGTCAGTATGCGGCTTCGCCAGTCCATCCCATAATCGATGGGCCGATGCCCTGAGGACCCCTTAACCCATGACTCCCTCAGTAGCCCTCGAACTTGCCTCCAACACTAAGGCTTGTGTCCGGCATCCGCTCACCCAACAATATTCGGCTTGCGAGGCGATTTCCCCGGTGTGCTTTGCTCATGTTCAGAGTCAAGTGATGTCCGGAACCCGAAACGGCCGTTTTACTTAACCACGAAGGAAAAAACTTGTTCGAGTGTAAACACTGCCTTCGTCTGACAACGTTTTCTGGAAGAGTCGCATCCGACCATGACGCCAACTGGTTAGTATTTCTCAAAGCACGGCTCGATGCCTACGCCATGTATATCATGTCTCATCAAAGTGGAGATCATGCCCCACCCTTAGGGGATATGATCAATGACCTTGATTGCCCACCCCGCACATAACGTTGCGAGCATATCGGGAAGTGGAGAAGCCAACGGCATGAAAAAATGAACTCGTGGCTTATCATCAGCCTATAAAGGGGGTGTGCTACAATAGCCAACATCCCACGCCTTCTTCCACCTTCCGCTCATGCAGATCTTCAAAACTCCAACTCCCCTTTTCTCTGCTTCCACAGAAAATCCCACCTGCCTCCTCAAGCCATGTCCGGATCCGGGGCTAACGGGAAGTGGGATGCCTCCATTGTCACTGATAGCAACATCCTGAAGCTGAAGCGGGCTGGATACTTGTTGGCCGACATTGTCGATCGGGCCCCTGAAGCAGGCCAGATCGTTCACACGCCCAGGCTGGGTGAAAGGGTTGTATTCCTCCCCCATTTCCTTAGGGGGCTTGGATTTCCCCCGCACCCCTTTGTGCGGGGCTTAATGTTCTTTTACGGGCTACATTTTCACGATCTAGCCACTGATACGTCTCCAACGTATCTATAATTTTTGATTGTTCCATGCTATTATATTACCCGTTTTGGATGTTTATGGGCTTTACTTTACACTTTTATATCATTTTTGGGACTAACCTACTAACCGGAGGCCGAGCCTGAATTGCTGTTTTTTTGCCTATTTCAGTGCTTCGAATAAAAGGAATATCAAACGGAGTCCAAACGGGATGAAACCTTCGGGAGCGATCTTTTTGGAACAAATGCCAACCAGGAGACTTGGAGTGGATGTCAAGCAACGAATGAGGCGGCCACGAGGGTGCCCGGCGCGCCCCCTGGGGGTGGGCGCGTGAAAGTGCAACTATCCCTAGGTGGTTTTGGTAATTCCTAACAACATATAGCTCATTGAGTTAATGCTATTTCAAGATAAATATTTCATGAAACCTCAATGATTGGCATGGCATGGATGAGAAAAGTGGAACCCTCAAAATACTAAGGGCAAAAGGATTGGCTCAAGCTCAAAGCTCAAGAATCTAGATTTTCCATTTTAGTGATCCAAGATCACATTGAGTCTATAGGAAAAGCCAATACTATCAAGGAGGGATGAGGTGTTGCTTAATGAGGCTCTTTCTCAAAATGCTTAGTGATATGCTCCAAAGCCCTCAACTACTTTCTCACATCCACATATGACCTAAACCAAAAGTCAAACTCGGCCCCACCGATTCTTTCTATCCGGCGCCACCAGATGTCATAGCCACTGCCACAAACCCTAGGCAAATCGGTCTCACCGATAGGGTTCTCGGTCTCACCGAGATGGGATTACAATCTCTCTGTTTCCCTTCATAACCTTTTGGTCCCACCGAGATGAGCGATCGATCCCACCGAGATTGCAATGTAAACTCTCTGTTTCCCTTTCGTAACATTTCGTTCTCACCGGAATGAGCGCATCGGTCCCATCGAGTTTGCCTTACCAACTCTCTGGTTAGCTTATTACGAAAATCCTCTCACCGAGTTTGTGTAATCGGTCTCACTGAGATTATGTTATGCCCTACCCCTAACCATATCAATCCTACCGAGTTGCATGTCGGTCCCACCGAAAATCCTAATGGTCACTAAATTTGCTGAATCAGTCCGACCGAGTTTCTCAATTTGGTCCCACTGAGATTGGCAAGTTGTGTGTAACGGTTAGATTTTGTGTGGAGGCTATATATACCCCCCCACCTCCTCTTCATTCGTGGAGAGAGCCATCAGAATGAATCTACACTTCCAACTTACTTTTTATGAGAGAGAACCACCTGCACTTGTGTTGAGGCCAAGATATTACATTCCTACCATATGAATATTGATCTCTAGCCTTCCCCAAGTTCCTTTCCACTCAAACCTTCTTTCCACCAAATCCAAATCCTGTGAGAGAGAGTTGAGTGTTGGGGAGACTATCATTTGAAGCACAAGAGCAAAGAGTTCATTATCAACACACCATTTGTTACTTCTTAGAGAGTGGTGTCTCCTAGATTGGCTAGGTGTCACTTGGGAGCCTCCGACAAGATTGTGGAGTTGAACCAAGGAGTTTGTACAGGCAAGGAGATCGCCTACTTCGTGAAGATCTACCGCTAGTGAGGCAAGTCCTTCGTGGGCGACGGCTATGGTGGGATAGACAAGGTTGCTTCTTCGTGGACCCTTCGTGGGTGGAGCCCTCCATGGACTCGCGCGGCTGTTACCCTTCGTGGGTTGAAGTCTCCATCAACGTGGATCTACGATAGCACCACCTATCGGAACCACGACAAAAACATCCGTGTCTCCTATTGTGTTTGTCAAACCCTTCCCTTTACATTCTTGCAAGTTGCATGCTTTACTTTCCGCTGCTCATATACTCTGTGCATGCTAGCTTGAATTGTGTTAAGATTGCTTGACTTGTCCAAAGTTGCTAAAATCTGCCAAGAACTAAAATTGGGAAAAGGACAAGTTTTTATTTAGTCAAGTAGTCTAATCACCCGCCCTCTAGACATACTTTCGATCCTACAGCGCGCCCCCACCCTCGTGGGCCCCTCGAGCGTCAACCGACCTACTTCTTCCTCCTATATATACTCCCGTACCCTGAAAACATCAGAAGCGACCACAAAAACCTAAGTCCAGCGCCGCAACCTTCTATTTCCGCGAGATCCCATCTTAGAGCCTCCGCCGGCGCTCCGCCGGAGGGGAATCGACCATGGAGGGCCTCTACATCATATCCAAGGCCTCTCCTATGAGTTGTGAGTAGTTTACCACAGACCTTCGGGTCCATAGTTATTAGCTAGATGGCTTCTTCTATCTCTTTGAATCTTAATACAAAGTTCTCCTCGATCTTCTTGGAGATTTATTCGATGTAACTATTTTTGCGGTGTGTTTGTCGAGATCCGATGAATTGTGGATTTATGATCAAGTTTATCTATGAGAAATAATTGAATCTTCTCTGAATTATTTTATGTGTGATTGGTTATCTTTGCAAGTCTCTTCGAATTATCAGTTTGGTTTGGCATACTAGATTGATCTTTCTTGCAATGGGAGAAGTGCTTAGCTTTGGGTTCAATCTTGCGGTGTCCATTCCCAGTGACTACAGGGGCAGCAAGGCACGTATTGTATTGTTGCCATCGAGGATAAAAAATGGGGTTTATATCATATTGCATGAGTTTATCCCTTACATCATGTCATCTTTCTTAATGCGTTAATCTATTCTTCATGAACTTAATACTCTAGATGCAGGCAGGAGTCAGTCGATGTGTGGAGTAATAGTAGTAGATGCAGAATCGTTGCGATCTACTTGTCACGGACGTGGTGCCTATATACATGATCATGCCTAGATAATCTCATAACTATGCTCTTTTCTATCAATTGCTCGACAGTAATTTGTTCACCCACCGTAATACTTATGCTATCTTGAAAGAAGCCACTAGTGAAACCTATGGCCCCCGGGTCTATCTTTTATCATATAAGTTTTCATCTATCTTTTATTTGCATCTTTTACTTTACAATCTATATCATAAAAATACCAAAAATATTTATCTTATCATGTTATCTCTATCAAATCTCACTTTCGCAAGTGGTCGTGAAGGGATTGACAACCCCTTTATTACGTTGGTTGCGAAGTTCTTGTTTATTTGTGTAGGTGCGTGGGACTTTTGAGGAGCCTCCTACTCGATTGATACCTTGGTTCTCAAAAACTGAGGGAAATACTTACGCTACTTTGCTGCATCACCCTTTCCTCTTCAAGGAAACCAACGCAAGATCAAGACATAGCAGCCGCCAACTCCCTCCTCCACATCTCGTCCTTTATTATTTTCTGCGAGGCTCTCCTCCGAGTCGAACCACACTTCGGCCTATGGCTAAAGGTGCTCAACATCAAGCCCTAGGTGGTTGGCGGGGAACATGCGGACTGCGGCGGGGCCATGGTCAGGAAACTAACGCGGGTCTCGTGGCTGGAGGGCAAGTTCATCGACACCATTAAGGTGTGGCAAAAGGAATGGTTTTACATCACCGAGTCAATGGGAGCCGTCCGCATTCAGATCCGGACCCCCTACTAGGCTGGCCTCGTGGACCACCAAGATGCCGGATTGCGGGTCCATTGATGACTTAAAGGTGCTGCAGAAGTGCGTCGTCGGCGTAATGGGGATTGGTGCGAAGCTAGTTAATGTGATCCAGATCATGCTCAAGCGTCGACTCCTCCCCTGTCAGGAGAGGGCCAAACCAATGTGGGAGTATGACCCCGAAGATCCGGCCAGCGTGCAACATCTCTTTGACACAACCCACAAGAAAGTGTGGGGTCTGCTATTCAAGCCATAGAAGGAGTGGCCGGTCGAGGGGGAGGACATCGGCCTCGACGTTACGAACCCTCCGAAGAAATACTGACTGCAGAGTGTGTTTAGAGGCAACATGTTCGCCTTGCTAACATGAGTCTAGTGCTCCGCAGGCGTCTTCGCCGAACTTTCGAAGAATGTGGCAGCCACATCGGAGCACTATGCCACTCGCGAGGAGGACTCCTAGCAATGGCTCTTCTGGTCAGAGTTTTCGGCTTCCGAGTGTCCTCCCCTCCTCAGCAACCAAATGAAGCAACTGATGGAGATGCACTGGATGTCTGAGCTAGCCGTGAAGGACCTCTGTGTCAATCTGTGGCCCACCGAGCCGATTCCGGACATCTAACTTCGGCCTTGTGCAGAAGCTGCGGGAGGCGCCACTCTGGGTTGATGCCATGAAGCGCTCAACGTGCCTTGATGGGGCGAGGCTTGTGTTCGCGAAGACCATGGTGCATTGGCCGAAGATTAATCCGATGGACATGGCCACTAGTCCTTCGCCCAAGGGAAAGGAGCATAGCCGCCCGAGCAATACTTTGCACAGGTGATGAATGGCGCGCGGACGATAGAGGGCTAGTGTTTGAAATATGTAATGCTTGAATAACTATGTTAAGTTTTTATCAATTGGACCATATGCTGTATGATGCGTCCACCAGACTTATTTGTCTTGTCCTAATTTAATTTTGACTCCTATGTGGCTGTATGTTTATTCGGAAAGCTACCAGTCGTCGGCTTCAGCCCCTAGGTGAATATCATGAGGGGTGTGTTGTCTCCGAACTAGTACTCTTAGCCAACATCTTGGTACTCGGAGGAGGTAGCGTGTGAGTGAAACTAGGAAATCGGACTATTCGGTTTTATTGCTTTCACTTAGCCTTAGGAGCTTGATGGTGGGGGCTAAGGACTACCCCCCAGAGTTTTGTGATGTACTGGGGGGTCAATACCTACCCCTTAACGATCACATGGTTTGCGTTAAAGCAAACCCTTCGTGTGACACGGTGAAATCAGCAATGATTTTTAGAGTCAAACCTCATCATCAGATCGCTATCCAGTTCGCGCTTACTATGCCGGTCAGTTTTTAGCTTTCTCCTCCTAGGGTATTTGATCTAGCAAGACGGAAGTACAATCGCAGGGGTTCTCCCTTTGCCCTCTTAGCCGAATGTGTGGAACATAAGGGGCAAGCACAAGAGCCGGGCAACCCAACTATTGACCTGAGACATAGTTCAGAACTGATGCATATAGTGCAATATCCAAGAAGCCGAACACTCAGCAGAAAGCGGTCTCGGACTTTAGGACATGGAACTGACGTGGAAGTTGAGCTTTTGGTTAGTTAACTGATCATGTTTTTATGTTGGGGTGTTCGAAGAGTGAGAGGAGAAGTGGGAAGGAGGAGACAATAGCAAAATGCGGATATCCGAACACCATAAAGGGCGTTTTTATTACTTCACATAGGCTCAAGACATCTATCCATACAATTCGAGCTGCCAACGCATTATTTGTAAAAAAAACTTTTACAGAGTAAAGGTTTACGCAGGGCCTTGATGCATGGATCGAAGCCTCATCTGTGCCTTTGCTTTTGAGAGGTGGGGTTGGGACCTTTGATGAAACATTAAGGGGCGGGGGTCCTGCTGATGAAGCTTTACACTGAAGGAGGGGGACGTCCAGAAGTGGCCCTCGGATTGTCCGAAGGCAAGGCAATTTTGAAATTTGGGTTAGCCGAATACATGCTTTGGATCCATTGATAAAGGCCCCCTTGCTGCCCATGGTATTTTAAGTGCGAAACTGTGCTGATGGGGCACATGCAGCGCGAAGGTTCTGGGCGTGCCATGGGACGCGCATCCCTATTTGCGATGAACGCATGTGAGTTCCCATGATAGGGAACAGGTTCAGGCCCGTTTACTGTTGCCGCCGGCCTTTACGGCATGCCGGTATCGGGACCCATACGGGTCGGTGAGGGAGTCCTGTATAAGGGGGTATCCGGACAGCCAGACTATATACTTTGTTCGGACTATTGGACCGTGAAGATACAAGACTCAAGACTTCATCCCGTGTCTGAATGGGACTCTCCTTTGTGTGGAAGACAAGCTTGGCGATTTGGATGTTAGATCTCCTTCTTTGTAACCGACTCTGTGTAACCCTAGCCTCCTCCGGTGTCAATATAAGCCGGAGGGTTTAGTCCATAGTACAAGAACAATCATAATCATAGGCTAGCTTCTAGGGTTTAGCCTCTATGATCTCGTGGTAGATCAACTCTTGTAATACTCATATCATCAAGATCAATCAAGCAGGAAGTAGGGTATTACCTCCATCGAGAGGGCTTGAACCTGGGTAAAACATCGTGTCCCCTGCCTCATGTTACCATTAGCCTTAGACGCACAGTTCGGGACCCCCTACCCGAGATCCGCCGGTTTTGACACCGACATTGGTGCTTTCATTGGGAGTTCCTCTATGTCGTCGCAGCAAGGCTCGATGGCTCCTTTAAACATCAACAACAACGCGGTCCAGGGTGAGACTTTTCTCCCCGGACAGATCTTCGTGTTCGGCGGCTTCGCACTGTGGGCCAATTCGCTTGGCCATCTGGAGCAGATTGACAGCTACGCCCCTGGCCGTCAGGTCAGGTTCGGAAACTTGAACTACACGACCGATATCCGCGGAGACTTGATCTTCAACGGATTCAGGCCTATGCCAGGAGTGTCGAATAGTCACGACGAGCACGGCTTAGATCTGCTGTCAGACAATATTTGCGATATCGCACGTGTAGTAGCTCCGGACCTAAATTTGGGGCAGATCGCGTCGTCTGAGGTCGGGTGGATGGACCCCGCCCCGGATGCCGCATACTCATCGGTGATAGAGCCGAACACAAACTCCACCTCCAAGGAAATCTGTGTCACTGGACCCCCGGACTTGCGTCCGGCTATAGGCTCCGGACCGTACACACCCGGGACCATCGAATCCGATTGGGCTCTGGTAATGGAGTTCACCGCTGCGCATATCTTTCAGCACTCGCCCTTCGGCGACATGCTGAACTCATTAAGGTATCTCTCTTTGTCAGGAGACACTTGGTCGAACTATGTCCGACTCGAGTGGGAAGCAGGCGACGAGGAAATTCGTTACCCACCCACAACCCACTGCATTGCCACTGTCGATGATTTAACCGACGTGCTTGACTTCGACTCCGAAGAGATCGATGGTGTGGACGACGATGCAGGAGAAGAACAGGAACTACCGCCCACGGGGCGGTGGACAGTATATATATATAGATGGTGGAAACTCCCAAAGAAACCAATGGCGATGAGGCAATAGAGGATAACCCCTTAAGGAAGAAATCAAAGCATGGGCGTCATCGACGCCGCTCTAAGCCCCACCACAACAATACTGGCATAGGAGACGAAAATAATCCGGATGGTGCCAAAGATGAATACAATCCCGATCAGCCTGCCTTCGAGTAGGCCAGACAGGAAGATGGGCAGGTTAGCCCAGATGAACAGGCGATGGACGGATACTTGGAGGAGGACAACTACATGCCCCCCTCCGAAGATGAGGTGAGCCTCGGTGACGATGAATTCGGCGTGTCTGAGGATCCCGTAGAGAAGGAGCGTTTCAAGCGCCGGCTTGTGGCCACTGCAAGAAGCCTAAAAAAGAAGCAGCAGCAGCTCCAAGCTGATCAAGATCTGCTCACAGACAGATGGACCGAGGTCCTGGCAGCCGAGGAATACGGACTCAAGCGCCACACCAAAGGTTACCCAAAGCACAAGTTGCTACCTCAACTCGAGGAGGAGGTCCTAAAGCCCACACTACCAGCACAGGACGAGGCTGACCGGCCACCTCGTGGCTGGGATAAAACAGCGTATCAGCCCGAATACCAGCTCGCACCCCCACGCCAATACACTACGGCCCGGGGCAATAGGCAGGACCTGCGAGACATACTGGAAAACAAAGCAGGACAGCCAAGATCAATCTACGGATCGCGGGGGCACGCCCCAACACATGACGATGATCGTCATGCCGGATACACTATCAACAAGTCCGGCCGGGACGAACATAGCCGACCAGACTTATTCAAACGGCATCGTGACATAGCCCGGCATAGAGGCGCCGCACACCCCCTCTGCTTCACTGACGAAGTAATGGATCACGAATTTCCAGAAGGGTTTAAACCCATAAACATCGAATCATACGATGGCACAACAGACCCCGCGGTACGAATTGAAGATTCCCTTCTCCACATCCACATGGCCCGCGGTGACGATCTACATGCCATCAAGTATCTTCACCTTAAACTCAAAGGACCAGCCTGACACTGGCTGAATAGCCTGCCGGCAAATTCCATCGGTAGTTGGGAAAACCTGGAGGACGCGTTCCTCGACAACTTCCAAGGCACTTACGAGCGACCACCGGATGCTCATGACTTGAGTCACATTACCCAACAACCCGGAGAGTCAGCCAGGAAATTCTGGACTCGGTTCCTAACTAAAAAGAACCAAATTGTCGACTGTGCGGACGCCGAAGCCTTGGCGGCCTTTAAGCATAATATCTGCCACGAGTGGCTCGCCCAACACCTCGGCCAAGAAAAACCAAAGTCCATGGCGGCCCTCACGACACTCATGACCCGCTTTTGCGCAGGCGAGGACAGCTGGTTGGCTCGCAGTAGAACCACACCAAGAAACTCCGGCACTTCAGTTGACCGTGACAGTAACGGCAAGCCACGGCGCAACAGACATAAGCGTCGGAACAATGGCGATAATACCGAAGAAACGACAGTCAACGCCGGATTCAGTGGCTCAAAATCCGGTCAGCGGAAAAAGCCGTTCAAAAGAAACAATCCAGGATCGTCTAGTCTGGACCGCATACTTGATCTCTCGTGCCAAATTCACGGCACCCCTGATAAGCCAGCCAACGACACTAACAGAGATTGCTGGGTGTTCAAACAGGCTGGCAAGGTAAATGCTGAAAACAAGGACAAGGGGCTACACAACAACGATGATGAGGAGCCCCGGTGCCCGAACACTGGGGGACAGAAGAAATTTCCTCCCCAGGTGAAAATGGTAAACATGTTCTATGCCACCCACATTCCCAAATGGGAACGAAAGCGAGCACTAAGGGACGTATATGCGATGGAGCAAGTCGCCCCAAAGTTCAACCCATGGTCAGCCTGTCTGATCACTTTCGATCGTAGGGACCACCCTACCAGCATCCGTCATGGCGGTTCAGCCGCATTGGTCCATGACCCAATCATCGACGGATTCCACCTCACGCGAGTCCTTATGGACGGTGGCAGTAGCTTGAACCTGCTTTATCAGGACACAATGCAAAAAATGGGCATCGATCCTTCAAGGATTAGACCCACCAAAACCACATTTAAAGGTGTAATTCCAGGAGTAGAGGCTCGTTGTACAGGCTCCATAACACTGGAAGTGGTCTTCGGATCCCCGGATAACTTCCGAAGCGAGGAGTTAATCTTTGATATCGTCCCTTTCCGTAGTGGCTATCATGCACTGCTTGGACGAACCACATTTGCTCGATTCAATGCGGTACCACACTATGCATACCTCAAGCTCAAGATGCCAAGACCTTGCAGGGTTATAACAGTCAACGGAAACACAGACCACTCTCACCGTACAAAAGAGCACACTGCGGCCCTCGCGGCAGAAGTACAAAGCAGCCTTCTCCGGCAGACCGCCAATTCAGCGACAACAACCCCGAACACCGTCAAGCGAGTCCGGAGTACCCTACAACAGGATCGCCAGGCACGCCAAGAGCACAACCAGCAGTCCGGCCTCCGCCCCAGCCCCATTCAGGTAGCATTTGTGCCGCGCGTACACAATTACACACTCAAAATACCATGGGCATAGGCGGAGGCGCAACGGTGATGCGGTCCACAGTGCGGTTCAACCGCCACATACTTTAATAACCTTATTTCTCTTTCAGGACCCTACTTTCGGGCATCCCCTTTAGAGAACCGGATCATCGGACTTATCACAGGAGGGAAAACCAAGGAGGCAAAAGGCTTTGCGCACAAAGGGAATACCCAGGTGGTATTTGTCAATGACCGTTATACCTGTTTTGCATACCCGCATGCGGCCCGCCCTTGGATAGGACATGTCAAATAGTCCTATTTGCTTCTGCTTAACGCATTAATTGTACACATACGCTTGGACTTATTATTTAACAATGGGAAATAATATATAGCGTCAGCTTATTATTCCTATCTTCACATTTTCCCTAAAAATGTCTATTTAATATTGAATCCGTACACTTTGGTACGTTCAGTTTGCCAGGGGCTTCTTATGGTGCCCCATAATACGGCAAGGACGAACTGTATAGCATGACAGTTTCTGTGAAGGGAAGTGGGGAGATGGCCTCGGGCTCTGGCGATTCCGCGGGCGACTCCGCTGGCGTCCTTGCCGCTCCCGTTGCCCCGCCGTCGGAGCTCCCCCCCGCCCCCTCCCCGGCTGTCTCCTCCGCCGCGGCCCCGGCGCTGCCCCCCTCGTCGGGCGCTCCCTCCGCCGCCGCCCCTGCGCCTCGGTTTTGCTGGGTGGACTGCACGGAGGATGCTCCTTTCCCTCCTCCCTTGGCTTCCTCTGCCTCCTCGCCCCCCGTTCCGTCCGCCGGCGCTCTCTGCCTCACCAGCCGGGTAGCTCAGCCCCCCATGCGAGGGGTTCTGCTACAGGCAGGCGGGCGCCATCGTCGCCGCCTTCGGCTCCCCTGAGCCCGGCTAGGGCGGAGGCCCTCAAAGGCTGGGCCTTGGCTGGTAGGTCCCCGCGCCGCCGGAGCAGGTTCGCCTGGGGCGTGGCCGGCCGCTTCGACCAGGGCGCCGCCCGCTCCTCCTGGCGCCGCCCGACGGTGGAGGCCCGGCCGCCGCCCCTATCCTCCCCGTCGCCCTTCTCTCTCCTCCCCCTCCTCCCGACCCCGACCTTCCGCCCCTCCCTGTTTCGCCCGTTCATCGCCCACTTCGGGTCCTCTGGGCTCCAGGTGCGGGCCGGTCGGAGGGTCTCAGTACTCCTTGCTGCCCGTGCCGGACCTGTGCCGGCGGTGGAGCCGGCGGCCGGCCCTGGTAGGGTCCCCCCCCGTGCCCCCGCTCTCCCCCCATGCCTGGATCGGCCTGCGGGGTCGGCTGGGCTGCTGGGCCCCGGCCTACCTCGGCCGCTGGGCTCAGAGCGGCCCGCATGTGGTCCACCCATCTCCCATCCCCCGGTCCGGCCCAGTCCGGGCAGGCCGGATTCATGCCCTAGGCCCAGCTCCGGGGGTTTTCCCTCGATCTGGCTCCCTTGCGGCTTGCCTCTCCATCCTTCCTGCGCCGCCCCCTCGCCCGCCCCTCTTCGTGCACCCAGCACCGCCCTCGCGTCCCCGGCGGCCCTCTCCGTCCTCTCTCCGCCGCCCGCCCTACCGGCGCCCCCGTCCTCGTCCCCCTCCCCCCGCCTCCCCCACCTCCCCCCCCGCGGCTCCCAATGCCGCACGTCTGGGTGGATGATGCCCCCCGGGCCAAGAGGAAGGCTAGTGAGCTTCAGCGCGAGCCGTCCCGCCCTTCTCTGGACGCCCTCCGGCACGAGGAGGAGCTCCGGCGGGAGCTCCGCGAGCTCCGTGACAGCCGTCGCTCTCCCGCGCGCCGTGAGGACCGAGGCTGGTCCCGGTCGCCTCGGGCATCGTCGGGAGACTGGCGGTCTCGCCGGCGTTCCCCGTCGCCGCCCCCTCCCCGTGGTCGCTCTCCTTCCCCCTCCCGGTCGGCTCGCCCCAGCCCTCCCCCCCCCACCCCCGGGACGGGATCCTCCTTACCCTGGCACCGAGCCGCTATGTGCCACATCACGCCACGGCCCCGGGGGCATCGGCGCCGGCTCCTGCCCCTGGTGGAGGTCCCGGCCGCGGTCGGTCCGGGCCAGCCAAGAAGAAGAAGAGGCGTCGTGTTCGCGGCGCGCCGCCCGTGCCCCCTCCCTTGGTTCCAGGCACCTCCTCCACTCCCGGACATGTCTCCGGTCTCCCTCGCCCCCCTGCTTTAACTGTGGGGTGAGGGGGCACTCGCAAGTCAACTGCGTCAACCCCCAGTGCTGCTACCTCTACAAGGATCCCGGCCACCCCGCCCTCCTGTGCCCGGATAGGCCGGTGGTTTCGGAGCTCATGATGTATGGGCATGGGATTGAGGGGTTGGGTTTCTTCCACCTCGAGGTCCCCGATGCCCCTCCGCCGTCTCCCTCCCTTCAGGCGGTCGCCATGGTCGTCGATGGGGTGGCATCCCCGGAGATGATCGAGGCAGAGCTCAACCATCTCTACCGTCACCAGTGGGACTGGGTGGTCACCCCCACCGCCGGCCACATCTTCTCTGTCGTCTTCCCCGACTCCGTCAGCTACGGCTATGCGATGCATAGTGGCCGGATCACTCTCGCTCTCCACCAGCTGGTTGTCGAGATATCCGAGCCGGTTCTCGACGCCTAGGCCGTGGCTGTCCTCGACACCGCATGGATCCTCATCTCCGGCTTTCCTGATATTGCGCGGTCCGAGCCCGTCATCCGCCAGATGTCCCATCTCTTGGGCAAGGTGGTGGCGGTCGATGAGCTCTCTCTGCGCAAGGAGGTGGAGATCCGGGTCAAGGTCAAGTGTCTCGACTCCTCCAAGCTTCACACCTCCGTCCGCGTGTTCTTCAACGACCAGGGCTTCGACTTCAGGATCGCCCCCGAGCCTCCCAACCACGTTGGGCGTCCCCGCTCCTTCGACGCTGGCCTCCCCGGTGGCAACCTGGGGGCCGGTGGGGACTAACACGGCCGTCACCGCTCCCGCTGCCACCGCTCGGATGAGGATGGGGCGTCTGAGGGCTCCCCCTTCCCATCCCCCTCGCCCCCCTCCTGCCGTGGGGGGCAAGGGCCGCCTGGCCGCTCCCTGCCTTCCCCTTGGTGGCCCTCCGCTCTCTGCAGCGTCGCCCTCCGAGGGGAGCGACATCTCCAGTGTGGGATTGGTGGTTTGCCCGGCCTCCTCCCCACGCTCCCCCGCTTCGCTCCCCCGCTGTGCAGGACTCGGCGGTCCTGTACCTTGGCTTGCTCCCGGATATTCCGGCAGCGCCCGCGGTGTTGAGGTCGCTTCCTGTGGTGGACCTCCCCCTGGCCTCGCCGCCCCCGCCGCCCTCTCCCCACCTCGACCTGAGGCTCCGCCGCCCCCGTCGCCTCCGCGGGGTGCCTCTGCGGCTGACCCCGCGGCCGTCCCCATGCCGACCCTCCCGCCCGCTGCGTCGCCACCCCCAGCGCCACTCCTCCTCGGCTGCTTTGGGCAAGTTCAGCTGGCCTCTCCTGCGTCGACTCTGCATGGGGAGGGTGCGGCTCGGGTTCTCACTCCCACGGTGGCCCAGCCCCTTCCCCCCGCTCCGCCACCTATTCCTGCCGCGGTCGGTCGACCTCCTCCCCGGTGATTGCTTCTCGCCGGAGTGCGAGGCTGGATGCTGCTCACCCTGAGGGCAGCCCGGCTCTGCCCATCCCCAAGCGGGCAGAGCTCCGCGCTGCTGCTCGTAACCTGGAGCCAGGTACGCCCTCTGTCCCCCCTCTGCCTCGTCTTGCTTCTTCTCTACACTTGAGTCTATTCCTCTGGGCAACCTCGCCAAAGTGGCCTTCGACTCCGCGATCATTTTTAGAGGGGAAGCTGGCCCCCCTTTAGCCCATATCGCGGCCATCCGAGCTCGTGAGATTCTTGATGGGAAACTCGCGGAGGCCCGTGCGGCTCTCCTTTTTCCCCCGGCCGCCCCTTCTGGTGGGGCGACCCCCTCTCCGTCCGTGCCGTGGCTGACGGTGCCTTCCCCCTGCTGTCGGGGAGGAGATCCGTGGCCGTATTCGCTCCCGCTCGGCGGCTCTTCGTGCGCAAAGCGCTTCTCGTGTTTTGGGGTCAAGCAGCCCCCCAATGGCTCCTTAATGTGAGCTATATTCTGGAACATCCGCGGCTTCGGCCATGATGGTCGTCGCCGCCAACTTGTGGAGTACATGCGAGATGAGCACATTGACATAGTAGCAGTTCAAGAAACCATGCGACGCGATTTCTCGCTTCCTGAGCTTGACCGTTTGAGCTCCCACCTCTTTGCTTTGCACTGGCTCCCTTCTAGTGGGAGCACAGGTCACTCGGGTGGCATCCTTCGAGGTGTGAAGGATGCCACCTTAGAGGTGGGCAGCATGGGTAGGGGTGAATTCTTCGTCAGCATCGAGCTATTTGAGAGATCTCTCAACTTCAAGTGGGAGGTCATCATTGTCTACGGGCCTGCCGACCATAGTAGGTCGGTCGCTTTCCTTGAGGAGCTCCACCGGAAGATCTCAGCGGCCTCCCTCCCCGTGGTTGTGGGCGGCGACTTTAACTTGCTGCGAGTGGCGGAAGACAAGAGCAATGACAATGTGTGCTTTGCCCGGATGCAAATGTTTAATGACTTCATTGCTGACCTCGCCCTCCGGGAGATTGATAGGATTGGTTCCCGGTTCACTTGGACCAATCGGCAAGCCTCCCGACCCAGCCTGTCTTGGACAGGGTCTTAGTGTCCCCGAATTGGGACCTCCGCTGTTCCCTAGCCTCCCTCCGCGCCATCACTCGGATTGGCTCGGATCATGTCCCCCTGCTTCTTTCCTCCGCGGACGAGCGTCTGCCGATCCCCCTCGTATCCACTTTGAGACTTTCTGGCTCTCCCAGGCTGGATTTACTAATGCCATCTGCGCTCGATGGATCGAGGCTTGGGCCCACCCCCACCCTCGTCCCCCCTTGGCCATTGACGCGTAGCACTTCTATGCGAAACATGGCAGGCAGTTCATGAAGGGTTGGGGGGCCAATTTGGGCCGCGATGCCAGCGAGCGTAAGAAGGCGCTGCTGACCACGATTCAGGCTCTCGACCTTCGGGCTGACGCGGTTGGTCTCTCTCCGGACGAGTGGCTTTCCCGATATGACCTCGAAGACCAACTTTCCGTGATCTACACCGATGAGGCAGCCTATTGGCGCATTCGGGGCGCGCAGAGATGGGTCCTGAAGGGAGACGCAAATACAGCATACTTCCAGGCTATCGCCAATGGCTGCCGTAGACGCAACACCATCCCCCTTCTCTGGGATGGGGAGACTCTCCTTCAGGACCCTCGCGACATCCGGGCCCATGTCGATGGCTTCTATAGGTCCCTCTTTTCTGCCGCTCCTAGGAGCGGCATCTCTCTTGCCCCCGATTGTTGGGCTGGTTCCCAGCTGGTGTCCAATTTGGAGAACGAGGCCCTGTCGGCCCCCTTCTCTGAGCAGGACGTTTGGGAGGCCATCAAGGGCATGAATGCTTCCTCGGCGCCGGGACCGGATGGCCTCCCGGTCATATTTTTCTAGACCTTCTGGAATGTGATTAAACCTGAGGTCATGGCCATCTTCGATGAATTCTATGTTGGCTCAATTGACCTGGGTCGCCTCAACTACGGGATCATCTCTCTCATCCCCAAGGTCCCTGGGGCATCCGACATCCGCCAATTCCGCCCGATCATGGTGATTAATGTGATCTTCCGGATCCTGGCCAAAGGGTACGCCATAGGGTGACCCTGCTAGCGGACCGGGTGACCCACCCTAACCAGTCGGCCTTCATTAAGGGCCGATACATCCTGGATGGGGTCCTTGTCCTTCATGAAGTCCTTCATGAGGTCCGTGTCAAACGCCTTAAGGCGGTTTTTCTGAAGATTGATTTCCACAAGGCTTATGATTCTGTTAGTTGGACCTTTCTCAAGGAAGTCCTTCTTCGGAAGGGCTTCGATGACCGGTGGATCACTAGAGTCATGCAAATGGTCTCTTGCGGTCGCACGGCGGTTAACATCAACGGCGAGATTGGTCCTTTCTTCCCTACCCTTTATGGGGTTCGCCAAGGCGACCCCTTCTCCCCGTTCCTATTCAATATGGTAGTTGACGCTCTTGCCTCCATCCTCGATAAGGCAAAAGCCGCTGGCCACATTCGTGGGATTACCCCCCACCTTTCCGGGGGCTCTGGGATCTCCATCCTCCAGTATGATGACGACACGATCATCATAGTTGAAGGCTCGGAGTTGGACATCACCAACCTCAAGTTCCTCCTTCTCTGCTTCCAAAAGATGTCAGGCCTCAAGATCAACTTTGACAAGAGTGACGTTATGGTGACGAGATACTCCCCCTCTGAGTCTATGGCCATCGCCAACAGACTTAATTGCCGCCTGGGCTCTCTCCCCACCTCCTAGCTGGGGACACCCATTAGCGATTCGCGGCTCTCCGTCGCGGACTTGCGACCCTCCGTGGCTAAGCTCCAATCTCGGTGCGAGCCCTGGCAGGGGAGGTGGCTATCCAAGGCAGCCCGGACTATTCTCATCAACTCTTCCCTCTCCAGCCTCCTCTTGTTTCTTATGAGTTTCTACAGCCTCCACGAATCTCTCCACAACGAGATCGCCAAGATTCAGTCCCGATTCTGTTAGTTGGCGATCATGACAAGCAGAAGTACCACATGGTCAGCTGGCCCGACATTTGCAAGCCCAGGGAGCAAGGTGGCCTGGGCATCATGTGCTCTAAAAGGATGAATATTGCCCTTCTCTCCCGTTGGCTTTGGCGCATCACGAAAGGTCAAGGTGGCCTCTGGCTCGACATTATCCAGAATAAATACCTGCAGGGACAACCCCTTGCCTTCTGCCAGAAATCGGGCGGCTCTCAGTTCTGGCAGTCCATTGTCCAGCTTCTCCCGGTCCTCCGCATTGGAACCTCCATCTCGGTTTGATCGCTGGGTCGGAGACTCTCCCTTTGCGGCCCGCTTCCTTGCCCTCTTCTCTATCTCCGTCGACCCCATGATTTCTGTTGATAGGGCCCTTCTTGACTTAGGGCGCCTTGCTTTCCGTCGACCTTTTGGGCCTGCGGAATCCGCCGCCTGGCGTGAGTTGCTTGACTGCGTTGCTCTGCATGAGCCGTTGGTGGATGGCGTTCCTGACCTTGTGCGCTGGCGCCTGGAGCCGTCGGGCCAGTTCTCCACCAAGTCGCTTTACCTAGCCATTGTCCCTTCCTCCGCCCCCTCCCCCTATCGATGGTTTGGTCCATCCGCGTTCCCCTAAAGATCCGCATCTTCATGTGGCAGTGGATTCGCCGTCGGGTCCCATCTGGGGTGGAGGTCTGCAAGCGGAATGGCCCGGGTACTGGTATCTGCCCGCTCTGTGGTGTTCCTGAAGACTCGAACCACATCTTCTTCTCCTGCATCTCCGCCCAGTTCCTCTGGAGCTGCTTTCGCGCGGTGGTCGGTGGAAGTTGGTGCCACACCAATTTCCCGGACCTATTTGCTGAACTCCAGCTGTCCCACGTGACGGCTCGCCACATTAGGTGGCTTGAGGCTGGGGTTCTCGCTTGGACTCTATGGACCGTTTGCAATAAGCTTGTGATTCAGCTTACTCCCCTTCGACGGGCTACTGACGCTCTCTTCAAACTATCGGGTTTCTTGCAGCTTTGGCGGCCGCTTAGCCGCCCCCCCGGACCGTGACGCCATCTCAGCCTTCATCACCGACCTCCGTTCGATGGCCGTCCTCCTGTCGCCGCCGCCTCCTCCGCCTCCAGCGGATCCAGACTAGGCTCCCTACGTCTGGCGTGTGTTGTTTTATTTTTATTTTTTTGGGCTTGTTGAGCTGTGCCCTCAGCAGAACCTGTATACTGTGCCGTGAGACATGGGTGGGTGTGTGTGGACTTGCTTCTATTTGTATGCTCTATGGCGGTTTGCTTTATTTATAAAGCGGGGCGAAAGCCTTTTTTGGTATAATACGGCAAGACAAGTCTGAACACTTTCGACAGTGCGGCACCCCGAACTTATAGCATTATATGCATCAACTCCGGATCATGTCTTGGGTCAATAGTTGGGTTTGCCCAGCTCCCTTTTTTTGGTACCTTACGTTCCATTATATTGGCTAAGGTAGCACAGGGAGAACTACTGCGATTGTGTCCCGGTTCTTCCGGACGAGCACCTCAGTAGAGAAAGCCGAAAACTGACTGTCATGATGCGGCGAGAGATGGTCGTTGTTCGAGAGGTCTAAAATCCTTAAAGATTTTTTCCGCTTTAGGCAAGGTATCGGCCTTGTCCGATTTAGGCGTGTATAGCGCCCCAATTCGGCTTTCTGTATTCTAGGGGCTTCGCCGAAATTTAAAATTGTAGACTTCTATGGCTAAGTGAGAGTTATAAAGCCGCATAGTCCGATTGCCTTGTTCCCTGCGCCAAACACCTCCTTAAAGGACCAAAAATTTGGATAAAGAGTGTTTGGGTTTTCCACGAACACCCCAGTACTAGTTACATGGGGGCGGAAGCCGATGACTGGCCTACTTTCAGAATTTTATAAACAGCCGCACAGAAGGTAATATTTTAAATCAACAAAGCGCCATATAGCGCAAACAAATTCGTTTTCATATTACAAAGATGACATGAGTACATTCACTCAAAGATTATGTCCTTGGTACATTCATCGACCACGAGACGGGCGCCTTTCATAACGCCATCATAATATTTCTCGGGGTAGCGATGCGCCTTGCCCTCCGGCGGTCCATCCTTCACCAGCTTCTCTGCATCCAGCTTGGCCCAATGCATCTTCGCACGGGCAAAGGCCCGGCGGGCACCCTCAATACAAACGAATTGCTTGATAACTTCAAGCCGCGGACAGGCATTTACCATCCTCTTTATAAGGCCGAAGTAGCTGTAGTGCAGGGGCTCACTAGGCCACATCTGGACTATGAAGTCCTTCATGGCCACTTCGGCCGCCCTGTGGAGTTCAACCAATTGCTTCAGTTGGCCACTCAGAGGCATTGGGTGTTCAGCTCCAGCATACTGGGACCAGAACAACTTCTCCGTCGAGCTCCCCTGTTTGGCACGGTAGAACTCCCTAGCATCCGATATGCTGCGTGGCAGATCTGCGAATGCCCCTAGAGAGCTCTGAATTTAGGTAAATAAAAGAAATGTCTCCTCCACATGCTTGCTTTGCATAATGAATGCCTTACCCGCCACTATCTTCTTGGCCGCCTGGATTTCCTGTTGGGCCTTTTGGGCTTCGGCCTTGGCGTCTTTCGCGCTCTGAAGGGCCTTCGCAAGCTTAGACTCTTTCGTCTTGAAGTCACGCTCCAAGGACTCGAGCTTCTTGCCGAGCTCCTGGAGCTCTTGCTGTACCTCGCCCACCCTAGAATCTTGCTTTTCACGCTCAATACACTCCGTGGACGCCTTGTCTTCGGCCTCGGATAGCGCTTTCTTCAGGGCCGCCACTTCGGTCGTGGCCCCTATTATAAAATCATGACGCTTTTTGTTAGCGTCACCAATTTTTTCTCCTCTATATGACACATGAACGGGGTATCACTCACCTTTGTTCTCTTCGAGCTGCCTCTTCGTGAGGCTGAGCTCCTCTTCGGCCCGCTTCAGGTCCCGTTCGAGTCCGGCGACCTCTGCTGTGCGGGCAGTAGCGGCAAGCAGCACCGCCTGCTTATTCACATAGACACATACTATTTGATTCCTGTGGTTTAGAGTTGACCCTCCATTTGGCTTTTCTTTCCGAACACCAAACAGAGTCTCAGGGGCCACTGTCTATTAGGTGATAATTTCTCACACTTCTGATTACTTACCTCAAAGCCTGTCAAGAGGCTGGTGCAGGCTTCGGTCAATCTGCTTTTGGCGGACTGAACCTTCTGAATCACTGTACTCATAAGAGTACGGTGTTCTTCATCAATGGAAGCGCCGCGAAGCACTTCCAGCATACTATCCGACGCCTCTGGCGCGACAGAGGTCATCGGCACGGCCGGCTCGCCCTCCCTAGCGAGGGGCTGCCTACCCGAATCCAGAACCTTTGGAGGTTCCGGTGCAGTGTCCGGCTAGGAGCCCAACTTGCTGCGACACTCGTCAGCATAATCTATGGGGATCTTACCCCCCATGTGCTCGGCGTCTGGAATTCCGCCTTGCGGCGTCTCCAGAACCACCTCCCCCTTCTCTGGTACCCCTTGGGACAACACCTCCGTGTCATCCGCAGGCCGAGGGGAGGTGGCCGTCGGGAGTGAATTCATTGCTGAATCACTCAGAGACCCATCCGAAGAGGATACCTCGGGATGGGACCTGGCTGGACTGCATATACGCGTTCGATGTTATAACAAACTATGAAGTTAAGTCGCACGAAAAGTATCACAGAGTCCAGATACTTAGGATCTTGCCAGGGGCTTGCCCCTGGGCAGCCACTCCTCCTCGCTGTAAGCGGCTGTGGTGGAGTGATCCGAAAGGGACGTATTTCCCTTCTTTGGCGCCTTAGCCTCCCCCTGTGGGGCGGCTTTTCTTTTCTTCTCCTCCCCAATGCGGGGAGTGGAAATTTCCTCATATTTCCCCCCGTCTCCGCGGGAGGAATCTGCCTCGCCGTCCTCGGATGACGAGTCTATTACAGCCTTGCGCCGAGGACCCTTCCTGGTCCCCGTGGCCACCTTCTTAGACCCTTCGGCCTCCTCGGATGGGGCAGCCCTCTTCTTCTTCTCCTCCCCTTCATGAGAGGAGCGCGCCTCATCGCGTTCGGACGAGGCGTCCGGTGCGACCTTGCGCTGGAGACCCTTCCTGGTCCCCATGGCCTTCTTTTCGGCCTTCTTTTCCAGCACCTTGTGAGGCGCCAGAACTAGCATCTCCGTCAGGAGAGCGGTTGCTGGATCTTCCGGCAGCGGAGCCGGACAGTCGATCCGCTCTGCCGTCACCATGTAATCCTGATTAAATAAACATGGTGACTTAAAATCCTCCCATGAATATGCTGGGAAAGGTACATCTGGTGATGGTCAGAAAACTCATGGGATGGGCGAGCCGCGTGGCGTGGAGTCGGCGGTCCTCGGATGTGGGAGGAGGTACTTCGGTGGCCTTGAAAGCACCTTCCATACGTCCTTGTGCGTCGTGCCGAGAAGCTCTTGTAGCGTCTGGTGTTCGGCCGGATCGAACTCCCACAGATTGAATGCCCGTATTTGGCACGGAAGGATTCGGCGGGAGAGCATGGCCTGGACCACGTTGACAAGTTTGATCTTCCTGTCCATCATGTTTTTAATGCAGCTCTGAAGTCCTGTCAGCTCCACAGGTTCGCCCCAGGCCAGGACCTTCTTTTCCCAGGAGGTGAGCCGCATGGGCATTCCGGATCGGAATTCAGGGGCCGCCGCCTAGTTGGCGTCGCGTGGCTCGGTGATGTAGAACCACCCCGATTGCCACCCTTTCACGGTCTCCACGAAGGATCCGTCAAGCCAGGTAACATTGGGCATCCTGCCCACCGTGGCGCCTCTGCCCTCTGCTTGCGGGCCGCTCACGATCTTCGACTTCACGCAGAAGATTCGTAGCCACAGGCCGAAGTGGGGCTTGATATGGAGGAAGGCCTCGCACACGACGATAATCGCCGAGATGTTGAGGACGAAATTTGGGGCTAGATCATGGAAGTCCAGCCCATAGTAAAACATGAGCCCGCAGACAAAGGGATGAAGTGGAAATCCTAGTCCACGGACGAAATGAGAGAGGAACACTACTATTTCCCGAGACTTTGGAGTGGGGATGATCTGTCCCTCTGCCGGAAGCCTGTGCGCGATGTTTGCGGCCAGGTATCCGGCCGCCCGAAGCTTGGTAATGTTCTCCTCCGTAATGGAGGAGGCCATCCACTTGCCTCCCGCTCCAGACATGCTGCGAATGGTCCTACAGAGGAGGTGAGAACTTGGGCGCTGGGGCTCGAGAGTGCGAGAATGGATGAGCAAAGGAGGAAGAAGGCGAGGGTAAAAATGGGGGATCCTTGTCCCTTTATAGAGGTGGCGAAAATGGTGCGCCTCCCCGCTTGCCTGATGAAATCGCTTATTTTCCAAGCGCCACGTTAATAGCAGGGTTGGGTTACTCGTACCCGTATTAATGAGGATCCCGTGATAAGGGGACATGATCTCTGCTTCGACAAGACATGTCGAGGAAACCGCCTCGCAATATGCGCGATGGCTGGTTGTGGGAAAACGGTTCGAATAATGACTCGACCATGGTGTGATGTCACGTTATCTAAAGTTGTCAGCACATTATATTTGTGGAATATTGTTCTCTCCACGGTGGTATGTGGAAATCGTCTTGCAGAGCCGGACACAATTTAAGTGTTCGAGATTTACTTTGGAGTATTCGGAGATGGAACCCGCCTTGCAATGCCGAAGACAATCTACGCGCCAGACTCATCGCCATTGAGCCTGGTTCAGGCGCTACTGAGAGAGTCCTGGATAAGGGGGTATCCGGATAGGCGGACTATATACTTTGTCCGGATTGTTGGACCGTGAAGATACAAGACTCAAGTCTTCGTCCCGTGTCCGGATGGGACTCTCCTTTGCGTGGAAGACAAGCTTGGCGATTCGAATGTTAGATCTCCTTCTATGTAACCAACTCCGTGGAACCCTAGCCTCCTCCAGTGTCTATATAAGCCGGAGGGTTTAGTCCATAGGACAAGAACAATCATAATCATAGGCTAGCTTCTAGGGTTTAGCCTCTACGATCTCGTGGTAGATCAACTCTTGTAATACTCATATCATCAAGATCAATCAAGTAGGAAGTAGGGTATTACCTCCATCGAGAGGGCCCGAACCTGGGTAAAACATCGTGTCCCCTGCCTCTGTTGGGGAACGTAGTAATTTCAAAAAAATTCCTACGCACACGCAAGATCATGGTGATGCATAGCAACGAGAGGGGAGAGTGTTGTCCACGTACCCTCATAGACCGATAGCGGAAGCGTTAGAACAATGCGGTTGATGTAGTCGTACGTCTTCACGGCCTGACAGATCAAGCACCGAAACTACGGCACCTCCGAGTTCTAGCACACGTTCAGATCGATGACGATCCCCGGACTCCGATCCAGCAGGGTGTCGGGGAAGAGTTCCGTCAGCACGACGCCGTGGTGACGATCTTGATGTTCTACTGTCGCAGGGCTTCGCCTAAGCACCGCTACAATATTATCGAGGACTATGGTGGAGGGGGGCACCGCACACGGCTAAGAGATCAAGAGATCAATTGTTGTTGTGTCTAGAGGTGCTCCCCTACCCCCATATATAAAGAAGCCATGGGGGAGGGGGCGGCCGGCCAAGGAGGGCGCGCCAAGGGGGAGTCCTACTCCCACCGGGAGTAGGACTCCCTTCTTTCTTAGTTGGAGTAGGAGAAGGGGGGAAGGAGGAGGGAGAGAGGAAGGAAAGGGGGGCGCCGCCCCCCTCTCCTTGTCCTATTCGGACTAGGGCGGAGGGGGCGCAGCCCACCCCTTGCCTCCTCTCTTCCTCTCCACTAGGGCCCATGTAGGCCCATTAAGCCCCCGGGGGGTTCCGGTAACTTCCCGGTACTCCGGTAAAATCCCGATTTCACCCGGAACACTTCCGATATCCAAATATAGGCTTCCAATATATCAATCTTCATGTCTCGACCATTTCGAGACTCCTTGTCATGTCCGTAATCTTATCCGGGACTCCGAACAAACTTCGGTACATCAAAACTCATAAACTCATAATATAACTGTCATCGAAACCTTAAGCGTGCGGACCCTACGGGTTCGAGAACTATGTAGACATGACCTAGAACTGATTCTGGTCAATAACCAATAGAGGAACCTGGATGCTCATATTGGCTCCTACATATTCTATGAAGATCTTTATCGGTCAAACTGCATAAGAACATACATTGTTCCCTTTGTCATCGATATGTTACTTGCCGAGATTCGATCGTCGGTATCCAATACCTAGTTCAATCTCGTTACCGGCAAGTCTCTTTACTTGTTACGTAATGCATCATTCCGTAACTAACTCATTAGCTACATTGCTTGCAAGGCTTATAGTGATGTGCATTACCGAGAGGGCCCAGAGATACCTCTCCGACAATCGGAGTGACAGAACCTAATCTCGAAATACGCCAACTCAACATGTACCTTTGGAGACACCTGTAGAGCTCCTTTATAATCACCCAGTTATGTTGTGACGTTTGGTAGCACACAAAGTGTTCCTCCGGTAAACGGGAGTTGCATAATCTCATAGTTATAGGAACTTGTATAAGTCATGAAGAAAGCAATAGCAACATACTAAACGATCAAGTGCTAACCTAACAGAATGGGTCAAGTCAATCACATCATTCTTCTAATGATGTGATCCCATTAATCAAATGATAACACATGTCTATGGTTAGGAAACATAACCATCTTTGATTAATGAGCTAGTCGAGTAGAGGCATAGTAGTGACATTAAGTTTGTCTATGTATTCACACATGTATCATGTTTCCGGTTAATACAATTATAGCATGAATAATAAACATTTATCATGATATGAAGAAATAAATAATAACTTTATTATTGCCTCTAGGGCATATTTCCTTCAGTCTCCCACTTGCACTAGAGTCAATAATCTAGATTACACAGTAATGATTCTAACACCCATGGAGTCTTGGTGGTGATCATGTTTTGCTCGTGGAAGAGGCTTAGTCAACGGGTCTGCGACATTCAGATCCGTATGTATCTTGCAAATCTGTATGTCTCCCACCTGGATTTGGTCCCGGATGGAATTGAAGCGTCTCTTGATGTGCTTGGTCCTCTTGTGAAATCTGGATTCCTTTGCCAGGGCAATTGCACCAGTATTGTCACAGAAGATTTTCATTGGTCCCCATGCACTAGGAATGACACCTAGATCGGAAATGAACTCTTTCATCTAGACTCCATTATTTGCTGCTTCTGAAGCAGCTATATACTCCGCATCGCATGTAGATCCTGCCACGACGCTTTGTTTAGAACTGCACCAACTGACAGCTCCACCGTTCAATATAAACACGTATCCGGTTTGCGATTTAGAATCGTCCGGATCAGTGTCAAAGCTTGCATCGACGTAACCATTTATGACTAGCTCTTTGTCACCTCCATAAACGAGAAACATATCCTTAGTCCTTTTCAGGTATTTTAGGATATTCTTGACCGCGGTCCAGTGATCCACTCCTGGATTACTTTGGTACCTACCTGCCAAGCTTACTGCTAAGCATACGTCAGGTCTGGTACACAGCATTGCATACATGATAGAGCCTATGGCTGAAGCATAGGGAACATCTTTCATTTTCTCTCTATCTTCTGCTGTGGTCGGGCGTTGAGTCTGACTCAACTTCACACCTTGTAATACAGGTAAGAACCCTTTCTTTGCCTGATCCATTTTGAAATTTTTCAAAACTTTATCAAGGTATGTGCTTTGTGAAAGTCCAATTAAGCGTCTTGATCTATCTCTATAGATCTTGATGCCCAATATGTAAGAAGCTTCACCGAGGTCTTTCATCGAAAAACTTTTATTCAAGTATCCCTTTATGCTATCCAGAAATTCTATATCATTTCCAGTTAACAATATGTCATCCACATATAATATCAGAAATGCTATAGAGCTCCCACTCACTTTCTTGTAAATACAGGCTTCTCCAAAAGTCTGTATAAAACCATATGCTTTGATCACACTATCAAAGCGTTTATTCCAACTCCGAGATGCTTGCACCAGTCCATAAATGGATCGCTGGAGCTTGCACACTTTGTTAGCACCTTTTGGATCGACAAAACCTTCCGTCTGCATCATATACAACTGTTCTTCTAGAAATCCATTCAGGAATGCAGTTTTGACATCCATTTGCCAAATTTCATAATCATAAAATGCGGCAATTGCTAACATGATTCGGACAGACTTAAGCATCGCTACGGTTGAGAAAGTCCCGTCATAGTCAACCCCTTGAACTTGTCGAAAACCTTTCGCAACAAGTCGAGCTTTGTTGATAGTTATATTACCATCAGCGTCAGTCTTCTTCTTGAAGATCCATTTATTCTCGATGGCTTGCCGATCATCGGGCAAGTCAACCAAAGTCCATACTTTGTTCTCATACATGGATCCCATCTCAGATTTCATGGCCTCAAGCCATTTTGTGGAATTTGGGCTCATCATCGCTTCCTCATAGTTCATAGGTTCGCCATGGTCAAGTAACATGACTTCCAGAATAGGATTACCGTACCACTCTGGTGCGGATCTTACTCTAGTAGACCTACGAGGTTTGGTAGTAACTTAATCTGAAGTTTCATGATCGATATCATTAGCTTCCTCACTGATTGGTGTAGTTGTCACAGGAACCGGTTCTTGTGATGAACTAATTTCCAATAAGGGAGCAGGTACAGTTGCCTCATCAAGTTCTACCTTCCTCCCACTCACTTCTTTTGAGAGAAACTCCTTCTCTAGAAAGGATTCGAATTTAGCAACAAAAATCTTGCCCTCAGATTTGTGATAGAAGGTGTACCCAATAGTTTCTTTTGGGTATCCTATGAAGACACTTTTCTCCGATTTGGGTTCGAGCTTATCTGGTTGGAGTTTCTTCACATAAGCATCGCAGCCCCAAACTTTAAGAAACGACAACTTTGGTTTCTTGCCAAACCATAGTTCATAAGGCGTTGTCTCAACAGATTTTGATGGTGCCCTGTTTAACGTGAATGCGACCGTCTCTAAAGCATAACCCGAAAACGATAGCGGTAAATCCGTAAGAGACATCATAGATCACACCATATCTAGTAAAGTACGATTACGACGTTCGGACACACCATTTCGTTGTGGTGTTCCGGGTGGCGTGAGTTGCAAAAATATTCCGCATTGCTTCAAATGTAAACCAAACTCGTAACTCAAATATTCTCCTCCACGATCAGATCGTAGAAATTTTATTTTCTTGTTACGATGATTTTCCACTTCACTCTGAAATTCTTTGAACTTTTCAAATGTTTCAGACTTGTGTTTCATCAAGTAGATATACCCATATCTGCTCAAATCATCTGTGAAGGTGAGAAAATAACGATACCCACTGCGAGCCTCAATATTCATTGGACCACATACATCAGTATGTATGATTTCCAACAAATCAGTTGCTCGCTCCATAGTTTCGGAGAATGGTGTTTTAGTCATCTTGCCCAGGAGGCACGGTTCACAAGTACCAAGTGATTCATAATCAAGTGATTCCAGAAGTCCATCCGTATGGAGTTTCTTCATGCGCTTTACACCGATATGACCCAAACGGCAGTGCCACAAATAAGTTGCACTATCATTATCAACTCTGCATCTTTTGGCTTCACCATTATGAATATGTGTATCACTACTATCGAGATTTAATAAAAATAGACCACTCTTCAAGGGTGCATGACATGACCATAAAAGATATTACTCATATAAATAGAACAACCATTATTCTCTGATTTAAATGAATAACCGTCTCGCATGAAACAAGATCCAGATATAATGTTCATGCTTAACACTAGCACCAAATAACAATTATTTAGGTCTAAAACTAATCCCGATGGTAGATGTAGAGGTAGCGTGCCGACCGCGATCACATCGACTTTGGAACCATTTCCCACATGCATCGTCACCTCGTCCTTAGCCAATCTTCGCTTAATCCGTAGTCCCTGTTTCGAGTTGCAAATATTAGCAACAGAACCAGTATCAAATACCCAGGTGCTACTGCGAGCATTAGTAAGGTACACATCAATAACATGTATATCGCATATACCTTTGTTCACTTTGCCATCCTTCTTATCCGCCAAATACTTGGGGCAGTTCCTCTTCCAGTGTCCAGTCTGCTTGCAGTAGAAGCACTCAGTCTCATTCTCTTGAGCAACAACTTGTTTGCTGTTCTTCTTGAAGTTCCCTTTCTTCTTCCCTTTGCCCTTTTTCTTGAAACTGGTGGTCTTATTGACCATCAACACTTGATGCTCCTTCTTGATTTCTACCTCCGCAGCTTTTAGCATTGCAAAGAGCTCGGGAATAGTCTTGTCCATCCCTTGCATATTATAGTTCATCACGAAGCTCTTGTAGCTTGGTGGTAGTGATTGAAGAATTCTGTCAATTAAACTATCATCAGGAAGATTAACTCCCAGTTGAATCAAGTGATTATTATACCCAGACATTTTGAGTATGTGTTCACTGATAGAACTATTCTCCTCCATCTTACAGCTATAGAACTTATTGGAGACTTCATATCTCTCAATCCGGGCATTTGCTTGAAATATTAACTTCAACTCCTGGAACATCTCATATGCTCCATGACGTTCAAAACGTCGTTGAAGACACGGTTCCAAGCCGTAAAGCATGGCACACTGAACCATCGAGTAGTCATCAGCTTTGCTCTGCCAGACGTTCTTAACGTCGTCAGTTGCATCTGCAGCAGGCCTGGCACCCAGCGGTGCTTTCAGGACGTAATTCTTCTGTGCAGCAATGAGGATAATCCTCAAGTTACGGACCCAGTCCGTGGAATTTCTACCATCATCTTTCAACTTAGCTTTCTCAAGGAACGCATTAAAATTCAACGGAACAACAGCACGAGCCACCTATGTACAACAAACATAGACAAGCAAAATACTATCAGGTACTAAGTTCATGATAAATTTAAGTTCAATTAATCATATTACTAAAGAACTCCCACTTAGACAGACATCTCTCTAGTCATCTAAGTGATCACGTGATCCAAATCAACTAAACCATGTCCGATCATCACATGAGATGGAGTAGTTTCAATGGTGAACATCACTATGTTGATCATATCTATTATATGATTCACATTCGACCTTTCGGTATCCGTGTTACGAGGCCATATCTGTATATGCTAGGCTCGTCAAGTTTAACTTGAGTATTCCGTGCGTGCAACTGTTTTGCACCTGTTGTATTTGAACGTAGAGCCTATCACACCCAATCATCACGTGGTGTCTCAGCACGAAGAACTTTCGCAACGGTGCATACTCAGGGAGAACACTTCTTGATAATTTAGTGAGAGATCATATTAAAATGCTACTATCAATCAAAGCAAGATAAGATGCATAAAGGATAAACATCACATGCAATCAATATAAGTGATATGATATGGGCATCATCATCTTGTGCTTGTGATCTCCATCTCCGAAGCACCGTCGTGATCACCATCATCACCGGTGCGACACCTTGATCTCCATCGTAGTATCGTTGTCGTTACGCCATCTATTGCTTCTACGACTATCGCTACCGCTTAGTGATAAAGTAAACCAATTACAGGGCATTCGCATTTCATACAATAAAGCGACAACCATATGGCTCCTGCCAGTTGCCGATAACTCGGTTAAAAAACATGATCATCTCATACAATAAAATATAGCATCACGTCTTGACCATGTCACATCACAACATGCCCTGCAAAAACAAGTTAGACGTCCTCAACTTTGTTGTTGCAAATTTTACGTGGCTACTACTGGCTGAGCAAGAACCGTTCTTACCTACGCATCAAAACCACAACGATAGTTCGTCAAGTTAGTGTTGTTTTAACCTTCGCAAGGACCGGGCATAGCCACACTCGGTTCAACTAAAGTGAGAGAGACAGACACCCGCCAGTCACCTTTAAGCAACGAGTGCTCGTAACGGTGAAACCAGTCCCGCGTAAGCGTACGCGTAATGTCGGTCCGGGCCGCTTCATCTCACAATACCGCTGAACCAAAGTATGACATGCTGGTAATCAGTATGACTTGTATCGCCCACAACTCACTTGCGTTCTACTCGTGCATATGACATCTCTGCATAAAACCAGGCTATAGTACCACTGTTGGGGAACATAGTAATTTCAAAAAATTTCCTACGCACACGCAAGATCATGGCGATGCATAGCAACGAGAGGGGAGAGTGTTGTCCACGTACCCTCGTAGACTGATAGAGGAAGCGTTAGAACAATGCGGTTGATGTAGTCGCACGTCTTCACGGCCCGACCGATCAAGCACCAAAACTACGGCACCTCCGAGTTCTAGCACACGTTCAGCTCGATGACGATCCCCGGACTCCGATCCAGCTGGGTGTCGGGGAAGAGTTCCGCTAGCACGATGGCGTGGTGACGATCTTGATGTTCTACAGTCGCAGGGCTTCGCCTAAGCACCGCTACAATATTATCGAGGACTATGGTGGAGGGGGGCACCGCACATGGCTAAGAGATCAAGAGATCAATTGTTGTTGTGTCTAGAGGTGCCCCCCTGCGCCCGTATATAAAGGAGCCAAGGGGGAGGGGCGGCCGGCCAAGGAGGGTGCACCAAGGGGGAGTCCTACTCCCACCGGGAGTAGGACTCCCTTCTTTCCTAGTTGGAGTAGGAGAAGAGGGGAAGGAGGAGGGAGAGAGGAAGGAAAGGGGGGGCGGGGGGGGGGGGGCGCCGCCCCCCTCTCCTTATCCTATTCGGACTAGGGGGAGGGGGCGCGGCCCACCCCTTTCCTCCTATCTTCCTCTCCACTAGGGCCCATGTAGGCCCATTAAGCCCCCGGGGGGTTCCAGTAACCTCCCGGTACTCCGGTAAAATCCCCATTTCACCCGGAACACTTCTCATATTCAAATATAGGCTTCCAATATATCAATCTTCATGTCTCGACCATTTCTAGACTCCTCGTCATGTTCGTAATCTTATCCGGGACTCCGAACAAACTTCGGTACATCAAAACTCATAAACTCATAATATAACTATCATCGAAACCTTAAGCGTGCGGACCCTACGGGTTCGAGAACTATGTAGACATGACCTAGAACTTTTTCCGGTCAATAACCAATAGCGGAACCTGGATGATCATATTGGCTCCTAATATTCTACGAAGATCTTTATCAGTCAAACCGCATAACAACATACGTTGTTTCCTTTGTCATCGGTATGTTACTTGCTCGAGATTCGATTGTCGGTATCCAATTCCTAGTTCAATCTCGTTACTAGCAAGTCTCTTTACTCATTATGTAATGCATCATCCTGTAACTAACTCATTAGCTACATTGCTTGCAAGGCTTATAGTGATGTGCATTACCGAGAGGGCCCAGAGATACCTCTCCGACAATCAGAGTGACAAAACCTAATCTCAAAATACGCCAACTCAACATGTACCTTGGAGACACCTGTAGAGATCCTTTATAATCACCCAGTTACGTTGTGACGTTTGGTAGCACACAAAGTGTTCCTCCGGTAAACGGGAGTTGCATAATCTCATAGTTATAGGAACTTGTATAAGTCATGAAGAAAGCAATAGCAACATACTAAACGATCAAGTGCTAAGCTAACGGAATGGGTCAAGTCAATCACATCATTCTTCTAATGATGTGATCCCGTTAATCAAATGACAACACATGTCTCTGGTTAGGAAACATAACCATCTTTGATTAATGAGCTAGTCAAGTAGAGGCATACTAGTGACATTAAGTTTGTCTATGTATTCACACATGTATCATGTTTCCGGTTAATACAATTATAGCATTAATAATAAACATTTATCATGATATGAAGAAATAAATAATAACTTTATTATTGCCTCTATGGCATATTTCCTTCAGCCTCCTGTTACCATTAGCCTTAGGCGCACAGTTCGGGACCCCCTACCCGAGATCCGCCGGTTTTGACACCGACAGTCGGTTTGGTCTTCGGCCGCGAGGGCCGTGGTGTGATCTTCGGTCCGAAGTGAGTGTACTGTGTTGCCATTGATACTTATGACGCCTGAAGGACCCAGCATCTTCAACTTAAGGTACGCATAATGTGAAATGACATTGAATTTGGCGAACGCCGTTCGGGCGAGGAGGGTGTGATAGCCGCTGTGAAAGGGTGCAATGTTGAAGATCAAGTCCTAGCTTCGGAAGTTGTCGAGAGAGCTGAACACTACCTCAAGTGTCATGGTGTCGGTGTAGCGGGCCTCCACTCTCGGAATGACCCCCTTGAAGGTGGTGTTACTGGGTTTGATCCTTGACGGATCAATCCCCATCTTCCTGACTGTGTCTTCGTATATCGGATTGAGGCTACTACCCCCATACATTAGGACTCTAGTGAGGTGGAATCCATCAATGATCGGGTCAAGCACTAAGGCTACAGACCTTCGTGGCGTATGCTGCTCGGATGGTCCCTGCGATCGAAAGTGATTGCGCAGGCTAACCATGGAATGAACTTTGGCGCTATGGGCTCGACGACATATACGTCTTGCAATGCTCGCTTCCTCTCCTTATTCGGTATGTGGGTTGCATAGATCATGTTCACCGTCTTAACCTCAGAAGGGAAGGGTTTCTGACCTCCATTTTTTGGCCTGCGGGGCACGTCATCGTCCTTGCTTCGGGGCTTTTGCCCGAGTCTTTGGCTGTGAGCTTGCGGACCTATTTGATTATCCAATAGTTACGGTTGGAGTGCTTGGCGGGCTTCTCTGATGTGCCGTGGATTTGGCAATGCCTGTCCAGAATTGTGTCTAGTTTCGACGGGCCATGGCCGTTGCCCTTAGGGGCCTTCTTTCATGGTCCGGACTTCAGATTTCGGAATCCGACATTTATTGTCGTATCCTCACCTTCGCCTTCATTGTGGCGACGTTTACTCTTACTGCGTCGCAGCTTTCTATTTCCATCCCGAACCTCGGAGGTACCGGGTGTGTCAGGGTTGGTGTTTTTGCAAGCGAGCCAACTGTCTTGGCCCGCGGAAAAGCAGGTCATGAGAGAAGTAAGGGCTGCCATAGTTCTTGGTTTGTCCTGGCCGAGTTTCCTTATGAGCAATTCGTCCTTGACATTATGCTTGAAAGCGGCCAGGGCTTCGGCATCCGGACAGTCGACAATCTTGTTCTTCTTGGTCAGGAATCGGTTCCAAACTTGTTGGGCAGATTCTCCGGGCTATTGTGTGATGCGATTTAGGTCATCAGCGTCAGGAGGCCAGACATAGGTGCCCTGAAAGTTTGCTTGAAAAGTGTCCTCAAGCTCTTCCCAATAGCCGATAGAATCTTTGGGAAGGCTGTTCAACCAGTGTCGAGCTGGTCCTTTAAGCTTTAGTGGCAGATATTTGATGGTGTGGAGGTCATATCCTTGCTCCATGTGAATGTGGAGGAAATCCTCTATCCATATGGTCGTGTCCGTGGTTCTGTCATATGATTCAATGTTCACAGGCTTGAAGCCTTTTGGAAATTGGTGTTGCATTACCCTCTTTATGAAGCACATGGGGTGTGCGGCGCCGCGAACTCGAGCTACATCACGTCGCTGGTCTTCGGCCATCCGAGTCCGCATCTGCTCCCGGACTCTATCATTTCGGTTGAGCTAATCGTAATATCCTTCCCGGTGAGTGGGTGGGTATTCTATGGGTCCGTAGACGGACCTGGTACGGCCTCCTTAGGGGTCTAGGTCGTGGTGGAGGTCATATTTGTAGACAGGCCACACTTGGTCCTTGCCCTGACAGTGAGGTGGGGTCGTGGGGTGCTCGTCTTCGTCATCTTCTCTGTGCACCCTCTAGGGGGGCGGTCCGGCTATTCAGCGGTTGTGTATGTCCGACGTGTTGGCTCTATGTCTTCGTCGTCGAATTGTGGCAGTAATCTTCGCTTGGGATAACTTTTGATTGGCTGTTCGCGGCTGTACCCTTCTTCAGCGGCTAGGAAATTGGTCCATCGATCATTGAGGGTGTCCTGTTCGGCCTTGATTCTGCGCTTTTGTTTCTTAAGGCTGCGGGCAGTGGCTAGAAGCCTCCGTTTGAACCGTTCCTGCTCCAGCGGGTCTTCAGGGATGATGAAATCGTCTTCTCTGAGACTGGCCTCCTCTTCAGAAGGTGTGAGGTAGTTGTTGTCTTCGGAGTCATCGGGGTTTTCTAGGTTGAGCGGGTCCTCCTGCCCGCGGGGTCATTCTGATGATGTTTGTTGGCTGCGGCTCCGGTGAGGTCATCTGTATTATTTGTGGTGCCGTTCTCCGCAGAGTCCATGTTGCTCGCATGGCTTCGACGTGGCTTTGATCGACTGTGCTGTCTTTGGCGTTTGGGCGGCTCATCTCCGGGCTTGCCCCTGTCCTGATTTGGAGTGCCATCGCCGTCCTTGGGGGTGTCCACCATGTAAATTTCGCAGGTGGACGTGGCCGACTAGCGGCCAATGACGGGCGGGGCAACATCGGTACTAGTCGTGGTTCCGCTATTCTTGTACATGTATTCGGCATTTTTCGAATTATTATCTAACATATTGGCTACCATGTGGGTGGTGGGTGGGATGTAAATTTCCCTAGTGTACTCCTCGAAGGGTTGATGATTTTCAGCTGAGGACAGGTCCTCCTGGATGGTTATTTTCTGGATTTGGTCTAGTTCCTTGTTAAACATAGCGAGGGTCGCCAAATTCGAGGGCTCTAGGCCAAATTTCCCTGTAACAAGGTGGGGGGCAGTCTGTGCCCTGGCCGTTCCTTGGTTTCCGCAGGTTGAGCTAAGCTCCGGGTCTGGAGCCGGATCCTTGAGGGGGCCGGATAATCACTGGAGACTAAGGACGAGCCGTGGTTTTCGTGTGTAGTTTCTATGCCAGATTTGAGATCGAGCTGTTTCGGGCCGGGGGTGACCCCTGGCCATCGGTTGCCGGTTCGTTGTAAGGGCCCAGGGCCAGAGGGGCGTTGTGACAGGAACGTTCGGCCGGGATTGACTCTTGGCTTCTAGCACCTGATTCTGCCTCGAAGGCCGAGGATAGGCCCTCCGTAGACATGATGGATCCGGCCGAAGGTGGAGTTTGGCCCCTGCTTGAAGCGGAGCCCTGTTGGCTCGAAGCTGTTCGGAGGGCTGGGGCCCATCTGTAGATCGGATTGGAGGGGGACTCTAGAGTGGGCACGACGAGGCCTGCGAGGATGCGGGAGGGGCAGTGAATTTGGTGAAGATCAGATCCCCCCACGTGTCCGCAATGTATTCCAGATTACCGAAGCGAATTTGGTGTTCAAGGGCAAAGTTGTTGATCTGATCCAAATGACCAGTTGGGTCGGCGTGCAACACGATGCCGCCGAACGCGAAGAGTTGACAGGGGACGAAGAAGTCCCCAGATCTGATGCCTTCTCCTATGATCAGGCGAGCCATCGATCCTTTGGGCGACCCTATAGTGGAACTCTCAAGGAAAGCACCAATGTCGGTATCAAAACTAGCAGACCTCGGGGTAGGGGTCCCAAGCTATGGATCTGAGATTGATGGGGAACAAGGGACGATGAACACGGTGTTTACCCAGGTTCGTGCCCTCTCGAAGAGGTAATACCCTATGTCCCGCTTGATTATATTGGATGTATAGTACGGTTAAAGAGTAGACCGACCTCGAGATCAGCATGAGCTAAACCCTAAAGTGATGAGGTGATGGAAGTCGCTCTACCTCTCAAGACTACAACCCTCGGTTTATATAGACACCGATAGGGTTAGGGTTACCGAAGACATATTACAATGAGAGGTAAAGAGATCCTGCCTATCCTTGACTTGGAGGGCACACCATGACTTCACAGATATTCTGTCAGTATGTGGCTTCTCCAGTTCGGCCCATATTCGATGGGCCGATGCCCCGAGGACCCCTTAACCCATGACTCCCTCTACAATATTCATCACTTTTCCTCTCGGAGGCACCGATTTTGTTTAGTATGTTAATGGCAATACTGGTTACTTAGTATCTTCTATTCTTGGATAGGAAGATTAACATTGAATCTTTAATTTGGCTTGTAGAAGCATGGCATGCACTTCAACACTACCATGCGGACCACGTGCACATGTGCATTACTATGTTTAAGTTTGAACTTATCTTCATTGAAGTACCTCCATAATAGATGATGTGATCACGTGAATATACCGAAGGCAGTGTGCATCAATCCATGCAAAGTCCGGGTTTTTAACCCTTTTTTAAACATCAATTTGCCAACATTTGAGCAGGCTAGCCTACAAGGAAATATATCTATGGGTTGGATGTCTTGATCTAATTCAACCACGGGTGAACTGTTAGGAAAGTACAACTTATATAGAGTGTATAATCATAAATATCCATAGACCAATCAAGTATAAAAACAAATGGAAGTTGTTGATTCACCTACTTGCGCTTTGTGCGTATAAATTGATATCAAACATATGAAAGTGAATGATTATGCATGGACATGAAGAATGATTTGAATGATAAATGCATGCTAGTAATTAACTAACTTGTGATATGATGGAAGCGGTGACTTGTTCTCGCATATTGGTGCTCGTTAGATTCTCCATACAACATATAGGGTGTATATCATGCACCTCATTCATCATTAGAGTTTGTCCACATTCATTTTGTGCATTCAAGTCAATTCTAGATTCAATTTGCTTTTAGAGGATATATATGTTTGAAAAAAATACTATTAGTTATGTGAATAGAGAACGTTCTCATTAGTCACACCTAACCAAAAATTTCCATTTCAAATATTAAAATAAATCACGGCTCACGGATATCATACATCCCACCCAGACCTGTAAAGTTTGAATACATAAATTGCATACTAATGCCCACATAAAAATTTGGAAGTGTTTGCCCATGAGTTGACGTCAAAAGATGGCTACCACACAATAAATGCATGCAAGCATCTTGGTTGTGATAGGATAGAAGCGACAACACAAAGGTATATGTGTCATCGCGTGACAACATGTTGGTGCTCAAAAGCTCACTAAACTAAGAGATTGTTCGTATGACATTCCAAAACCTTTGTCCGCTCAGGGTTCCACCTATGCTGACAGGAAAAAATGACACACGCCTGCCCTAAACGCTCCACGGTGGTCTCTCAGCACCACACAACTCCCCTTCTTCCGAAAACTTGATAGTGCACCATCCTCATTAGCTTTGATCTAGCTATTCTCCATTGGGAGCCACCGCTCACGTTTAGCTGGAGTTGGCACTCTCACGAGAGTTGGATGTGTCTGCTCCCATTCAATCATCAGATTGGCAACTATGTTCACTATTGCATGTTGGTCCATGATACATCTTCCCTCCACCACTCTCGGTTGACCTAGCCATGCCAAGATCCAACAATGAAATGTACTATGTGAGAACACCGATGCCAGCGGGTGCGCCAGCGGGGCTCCATTTTAAATTAAATTGAATTTTTTATGGGTATGAAAATTCATTGCATGATGAAGATATTATCATGAAGTCCGTAAATCTATAGACTTTTATCCAACTGCATCTATAACTAATAATCCATGCAAGACTGCTATCCAGCATGCATCTTAAAATATTAAGTAAAAACAGATTATTTGCATTGAGTATGATGACGTGAAGTAGATAATATACTGTCTTCACTATGTGTTCAAAGGGCAACTACACAAGCATATTTTTATCCCTAGTGGCAACAACACAATACAAGACTTTTCCACTTTCTATCACTTTGGTAGCTTACTTGCACAGTTGAACCCAAACTTGGTAAACAAAGAAGAATAGATCGGAGAGCATATATGGATAAGAATTATTTAGCAAAGAAACCAAATATATCTAAAAAAGATTAATGAATAAATTTGATCATGAAATGACAATTCATCATATCCCAACAAACACAGCAACAGATTACATCACATGGATCACAATCACGTAGGGAAGATCATGAGATGTATTAAGAAGCAAGAGAGAGGGAACCATCTAGCTACTGTTACGGACCCATAGTTCAAACAAAACTACTCACGGGCGATCATGACGACCTTCAAGTTGATGGAGATGGCCACCGTGAAGAATTTCCACTACTAGGGAAAACCCTAGCAGTAGCGCGGGTATTTTGCCTATCAGTAGCGCGGGATGCCGCGCTACTGATAAGGCGCTACAGCTAACATATATCAGTAGCGTGTGTCATCCCACACTACTGCTATACATGGCTAGCAGTAGCAATCTTTAGTGCAGAGCGCTGCTGCTAATATCTGCAGCGCTTTTTAGCAGGAAGCGCTACTGGTAAGGGAGCGCTACTGCTAACTTTATTCCCCTCACTACTGCTAGTTTTATTAGTTTCTGTTTTTTCTGCATATTTGTTTTGTATTTGAATAGGCTTTATACAATAATCTTTAGCATATCATACACATACAAATGTAATCATAGCATATACATACAAATAGTCTCATCAAATCATGTCATCATCATAATCATCATCCAACACAAAGTGGTCTCTCGTCATCATATCAAAAATAGCGATACTAGTCTCACGATAGTACTTCTTCCACGTGGCGCCGTCTCCAACACCGTGCACATGTACATACGACAGTCGAGTCTCCACTGGGAGTCCTTTCAATATGTTCAACGCCGGGTTGAATGGAGTGTCCAACTTGGGCCTCGCCAATGCCTCAAACAGCGAGTCGCTTTCGGCCGCAATCATGTGTTGCTCTCTCTGCAGAAAGCACAAGGATCGTTTACAAATATGACTAACATGCAGTCCAATTGATCAGAAACTAAAATTACTAGCAGTCTCATGAACTCCGTCGTGACCGCGTTCATCTAGAAAACCTTCTTCACTGGGTCCCAACGGTGCCGGGCCCTAAGGACATCACGTGCCTGCGGGACGGTGAACTCCGCCAAGGGGTCTGGGATGCCCAGACTCTCGCGTTTCGCATCCTCCTTGGCCCCTATGGACCTCTTCCCATCGTAACCACGACTTCCGAGGTGGTGGCACCCCATTTTCCTCTGTTGAAGCCCCTTCATGTACTTCGACTTTTTTTTGGCAGCTTCGGCCTCGCAAGCCGCCTTGAATATTTCAAAGTCCTCTTTCGTGATTGCCGGATTATCCTTTACAATCTCGGAGTAGGGTTCCTTTTTGTTGACGATCCGATGTTTCACCCTTGCTTTCCAGGCGGCCAACACGTCACTAAACTTGGTCATGGCGTGTTTGTTTATCTTCTTCATTGTCGGGTCCTTATCTGGATCTTTATAATCCTTTTCATTCCAGCCCAGGAACAAGAATATCTGGTGCAGCTACTTTAGGAGGGAGGGCCTCATATTATCTATCTTCTTTAGTTTCTCATCGTTGATGGTGGCGGTTGTCCATACGATGCAGCCTATTTGATTGCTGTAGCACGCGCGCACTTCTGTGGGCGTGTTTGGCTCAAAAATACCGTCGTCCACCTCCGTGACCATCAGTCTAGTAGTCCTGAGCTTGTTAGGAAGTTGTTGCCTCTTTGCTTTTGGTTCTATGCCGGCTCCGCTAGTCTCGGCGCTGGTCTTAGTCTCAGCACCGGCCTCGATGCCGGTCTCAGTCTCAGTGCCGGTCTCAACGTCAGTGCCGGTCTCAGTCTCCGATGTGACAGGTGGACCCAGCAACATCAACCGTTGATTGTCGGCTTCCCTCAAAAATCCGTCTGCCACCAGGTAGACATTGTCGCAGTCACCAGAACCCTGTCCTTCATCGTTGCTAGCCATGTTTCCTACGATTAAATCTAGACCTAATAAAATGAATAATGACGTAAAAAATGCCTATGCTTTGCAGGAACGTTGACTCCTTCCCGGTGCGGCAAATCCCGGGCACTCGATATGTTCTAGTTTGTAGCACAAGTCATGTCGGATTTCACGGAAAATTTTGGCATGACTTTTGCTAAAAAGTGGACAAATCGAGAACCTGAAATTTGCCGGAACGGAAATGAATAAACATTGTGGCAAGACATAGGCCACTCAGCTTCATTCCCTGGAAACAACAAAGCCACTTGGGCACAATCGAAACATGTGCAAACACAATTGAGGAATTTGCATATATCCTGACCACTTCAAATTTGCATCTCCTAGCATTTGACACTTCAAGAAAATCTACACAAATCTCATGCTCTCTCAAACTCAATTCAAAAACCAAATATAGATATATTTAGTTAACTATTAAACTAAACTTTAATCTAAACTAAACCCTACTGCCCTAATTAACGTCTAGTTAAACAAACTCAATTCAAAAACTAAACCCTACTGAACTAATTAACATCTACATTATCTACTACTTAACACCTATTATTTCCCTAACTAAAAAACATCTACCATTAACCATACTGCCCTAGTTAACTAGTACCATCACTACAACATCTACTACTACTACTAAAAATCATTATCTATGAACCCTAGTACTAATTAACATCTACTACTACTGCTAACTAACATGGGAGAGGAAGAAAAAGCAGAGAGAGAGGGGGTGGGGGGGGGGCTTACAGAGAGGGGAGAGACGGTGGCGGGGAGGTGCTCGGCGATGGAGGTAGGGGCGGCGAGGGCGGGCTCGGGATCGGGAGGCGGCGGTCCTGGGCGGGCTCGGGCGGCGGCGGTGAGGTCGAGAGCGGCGACGGTGAGGTCGAGAGCAGCGGTGGGCGACGGCAGTGAGGTTGAGGGCGGCCTCGGGCGGCGGCGGTGAGGGCAGGCTCGGGCTCGGGCGGCGGCTACAGAGGAGTTGGGGGAAAAGGGGGGCAAGGGGGGAAAGAAGGACTTAGCAAAATTTTGAGCCCGCGGGTGGTTAAGTCGAACTGGCAGTAGCGCTGTTTCGTAAACGCGCTATAGCTAAGTTAGCTATAGCGCGTTTTAGCAAAACACGCTACTGCTATAGGAAGCAGTTATTTGTTTATTCTTACATTTTCTTTTTTCATTTCTATGTTTCCTACTTCTTTCAATTTTATTTACTTTTCTATTTTTTTTTCATTTATCTTTTCTTTCTTAGCTGTAGCGCTCTATGTAGGAAACGCGCTGCAACAACGACCATAGTGGTAGCGCACTTTGCGCGGAATCCTTACTACTATTCCTAGCCTACCGCCGACACAGTGGGAATTATAGTGGTAGCCCTTTTTGCTGCACACGCGCTACTGCTATAGTTGTAGCTATAGCACGCTTTTCTGAAATGCGCTACTACAAAGTAGGAGTAGCACCCTATTTTAACCAGCGCTACTGCTATACCTCTGTGTATAGGCTTTTCCCTAGTAGTGTTCCCCTCCGGCAGAGTACCGAAAAAGGCCTCTAGATTGGATCATGAAGAAACAGAGGTGTGCGGTGGCAGAAAAATTTGGGTTTACAAATCACGAAGGGTTTCGAAGGTATATAATGGCACAGGGACCAAGAGGTGGTGGATCGGAGATTAAGCAGGCCCACATGAGCCCACCACACACTCCCCCTCCTGGTCCGTGGGTTCCCTGTGTGCCCGCCTGGCCTATGTTGGAGCTCCCTTGAAGCGTCTAGACTCCATATTTCCGCTGCTTTTTCTGGATTTTTTTTGGTCCCAAAAAGTTGATTTTCATGGAAACTCCAAAAACAACAAATGGCACTAAGAAATTTGTGTCAAAACTGTACCAAAATGATATAAATATAGCATGATATAATAAAAAAATATAAATACGTTTGAGACATATCTGTTGCCTACTCGCCATTTTCTCAAAAATAGTTTGAAGCACAAGACAAAAATGAACATTTTGAAAATCTACACAAGCTTGTCTCTTAACAGGCTAAGCTAACTTCACGTTCCAGCGTGTCCAAAATATTGGGTATTCATCCGTTATGGCATAGCAGCGATGTATGGGGAAAGGAAGATGTGGAGTCTTGTGTTGAAGGCTAATGTGCCATAGAAATTTGAGTCTTTGGTTGGCGAGCGGTGTCGAACAGTCTCATTGTACATGTTAATAGAAAGAAGCATTGGCAAAACACTTGTGGGGTGTGTTTCATATGTGATTCTGCCGAAGTGTATGTTTTTCATGTCATAGTAACTTGTATGAAGGTGTGCACTTTACGCTTGGGTCTCTGAAACATTTGGAATTTCCCATATGGGGATGTTTTCATGAATTCAAGTGTGGATTGGTTGTTGGTCTTACTGGAAAGAGTTGATACTTCCACCCATTCCAAGATTTTATTTCTATTCCTCAGGGCCTGGCCCTTAAGGAATGATGTGGTTTTTGGAGAGGAATTGCGTCTATCATGGCATCCGTTAATATTTTGGACAACTATTGGTCTTTTTTTTTCCTTTGAGTTTTACTATGTCTTCTTCGGTACTTGAAGTTAAAGACAAATCACTGGTGTTCCATAGCAACTTGGTGACAAACCAACTTCTAGAAGTCTGTTGTGGGAGCCACTTTCGATCGATTGTTGCACTAAGTTAAATATGGATGCTAGATTCGTTGCTCGAAATGTCCAGTTGGCTAGCCCGGGAGTTATGGCAAGAGGCTCTGAGGGCAAGATTTTGGTTTGAACCAAGGATTTTATGCATGTTTGCTCCATTGCAGAAGAGCTTGAGTTGCGTCTATGCCTGCTCGGACTTTACATCGTTCTCACTTTGGACCATCCTATTACCCCGAAGATTGATTACATGTTTGGTCATAGGATTTTTTCTAATCACTCTTTGAGCGGATCCACCTTGGTTTGGTTTGAAGATAGAGGTGCTTGGAATCTCTTGACTACTACTGAATTTCAATCCAGCCAAAGTCAAGAGAGAGGCTACCAAAGTGGCTCATGGGACTGACAAGTTCTGACAATGTGCATTAAGTGAGAGGAGACATTCCCGTCAACTACGTAGGCGTCTGTCGAGACTGCGTTAATCTCAATATAATGTGCCAGCTCGGTATCTCGGAGGTCCTCATAGGGTAAGGTGTCCATGCGTGTTTGTGTCATAGGGGTGAGTGTATATGCGTATGTATGAAGCGTCTGTATTGTGTCCACAAAAATTATTAAGTAATATATTGGGGTTTTTTCTAAAAAAGAACTTGAGGTCCTAAAAACTATGTAATCAAACTGTGGTAAAGTAGAATTTTCTCTTCTTTTTTGTTTGCACGGAAATGAAGTAGCAGCCATTAAATTTGTCATTAAGTTGTTTCACAATATAAATTTGTTGTGTCAACATCTTGGAGACGACAATAAAGTATGTGAAGATCTTTTTCACAAAAGAATGGGTGCCTTATCGTTTGGGCATGCACCTACCCATAGTTTGATGAGGCTCCGCGGTGTGTGAGATAGCTGATACTAGTCGTTTCCATTTGACTCAGGAGCAACTCAATCATAATTCATAGGTATTTAGCTAAATATCAAAATATATTGGTAAACAAAAGTTAATATGTTAATATCACCTTGTCTCGTAGGCACGATATAATTAAGAAGATAAATTAAAAATAGGGGGATTACAGTAGCTTAGTAAGTTGTTTATTATGCACTAGTCATTTTTTCTGCCAAGAGCCCAAGACACAATTATCAGTGAGAAAACTTTGTACCGGTGTCTATTGACCACAAATTAGGAGAGACGTGGATTAGTGGCTTACTTACGGTAGTCAAAAGAAGATATTTCTGTGGCATTTCAAAACTTCACCTCGACCATGACAACTGTCAAGCAAGTGAAAAGCTTTCCACTGAGCTCAACTTTAATATCCACTGAACGAAGTTGCGTTTCTAAATTCCCTTACAATAGTCGCAATACAATGTTTACCCTCGTCTACATCAAGCAGGCGAAAAAGTTTAGCACATATTCAAAGTACAAATTAGGTTTATGTGTTATAAACCTCCAATAACAATTGTAGTTACCAATCTAAGCTCCCTATAACCCTTACTGTTGAAGTACTAAGTCTCGACCATAAAAACTATAAAAACTTGTAAGATAGACATTTAGCAGGTGTTGTGTGGCTGACCTGTTTGCACTGTTGGGCCCTTTTTTCATGAGGAAATTAGTTACAAAAATGCCAAATGGAGACAGAGCTCCATGGAGGCCTTAATTTGAGAACTTTAAAATTCAAATATTCAGTTTAAAAAAATCTGAAAATAAATACACATATACCTAGAGACATAATGTAGATGTGTATTCAGGTTGAATTTGTTAAAATGAGATATACACAAAAAAGACAAATCTGTGACTTTTTAGCATAGATGTACTGTTCATCTCTGAAGTCCATGATTTTTTTTGTGCAGTTCGCAATTCAAGGTGTTTCTTCCTGAAATTTTACACAATACACATTACATGCTTCTATATATCTATAATCGTTTTAAAAAAACTGGAAATGGAAACTATGAATTTTGAATTTTTTTAAATTAAGAATTCCATGGAGCTCGGTCTCCAAAATGCGCTACTCACCTATTTATCATTTATATTGTACCTCTGTAATATAATAATATATATGTATATATAAGTTTCGACTTCCATCGTAGACTTCAATATGTGGATAGTATTGCGTTCTGTCTAAGGTAAGACATGCGCAATCCTTTGTTGTGGTGCATAGCTTCCGCAAAAGACCGACATAATTACATAATTGTTTCAGGCAATATGGGAGTATCCATAAAAATTGCAAAAAATTACGCAAGATTCCTTGTTAGACATGATCACATGAAACGCATATGCGAGAAGCTTTTGTTTAGAATCTATGGCACTTGACACAGTAATCTTTAGGATAACAATCTTTAAAGAAATGCCAAAAGGCAGTGTGAATGTATATGTTTATTCTGTTTATGTACTCCCAGTTTTGTTTCTGTATTATAATTATAATTATCTTGAAAGGTCAAAGAATATCCCATCTAGTATGAAAGTTTTGCTGGTACATTAACTTAATAATGAAAATTAAATTGATGCCCGCCAATACTTCTCTTCGAAGTGTCACAGTAAATGTGGAAGTTTATGGAATATTAATTTGCGGCAAAAATTTAACCTTAAGTAATTTGGTGCTGCGAAGTATGTGGTGTATATTTTACATACATGCGGGCTTCATCCAAACATGCAATGTCGACTAAGTTTCAGTTTGGTTTAGAAAGCACAGCCCATGGGAAAAGAATAACAGATTTGATAGCATACTTAAAATCCCAGGGATGGTACTGTTACTCACTTGGCAGACACAAAGTACGACCCATGCCAACATAATCTGTAGATATTAGTTACCTAGGATAATTGGCAGAAGCAAAAACACTTGTCCATCCGCAACCCATATATTTATCGGGATGCAAAAGGCGACAATAGCTGATATACTCATTACAATCATGCCACTATGAGAATATATCACCTTCTTCACATATAGATTGGTCATAACCGCCCGCAAAAAAAAAAGATCGGTCATAACCGATGTAACTCTGTAATAGTACTTACAATTTGCTCCAGCCGTGCATCTTCCTGCAACCTTAGAAATATATGTGCCCATCTCCTCAAGCCCCATATAGAGTTAACCATTATTCATGCGTCACTGCTCCTGACAACTTGATGCTAATTTGTAGATACAATGCTTGGTCTTCTTGTGTAATTGTCGTAAGCCAATCAGTGAATCAATTGACAGTTATGTTATCGAAATATGCAACCCTGAGCCTCAAGAGCCTCTCTAGAACTGTGATGGGAAGAATATATATTATTCTTAGTTCGAGTGCAACAAAATTATTAGTGATGGGAACATCCAACAATGAACTTTAAACAACAGTTTTGTCTTAGGTTCTCACGTGAAAATAACTAAGTCGTATCCATACATCAGAATATGTCAAAATATTGCCCACTTGTATTGTATGAGCCTACTTGTCAGCATAATATCTGTTGAGTTATAGACAAAGGGAAATCTACCAATGGATGCAAGATATGTACCTAGAAAATAAGAATAATGTTACTTCTTCCCAGAAATTTTTAGCATGCAGGCATATTAGTATGGAAGCTAGGCCAGTACTGTGGGAGTGATTCATGTTTGATCTTTCAAAAGTCTACATCTGTTAGTCTCAACTCCTATGTTGGCGCTAACGCGAGGAAATTAAAAGATGGAAGAAATTATCAAAAGCTCAAAAGCCCATGAGGTAGTTTGTGTAGACAACCATATCGATCTGCTGATTTTTTTGACAAATAATACTTTAGGAAGGGACAGACGGGGAGAGGTATGTACTGGTGTGAGGCGAAGTAGAAAATCTATGTCGTTCAGTCGATGTGAGGAACCAATCTCGGGACTGCAGAGAGAGGAGGCCCGCTTGGGAACTGGCTAGGCGGCGGCGAATTCTGCAGGGAGTAAACGAACGTGAAGACAAGAGTAGGGTACAAATCACGTCCATCTCTCCTAAAAAAATCACGTCCATCTAGCCAGGACGTACAGCCCATGTTGTCAGGTCGTACGACTCAATGATCCCTTTCCAACCCGTGATTTTTTTTCTCTCCACGGATGCATGCGTGGGACATCACGCATGGACTCTTTTTGTACATCGAACGGCAGTTAATAATTATTATAGGAGATCTAACGAACAATAATCTTATTCTCAAGGATTAACGTGGAGTCTTTATTGGTGCTTCCAATTAGTAAATATAAGAAAGATATAAGATATAAGATGGACGTAAGAGGTCTTGGTTTAATTCAGTATCTCCTCCTAGCATTTTATTTCAGCTTATTTTGTAACTTCTTTTCTTGTACTTTCCTCTTGGTATTGTTTCTTTTTTTTTCTCTCTTGAACTTTTATTATATTTTTTTGACATTACTACACACATCTCTACAGAATATTCATTTGCATATATTTTTATTAAAATTTGTACTTATAGGTTTATTTTAGATTCACTCTTTTTTTTTCCTTGCAATTTAATAGTTGTATTACAGATTCAATCTCTTTCGTGCTTGTAATTTCATAGGTTTTCTTATCCATCTTCAAAGTCCTGTGCCGCCATTGATTTGGTTGTCATTACGTTGCAGCTTTGTTGCCTTGTGTTTAGGGCATGTACAACGCGACTAGCTGCCTCGCAAGCCACGTAGGCTCGGGTGTCAGAGACGGTGGCTTCACAGCATGTCAGAGTCACCTGCAGAAGAGGCCGCTACTTGGCCGGGAAAAGTATGAGCGAAAGGAAAAAGAAAGGGAAGCCCTGCTTGTTGCGTGAGTGGATGAACAAGGATAATCCACATGGAGCGATTGCTTCACCGGTACAATCGTATGTGGAGGGGATGAGACCAACATTTGCTATAGCCTCCGTAGCTCATGCCCTTAATGTGCCATTTCAGTTTCAAAATGACCTGTCTACAGGTCATGAGAAAAGAAAAAGAAAAACTACGGCCCTCACCACCAACGGTTGTAATCACATTTATACGTATGTTTATCGTTTTCCTCTGATTAATAGCCTCATGCATGAGTACATGTCTTTGCCCGAACCACTCAATGGACACTTGTCGTTTGATCCGTAACACAAAGGACAGCTAAGCCAGCACCTAATACCTATCTCAGCCTATTTAACACACTGAAGCAACTCGATCGGAAGCACGGCACTTACAAACTCAATCAGCAAAGCCCTAAAGCCAAGTGCGAGTGCGACTACCTGCATTGCACCTTGGCTAGCCCTAGACATGGAGAACGACGGCGTCCCCAACGGACCAGCGGCGCCGGCACCTACCCAGGGGACGCCGGTGGTGCGGGAGCAGGACCGGCTGATGCCGATCGCGAACGTGATCCGCATCATGCGCCGTGCGCTCCCTGCCCACGCCAAGATCTCCGACGACGCCAAGGAGGCGATTCAGGAATGCGTGTCCGAGTTCATCAGCTTCGTCACCGGCGAGGCCAACGAACGGTGCCGCATGCAGCACCGCAAGACCGTCAACGCCGAAGACATCGTGTGGGCCCTAAACCGCCTCGGCTTCGACGACTACGTCGTGCCCCTCAGCGTCTTCCTGCACCGCATGCGCGACCCCGAGGCGGGGACAGGTGGTGCCGCTGCAGGCGACAGCCGCGCCGTGACGAGTGCGCCTCCCCGCGCGGCCCCGCCCGTGATCCACGCCGTGCCGCTGCAGGCTCAGCGCCCGATGTACGCGCCCCCGGCTCCGGTGCAGGTTGAGAATCAGATGCAGCGGCCCGTGTACGCTCCCCCGGCTCCGGTGCAGGTTCAGATGCAGCGGGGCATCTATGGGCCCCGGGCTCCAGTGCACGGGTACGCCGTCGGAATGGCACCCGTGCGAGCCAACGTGGGCGGGTAGTACCAGGTGTTCGGCGGAGAGCGTGTCATGGCCCAGCAATACTACGGGTACGGGTACGAGGAAGGAGCGTACGGCGCAGGTAGCAGCAACGGAGGAGCCGCCATTGGCGACGAGGAGAGCTCGTCCAACGGCGTGCCGGCACCGGGGGAGGGCACGGGGGAGCCAGAGCCAGAGCCAGCAGCAGAAGAATCGCATGACAAGCCCGTCCAATCTGGCTAGTCGCGTGCGCGGCGCGCGTTAGCTTCTGCGTCCTGTGTACTGTAATAATTTGCCGTGTCGATCCGGCCATGGTTTGTGTGTGCGTAGTGCTTATCTAATGTGGGCTTGTCCTCTAGTAATTCATGTATTGCTTATCTAATGTGGACTTGTCCTCTAGTAATTCATGTACTCTTTGCTGTTGAAGTTATCGTCGCTTAATTTGGTTTTGCTTAATTTGGCTACTCGTAATTGATGATCGGGTGAAAAACCGCATTTGTTTCGAGAAAGGTTTCCGACTTCTGCATCATTGTGATGCACACCGTAATACATAATATTTTGTATTGCAAATTAGACCTGTGTATGATGTCATGAGCATGTCATATTCACGGTCATCCAATAATTAAGTATGCGACAGAATGCAGTACACAATATTTTTTGTTGCAAATTGAAGCTTCTTATAACGTCATGAAGATGTCATGTTCACGGGTCATATGGTCTCTCACACTAAAACAAAAGTCATACTCTCTCTATCTCTATCTATCTATCTATCTATCTATATATCTATCTATCTCTAGCCACATGTACGTGTGTATGTGTGTCGGTTAGCAAAGTGGTCATGAACATCTTGCGCGCGTAGCTGGAAAGGAAACTGCCTGACGTTGGTGCACTGATGGGGCGCGCGCCCCAGGCTGGCCTGGAACGGTGGAAAGAACATCGTCGCGTGCGGCGTCATTGATAGACTTGCGTGAACTTCCCTCTCAGCAAACCGCACGTGCATACGCAGGAAAAAAAACGTAGCAACGTGTGCCTCGCAGCGACTGTTGTGCGGCTAGCAGCCAATGTGGTTTGCCGTTGTAGCTCCCGTCACCAACCATCATAGCATCACCGAGGCTCTTGCATCATCCGCCGCCCCGCTTGCAGCATCCACTGCCCGTCGTCGCAGCATCACAATCCTCCATGGCCATCGCTTCTCGTCGCACCATCCACCGCCCGCCTTCGCAGCATCACTGTCCTCGCCATGGCAGCCGTCCATCGTCTCACCGTTTACCACTGGGCCTTGTGGCATACACGGCGATTCACCATAGCAATACCGTCCTCGCCTCCAGAACAGTCATCGATCGTCTCCTGTCGCTCGCAATAGTCACCTCACGGTTGCACATCATTGTCGTCGATCTCAACATTGACAGTCGCCCTCATATAACCGATGCCCGCCTCTTGTAGCCTAGAACGGCGCCACTCAAAGCACACCTACCCGCGCTCACAACACGCAACAGTGCAACCCGAATCATCACGTGACCACCTGCCGACGCTTCGGCTGGTCGGCCTAGCAACAGCGACCTCAGGCCATGCATCAGGTTGTCTTGCAATAGATAGGGACAACGGTGACTAGCGCTCGCAACGCGTGCACGTGAGAGAGGGAGAGAGAGAGAGAGAGAGAGAGAGAGAGAGAGAGGCGACGAACCTAATTCTGGACGAGTGTGGGGACGAAGAAGGCGACAATTCGCTCGCAAACCGTTGTAGCAGCCATGCGGGCAGGGGCGATGGCATAGCACCGGAAGCAGTGAATGAAGGACACTCCGGGGAGAGAGTGGCTCGAGGGTTGGCCACCAGTAGAAGTCAAGAGCTAGAAGAAGAGAGCGAGACGGAGATATGGGGAGAGAGGGGGGAGGGGGAAAGTTTATTCGGCGGAGAGATGAAAAGGCAAGTAATTTTCAAAGGAGGAGATAAGGTGTGTCTGGTACAGGTAGGGACACATGACTGCGTGGGCGGCGTGGGAGGCGACCAACGTAAGGATGGATCGGCCGCTCCATTATAAACATTTACCCAAAAAGAAAGCACTCCTGGTTCTCTTGATGTAATGGTATACAAACTCTGGATGCTCGGTAGTAACTTGTCAAATGTACTATAGCGCGAACGTGTGCTCGCTATCTTGGTAGCGTGACGTGTCATGCGTGCACAAAGAATGTGTGGAATGCCTCACTCGTGTGAGACGCACTGCATGAGCGTGCATCCCCTTCCGTACACCAGTCCAGCATCAAGCCAAGTCACAATTTAGGTGAGTGAAAAATCCATTCCATCTAGGTAGGTAACATACTTTTCCACATATGCGGATCCTAAATTCTCCCTTATGTCACCCCCTACTTTTCATCCTCACTTCCATACCTTCCTAAAGATAAGATGCAACAACCCTTCGACTGGTTCTTCCCTCCCCGACCCCATCTAGAAACCAAAATCACCGGAGTACGAAAAGATGATGCCGTCAGTAATGTACGAAATGTTGCCAAGTGTTATGAGCATATGCTACCATCTTGATGGTGTGATAAATTACCATCCTAGAAAACAAATGTATCCGACAAAAAATGTGAGCCTGGTTTCCCATTGCAAGAGAAGAAATACATCTCAAGACCCAATGCATAAGTTACCATATTCCACAACGTAGAATTACAATATGTCATAATAAAAGTAGCAACAAAATATGGGTGGATCTACTACATAGTACATTTTTTCTTAGTTGTGGTACGATAGATGATTAAATTACCAAGTTTTCATGCACAACACTTGCCAAAATATGCAGTTTACCATATCCTGTCATGTTGACTTAAGTTGCCATGTTTGCTTAGCTACCCAAAACTTACCAAGTTAACAGAAAATGGCACTAGTTAGAGCATCTCTAGCAAACCTCGTATATCGCCGACCCGCAAAACTCGTTTACAGTTCGCGAAAAACGGTTTTGCGGGCCAGCGTGGACGATGGGCAAGCAGACCCCGCATAGCAGAACTATAAAACATAATATTTGCGGATATTCCATTTTACAGTTCCGCTATGAGGGGTCTTCTCGGCTGGCGCCCGTGCCGTCCCTAAATTAGATGGGGTTTTATCTGAATTTGACACATATGCCACATATTCAGAATTATTAATTCAATATAAGATAAAGTGTCAATATTACAATACAACAATCGTCCAAATTACAATAATTATTGGAATCACCAAAAAAAACTAAATAATTCAATACAAAACTTGTCCCGAATACAAATTACACATGAATTAAATGCAAAAGTGGAATGTGTTACTGCCCACCTCTTTGCCAATGGTGCTCAATGAGATCCTCCTAAAACTGAAAGTGGGTGTTTGCATTATCAATCGCCTTGTAGGTATGAAGGAATGCTCTAATGTGTTTAGGGTCTCTAGCTTGTTTGACACGGCTACCCACATTGTCATAGAAGAACTTCATGTGCATGCCTCTCTTATCTTCGAGAATCATATTGTGAAGAATAACATAAAGGGTCATGATGATCGCTTTTCCCAAAAACGAGCAGGTTCACGAACAATGGCAAACCTAGATTGCCAAACCCCGAATGCTCTTTCAATATCTTTTCGGACTGCCTCTTGTACCCTTGCAAATTCACATTGTTTCCTAGTTTTGGGGTCTTTGATGCTCTTGACAAATGTGCATCAAGAAGGGTAGATATATACCATTTGCAAGATAGTACTCCTTTGTGTATTCATGCCCATTGATAGTGTAGTTGCAAGCAGGAGCATCACCACTAGCAAGCCTAGCAAACAAATGTGACCGTTGCAACACATTGATATCATTGAGAGTACATGACATACGAAAAAACCAATGTCCAATCCATATATCCTTGGATGCTACGGCCTCTAGCACAATTGTTGCATCATGAGACTTGCCATAATACATTCCCTGCCATGCCTTCGGACAGTTTTTCCAAGTCCAATGCATACAATCAATGATTCCTAGCATGCCAGGCCAACCTCTTCTCTCACTTGTTGCCATAAACTTTTTTGTGTCTTCCTCATTGGGTGCCTGAAGATATTCAGGACCAAAGACACGGATGATCACTTACAAACATACGCACTGACTTGATTGTAGTATCTTCACCAATGCAAACGTACTCATTGACATAGTCTGCCGGAATGCCGTATGCAATTACCCGCATAGCTGCCGAGATTTTTTGATATGCACTAAATCCCTTCAAGCCCGCGACACTTCGTCTTTGAGCAAAATACTGACAATTGGCCTTGCAAGATTGCACTATTTTTATAAAGAGGGATCGACTCATTCGGTACCTTTTCCAAAAGATGTGCGGCGGATATGTTGGATTGTCCGCGAAGTAGTCTTGCATCAACATTTCGTTCCCGAGATGGCGATTTCATGGAATGCAAAGATGGCCGACGGTCGATCCTCGCCCTCTCTTTCAATTCTCATCTCCGTGCTCCTTCATGGTGAGGGCCATCACCAACATCTGCTGCTGATGGTTCTCAAGCAGCATCTCAACATCCAAGTTGTCCGACTCGGACAAATCCTCGAGCAAAAACCTCTCACGAGGGCTCAATTCCATCTACAATCACAAATACGAACGCTGCATGAACCAACTATGCATAGCGCATCCCAAAGCACAAACACTAGTACTCACTGGCGGCTCGGGCGGTGGCACTGCGGTGGTGGATCCCGGTGCGGCGATGGCGACTAGTGGCGAGTCAACTCGATTGATCCGAGGAACCGGTAAAGCGGCAAGGTGGAACAGGGTGCGGGGTGTTGGGGAACGTTGTATGAAAAACAAAAACTTTCTACGCACACGCAAGAACTATCCACGGAGATGCATAGCTACGAGAGGGGAAGAGCATCTACATACCCTTGTAGATTGCTAAGCGGAAGCGTTTATCACGCGGTTGATGTAGTCATAGTCTTCGTGATCCAATCACGATCCAACCGATCTAGTACCAAACAGACGACACCCCGAGTTTAGCACACGTGCGGCTCGATGATGTCTCCTCCTTCTTGATCCAGCAAGCGGGAGAAGATAAGTATATGTGTTCACAAGCAACACAACGGTGTGGTGTTGATGGTGGTGGTGGAGTACCGACAGCGCTTTGTTAAGCGTCGTCGGGACGAGGCGGTGGGACTATGGAGTAACAAGAGAGAGAGGGGCGCCAAGGGCTTGGTTTCTCCTCTTGGGGCGCCCCTCCCCTCTATATATAGGCAAAGGGGCATGGGAAACAGCCCATCCAAAGCTCTAGGGCGTAGCTTAGGGGGAGAGGACTTGGACTCCAAGTCCAATCCTATTCCTACTAGGACTCCTTTTTTGCATTCCCTAGCAACATGGGATTTTGAGGACTTAGTGCGCCTGGCTCAATATGGCCAGGGCGCCTCCCCGCAGCCCATGGTAGCCCTTGGGTCATGGTGAACCCACTTGTGGACTTCTAGATCCCTCCGGAATCATTCGAAACCTTCTGGAAGCTTCCTGGTACAATACCGAAAAAACTGCACCTTTTCCTGAACCCAAAATATGACTTCCCATATACAAATCTTTACCCCTTGACAATTCTGAGACTCCTCGTGATGTACGGGATCTCATACGGTACTCTGAACAACATTTGGATACCACACATCAAATATCAAAAACTACTCCAGTGTCAACGAACGTTAAGCGTGCAACCCTACGGGTTCGGGAATTATGTAGTCATGACCGAGACACCTCTCCAGTCAATAACCAATAGCGGGACCTGGATGCCCATATTGATTCCTACATATTCCATGAAGATCTTTTATCGGTTGAACCTTTATGACAACATACGTAATTCCCTTCATCCTCGGTATGTTACTTGCCCGAGATTCGATCGTCGGTATCTTCATACCTAGTTCAATCTCGTTACCGGAAAGTTTCTTTACTCGTTCCATAATACATCATCTCGTAACTAACTCCTTAGTCACTTTGCTTGCAAGCTTCGTGTGATGCTGTATTATCGAGAGGGCCCAGAGATACCTCTCCGTCATATGGAGTGACGAATCCCATTATCGATTCACGCCAACAAAGTAGACACCTTCGGAGATACCTGTAGAGCATCTTTATGATCACCCAGTTATGTTGTGATGTTTGATAGGACACAAGGTATTCCTCTGGTATTCGAGAGTTGCATGATCTCATGGTCGAAGGAACATGTATTTGACATTCAAGAAAGCAGTAGCAATAAACTGAACGATCATACGCTAAGCTAACGGATGGGTCTTGTCCATGACAACATTCTCCTAATGATGTGATCCCGTTATCAAATGACAACACATGTCAATGGTTGGAAACCTTAACCATCTTTGATCAACGAGCTAGTCTAGTAAAGGCTTACTAGGGACACGATATTTGTTTATGTATTCACACATGTATTTAAGTTTCTAATCAATACAATTCTAGCATGAATAATAAACCTTTATCATGAATATGGAAATATAAAATAACAACTTTATTATGGCCTCTAGGCCATATTTCCTTCAGTCTCCCACTTGCACTAGAGTCAATAATTTAGTTCACATCACCATGTGATTAACCCCCATAGTTCACATCACCATGTGATTAACACCCAAAGAGTACTAAGTTGTGATCATGTCTTGATTGTGAGAGAAGTTTAGTCAACGGGTCTGTCACATTCAGATCTATACGTATTTTGCAAATTTCTATTTCTACAATGCTCTGCATGGAGCTACTCTAGCTAATTGCTCGCACTTTCAATATGTATCCAGAATGAGGCTAAGAGTCATCTGAATCGGTGTCAAGGCTTGCATCAACATAACCCTTTACGAAAAACTCTTTATCACCTCCATAACCGAGAAACATTTCCTTGGTCCTACCGCTGTCGAGTGATCCACTCCTATACCACTATCGTACCCTCTTGCCAAACTCATGGCAAGGCACACAACAGGTCTGGTATACAACATGGCATAATTTATAGAACCTACGGCTGAGGCATAGGGAATGACTTTCATTCTCTCTCTATCTTCTGCCGTGGTCAGGTTTTGAGTCCTACTCAACTTCACACCTTGCAACATAGGCAAGAACCCTTTCTTAACTGATCCATTTTGAACTTCTTCAAACCTTTGCCAAGGTATGTGCTTTGTGAAAGTCCTATTAAGTGTCTCGATTCATCCCTATAGATCATGATGCCCAATATGTAAGTAGCTTCACTGAGGTCTTTCATTGAAAAGCTCTAATTCAAGTATCCTTTTATGCCATCCAGAAATTCTATATCATTTCCAATCAGCAATATGTCATCCACATATAATATCAGAAATTCTATAGAGCTCCCACTCACTTTCTTGCAAATACAGGCTTCACAATAAGTTTGTATAAAACCATATGCTTTGATCACCTCACCAAAGCGTATATTCCAACTCCGAGATGCTTGCACCAATCCATAGGTGGATAGCTGGAGCTTGCACACTTTGTTAGAACCTTTAGGATCGACAAAAACTTTCGGTTGCATTATATACAACTCTTCCTCAATAAACCCCTTAAGGAGCGCAAGTTTACCCATTTGCCAGATTTCATAATCATAAAATGTGGCAATTGCTAACATGATTCGGACAGACTTAAGCATCACTACATGTGATAAAGTCTCATCAAAGTCAACCCCTTGAACTTCTCAAAAACTTTTGCGACAAGTCGAGCTTTGTAGATAGTAACATTACCATCAGTGTCAGTCTTCTTCTTGAAGATCCATTTATTCTCTATGGTTTGTAGATCATCGGGCGAGTCCTCCAAAGTCCACACTTTGTTCTCATACATGGATCCTATCTCATATTTCATGGCCTCAAGCCATATGTTGGAATTTGGGCTCATCATAGTTTCTTCATAGTTCATAGGTTCGCCTTGGTCTAGTAACATGACTTCTAGGACAGGACTACCATACCACTCTGGTGCGGATCGTGCTTTGGTTGACCTACGAAGTTCAGTGGTAACTTGATCTGAAGTTTTATGATCATCATCATTAACTTACTCTCTAGTTGGTGTAGGCATCACGGGAAAGCCTTTGTGTGATGTGCTACTTTCCAATCCGAGAGAAGGTACAATTAGCTCATCAAGTTCTACTTTCCTCCCACTCACTTCTTTCGAGAGAAACTCCTTCTCTAGAAAGGACCCATCCTTAGCAACAAAGATCTTTCCTTCAGATCTATGGTAGAAGGTGTACCCAATAGTTTTTTAGGGTATCCTATGAAGACGCGCTTCTCCGATTTGGGTTCGAGCTTATCTTTCTGAAGCCTTTTGACATAAGCATCGCATCCCCAAACTTTAAGAAACGACAACTTAGGTTTCTTGCCAAACTACAGTTTATATGGTGTCGTCTCAACGAATTTAGACGGTGCCCTATTTAACATGAATGCAGCCGTCTCTAATGCATAACCCCAAAACGATAGTGGTAAATTGGTAAGAGACATCATAGAACGCACCATATCTAATAAAGTACGGTTACGACATTCAGACACACCATTACGCTGTGGTGTTCTGAAGGAAATATGCCCTAGAGGCAATAATAAAGTTGTTATTTTAAATTTCCTTATTCATGATAAAGGTTTATTATTTATGCTAGAATTGTATTGATCGGAAACCAAAATACATGTGTGAATATATAAACAAATGCCGTGTCCCTAGTAACCCTCTACTAGACTAGCTCGTTGATCAAAGATGGTTAAGGTTTCCTAACCATGGACATGAGTTGTCATTTGTTAATGGGATCCCATCATTAGGAGAATGATGTGATGGACAAGACCCATCCGTTAGCTTAGCATAATGATTGTTCAGTTTTATTGCTATTGCTTTCTTCATGTCAGATACATATTCCTTTGACAATGATATTATGCAACTCCCGGATACCGGAGGAATGCCTTATGTGCTATCAAACGTCACAACGTAACTTGGTGATTATAAAGATGCACTACAAGTATCTCCGAAGGTGTCTGCTGAGTTGGCATAGATCAAGATCAGGATTTGTCACTCCGAGTATCGGAGAGGTATCGCTGGGCCCTCTCGGTAGTGCACATCATAAGCTTGCAAGCAAATGACTAAGGAGTTAGTCATGAGGTGATGTATTATGGAACGAGTAAAGAGACTTGCCATGTCCCTAGTAAGCCACTACTAGACTAGCTCATTGATCAAAGATGGTTAAGGTTTCCTAACCATGGACATGAGTTGTCATTTGCTAATGGGATCACATAATTAGGAGAATGATGTGATGGACATGAGTTGTTCAGAGGGTTGGGGTCGATCTGTAGATCGAATCAGAGGGGGACTCCAGAGCGGGCATGACGAGGCCCGCGAGGATGCGGCAGGGGGCAGTGAATCCGGCGAAGATCCAGTCACCCTGCGTGTCTGTAGTGTATTCCAGATTACCAAATCGAATTCAGTGCTTGGGGGCAAAGTTGTCGATCTGATCCGGATGACCAGTTGGGTTGGTGTGCAGCACGATGCTACCGAACACGAAGAGTTGACCGGGGACGAAGAAGTCCCCGGATCTGATGCCTTCTGTCAGGTGGTAGGTGCGATATATGCCAACGGGTTGCTTATCATTGTGGGATCCAATAAGACATCGCCGGTGCCTGGAAACGGGATAAGGCGAAGACATGCACACTGGCGGATCTTAACCAGGTTCGGGGCTCTCCGTGGAGATAACACCCCTAGTCCTGCTCTGCGAGGTCTCCGCATGATCACTAGATCAACAAGTAGCTACAAGGGGCTCCTTGAGCTGTTCGGCGAGAGGAGGAAGAAGGGGCAAGGCTAGTTCTCTTCTCCTCTCCAAGTTGTGTCTAAATCTATCGAAGTCCAACCCTTTGCATGGGTGCCCTGGGGGGTTTATATAGGCCTAACCCAGGGGTACAATGGTAATCCGGTTGGGGGCGGGACCAGCCGTCAGTGTCTACGCTGGCCGGCTTCTCTTCTGACTGCTGGGGCCCGCCGACTGGTGGGTCCCACCGGCTGCTGGCCTCCTGGTGGACAGGTAGGTCCCACCGCTTGGGGGTCTTGTCGAGGGCTGGTTACTGTTGCCTCACCCTTGATGACGAGGGCTTTGTTGAGGTAAGCGTGGCTACAGTGCCGCCGCCTTGTGGGCGCTCACTGTAGCCTTACCTCGTCTTGTCTCCTTAATGGTGCACACTCTTTGAGGGAGGCAGCGAGCCGGCTGGGGAGAGCCGGCTACGTCCCTGGCCGACTAGGGGAAGCGTGGCCGCCTTCGGGTGTCTCTCTCACTGAAGGGGCTCGCCGCCTGCGGGCCATACTGACAGCCTGCCGTGGGTGATGTCATGGTCAGCATGGCAACAGTGCCACGCCGGACGGGTCATGGCTGCCCCATACGGCGTACTGTAGCCATGCGCATTCCGGGATTTGGGGGCGGCATGTTTCACTGTTGCCACGCCCCGTCCCATCGCCATTACGTTGGTGCAAACTTTGGGGGCACGATCTGGGCCTCCTGTTGGGGGCCGGCTTCTTGGAGTCGGTCATGTTGTGGCCATCTTTCTTGGAGTCGGCCGTGTTGGGGCCGGCTTTCTGGAGTCGGCCCTCCTACGGCTTTCTTTACGAGGATTCTAGGGCCGGGCCGCCTTCCGGTAGTCGGCTGATAGGGTAGCCGGCCGGGGGAAGGCGGCCTCGTGTCTTGGGTGCTTGGAGGCTTTGATCAGCCTATTATTTTTTTAAGAGCCAGGGGGAGCCGGCTAGGCTACCCATGGTCATTTACTCCGACAGTAGTCCCCGAAGCTGGTTGTGCTTCGTGGCTGGGAAGGGAACTAGAAGCTCAATCAGCTTACTATCCCGAAGAGCCGACAGCTAGGAGCCGGCTTCACTTATGCTTGCCTTCTCGGCGAAGTTTCTTTGAAATCTGAAGGCGGGAACCAGCTGGCGCGCTAGCCAGGCTGCGGGCTGGCCGCTCGCCGCCTGCACACTACGTGGCACCCTTCGGCTGGAAGGGACTTCCAGCCCACGCGCGCGACGGGACGCCGCTGCAGGCTGGGGCCCGCCACTACCACGCCACGGCCCGAGCACAGATCCTTTGTGGCCCGAACTAACCGCTCGCCTTCCAGCGGCGGTTTCCGCATGCCGTTAAGGCACGATAATCACGGAACATGGGGGAGTGGGCGCAGTTAATCTCACGTCCCCCCACGCCTCGGCTCCTCGGCTTCGCCGCGCGAGGCTATAAGTAGGGGGAGGAGGGAGAGCGGCTGACGCTCGCACGCTCGCCCTCGCTCCACCACTCTCTTCTTCTTCTTTCTCTCCGACGCCGTAGCAGCTCTTCGCCGCGCCACCGCTCCGCCATTCTTCTTGGCGTGCCGCAGCCGTGCCGCCGCTGAATCGGGTGCTCTCCGCCGTCTCGCTTTCCGCCCTCATGGCCCCAATGTCGAGCAACTGGGACGGCTCCAACGTCCACGACGACCACATCGACTTCTTCCGCAAGATGCGGAGGCTGTCGGGTCAAGGACTACGTGTGAGTCCGGCTCCCGCCGGAGAGGGAGATCTCGCCGGCGCCGGAGGAGGGCGAGCGGGTAATCTTCCTCTTGCACTGCTTGCGCGGTGTCAGCCTTCCCGCGAGCGGCTTCTTCCGCTCGTTTCTTGAATTCTACCATCTCCAGCCACACCACCTCACTCCAAACACGGTGGTGCTGCTGTCGGCCTTCGTCACCCTGTGCGAAGGCTTCCTTGGCGTCCTCCCCACCCTCGAACTGTGGGGGGAGTTCTTCCAGTCCAAGCTCGGCACGGTTGTCGCGGGCGTGCCGGCTCCATGTGGTGCCTTCATCGCCATGCGGCGATCGACGGCCGACAACCAATTCCCGGCCATCGCGCTGATCCAGTCGGTGAAGCTTTGGCAAAAATCCTATTTCTACGTGAAGAACGTCGCCCCGCAGGGCGACTACGTCAACCTGCCGGCTTATGTAGCCGGCCCGCCGGCGGGGAGGCAGCCATCATGGTCCTACCAGGCCAGGTCGCTAACGCCAGCTGGGGCTGGCGCCATAGCCCGACTTCGGGTGCTGATCTAGTCGGAGGGCCTGACCGGGCCCGATCTGATTGCCGCCTTCGTGGAGCGCCGGGTGCTCCCGCTCCAAGGCCGCCCTCATTTGATCTGCCAGATGAGCGCCCACTTCGATCCAAGCCGGCTAAGCACCAAGGAGATTCCTCACGACGAGGTATCTTACATGGTGAACTACATCGCCAACTGCAAGCTCACCGAGGATTGGTGGTATGACAAGGAACCGTATTCTCGCGCAGATCCCCCGCCTGTGGTAAGCTTTCCTTCCTTCCTTATTCTCTTGTGGCCAAGTTCTCTCTGGCCGGCTTTCGACCGGTCGGCTTATTTTTTTCTTTTAATCGGAATCCCCTCCTTCATCCATCGGCCGGGACCGCGGGGGCGGAATGCGAGTTCTCTCCTGACCGCGTGGTGGACGACTTTGACGACCCCGACTTGGGGGCGGCCACCTTGGAGGACGACGCCGTGGGGGGAGGCGGTGAGGCAGGCGGCTCCGGGCTCTCCTCCAACTTCGAGGACTAGCCGGACGATGACGAGGCCGAGCCGATTCCGCGCCGCCAGCCGGCGTCCGACCATCAAGGTTCGGGCTCATCTGCCGGGTCGGATGCCTGAGGCGGCACACAGAAACGCTGGCCGGCGCCGACTCTCTTCGGTAGCCGGCTGAAGAAGCCCAAGGGTACCGCGGCGGCGACCAAGCGAGACGAGGCGGCCGCGAAGGCAGCCCGCTTCCGCAAAGCGGTGAAGCAGCCGCATGCGGTTTCGGCGTAAGTATTGATTCTCGCACGCCTTTCTTCTTTCTTTTCTTCAATCGGCATCCTTCTAAGCCTTTCTTGGTTTACTGAATAGGGCTCCGCTCTCTCTCGAGCGGACTACAGCCGCCTCCATAGTCGGAGGGGCGGGAGGATCTTCAAGCTCCCGCCGCGTGGACCCCCGTGCCGAGCACCAGGCGGCGACGGAGCGGAACACGCGGGAGGAGCGGGAGGCGGAGGAGCAGAGGGCGGCCGCCGCCAGGGCAGCCCAGGAGACGACGGCGGAGTCAGTAGAGACGCAGGCCGACGCGGCAGCCAAGGCTCAGGCGGAGGCCGCGGCCGCAGAGAGGGCGGCAGAGGCCCTGCGTAACCAGCCTTCACAAATCATCATCCCCCTCCGCACCGTGGCCCCTGATATTCCAGTGCCCTCGCCAGAGGAAGCCGGTCGCGACCAGCCAACGATGGAGAGGGAGGGGGCGACACAGTTGTCCCGGAGGGTGAGGCGGTACTGCCACCGTTGGCCGGGACGGGCCAAGGCGGCCAGCTTGAGGTGCCACCTGTGCAGCCGGCTGGAGGTGAGCCGTCCGTGGGGGCAGATCTCGTGGTCCTCTCCCCGACTCATCGGCGCGCAGGGAAGGCGACTTCCGAGCCGGAGCCGCAGAGGGCTGTGGGCTCCAGCTTGTTGTCCCATGACCTTGATACGGCTAGCGTTAGCTAGCCGGGATGGACGCCTGGCGGTGGGACGGTCGTGCTAAATGTGGCAGCACAGGACATCCGGAGCCGGCTTCAGTCCCAGGCCACCGCGCTGAAGCAGTGCACCCAAGAGTTTCTTGCGACGCGGTCGGCCATTCGGGTAAGTTTTCTTGCTCTTGATTTCTTCCGTGGGGGCGCGTCAGCACACCCACTGGGTGTAGTCCCCGAGTTCCGAGTCGGCTGCTGAGCAGGCGGCTTGGAACTTCTCAGAAGACTTTGATTTAATGATTTGTTCTTGTTTGCACCTTTGTCCTATTCGCAGGACTATCACAACCTCCATGCTGCTACCTTTAACTCCCAGACCCGGGAGATGGGCTAGAAGGCTGCTGATCTGACGAAGAGCCGGAGTAAGTGTTTCAGTTTTTATCTCATGTGGGGGCGTGTCAGCGCACCCACTGGGTGTAGTCCCCGAGATTCGGGCCGACTGCTGAGCAGTCGGGTCGGATCTTTCCCGACGACTTCTTCCTTATTTTCTTCTTCTTCATGTCTGCAGGGGCCAATGCCGACCTGAGGGAGCATCTCGGCATAGCTCAGACCGCCATTCGCGCCAAGGAGACCGAGTGCAGCGCCTTGGCCCAGGAACATGATCGCTTGGCCAAGAAACTGGCCGACCAGGAGGAGAGCCACAAGGCGGCCCTGAAGACGGCGTAGGACAGTGAGGCTGCCCTCAAAGCTGAGTACGAGACTGAGGCGGCGAGCTGGGCTGAGGCGAGGCAGGCGCTGAGCGAGGGCTACGGCCGGGTTGAAGACTTGATCGACGGTAGGCTGCCTTCTTCTTCGTCCCTTTGCTCGCCCCCGTCATCTGATCTGTCTTCTGACTTGTTCTACTTCTTTCTTCTTTGTGCAGAATACTTCCCCGGCTAATCTGTTGCTGCCAACAAAGCCATCGAAGCTGACCGCGAAGCCCGACGGTAGGCTGGGGCCGAGATCGCACCGGGTGCCAACCAGACGTTTGAAGAGCAACTTCTGGCGATTCAAGCCTGGCTCTAGCGGGCTTACCGCATGCTCCGCCGTCTTCAGCGTGTCGGAGCGCAAGTGCTGGCCGCCCTCTGGCCCGGCAAGGTGATTCCCCACACCCCTAGTCAGACTGCCGACTGGCTGGAGGTAGAAGTCGGCCGCTTCGAGGCCTGGAAGGCTTCTGCGGCTCGGTGCAGGGCTCGGCAGGCGCTAGAGTTCGTCCGGGCTTGGTATCCTGGGCTGAGCTTGGACCAGCTGTGCACCTAGCGGCAGGAGGCTGATGAGGAGCTAGAGACGGTGTGGCCGGCTATCATCCAGCGCGCCTCGGTGATCGCCGACTTCACCGACACCAGCGCCTTTGCCCCTGAGGTGAATGAAGACGGCGCCGCCCAGCCGGAGGAGTGGTTTAGGCTGAACCCGGCGGAGGGAGAGGACTCGGCGGAGGAGATCGACTACAACGACGAGGGCGAAGAGGAGGAGGAGGAGGATGGCGGAGACATTGTGCCGGATGGTGGAGCAACCAGCCAGCCTTAGCCTGATCGTGCTTCCAGCAACGAGGCGCGTGTGAACGCGCCGCCTGCAGCGGGTGACGATCAGGCCGAGACTCGCCAGCTGGCCACTCCTCCAACCGACACTGCCGTCTCCGCCAACCTGCCCGACACGCCTGTTGCTCCCTTAGCCTGACTCGTCAGCTTTACTTTCCTGCTTGCTACTCTTTGAACAACTTTTTTATTAAATTTGCGCAGTTCCACCCACTGGGGGTGTATTCAAACTATGTTGAATGCCGGCCTTTAGAAGGCCCTTTTGTGTAAATATAATTATGCATGTGCTTGGCTTCCATTCCTACTTGCTTTTCATCTTTTGGCTATTTTCCTTTGCCGCCTTCCCTTGGTCGCCACCTTCCCAGCCGGACAGCTGCTCTGCAGTCTGTGGCCGGGTAAGGGCTTGGCCGTCTGGGAAGGCAAGTACTCGAGCTTTCTTAGATTGTATCAAGGTAAGAAGGGAAGTCGGCCAGCCGGCTGTTCTGACAGCCGGTTGGCGTGGGGAAAGCCGGCTTGAGTTATATAAGTTCGTTAGTCCTTAGCCGTTTTTTCGTGTGGGCATCCTTTCCTGCCTTGACTCTTGTTAGTCGGACAGTCGATTCTTCGAGCTACGACTTTTAACAAGAGAGGGCTTGGGTGCCGACACACTACTTGTCTGATTGCAGGTAGAACTTAAGTATAACCCAAGGCGGCAAGTCCCTGGCCGACTGATCGGACCCGGTGCCGGACGAGAAAATCAATGTAATAACATAGCCATGGGCATAATACTCATCATTCATAGACAAAAAGAGGGTAGTCCCCGAGTACTCCTCGGGGGGCCCGTTGTCTCATAGTACAAAGCATAGCATGGTACATACTGTATTTTAACTGTAAAATCTTCAGAGGAGATTGGCGTTCCATGGTCGTTCCGACTCCTTGCCGGAATCGTCCCTCTTGCGTGCCTTCGGCTTCTGCGCGTCGATCAGGTAGTAGGAATCGTTGCCTAGAGCTCGGCTGACGACGAATGGGCCTTCCCAAGGGGCTAAGAGCTTGTGTTGGACGGCTGTTCGCTGGATCAGCCGGAGCACAAGGTCGCCCTCTTGGAAGGATCTTGGCTTGACCTTCCGGCTGTGGTAGCGGCGTAGACCCTGCTGGTAGATGGCGGACCGGCTGAGGGCTAACAGCCGGCCCTCTTCCAGCAGGTCGACACCGTCATCTTGTGCTTCCTTGGCTTCCGCCTCCGTGTACATGGTGACTCGAGGTGAGTCGAACTCAATGTCAGTTGGGATGATAGCCTCGGCACCATATACGAGGAAAAAAGGTGTGAAGGCGGTTGACTTGTTTGGAGTGGTGCACAAGCTCCAGAGGACGGCCGGCAGCTCGTCGAGCCAACAGCCGGCCGAACGCTCCAGTGGCACGACCAATCGGGGCTTGATGCCGGAGAGGATGAGGCCGTTTGCTCGCTCGACTTGGCCGTTTGACTGCGGGTGGGCAATAGACTCTAAGTCCAGTCGGATGCCCTGTGTCTCACAGAAACGTGCCAGTGCTCCCTTGGCAAAATTCGTGCCGTTGTCGGTGATGATGCTATGTGGTATACCATACCGGGTTGTGATATCTGCAATGAATGTCAAGGCAGTTGGCCCATTCAGCTTCTTGATCGGCTTCGCTTCAATCCACTTGGTAAATTTGTCCACGGCGAGAAGCAGATGTGTCATGCCGCCGCGCGCCGTCTTGAATGGGGCCACCATGTCCAATCCACAGACGGCAAAGGGCCAAGTGAGGGGAATGGTCTTGAGTGCAGAAGCCCCAGGTGTTGCTTGGAGCCGAAGACTTGGCACCCTTTGCAGTGTTTGACTAATTCCTTGGCGTCATCCAAAGCAGTCGGCCAGAAGAATCCATGGCGGAAAGCTTTGGCGATGAGTGATCTTGAGGCTGCGTGGTGGCCGCATTCGCCTTGGTGTATGTCCTTGAGGATAGCTATGCCCTTCTCTGGCTCGACGCAACGCTGGAAGACTCCAGTGACACTCCGCCTAACAAGCTCTCGATTCACTATTGTGTATGCTCCGGCTCGGCATTGGACTTGTCTTGCCGAGATCTCGTCAGTCGGTAGCTCTCTGTTAACCAGAAAACTGAGGATGGGCTGGGCCCATGATGGAGCTGTGACTTCTTCTGTTGTCAAGACAGCCACTACGACCAGGGCGGGTGGGCTGGGTGGTGAAGAGTTGGAGTCGGCCACCGCCTGCTGTGTTGATGTAGTTTCCGGGCCGGCTGCAGTAGTCCCCGGGCCGGGTTCTGAAGTCCCCAGGCCGGGTGTGACTACAGCAGTCCCCGAGCCGCCTGTCGAAGTACCCGAGCCGCCTGCTTGGCTCCCCAAGCCGGGTCCGACTGCGTTGGGGTCAGGCGGCACGAAGATGGAATCAGACTCTGGAGACAGCTTGACAGACGGCTTGAGGAGGCGTTGGAGAGAGACGCCGGTTGGTATAGCTTGTCGGGTGGAGCCTATTCATGCCAGGGCATCTGCTTGCTCGTTGTCGGCCCGTGGCACGTGGAGGAACTCGCACCCTTCAAAATATCCGCTGAGTTGCTGGACGAGAAAACGGTAGCTCGCCATGTTTGCGTCCTTGGCGTCCCAGTCGCCGGATGATTGCTGTACTACCAAGTCCGAGTCTCCATAGCACAGGATCCGGCGGATGCCGAGTTCTTTGGCTAGCCGGAGCCCGTGTATGAGCGCTTCGTACTCGGCCACATTATTGGAGGCGGCAAAATGAATTTGCAATGTGTATCTGAGCTTGTCGCCTTTGGGAGAGGTGAGGTGGATGCCGGCTCCCAAGCCGGTGCGCATCTTGGATCCATCGAAGTGCATCCGCCAATGAGTGGAGTCAGGCGCAGGCGGCAGGTACTGGGTCTCGGCCCAGTCGACGAGGAAGTCGGCCAATGCCTGGGATATGATGGCGGTGCGGGGTTGGTAGAAGATCGTATAGGGGGCCAGCGTAATGGCCCATTTAGCCACCCGGCCGGATGCATCCCGGTTGCCTATGATCTTGGCCAGCGGGGTAGTACATACGATCGTGATGGGGTGCTCTTGAAAGTAGGGCTTGAGCTTCTTGGTGGCGAAGTACACGCCATAGCACATCTTGTGATAGTGTGGGTAGTTCTGCTTCGAGGTGGACAATACTTCACTCAGATAATACACCGGCCTCAGGACTAGCTGAACTCGGCCTTCTTCTAGGCGTTGAATCATGATGACGGTGCTGACCACCCGGCTAGTGGCGGCAATGTAAAGGAGCATGGGCTCTTTCTCGGTTGGTGCCGCCAAGACAGGTGGCGTGGACAGCATCTTCTTCAGCTCGTGGAAAGCTTGGTCTGCTTGGTCATTCCACTCAAAGTGAGTGGATTTCTTCATGAGTCGGTAGAGGGGGAGAGCCTTCTCTCCGAGCCGGCTGATGAAGCGGTTGAGGGAAGCCAAGCATCCGGTAAATTTTTGGACGTCTCTTAGCTTGGTAGGAATCTCCATTCTCTCTATGGCCTTGATCTTCACTGGGTTGCACTTGATGCCGCATTCGGAGACCAGGAAGCCTAGGAGCTAGTCGGCTGGTACTCCGAACATGCATTTCTTAGGGTTGAGCTTGATCTGAAATCGGCGCAGGTTTTCAAATGTCTCCTTGAGGTCTTCCAGCAAGGTGCCACGCTTCTCCGTCTTCACCACAATATCGTCTACATAGACATGGGAATTTCTGCCGAGTTGCTTGAGGAGACATTTCTACATGCAACGCTGAAAAGTGGCACCGGTGTCGGTGTCAAAACCGGCGGATCTCGGGTAGGGGGTCCCGATCTGTGCATCTAGGCGGATGGTAACAGGAGACGAGGGACACGATGTTCTCACCCAGGTTCGGTCCCTCTTGATGGAGGTAAAACCCTACGTCCTGCTTGATTAATATTTATGATGTGGGTTACAAGAGTAGATCTACCACGAGATCAAGGAGGCTAAACCCTAGAAGCTAGCCTATGGTATGATTGTTGTTCGTCCTATGGACTATATCCATCCGGTTTATATAGACACCGGAGAGGGCTAGGGTTACACAGAGTCGGTTACAAAGGTAGTAGATCTACATATCCGTATCGCCAAGCTTGCCTTCCACGCAAAGGAAAGTCCCATCCGGACACGGGACGAAATCTTCAATCTTGTGTCTTCATAGTCTTGGAGTCCGGCCGATGGTGATAGTTCGGCTATCCGGACACCCCCTAGTCCGGGACTCCCTCAGTAGCCCCCGAACCAGGCTTCAATAACGATGAATCCGACGCGTATGTTGTCTTCGGCGTTTGCAAGGCGGGTTCTTCTCCATGCTCCATGTGTTTGCCGGATATTGTCCAGTTGCTTCATAAATGCTGTGCTCCTTGGCTTCCGCGTCCAATAATGGCCTTCTTCCACACATCGTACGAATGCAAAAAGCCAGGGTATTTTTATGTTTTACCCCCTAGCTGCGCAAATAAGCTGCCTATAAGAGAGGCGAGGATCCAGATCCAAATCACACCATCCTCCTTCCGCAAGTACTCATCGAGGCGCATCTGACACCAAACCCATTCCAACATGGACAGTCGACGCGGCTCCTCTTCTCGCACTCCCAGCCCTAAGCCAGGAGATAGGAGGAGATGCTCAGTCCCGCACAGCGAGTTAGTGATGCTCCAAGCAGAGAGATATCTTCCCCCGGCCTTCATGGTTCCGGTTCAAGCCGGACTGGCCACCTACAAGGGTGGGAAGTAGGCGGAGAGCGCCACCAATCCCTCTAAAGGAGAGCGGGTATGCTTCGTCCCCTACTTAATAAGGGGACTCGGATTTCCTATACATCCATTTCTCCGGGGGCTCCTGGAGTTCTACGGACTCCAGCTTCATCATCTTACACCTGCCTCCATTTTGCACATCGCGGGCTTCGTAGCTCTGTTTGAGCCGTTCTTGGGCATTGAGCCCCATTTTGCGCTGTGGAAAAGGCTGTTTTGCCTCGTACCCCGCTCTCGCGAGGGGTCGATATATCAAGTGGGCGGAGCCGAAATATGGCGCATCGCCGGGACCGGATACCTATCCGGGACCCCGAAGAAGGCGTTCGAAGACTGGCCTTCAGAGTGGTTTTATATGGAGGACGCTCCGCTGCCGGATCCAGTCCGAATCGGCCTTCCAGAGTTCAGCAACGCTCCACAGAAGAAACGCCTGAGTTGGCGGCCACAGAGCCCTCAACGAGAAGATGATAGGAGCGTCCATTACTCGATGGGCCGGATACGGCTGCTAGCGCATTCCGGATTAACCATGATCGGAGTCATGGCCACATGCATTAGGCGCGGGGTGCAGCCGCTCCAATATACGGGCTACCCCATGTGGGACTTCAACGGAGAAGATGACGCCACCCGTCACGGCCGCAAGGGACCTGGCTCGGCCGACTACCTGGTGAAGATCATGTCCGGCTTGTACAAGGGGGAGAAGGAGGACTTCCTCCGCACGAATCCTTTGAACGGGTTTTCCATGAACAACCCTCGGAGCTGGGTAACTGGTCACATGCATATCTGATCCGTTCCTTTAAAGGCAATTGTCTTATTGTATGATTTTGACACAGGAACTGCGTCGGGATGTGGAGGGCATAAAAAGCCCAACTCCACAACCCGAGGATCCAGAAAGGTCACTTGATCCGGCCTCCGAAGAGGATCCGAACTTAGCAGTGGAACTGATCGACGGGGTGTTCCACCAGCTCAGCATAGACAATGCTTTAGTCGCCATTATGGCTGACTACCCTGATTTGTTTCCGGCCTCCCAGGTGACTATGACCGAGGTCTTGACACCATCATTTAATCCGTGCTCAATTCTGACCATCCCATACTGATGGTGCATCGCAGGAGGTGCCTTTAAGGCGGGAAGCCGAACCCGCGGTGGACGACCAACAAGGGTCAGTCCAGCCCAGCAGGCGGAAGAGGAGTGCGACGCGAACTGAAACGTCGCCGCAACGGTACGGAGCACCGCTATTTTTAAGGGAAGGATTCCCAGGAGGTATATTAATGCTCATAACTTTTCCAGAAAGAGCGCTCGCCGGACAGTGTCCAGAGAGGTTGCCAATCAAGCCTCCGCCAGCCATGCTCCAACGCATGGCCCGGGAGGGGAGGCGAATACAAGGCATGAGTCGGACGCTCCTCCGACGGAGGATGCCGACAGGCTGTCCGCCACCCGGTCTGAGGTGGAGAGCGCCATGAATCACAGGCGTCGCCGGACAGTTCTTCGTGACGCGTGTTTCTCCCTGGAGGCGTTAAATGCCTTTGATGCGGGAAACGCGCACCTCCGTGCCGCTCAAGATGGGTTAACCAGAGCCACGGAGCAGTATGTGAAAGACATACGTGTAAGTAATTTTAATAGTTATATATGCCAGTAGCCCCCGAGACTTAAAATAGTTAAAATAACTGATTTAAGGATCAATTTTTATGCAGGATCTTACGGAGAAGAATACCCATCTGTCCCAGGAGCTCCAAGAGTGCAAGGCCCAACTTGAGGCCGCACTGGCCGCCACAGGGGGAGCCACAGAGACCCCCGCTGGTAAGACGTACTTTGAAAAGATAATTAATTAACAAAGTGCGGCGTGAATCTGACAATAATATTGCAGAGGGCGCCGGACTAGATCCGGACAAGCAACAGCTACTGCGTCAGCTAAAGGCTGGCGAGAGGGTGCTTATGAAGGTGCAGCAGGAGAGAAACAAGCTCCAAGATGCCCACACCCAACTAGGAGAAGAGCTGAAGGGTGTTCGGGCCCAGCTGTCTGGCTTTGTGAAGGAGAATCAACGGCTTCGTCGCGGCATTTATAGTAAGTGCTTGAGCAAATTCCTTTGAAAAGAAGAATTCGGTGAGGAAGTCGATTGACAGAAGTATGTCTTCAGGTGTGCTCACAGGTCGCCCTGCGGAGGAAATGCCTGGGTCAACAGGTGACCAACTTCCCGAGCTGGTGCAATTGTTCGAACGTGTTCGGCAGGCGATGAGTGGCGTCGTTCATGCTTTATGGCCATCTGTCTCCCTACCCGAGGGCCTTGGTGAGCTTGCTGAGAAGCTTCAGGGAGCACGGCGACGCCTCCGTTTGTGGAAGATATCGGCCTGCCGTCAGGGCGCCAGGGAGGCCTGGGCCATGGTGAAGACGCGATACCCGAAGGCTGACCCAAACCACATGGCCGAGGTCGGACCTGCGGGGCCTGATGGGAAGGAGATCCCTGTGAGCTTGATGTACGGCCAAGTAGAACTCGCCGCGAAATATTCCCAACAGGACTGTAAATTAGACAGCCTATTAGATGGGATTGAGGAGGAGTACAATCAATCGGTTTGACAATGTAATTTGAAATGACATGTTAGATGCCTTCTAGCCGGATTGTAGATCGTTTGTCTTTGCGGACCGTTTCGCTTCAACCTCGGGACCCAACAGTCCGGAGTGTGTCCGAATACCCCTTACGGTTATAAAAGAACCGGGGCATGCATGGAGACAAGGCGTCGGGGTCATAATTGCTTTATCAGACAAGTGCCCAACTAGTTATGTTATATTACATGGTTAGTAAGAAACATCTTCCAGGGAGAATAGTTCCGTTAAGGGTTCCTTTCCCTGGGAGGCATGCCCTAAGGTGCAATGCCGGACTGCGAAAATAGCAGAAAAAGCATCTGGGGGCAGATAAATAAGTAAGTAATAAATCATCTTTCAAGTCACCGACCGAATATTCTCTTAAGAACGCTAGCTTTCGGCTTCACCCAGTCTGAGGTACACATCCGGCTGACCCGGCAGTAACAATCGCAGAGGTGCTCCCTTTACCTCCTAGCCGAACAATCGGGAACGTAGGGGTAAGCACAGGAGCCAGGCAACCCAGCTTGGCCAAAACTTAAGTCATATCGATGCATATAATGGTGAATAAAAGGTACATGCGGAAGTATGACACATGTATTGGGCGTGAAGCCCATATGAATAAGCTTCTGGTAAAGAAGCCCCCAGGTATAATGAGTGCTAGGAGCACATCAAGTGTGTGCGAACAAAGCGCAAATCAGCCTATAAAAGGTATTGAAAAAAAAGTGGGAAGAAGGAGGGGGACAAGAGACAGTAAAAAATATAAAAAGGTGGACGGGGGAGTGAGACGAACTCTGAGTCCGGTGTTTAGGCGTAGAATCTTCGGAGACGGGCTGCGTTCCATGGGTTCGGCTCGAGTCGGTTGTCAGATGCTTTACGTAGACGGTATGCTCCGCCGGTCAGGACTTGGTCGATGATGAAGGGACCTTCCCACTTGGGCTTAAGTTTGTCCTTTTTCTTGTCCGGCAGGCGTAGAATGTGTTCGCCGACATTGTAAGTTTTGGCCCGTACTTCTCTGCTTTGATATCTTCGAGCCTGCTGCTGATAAAATGCGGAATGAGCCTTTGCGACGTCTCGCTCCTCCTCTAAGGCGTCCAAACTGTCCTGCCGATCCAACTCGACTTCTCTTTCTTCCTACATGCGCACACGAGGTGAGTCATGAATTATATTGCAGGGCAGAACTGCCTCTGTGCCGTATACCATGAAAAATGGTGTGAATCCAGTAGTTAGGTTTGGCGTGGTCCGCAGTCCCCAGAGTACGGAGTCGAGCTCCTCTACCCAGTGCGTGTTAGATTCCTTGAGGGACCGCACTAGTCTGGGTTTGATGCCGCTCATGATTAGACCATTTGCTTGCTCGACTTGACCGTTAGTTTGGGGGTGATAGACTGAAGCGTAATCGAGCTTGATGCCCATGTTTTTGCACCAGAGTTTAACCTCGTCGGCCGTGAAGTTCGTGCCGTTATCAGTGATGATGCTGTGGAGGACGCCAAAACGGTGTACTACCCCGGATATGAAGTCTATCACCGGTCCGGATTCTGCCGTTTTAACCGGCTTGGCCTCAATCCATTTGGTGAATTTGTCCACCATGACGAATAAGTATTTGTGCTTGTGGGTTCCCCCTTTAAGGGGTCCAACCATGTCAAGCCCCCAGACCGCGAACGGCCAGGTAATGGGTATAGTTTTGAGGGCGGTGGGTGGCATGTGGCTCTGATTAGCAAAGAGCTGGCAACCGACGCATCGTTGGACTAAGTCCTGAGCATCTGCCCGGGCTGTCGGCCAATAAAATCTTGTACGGAAGGCCTTGCCTACAAGTGCCCGGGCTGCAGCGTGGTGCCCGCCGAGTCCGGCGTGAATTTCAGCCAGGAGATTCCGCCCCTCCTCTTCGGAGATACACCTTTGAAGGACTCCGGTTGTGCTTTTCTTATAAAGTTCTCCCTCATGGACCTTGTAGGCTTTAGATCGCCGAACTATGCAGCAGGCCTCATTTTGGTCTTTGAGAAGTTCCTGCCGAATTAAGTAGGCTAGGAATGGTTCTGTCCACGGGGCAATTACTGCCATTATTTCGTGAGCTGAAGGTGTTATTTCATTGGCTGAGCCGCCGATTGTGTCAGAATGGTCTGAGTTAGGTGATGCAGCTGGCTCCGGATTGTTATTTCTGGACTCCTCTTCCCATAACACGGATGGCTTAAAGAGCCGTTCCAGGAAGATGTTTGGAGGGACGATGTCTCGTTTCACGCTGATGCGTGCTAACACGTCTGCTGCCTGGTTATTATCCCGGGCTACATGGTGGAATTCGAGTCCTTCGAACCGAGCTGACATTTTTAGGACGGCGTTGCGGTAAGCTGCCATTTTTGGATCTTTGGCGTCAAAGTCTCCATTTACTTGGGATATTGCGAGGTTTGAATCCCCGCGCACCTCTAGGCGTTGAATGCCCATGGAGATTGCCATCCGGAGGCCATGCAGAAGGGCCTCATATTCGGCTGCGTTGTTAGAGTCCATGTACATTATTTGAAGTACGTATTGGATTGTGTCTCTAGTTGGGGACGTCAGGACGACGCCAGCCCCCAAGCCATCCAACATTTTGGATCCGTCGAAATGCATGATCCAATTGGAGTATGCGCCATACTCTTTAGGGAGTTCGGCTTCGGTCCATTCGGCGACGAAGTCAGCCAGAACCTGCGACTTTATAGCTCTCCATGGTTTATAGGTTATGTCAAATGGTAAGAGCTCAATAGCCCATTTTGCAATCCTGCCCGTTGCGTCGTGATTGTTTATAATATCGTTGAGAGGTACTTCGGAGGTCACCGTTATGGAACACTCTTGAAAGTAGTGTCGCAGCTTCTGGGATGCCATGAACACTGCATACGCTATCTTTTGATAATGTGGGTACCGGGACTTGCATGGAGTTAGAACAGTGGATACGTAGTACACTGGTTTTTGAAGAGGGAATCTGTGCCCTTCTGTCTCTCGATCGATGATGAGTACCGCGCTGACAACTTGATGTGTTGCTGCGATATATAATAACATAGGTTCGCCGAGGTTGGGCGCGGCCAGGACCGGATTTGTTGCCAGTATGGCCTTTATTTCTTTGAGTCCGGCTGTGGCAGCATCCGTCCATTCAAAATGTTTGGTGCACCGGAGGAGGCGGTAGAGGGGCAGAGCCTTTTCTCCCAAACGGGAGATGAAGCGACTTAAGGCCGCTACGCATCCAGTTAGTTTTTGTATTTGCTTGAGGTCTTTTGGAATATCCAATTGTGATAGAGCTCGGATTTTGGCCGGGTTTGCTTCAATTCCTCTACCGGATACGATGAAGCCCAAGATCTTTCCGGCTGGTACGCCGAAGACGCATTTTTCCGGATTGAGCTTAATGTCATATGCTCGGAGGTTGTCGAATGTCACCCTCAAGTCTTCTACTAGAGTTTCGACATGTTTGGTCTTGACGACCACATCGTCTACGTATGCCTCTACTGTTTTGCCTATCTGGGTAGCCAGACATGTTTGAATCATGCGCTGATATGTTGCACCGGCGTTTTTGAGTCCGAAGGGCATTGTGTTGAAGCAGAATGGCCCATATGGAGTAATGAATGCTGTTGCGTCCTGGTCTTTCTCCGCCATCTTGATTTGATGGTATTTGGAGTATGCGTCGAGGAAGCACAATGAATCGTGCCCTGCGGTAGCATTGATGATTTGGTCGATGCAAGGGAGGGGGAAAGGGTCCTTTGGACAGGCATTGTTAAGGTCTTTAAAATCGACGCGGAGGCGCCATGATTTGTCCTTTTTTGGTACCATTACTAGATTGGCTAGCTAGTCCGGATGTTTTATATCTCTGATGAATCCGGCTTCTAAGAGTTTGGCTAGCTCCTCTCCCATTGCCTATCTTTTGGGTTCGGAAAATCGCCGAAGAGCTTGTTTGACCGGCTTGAATCCTTTTAGGATATTTAGGCTGTTCTCTGCCAGCCTGCGTGGGATTCCTGGCATGTCTGATGGGTGCCAGGCAAAAATGTCCCAATTTTCCCGAAGGAATTCTCGTAGTGCGGCTTCGACATCAGGACTTAATTGTGCCCCAATGGAGGCCGTCTTTGTGGGGTCCGTTGGATGGACCTGAAATTTGACTATTTCGTCTGCTGGTTTAAAAGAGGTGGACTTGGACCTCTTATCGAGTATCACATCGTCCCTTTCCACCGTGGAGCGCAGCGTAGTTAGTTCCTCTACCACTAGGGCTTCAGACAATGCCTCTAGGGCCAGTGCGGCTGTCTTATTTTTAGCGCGGAGTGTTGTATCTGGATCACCGGCAAGAGTGATTATCCCATTGGGTCCGGGCATTTTGAGCTTCATGTACCCGTAGTGGGGTATAGCTTGGAAGATTGTGAATGCCTCTCGCCCTAACAAAGTGTGATATCCGCTGCCGAATGAGGCCACGTGGAACGTGACCTCCTCGGACCTGTAATTGTCCGCTGAGCCGAACACTACATCTAGTGTGATTTTTCCTGTGCAGCGTACTTCTCGACTAGGGATTATCCCACTGAAGGTTGTGCTGCTTCGCTCGATGTGGCTCCAGTCAATATCCATTTTTTGAAGGGTTTCCTCGTAGATGAGGTTTAATCCGCTGCCGCCATCCATGAGTACCTTGGTAAGGCGAAAGCCGTCCACTATCGGACTGAGAACCAATGCGGCTGGTGCTCTAGCTGTTCGGAATTTAGGTTCGTCGCTGGCGTTGAAGGTGATAGCCGTGTCACTCCATGGATTTTCTGTTGCTACTTGGTAGACTTCGGCGAGGCCGCGGAATTTTCATTTTCGCATGTTATTTGATGCGAAAGTCTCGAAGACTGTTAATACCGTACCGGTACTGCTGGGCTATTTGCCCGGGGCTAAAAAGCCTTCGCCACTTTTAGCCACCTGCCGTAGTATCCAACATGCTCGAAGGCTGTGTGTTGGAGTGGCGCCCTCCGTACTATGGATTTTTCAGGGTCCGTTGAGCCAGCCCTCCAGTACGGTTCCATGCCCTTTAGGGGGTTTTTGCTTTTTGGTTTTTAACCCAGGTGCTTGAGTATGGCGCGCCCTTTTACTTCGGACTAGGGTTGTAGTCAAGGCCGGACTGTCCCAAAACCTAGCTTTGGTGTTCCTGGAACTCTCCATCACACAGTATTTTTGTACGATGGTCGCTAGGTCGACGAAGCGTGTAACTTCCTGACGACTTATGGCGTTCATGATTCCCTTGTCCGTGCAATTGTTGCAGAAAATTGAAATCACGCTTTCTTCGCAGCAGTCCTTTATCCTGTTCAGAACCAGGAGGAATCTGGCCGAGTAATGATGTACTGTTTCGTTGGGCTCTTGCCGTATTCGAGAGAGGTCGCTTATGTTTGGGTGGGCGGGTGGAATCAAGTTCGGAACCCCGCCCGATCTGAGGCTCAAAGGCCAAGAAGTTTCTGGATTTGGAAGCATGACTTGCTGGATGCTTTCCAACGAATCTAGTCCGATGCCTGACTCTAAGTTCAGTATTTGATTAGCGTCCGTCTCTCCGCGGGAATCCGGCTTGGAGGGATCGGGAATCCGGACATAGTTGGTTTTCAACGTAGAAGAAGGGTTGCGTCATTGTCCCTCTACCACGACAACGTGGTGGGTAGCCTAAGGAGAGTTAATCTCTCTCAGATCGGTTTTAAGCCCAATCTGATCGTAGTCTGTAGCAACTCCCAGGGCGGCAATGCGATCCAAGAGCTCGTTTACAAAGGAGAGCTCAATCGGATCTAACTGCTCGGCGAATTCCGGGTTGACGTGAAGATCGCTTTTGATGACCTGAGAGGTCATCGTCGGAGCGGTGGCCGAACAGGCGGTCATAAGAAAACCACCTAGCCGGACAGTTTGGCCGGCGGCTAAAGCTCTCTTGACGACGGTGCTGTCTTTAAAGACGGGAAAAGGCATCCTTCCTGATCGCGACGGCATAGAGGAACTCTCAATGAAAGCACCAATGTCGGTGTCAAAACCGGCGGATCTCGGGTAGGGGGTCCGGATCTGTGCATCTAGGCGGATGGTAACAGGAGACGAGGAACACGATGTTTTTACCTAGGTTCGGGCCCTCTTGATGGAGGTAAAACCCTACGTCCTGCTTGATTAATATTGATGATGTGGGTTACAAGAGTAGATCTACCACGAGATCAAGGAGGCTAAACCCTAGAAGCTAGCCTACGGTATGATTGTTGTTCGTCCTATGGACTACAGCCATCCGGTTTATATAGACACCGGAGAGGTCTAGGGTTACATAGAGTCGGTTACAAAGGTAGGAGATCTACATATCCATATCGCCAAGCTTACCTTCCACGCCAAGGAAAGTCCCATCCGGACACGGGACGAAGTCTTCAATCTTGTGTCTTCATAGTCTTGGAGTCCGGCCGATGATGATAGTTCGGCTATCCAGACACCCCCTAGTCCGGGACTCCCTCAACCGGCATTTCTCAAGTCGAATGTCATAGTCAGGTAACAGAAAGCTCCAAATGGTGTGATGAAGGTTGTCTTGAGTCGATTAGATAGGAACAACTTTATCTGGTGGTAGCCTGAGTAAGCATCCAAAAATCTCAATAGCTCGCATTCGGCTGTGGAGTCTATCACTTGATCAATCCTTGGCAGGGCAAAAGGATCTTTGGGGCAGGCTTTGTTGAGGCTAGTGTAGTGAATGCACATGCGCCACTGTTTGTTCTTCTTCAACACCAGGACCGGGTTGGCAAGCCACTCAGGGAAGAAAACTTCCATAATGAAGCTGGCCTCCAGGAGCCGGGCTATTTCTTCTCCGACTACTCTACTCTTCTCTTCTGACAGGCGGCGGAAGGGCTGCTTGACCAGCTTGGCATCTGATCGGACATGTAGCTTGTGCTGGGAGAAATCCGTCGGAACACCCGGCATGTCTTTGGGAGACCATGCGAAGATGTACCGATTCTCATGGAGGAAATCAACGAGCTCGCTTTCCTATTTGCTGTCAAGGCCGGTTCCGATGACAGCGTACCTCTCCGGGTGCTCCGGGTCCAGAGGTATCTTCTTCGTTTCTTTGGCCGGTTGGAAAGAACACTGAGCCTCATACTCCTTGGGGTCGGGGGACAAGGCCGGCTGCTTGCCGGCCATGGCCATGACTCGGTCCAGCATCTTCTTCTCTTCAGCGATCACGAGGGACTCGGCCAGCGGGCTGCTAGGTGCTGCACACTCAGAGGACTTCTTGTAGTATCTGGCTATGGTGATGATGCTCTTGGAACTCTGCATCTTCATCTTGAGGTAGGCGTAGTGGGGCACAGCCATGAACTTGGCCAGAGCAGGTCGGCCAAGCAGTGCGTGGTACGGGCTCTCCAGATCCACCACTTCAAACCATATTGCTTCTCGGCGAAAATGATCTTTGTCTCCAAAGAGAACATCTTTCCTGATCTTGCCGATTAGTGCACAAGACAGGCCAGGTACGATGCCGTGGAACATAGTCCGACTCGGCATGAGCTGCTTTGTCTTGATATTCAGCTTCTCCATGGTGTCATGGTATAGTATGTTGATGCTGCTCCCGCTATCTATCAACACGCGGGAGAATCGGGCAGCTCGCCTATCTGTCGCAAGGGTGGCATCCAAAACCAATGCATAAGAGCTGGGAGACGGCATCACCTCTGGGTGATCGGCCCGACTCTAACTGGTAGGCTTCTCCGACCAGTGCATGAACTCAAGGTTGTTGGAGGTGACCGCGTTGACTTCTTGGTGTTGTCGGTGCTGGCTTCGCCGGTCTTCGGGCTGGCTTGTAAAGACGACGTAGGCGGCATGCTCATCAGGGAACTCGTCTTGAAAAGCGCCGACTGCTAGCCGAGCGGCCTGCTGCTGAGGAGCCGGAGCCGGCTAACCAGCAGGCAGATGCGGCTCGAGTCCTTCGCCCTTGGAGATTCAGTTGAGCCAATGGCATTTCCGACTAGTGTGGTTAGAGGCCTTCGCGCCGCTGTGGAACTTGCAGGGGGCATCAAGGGCTTGCTCGTAGGAGAAAGCCGGCTGCCAAGCCAGCCTGCCGCCCTTCTGCTTCTTGGGCATGGGCCGCCCTTCGGGTTGTTCGTCTTCGACTGTGGCCACTTGCCGACTGGTGGAAGCCGGCATAGGAGCCTTGCGCTTGTTGTCATTCTGGTACGGGCGTCGATTGGAGTCTCCAGCAGTCGTCTTGGGAGCCGGCGCAAGCACCTTCCCGGAGGCGTCTACTCGGAGCTCGGACTTCATCGAGGAGTCGGCCGTGGCGTACTTGTCTGCGATGACTAGCAGCTCGTCGAGGGTAGTCGGCTCATCGCAGAGGAGTCGGTGCTTGAGGAGGGTGCCTTCTCGGCACCCGACCGTGAAGTACTCGATGGCTTGAACCTCGTGCACCCCCTCGCAGAAGTTTCGGAACTCGGCCCAACGCGTGAGATAGTCGCGAGTTGACTCGTTGGGTCCTTGAACGCACAAGGAGAGCTGTAGGGGCTTGGGAGCCCGTTTGTAGGTGCTGGTGAAGTTTTAGATGAAGGCTTCCGTGAAGTCTAGCCAGCTGTTGATGCTGTAAGGCTTGAGGCTGTTGAGCCAGGTGCGCGCCGTGCCTTGGAGCATCAGGGGAACATATTTCATGGCAACACGCCTGGTGCTGTTTGCTATGCGGACTGCGGTGGAGTAGTCGATCAACCAATCTTCCGGCTTCACGGAGCCGTTGTACTTGGGCATGTCTCTTGGGAGCGAGAACCCTTTGAGGAAGGGCTCGTCGCGGATGCGGGGGCCGAAACAAGGCGGGCCGACATCATCTTCTTCTTCTAACGCCAGGGATCGTGCGAGGCGGTCTATCCGATGGCAGGCATCGTTTTCGCCGAATCCTTCACGGCGACCTAGTCGGCCGCTGAGGGTCGGATGCGTGACAGGCGGCGGGGTGGGATACCTCTCCCCGCGAGGCGGAGGAGGAGGCGGGTCGGCTCGTCGCTCCACGGCTTGAGGGCGGCCTTCTTCGTCGCGCTCGATGGTGACTCGAGTCCGACTACGACTAGCAGTCGGCTCTTTTTTATGCCTTGTGCGGGCTCCGCCCACAGTAGGCGTTCGTGACGTTGTGTCGTGCTCTCGGCGTGGGGGAGGGCTTTCAGCATGGATGCCGGCTTCGTTCCGCTTTGCGGCCGCGTCGATTAGTTGTTGGATGCGTCTGGTCATGTAGGGGAGCTCGTCGGCCCCTACTCCGTTCAGCTCGTCTACGACCGACTAGGTGGCGCGTAGGTTCTCGAGAGGCGTGGCGTAGACTGGGCGTTCTGCTCCCAGCATGTCGGCGATGGCCGCACCGCGTTTCTGGACGACACCGGCCCGGCTTGGCCTATCGGGAGGCGGCGTGTCAAAGGCGGCGCGGTCGACTTCGCGCTGGTGGACCTCGATGAGGCATCTCATGGTGGCTAGCTTCTGGCCTTCCGCAATGAGGGCAAGGCGGCGTGCCTCCAGCGCCTCAGCGTCGGCGTCTGCCGGGATGGGGGCAGACAAATCATGCAGCACCGCTTGCAGGGCGTCGTGGATGTTCTCGCCAGAGGAGACTCCATGGCTAATGACCAGCACCTCGGTGACGGTGCTGCCACCACTGTCGGCTCGAGGAAGAGGATCGTCGAAGACCACCACATTGGTGGGGAAGGCGTCGAGCGATGTCGTGTCGGAGTCGACAAGCATCGGGTCGGTGGAGCCAACCGACTCCAAATCCACAGCAGGCTCGCTGGAGACATGGAGTTGGTCGAGGAGCCTGACGAGGCGTCTCTCGGGGCAGCCGGTGCCCGCATCGAACGCGGGCTCGTCGGAGATGCGAGCCTCGCCAAGAAGATCGGCGAGGCAGCTCGCCGCACAGGCGTCGTCGACACCTAGCAGCGCGTCGGGGCAAGCGCCATCGGGCGTGCCGGGCAGGCTACGCTCGCGGGGGAGGAAGAGGGTTCCCGTCCAGAATAGGTCTCCGGACGATGGTGCAACTGGCCCCATGGTGGGCACCAAATGTCGGGTGGTAGGTGCGACATATGCCAACGGGTGGCTTATCATTGTGGGAGCCAATAAGACATCGCCGGTGCCTGGAAACGGGATAAGGCGAAGACATGCACGCCGGCGGATCTTACCCAGGTTCGGGGCTCTCCGTGGAGATAACACCCCTAGTCCTGCTCTGCGGGGTCTCCGCATGATCACTAGATCAACAAGTAGCTACAAGAGGCTCCTTGAGCTGTTCGGTGAGAGGAGGAAGAAGGGGCAAGGCTAGCTCTCTTCTCCTCTCCAAGCTGTGTCTAAAACTATCAAAGTCCAACCCTTTGCATGGGTGCCCTGGGGGGTTTATATAGGCCTACCCCCCAGGGGTACAATGGTAATCCGGCTGGGCGCGGGCCCAGCCGTCAGTGTCTACGCTGGCCAGCTTCTCTGCTGACTGCTGGGGCCCGCTGACTGGTGGGTCCCGCCGGCTGCCGGCCTCCAGGTGGACAGGTAGGTCCCACCACTTGGGGGTCTTGTCGGGGGATGGTTACTGTTTCCTCACCCTTGATGACGAGGGCTTTGTCGACGTAAGCGTGGCTACAGTGCCTCCGCCTTGCGGGCGCTCACTGTAGCCTTACCTCGTCTTGTCTCCTTAATGGTGCACACTCTTTGAGGGAGGGAGCGAGCCGGCTGGGGAGAGCCGGCTACGTCCCTGGCTGACTAGGGGAAGCGTGGCCGCCTTCGGGTGTCTCTCTGACTAAGGGGCCCGCCGCCTGCGGGCCATACTGACAGCCTGCCGTGGGTGATGTCATGGTCAGCATGGCAACAGTGCCATGCCAGACGAGTCATGGCTGCCCCGTACGGCGTACTGTAGCCATGCGCATTCCGGGATTCGAGGGTGGCACCTTTCACTGTTGCCACGCCCCGTCCCATCGCCGTTACGTTGGTGCAAACTTTGGGGCACGATCTGGGCCGCCTGTTGGGGAGCCAGCTTCTTGGAGTCGGTCATGTTGTGGCCGGCTTTCTTGGAGTCGGCCATGTTTGGGCCGGCTTTCTGGAGTCAGCCCTCCTACGACTTTCTTTATGAGGATTCTAGGGTCGGGCCGCCTTCCGATAGTCGGCTGATAGGGTAGCCGGCCGGGGGAAGGCGGACCCGTGTCTTGGGTGCTTGGAGGCTTTGATCGGCCTATTATTTTTTGAAGATCCAGGGGTAGCCGGCTAGGCTACCCGTGGTCATTTACTCCGACACCTTCTCCTATGATCAGGAGAGCCATCGATCCTTTGGGAGACCCTACAGCGGAACTCTCAATGAAAGGACCAATGTCGGTGTCAAAACTAGCAGACCTCGGGGTAGGGGTCCCGAGCTGTGGATCTGAGGTCGATGGGGAACAAGGGACGATGAACACGGTGTTTACCCAGGTTCGGGCCCTCTCGAAGAGGTAATACCCTATGTCCTGCTTGATTATATTAGATGTATAGTATGGTGATAGAGTAGATCGACCTCGAGATCAGCATGAGCTAAAACCTAAAGTGATGAGGTGATGGAAGTCACTCTACCTCTAAAGACTACAACCCTCGGTTTATATAGACACCGGTAGGGTTAGGGTTACCGAAGATAGATTACAATGAGGGGTAAAGAGATCTTGCCTATCCTTGACTTGGAGGGCACACCATGACTCCATAGATCTTCTGTCAGTATGCGGCTTCTCAAGTAGGGCCCATGTTCGATGGGCGGACGCCCTGAGGACCCTGTCACACCCTAGCTAGTCATGCATTAGAGTGTTGCATCATGTTTACTTTTTCATCAGAAACTTGAAATGGGGATGACAGAACCCCCAGTCCCCTCTGAAACCAACTAGGGTTACTAAAATAAATTTTCAATGAACCTGAAATGCCCTTCTAAAATGCCCATCATTTTAGCCTTGGTTCAGAACCTCTGACAAAAGTGGTGCACATTTTTCTAGGCCATCATAGGGTCTTTGAATTAAATCATAGATATTTGAATTTGGGCATTTGAAATAATATAAAATATTTAAATGCTCAAATATCTCCAAACTGAAATGTTTCATGTTGGAAATATTCCAACTATGGACCAGGAGTAGTTTGGTGATTTTTGGAGTTGCCTAGGTATTTTATTTAACTCAAAAAAGTTGCAGAATTATTAAATAAAACAGAAAATAGAAAAAAAAGGGAAAACCCTACCTGGCGCCACCGCAGCCCACTAGCCAGCCCACCTGCCGGCCCAGCCCAGCACCGCTCCAGCGAGCTGCTTCGGCCAGGCAGGCAGGCAGGTGCCCGACGGCGACCGCGGCGTGCGCCACGCACCTGCTCGCCGCCTCGCCGCTCCCCTCGCCAGGTGACGACGTGGATCGTCCTCCCTCTCTCCCCCGAACCCCCCAGACACCCCCTCTCCTCTCCAGCTCCTCCCCCTCGCACGCCCCAGCCATGGCCGACGCCACCATCGCCGCACCACCGTCGTAGCCGTGCTCCCCGTCGTCTCCACGCCGTCTCACCGTGTCCAGGAGCTTCGCCGCTGTCCACTTCATCGAGCAGCCGAGCCCCGAGCGCTCGCAACGCCCGAGACCACCGCACCGACCTCGCCCGAGCTCACCGTCGCCGGAGATCCCCTTCAACGCCGACGTCGCTCCGGTCCATCTCCGACCGCACCAAGGACTCCGTCGCACTCACTGTGAGCTCAGCCATCTTCCCCTCCCTTCCGTTCTTGCTCCCGAGCCGTGTAGCAACCTCCCGGAGCTCAACCGCACCCACCGCCGTGGACCTCGTCGCCGACGTGCTCCCGGTCATCCTCCGGCCACAAGATGGTGTCCATCTTGCTCACCGCGTTCCACAACACCTAGCTAGCCACTCCACGAGCCTCATCGAACCCCCTAGCACCAAGTTCACCTCCGACCGAACCTCGGTGGCCGCCAAAGTCGTCGCCGGCGTCGACTCCGGCCACCCCGACCCCAACGGACTCCGCCAAGAGCCGCGGGTCGTCCTCAGCTTCACTCCGGTGGTCGCCACGTTCCATTTGGTGGCCGAAACGACCAAAACCACTATCGCCGCCGCACTGTTGGTCGCCGCCGGCCAGAACTCCGGCGAGCTGACGTGGCCTAGTTGATTAACCACTAACCCATCACCTACTGACGCTGACAAGTGGGCCCCAGGGGTTAGTCAAAGCTAACCAGCCCGGGGTCAACGCGGGATTAGCACCTGGTCACTGACGTGTGGACCCCAAACGTCAGGTTTGACCCGAGCCAGCCCTGTTGACCTGCTGATGTCACTGTGACGTCAGGCTGACGCAGTAAATGATATTTCTGGATTTAAATTTAATCAGGAAATTCCAGAATATTAATTAAACTTCAAAAATTCATAACTTTTATTCTGCAACTCCAAATTGGACAAATTATATATGAAAAATGATCAGAAAAATCCAATCTATCCATCTGTACTATTTTCATGCATGATCAAACAAGTTAAATTGATGTTTTAAACAGAACAAGAAAAGGCACTTTAAAAGGCCATATTTGAATTTGGAATTTGAATCTTTGATTCAAATTTGCTCAAACACTTCTGGCTTTAGTTGCATTAGCCCAACACACTCATATTGCCATGTTTCATGCATGCATCATATTGTTGCACATTGTTTGGTGATGCCTGTGTATCGTTATCCTTTGCGACAAGATCTGTCCCCGAGGAGTACCGTGACTACCCTAACGAAGAACCGTATCCGTGCAACGAACCATCAGGCAAGCAACCAACCATTTGATCATATGGATACAATCCCATGTTCTCGCTCCTGCTCTCTTTTACTGCATTAAGACAACGCGATTCAAACTGCTGTGTGCTACGGTAGTTGAACCCATTTCCTCTGCATGACCTGTCATTGCCACAGTAACTAGATGAAACCCACTAGCATGTGTAGGAGTTGATTGAGCCCTATGTATGTGTTGTTCCTACCTTGCTATGCCTGCTATGCTTAGAGTCGTGTCAGGTCTGGTTCATCTGGGTGATGGGCTAGAGTGAAATGTTTATGTCGGTAATGAGAGTGGTGTGGTGAACACGATTTGGTAAAGGTATCGATGAGAGGCCATGTAGGAGTACATGGTGGGTTGTTTCATTGAAGCCGACCTTAAGCACTGAGATCTGTATGTGTGATTTAAGAATCAGCTACTACCATGCATTGGGCCCGAAACCAATGGACCCTCTCGACTTCTTATTCACCCTAGTTCTCCGTCCAGGAGTTGCAAGTCGTTTCTGGTGTTTGTAGCCTACTGGAGGCCGTGGACAGCGCTGACCGTAGGGGTGGGCTGTGATGCGGTAGGTACGTGGCCGGGTGTACCGAATACCCGTTAGGTATCTCGGGAACCCTGTTCACATCGTTCGGGGCCGTATGGGAAACCTCGGCCGGACTCCCTGCGGATGGAACCTGAATAGGCGATAAACCTGGACTGGAGGCTTAGGTGATTAGGTAGGTCGTGGCCGACACCCACGTTGGGCTTCCGCTTGAAGGTTGCCGAGTACATGTCGTGTAAACGACGATAAGTGGTGAGAGCGTGTATGAAGAAGTACACCCCTGCAGGGTTAACATGATCTATTCGAATAGCCGCGTCCGCGGTAAAGGACTACTTGGTTGCCTATACAGTTCATAGACAAGTAAATGGAAACTATTAAAAGCCTCAAGATAAGTGTGAGTGCCGAGGATGGCTCTTCCGTAGGAAGACGGAGGTGGATCCTCGGTAGTGTATTGAAGTGGTGAGTAGTGGACTCGTGTGCACAAAACATTTCAAGTTGGAGTATCGTAGGATAGTCTAGCCAAGAGTCAAAGCTGGCTTGCTGCAATAACTCCACCAACCCTTCTTGATACTATGCATGTATGTAGGGTCTGATGTAAGTCTTGCTGAGTACCTTTGTACTCATGTTGCTATAATCTACATTTTTTTTACAGAAGACGCTGCAACCCCTTCTGATGGGTTCTATGTAGACGTTGACATCAACGAGTAGGCTAAGACCCAGGTGGTGACCCTGAGCTTGTGATGGACCACGTAGTATAGTTAGGCTTCCAAGCCTCTTTTATTTTGCTAGTTGTCTGTACCCAGACAAAGTACTTCCGCTGTTGGCTTGTATGACTGTATGACTTGTATGTTGGGTCGTGAGACCCGTACCTTTGTGTGTATGTTATGTATGGCTCACTGAGCCTTAAATAAAGTACTTGTGTCGTAGAGTCATGTTGTGATGCTTCGTTGTATTTGCACATATCGAGCATATTGTGTGTATGATTGAAATGCTTGGTATGTGTGGGATCTGACTATCTAGTTGTTTATCTTACCGGGAAATGTCTCCTAGTGTTACCGCTGAGCCATGGTAGCTTGCTACTGCTCTGGAACACTTAGGCTGGCCGGCATGTGTCCTTCTTCGTTCCTGTGTCTGTCCCTTCGGGGAAATGTCACGCTTTGAGTACCGGAGTCCTGTTAGCCCGCTACAGCCCGGTTTACCGGAGTCCTGCTAGCCCAGTGCTACAGCCCGGACCCACTTGCTGATGACCGACACGTTCGAAGCTGGGTCATGGATGCCTGTCCCTGTAAGTCTGTGCCACTTTGGGTTTACGACTAGTCATGTCAGCCCGGGCTCTTTATCATATGGATGCTAGCGACACTATCATATACGTGAGCCAAAAGGCGCAAACGGTCCCGGGAAAAAGGTAAGACGACACCCGTGGGGATACCGTGCGTGAGGCCGCAAAGTGATATGAGGTGTTACCAGCTAGATCGATGTGACATCGAGTCGGGGTCCTGACAGCGTTGGCATCAGAGCCGGACTGCCTGTAGGTTCTCCAAGCCAAACTGGTCGATGTTGAGTCTAGAAATTCTTTAGTTATATGTAGGAGAATTGTTTGTGGGTTGGAACGTAAGGCTCTTTTACTCCTTATATCTTATGACATTCTGATCTGAGTCAGTCCATTCTTCCACCGGGGGTTAAGGAATTAGGATCTGTTCTCTCTATCAGGATCACGTGTTACTAATCAGTAGTACCTTATAAGTTTGATGGTTACAAGCCTAGTCCAGTTCTACTACCACATTATGTTGTAAGAATGGTTTCAAGACTTGATATGATGATGTTGAGTGTGTACGAAATCCTTTGTCAAATGTCTCAATATCCTTTTTGAGCATTTACAGCTGTTATGCTGCCGAAATTTTGCTAGAAATTCTAATGCCTTTGCATTATAATTGTGCTTTCAGATGGCCACTCGCGACCTCAATCAAGTGGTTCGCCTGACTCGCTGCCTAGATGTACCCGGCCATACTGCTAAGTTGGTCAGGGTAATGACTGAGGCTGGATACCGCTGGTATCCTGAGTACACGGTCGAAGAGCAATTCCGAGATTTTAATCAAAGCCAGTATCTCTGCACTGTCAGGATATTTCCTTCTTATCCTGGATCCACTGAGCCTCTTCACTGCTCCTATGGACTCGGAGTTACTATCGAGATGGCTGTGCAGGATGCCGCCTACTCTATGATGACCATTATGCGAGTCAGATCTGGTCTATTTCGGGACTCTGATTTCCGGTATATGCCAGGATCACTTCCGGGAGCACAAGGATATTTTCAGGCTATATATGCTGACTCCACTCAGGAGGATTCACGGACTCGCACCACTGCTGAGATGCTCGAGGATAAGGACCGTGAAAACCGGGCCTTAAGGTTAGAGCTCTTCAATACCCGTGCTGATCACTGGGCCACTTTGACTCGGTTCGCACCGGCAGTGCAAGCTGGATATTCAGACATGCGCGACCTCTATCCTGTGAGATCTGCTCTGCCAGACGTGATGATTTGGCGTGATGTAGGAGGCATCACCCCACCTCGCGGTCCCCGCAGGCCACCGTTTGCTGGTCCAAGGCCTCATCCTAGCCCCTATGGTCCACAAGCTCCGCGAGACCGTCTGTTTCCGGATGATCATGTTGAACTTCCGGGCTATGGAGGTGACTTCTACGAGGACTACTACGGATCGGTCTGAGTTAGTAGTAGTATCACTAGTTCGCACTAACTGTGTCGTCTGTCGTCCCGCGTGACTCGTGGGATATGACCTAGTTTGTACTCTTCCGGAGTTGTAGAAAAATAATGTATAGGAGTTTGGAATGCCTCCGATGAGATGTAATCCCTTTTCACCGTAATAGTACTTTGTTTGGTCTTGTACTAAACCTTGTATGGTGTGTATGACGATGGAATAAAGAAGCAGTTTCTGTATCTACCATGTCATACGGATGATCATCTTGCATTCCGAGTTATTCCTTGCATTATGTATCCTATGTCGGAATTTTATCATTCTGACTAAATCATTGGCTTGTTTACCTAGGATGGTCAACACGCGCGCCAACCCTGCTTCTCAAGAGCAGGCCGAAGGCAGTGAAGCCAGGAATGAAAATCTGCCTCATCCTCCTTCACTAGCAGAGGTGATGATGGAAGCTGAGAGAAACAAGCGGGAGACAAACCGTTTGTTGGAGCGTATTGAACAGAATACAGCACACCATCAGAGGGCTAACGTGGTGTCACTCAGCGATTTTATCAAATTGCATCCACCCACGTTCCACCACTCCGTCGAGCCTCTCGACGCTGATGACTAGCTTCGCAGTATTTCTCACAAGCTGCGTTCCGCGCTGGTAGCGGAGGCTGACAAGGTCACCTTTGCCGCATATCATCTTGAAGGCCCCGCCAGTCTATGGTGGGAGAATTATGGAGCTATGCGCCCAGCGGGCCATGTCACAACTTGGGCTGAATTCAGCGAGGCTTTCCGTGAACATCACATTCCGGAGGGTCTCATGGACCGTAAGTGTGAAGAATTTTGCAATTTCACCCAAGGCCGACTTTCTGTGGATGTCTATAGCAGGGAGTTTGGTAATCTTGCACGATATGCAACCGAGGAAGTTTCTACTGACGCCAAGAAGCAAGCAAGGTTCCGTAAGGGCCTTAGTCCTGAGCTTCGTCGCGACCTCCGTCTGCATGAGTGCACATCTTTTTCGAAACTTGTCAACAAAGCCATCAGTGCTGAAACTGGTCAGACTGATTATGACGCAACACGCAAGCATGGACGTGATATGGGTTCCTCATCCGGTGCTGGTCCTCAGAAGCGCCGCGTGTGGGTACCCAATACCGCCCTGCCACCCAGGTTCACACCGAGGCCATCTTTCCAGGCGCCTCGCCCTGTTCAACAGTCTGCACCAGCCAAGCCCTATGGGGGTCCATCCAATAATGCTCCTCCACGTACCAGTTTCGTGACTTGTTTCAAGTGTGGGGAATCTGGTCATTATATGCGTGAGTGTCCCCAGACCAACCCCAATCAATCTGCTAAAGCTGTTGGCCGTGGCAAGCCGACAGGAAAAGTGTTTCATGCTAAACCGGTCACCGCTTCACGTGGCCATGTCAACTGTGTCTCTGCCGAAGAAGCTCAAGAGGATCCCAACGTCGTTCTCGGTACGCTTCTTGTTAATTGCCACCCGGCATCTGTTCTTTTCGATACAGGAGCCTCTCATTCCTTTATATCTGAAAATTATGCTCGTTTGCATAACGTTGCATTCTGTGATCTGCCGTCCACTATGGAAATCTCTACCCCTGGGTCTAGATGGCAGACCTCTAGGGTAAGTTATGGAAATGAAATCCAAGTCGACAGACTTGTTTTTCTCGCATCTTTGATAGCCCTTAAATCTTCAGATATTAATATCATTTTGGGTATGGACTGGATGTCAGCTCATCAAGCCAAAATTGATTGCTTCTCTAGGACCGTTCAACTCACCCATCCTTCGGGGAAGATAGTCAATGTTTTGACCCGAATAGCCAAGCGGCAGTTATATTCTCTTAACGCCAGCCCTTTACCAGACCTTGAGGACGTTCCGGTAGTCCGTGACTTTCCGGATGTCTTTCCAGAGGAATTGCCAGGTGTTCCACCTGACAGGGATGTTGAGTTCGTAATAGACCTCATCCCCGGAACCATTCCAATTGCTAGAAGGCCTTATAAGATGGCACCCCTAGAACTAGCCGAGCTTAAGAAACAACTCGATGAATCCTTGAAAAAGGGTTTCATCCGTCCCAGTTCATCTCCGTGGGCTTGCCCCGTCCTATTCGTTAAGAAGAAGGATGGTACGGACCGGATGGTTGTAGATTACCGACCTGTCAATTTGGTCACAATCAAGAACAAATACCCGCTTCCCAGGATCAACGATCTGTATGATCAGCTCGCTGGATCCTCGGTCTTCTCCAAGATGGATTTGAGGTTGGGCTACCATCAAATCAAAATCAGAAACGGGGACATTCCTAAAACGGCCTTTGTTACTCGTTATGGCCAATACGAGTACACCGTCATGTCCTTCGGTTTAACCAACGCTCCAGCCACCTTTTCTCGGTTAATGAACTCAATCTTCATGGAGTATTTGGATAAATTCGTCGTAGTTTATCTCGATGATATACTCATATACTCCAAGAACGAGGAAGAACATGCCGAACATCTAAGACTAGTGTTGCAGAAACTTCGAGAGCATCGCCTTTATGCCAAATTTTCTAAATGTGAATTCTGGTTGCCAGAAGTGACCTATCTGGGTCATGTAATATCTGGTAAAGGTATTGCGGTTAACCCTGTGCGAGTTCAAGCCGTCCTTGACTGGACTCCACCCGAATCGGTCAAGCAAGTTCGGAGTTTTCTAGGCTTAGCGAGCTATTGCCGTCGCTTTGTCGAGAACTTCTCCAAAGTTGCTAAACCTCTAACCGAACTCCTCAAGAAAGATAAGAAGTTCGAATGGACTCCACAATGTGAGCACAGTTTTCAGGAACTGAAAAGACGCCTGACTTCTGCTCCTGTGTTGGTACCACCAGACTTCTCCAAAGACTTTGTTATCTACTGCGACGCCTCGCGACAAGGATTAGGTTGCATTCTCATGCAAGATCGACACGTAATTGCTTACGCTTCACGGCAATTGCACCCACATGAGGAGAATTATCCTACTCATGATCTAGAACTTGCAGCCGTAGTCTATGCACTTAAGACCTGGCGAAATTACCTCCTCGGTAATCGTTGCGAAATATTCACTGATCACCAAAGTCTGAAGTACATTTTCACCCAACCGGATTTGAATCTCAGACAAAGACGTTGGGTTGAATTGATCACTGACTTCGACCTAGGAATAACCTATACCCCAGGGAAAGCCAACGTCATGGCTGATGCGCTAAGTCGTAAATCTTATTGTAACAACCTGATGTTACAACAAAGTCAACCGCTTCTCCATGAGGAATTTCGGAAGCTTAACCTTCACATTGTACCTCAAGGTTTTCTCTCCACCTTGGTGGCAAAACCTACCCTTACGGATCAAATTATCAAAGCACAGAAGGTAGATCCGGGAATCTCCCGCATCAAGAGGAACATTCAGAAAGGAGTTGCGAATTGTTTCTCCGTTAATGATCAAGGAGTCGTATACTTCGGGGATCGACTAGTGGTTCCCAAGGTGCGCAACCTGAGGCGATTGATCCTTAAGGAAGCTCATGAATCTCCTCTCACCATTCATCCCGGTAGTACTAAAATGTATCAGGACCTACGCCAGAGGTTCTGGTGGACTAGGATGAAGAGAGAAATTGCTCAATATATTGCCAATTGCGACGTCTGTCGTCGTGTAAAAGCAGAGCATGAACGGCCTGCTGGCACCCTTCAACCCTTAGCTATTCCTGAATGGAAATGGGATAAGATTGGTATGGATTTCATTACCGGTTTTCCCCGGACCAAAAGAGGGAATAATGCTATTTTCGTCGTGGTCGATCGTCTTTCCAAGGTAGCTCATTTCTTACCTGTTCGTGAGAGTATAACCACTAGTCAACTGGCAGACTTATACATCTCCCGGATAGTGTCCCTCCATGGTGTTCCTTTGGAAATCAATTCGGATCGAGGAAGTCTTTTCACCTCTCGATTTTGGGAAAGTTTCCAAAACGCTATGGGAACTCGTCTCTTCTTTAGCACCGCTTTCCACCCTCAGTCAAGTGGTCAAGTGGAACGCGTCAACCAAATTCTAGAAGACATGCTTCGAGCCTCTGTTATCTCTTTCGGAATGGACTGGGAGAAGTGCCTTCCATTTGCCGAATTCGCTTACAACAACAGCTATCAATCTAGCTTGGGTAAAGCCCCTTTTGAAGTTCTCTATGGACGACGATGTCGAACACCCCTTAACTGGTCAGAGACCGGGGAAAGACAATTCTTTGGCCCGGATATGATTCAGGAAGCAGAAGAACAAGTTCGTATCGTTCGTGAAAAGTTGAAAACAGCCCAATCCCGTCAAAAGAGTCAATATGACCGAAAACATAAGGCTATGACTTTCGAGGTTGACGAGAAGGCTTATCTTCGGGTCACCCCTCTGAAGGGAACCCATCGCTTCGGTATCAAAGGCAAATTGGCTCCTCGTTACATTGGACCTTTTCGCATTCTTGCCAAACGAGGAGAAGTTGCCTACCAATTGGAACTACCTCCGCACCTCTCCAGAGTTCACGATGTCTTCCACGTTTCTCAACTCAGGCGTTGCTTCTCAGATCCTATCCGTGAAGTGGACCACGAAACGCTTGATCTCCAAGATAATCTTACATATCGGGAGTACCCCATTCGTATCCTCGATCAAGCCAAGCGTACCACGCGACGTCATAATATCAAGTTCCTCAAAGTTCAATGGTCGCACCATTCTGAAGATGAAGCAACTTGGGAAAGGGAGGATCGTCTTCGACTTGAATATCCTGCCTTCTTCTCGGAGGAACCCAAATCTCGGGACGAGATTCTTTTGAGTGGGGGTGAGTTGTCACACCCTAGCTAGTCATGCATTAGAGTGTTGCATCATGTTTATTCTTTCATCAGAAACTTGAAATGGGGATGACAGAACCCCCAGTCCCCTCTGAAACCAATTAGGGTTACTAAAATAATTTTTCAATGAACCTGAAATGCCCTTCTAAAATGTCCATCATTTTAGCCTTGGTTCAGAACCTCTGACAAAAGTGGTGCACATTTTTCTAGGCCATCATAGGGTCTTTGAATTAAATCATAGATATTTGAATTTGGGCATTTGAAATAATATAAAATATTTAAATGCTCAAATATCTCCAAACTGAAATGTTTCATGTTGGAAATATTCCAACTATGGACCAGGAGTAGTTTGGTGATTTTTGGAGTTGCCTAGGTATTTTATTTAACTCAACAAAGTTGCAGAATTATTAAATAAAACAGAAAATAGAAAAAAAACAGGGAAAACCCTACCTGGCGCCACCGCAGCCCACTAGCCAGCCCACCTGCCGGCCCAGCCCAGCACCGCTCCAGCGAGCTGCTTCGGCCAGGCAGGCAGGCAGGTGCCCGACGGCGACCGCGGCGTGCGCCACGCACCTGCTCGCCGCCTCGCCGCTCCCCTCGCCAGGTGACGACGTGGATCGTCCTCCCTCTCTCCCCCGAACCCCCCAGACACCCCCTCTCCTCTCCAGCTCCTCCCCCTCGCACGCCCCAGCCATGGCCGACGCCACCATCGCCGCACCACCGTCGTAGCCGTGCTCCCCGTCGTCTCCACGCCGTCTCACCGTGTCCAGGAGCTTCGCCGCTGTCCACTTCATCGAGCAGCCGAGCCCCGAGCGCTCGCAACGCCCGAGACCACCGCACCGACCTCGCCCGAGCTCACCGTCGCCGGAGATCCCCTTCAACGCCGACGTCGCTCCGGTCCATCTCCGACCGCACCAAGGACTCCGTCGCACTCACTGTGAGCTTAGCCATCTTCCCCTCCCTTCCGTTCTTGCTCCCGAGCCGTGTAGCAACCTCCCGGAGCTCAACCGCACCCACCGCCGTGGACCTCGTTGCCGACGTGCTCCCGGTCATCCTCCGGCCACAAGATGGTGTCCATCTTGCTCACCGCGTTCCACAGCACCTAGCTAGCCACTCCACGAGCCTCACCGAACCCTCTAGCACCAAGTTCACCTCCGACCGAACCTCGGTGGCCGCCAAAGTCGTCGCCGGCGTCGACTCCGGCCACCCCGACCCCAACGGACTCCGCCAAGAGCCGCGGGTCGTCCTCAGCTTCACTCCGGTGGTCGCCACGTTCCATTTGGTGGCCGAAACGACCAAAACCACTATCGCCGCCGCACTGTTGGTCGCCGCCGGCCAGAACTCCGGCGAGCTGACGTGGCCTAGTTGATTAACCACTAATCCATCACCTACTGACGCTGACAAGTGGGCCCCAGGGGTTAGTCAAAGCTAACCAGCCCGGGGTCAACGCGGGATTAGCACCTGGTCACTGACGTGTGGACCCCACACGTCAGGTTTGACCCGAGCCAGCCCTGTTGACCTGCTGATGTCACTGTGATGTCAGGCTGACGCAGTAAATGATATTTCTGGATTTAATTAAATCAGGAAATTCCAGAATATTATTTAAACTCAAAAATTCATAACTTTTATTCTGTAACTCCAAATTGGACAAATAATATATGAAAAATGATCAGAAAAATCCAATCTATCCATCTGTACTATTTTCATGCATGATCAAACAAGTTAACTTGATGTTTCAATCAGAACAAGAAAAGGCACTTTAAAAGGCCATATTTGAATTGGAATTTGAATCTTTGATTCAAATTTACTCAAACACATCTGGTTTTAGTTGCATTAGCCCAACACACTCATATTGCCATGTTTCATGCATGCATCATATTGTTGCACATTGTTTGGTAATGCCTGTGTATCGTTATCCTTTGCGACAGGATCTGTTCCCGAGGAGTACCGTGATTACCCTAACGAGGAATCGTATCCGTGCAACGAACCATCAGGCAAGCAACCAACCATTTGATCATATCGATACAATCCCATGTTCTCGCTCCTGCTCTCTTTTACTGCATTAAGACAACGCGATTCAAACTGCTGTGTGCTACGGTAGTTGAACCCATTTCCTCTGCATGACCTGTCATTGCCACAGTAACTAGATGAAACCCACTAGCATGTGTAGGAGTTGATTGAGCCATATGTATGTGTTGTTCCTACCTTGCTATGCCTGCTATGCTTAGAGTTGTGTCAGGTCTGGTTCATCTGGGTGATGGGCTAGAGTGAAATGATTATGTCGGTAATGAGAGTGGTGTGGTGAACACGATTTGGTAAAGGTATCGATGAGAGGCCATGTAGGAGTACATGGTGGGTTGTTGCATTAGCCCGTGGGTATTGAACCTTCACATTGTTCCTCAAGGTTTTCTCTCCACCTTGGTGGCAAAACCTACCCTTACGGATCAAATTATCAAAGCACAGAAGGTAGATCCGGGAATCTCCCGCATCAAGAGGAACATTCAGAAAGGAATTGCGAATTGCTTCTCCATTAATGATCAAGGGGTCGTATACTTCGGGAATCGACTAGTGGTTCCCAAAGTGCGAAACCTGAGGCGTTTGATCCTTAAGGAAGCTCATGAATCTCCTCTCACCATTCATCCCGGTAGCACTAAAATGTATCAGGACCTACGCCAGAGGTTCTGGTGGACTAGGATGAAGAGAGAAATTGCTCAGTATATTGCCAATTGCGACGTCTGCCGTCGTGTAAAAGCAGAGCATCAACGGCCTGCTGGCACCCTTCAACCCTTAGCTATTCCTGAATGGAAATGGGATAAAATTGGTATGGATTTCATTACCGGTTTTCCCAGGACCAAAAGAGGGAATAATGCTATTTTCGTCGTGGTCGATCGTCTTTCCAAAGTAGCCCATTTCTTACCTGTTCGTGAGAGTATAACCGCTAGTCAGCTGGCAGACTTATACATCTCCCGAATAGTGTCCCTCCATGGTGTTCCTTTGGAAATCAATTCGGATCGAGGAAGTCTTTTCACCTCTCGATTTTGGGAAAGTTTCCAAAATGCTATGGGAACCCGTCTCTCCTTTAGCACCGCTTTCCACCCTCAGTCAAGTGGTCAAGTGGAACGCGTCAATCAGATTCTAGAAGACATGCTTCGCGCCTCCGTTATCTCTTTCGGAATGGACTGGGAGAAGTGCCTTCCATTTGCCGAATTCGCTTACAACAACAGCTATCAATCTAGCTTGAGTAAAGCCCCTTTTGAAGTTCTCTATGGACGACGATGTCGAACACCCCTTAACTGGTCAGAGACCGGGGAAAGACAATTCTTTGGCCCGGATATGATTCAGGAAGCAGAAGAACAAGTTCGTATCGTTCGTGAAAAGTTGAAAACAGCCCAATCCCGTCAAAAGAGTCAATATGACCGAAAACATAAGGCTATGACTTTCGAGGTTGACGAGAAGGCTTACCTTCGGGTCACCCCTCTGAAGGGAACCCATCGTTTCGGTATCAAAGGCAAGTTGGCTCCTCGTTACATTGGACCTTTTCGCATTCTTGCCAAACGAGGAGAAGTTGCCTACCAATTGGAACTACCTCCGCACCTCTCCAGAGTTCACGATGTCTTCCACGTTTCTCAACTCAGGCGTTGCTTCTCGGATCCTATCCGTGAAGTGGACCACGAAACGCTTGATCTCCAAGATAATCTTACATATCGAGAGTACCCCATTCGTATCCTCGATCAAGCCGAACGTACCACGCGACGTCATAATATCAAGTTTCTCAAGGTTCAATGGTCGCACCATTCTGAAGATGAAGCAACTTGGGAAAGGGAGGATCGTCTTCGACTTGAATATCCTGCCTTCTTCTCGGAGGAACCCAAATCTCGGGACGAGATTCTTTTGAGTGGGGGTGAGTTGTCACACCCTAGCTAGTCATGCATTAGAGTGTTGCATCATGTTTACTTTTTCATCAGAAACTTGAAATGGGGATGACAGAACCCCCAGTCCCCTCTGAAACCAACTAGGGTTACTAAAATAAATTTTCAATGAACCTGAAATGCCCTTCTAAAATGCCCATCATTTTAGCCTTGGTTCAGAACCTCTGACAAAAGTGGTGCACATTTTTCTAGGCCATCATAGGGTCTTTGAATTAAATCATAGATATTTGAATTTGGGCATTTGAAATAATATAAAATATTTAAATGCTCAAATATCTCCAAACTGAAATGTTTCATGTTGGAAATATTCCAACTATGGACCAGGAGTAGTTTGGTGATTTTTGGAGTTGCCTAGGTATTTTATTTAACTCAACAAAGTTGCAGAATTATTAAATAAAACAGAAAATAGAAAAAAAAAGGGAAAACCCTACCTGGCGCCACCGCAGCCCACCTGCCGGCCCAGCCCAGCACCGCTCCAGCGAGCTGCTTCAGCCAGGCAGGCAGGCAGGTGCCCGACGGCGACCGCGGCGTGCGCCACGCACCTGCTCGCCGCCTCGCCGCTCCCCTCGCCAGGTGACGACGTGGATCGTCCTCCCTCTCTCCCCCGAACCCCCCAGACACCCCCTCTCCTCTCCAGCTCCTCCCCCTCGCACGCCCCAGCCATGGCCGACGCCACCATCGCCGCACCACCGTCGTAGCCGTGCTCCCCGTCGTCTCCACGCCGTCTCACCGTGTCCAGGAGCTTCGCCGCTGTCCACTTCATCGAGCAGCCGAGCCCCGAGCGCTCGCAACGCCCGAGACCACCGCACCGACCTCGCCCGAGCTCACCGTCGCCGGAGATCCCCTTCAACGCCGACGTCGCTCCGGTCCATCTCCGACCGCACCAAGGACTCCGTCGCACTCACTGTGAGCTCAGCCATCTTCCCCTCCCTTCCGTTCTTGCTCCCGAGCCGTGTAGCAACCTCCCGGAGCTCAACCGCACCCACCGCCGTGGACCTCGTCGCCGACGTGCTCCCGGTCATCCTCCGGCCACAAGATGGTGTCCATCTTGCTCACCGCGTTCCACAGCACCTAGCTAGCCACTCCACGAGCCTCACCGAACCCCCTAGCACCAAGTTCACCTCCGACCGAACCTCGGTGGCCGCCAAAGTCGTCGCCGGCGTCGACTCCGGCCACCCCGACCCCAACGGACTCCGCCAAGAGCCGCGGGTCGTCCTCAGCTTCACTCCGGTGGTCGCCACGTTCCATTTGGTGGCCGAAACGACCAAAACCACTATCGCCGCCGCACTGTTGGTCGCCGCCGGCCAGAACTCCGGCGAGCTGACGTGGCCTAGTTGATTAACCACTAATCCATCACCTACTGACGCTGACAAGTGGGCCCCAGGGGTTAGTCAAAGCTAACCAGCCCGGGGTCAACGCGGGATTAGCACCTGGTCACTGACGTGTGGACCCCACACGTTAGGTTTGACCCGAGCCAGCCCTGTTGACCTGCTGATGTCACTGTGACGTCAGGCTGACGCAGTAAATGATATTTCTGGATTTAAATTTAATTAGGAAATTCCAGAATATTAATTAAACTTCAAAAATTCATAACTTTTATTCTGCAACTCCAAATTGGACAAATTATATATGAAAAATGATCAGAAAAATCCAATCTATCCATCTGTACTATTTTCATGCATGATCAAACAAGTTAAATTGATGTTTTAAACAGAACAAGAAAAGGCACTTTAAAAGGCCATATTTGAATTTGGAATTTGAATCTTTGATTCAAATTTGCTCAAACACTTCTGGCTTTAGTTGCATTAGCCCAACACACTCATATTGCCATGTTTCATGCATGCATCATATTGTTGCACATTGTTTGGTGATGCCTGTGTATCGTTATCCTTTGCGACAGGATCTGTCCCCGAGGAGTACCGTGACTACCCTAACGAAGAACCGTATCCGTGCAACGAACCATCAGGCAAGCAACCAACCATTTGATCATATGGATACAATCCCATGTTCTCGCTCCTGCTCTCTTTTACTGCATTAAGACAACGCGATTCAAACTGCTGTGTGCTACGGTAGTTGAACCCATTTCCTCTGCATGACCTGTCATTGCCACAGTAACTAGATGAAACCCACTAGCATGTGTAGGAGTTGATTGAGCCCTATGTATGTGTTGTTCCTACCTTGCTATTCCTGCTATGCTTAGAGTCGTGTCAGGTCTGGTTCATCTGGGTGATGGGCTAGAGTGAAATGTTTATGTCGGTAATGAGAGTGGTGTGGTGAACACGATTTGGTAAAGGTATCGATGAGAGGCCATGTAGGAGTACATGGTGGGTTGTTTCATTGAAGCCGACCTTAAGCACTGAGATCTGTATGTGTGATTTAAGAATCAGCTACTACCATGCATTGGGCCCGAAACCAATGAACCCTCTCGACTTCTTATTCACCCTAGTTCTCCGTCCAGGAGTTGCAAGTAGTTTCTGGTGTTTGTAGCCTACTGGAGGCCGTGGACAGCGCTGACCGTAGGGGTGGGCTGTGATGCGGTAGGTACGTGGCCGGGTGTACCGAATACCCGTTAGGTATCTCGGGAACCCTGTTCACATCGTTCGGGGCCGTATGGGAAACCTCGGCCGGACTCCTTGCGGATGGAACCTGAATAGGCGATAAACCTGGACTGGAGGCTTAGGTGATTAGGTAGGTCGTGGCCGACACCCACGTTGGGCTTCCGCTTGAAGGTTGCCGAGTACATGTCGTGTAAACGACGATAAGTGGTGAGAGCGTGTATGAAGAAGTACACCCCTGCAGGGTTAACATGATCTATTCGAATAGCCGCGTCCGCGGTAAAGGACTACTTGGTTGCCTATACAGTTCATAGACAAGTAAATGGAAACTATTAAAAGCCTCAAGATAAGTGTGAGTGCCGAGGATGGCTCTTCCGTAGGAAGACGGAGGTGGATCCTCGGTAGTGTATTGAAGTGGTGAGTAGTGGACTCGTGTGCGCAAAACATTTCAAGTTGGAGTATCGTAGGATAGTCTAGCCAAGAGTCAAAGCTGGCTTGCTGCAATAACTCCACCAACCCTTCTTGATACTATGCATGTATGTAGGGTCTGATGTAAGTCTTGCTGAGTACCTTTGTACTCATGTTGCTATAATCTACATTTTTACAGAAGACGCTGCAACCCCTTCTGATGGGTTCTATGTAGACGTTGACATCAACGAGTAGGCTAAAGACCCAGGTGGTGACCCTGAGCTTGTGATGGACCACGTAGTATAGTTAGGCTTCCAAGCCTCTTTTATTTTGCTAGTTGTCTGTACCCAGACGAAGTACTTCCGCTGTTGGCTTGTATGACTGTATGACTTGTATGTTGGGTCGTGAGACCCGTACCTTTGTGTGTATGTTATGTATGGCTCACTGAGCCTTAAATAAAGTACTTGTGTCGTAGAGTCATGTTGTGATGCTTCGTTGTATTTGCACATATCGAGCATATTGTGTGTATGATTGAAATGCTTGGTATGTGTGGGATCTGACTATCTAGTTGTTTATCTTTAGTAGCCTCTCTTACCGGGAAATGTCTCCTAGTGTTACCGCTGAGCCATGGTAGCTTGCTACTGCTCTGGAACACTTAGGCTGGCCGGCATGTGTCCTTGTTCGTTCCTGTGTCTGTCCCTTCGGGGAAATGTCACGCTTTGAGTACCGGAGTCCTGTTAGCCCGCTACAGCCCGGTTTACCGGAGTCCTGCTAGCCCAGTGCTACAGCCCGGACCCACTTGCTGATGACCGACACGTTCGAAGCTGGGTCATGGATGCCTGTCCCTGTAAGTCTGTGCCACTTTGGGTTTACAACTAGTCATGTCAGCCCGGGCTCCTTATCATATGGATGCTAGCGACACTATCATATACGTGAGCCAAAAGGCGCAAACGGTCCCGGGAAAAGGTAAGGCAACACCCGTGGGGATACCGTGCGTAAGGCCGCAAAGTGATATGAGGTGTTACAAGCTAGATCGATGTGACATCGAGTCGGGGTCCTGACACTTAGGTACGTGGCCGGGGATACCGGGCACCCGTTAGGTGTCACGGACCCCTGTACACATCGTTCGGGGCCGTATGGGAAACCTCGGCCGGACTCCCTGCGGATGGAACCTGGATAGGCGATAAACCTGGATTGGAGACTTAGGTGATTAGGTAGGTCGTGGCCGACACCCACGTTGGGCTTCCGCTTGAAGGTTGCCGAGTACATGTCGTGTAAACGATGGTAAGTGGTGAGAGCGTGTATGAAGAAGTACACCCCTGCAGGGTTAACATAATCTATTCGAATAGCCGCGTCCGCGGTAAAGGACTACTTGGTTGCCTATACAGTTCATAGACAAGTAAATGGAAACTACTAAAAGCCTCAAGATAAGTGTGAGTGCCGAGGATGGCTCTTCCGTAGGAAGACGGAGGTGGATCCTCGGTAGTGTATTGAAGTGGTGAGTAGTGGACTCGTGTGCGCAAAACCATTTCAAGTTGGAGTATCGTAGGTTAGCCTAGCCAAGAGTCAAAGCTGGCTTGCTGCAATAACTCCACCAACCCTTCTTGATACTATGCATGTATGTAGGATCTGATGTAAGTCTTGCTGAGTACCTTTGTACTCATGTTGCTATAATCTACATTTTTACAGAAGACGCTGCAACCCCTTCTGATGGGTTCTATGTAGACGTTGACATCAATGAGTAGGCTAAAGACCCAGGTGGTGACCCTGAGCTTGTGAAGGACCACGTAGTATAGCTAGGCTTTCCAAGCCTCTTTTATTTTACTAGTTGTCTGTACTCAGACAAGTTACTTCCGCTGCTGGTTTGTATGACTGTATGACTTGTATGTTGGGTCGTGAGACCCGTACCTTTGTGTATGTTATGTATGGCTCACTGAGCCTTAAATAAAGTACTTGTGTCGTAGAGTCATGTTGTGATGCTTCGTTGTGTTTGCACATATCGAGCATATTGTGTGTATGATTGAAATGCTTGGTATGTGTGGGATCTGACTATCTAGTTGTTTATCTTTAGTAGCCTCTCTTACCGGGAAATGTCTCCTAGTGTTACCGCTGAGCCATGGTAGCTTGCTACTGCTCTGGAGCACTTAGGCTGGCCGGCATGTGTCCTTCTTCGTTCCTGTGTCTGTCCCTTCGGGGAAATGTCACGCTTTGAGTACCGGAGTCCTGTTAGCCCGCTACAGCCCGGTTTACCGGAGTCCTGCTAGCCCAGTGCTACAGCCCGGACCCACTTGCTGATGACCGACACGTTCGAAGCTGGGTCATGGATGCCTGTCCCTGTAAGTCTGTGCCACTTTGGGTTTACGACTAGTCATGTCAGCCCGGGCTCTTTATCATATGGATGCTAGCGACACTATCATATACGTGAGCCAAAAGGCGCAAACGGTCCCGGGAAAAAGGTAAGACGACACCCGTGGGGATACCGTGCGTGAGGCCGCAAAGTGATATGAGGTGTTACCAGCTAGATCGATGTGACATCGAGTCGGGGTCCTGACAGACCCCTTAACCCATGACTCCCTCAACAATATTCATCACTTTTCCTCTCGTAGGCAACGATTTTGTTTAGTATGTTAATGGCAATACTGGTTATTCAATATCTTCTATTCTTGAATTGGAAGATTAACATTAAATCTTTAATTTGGCTTGTAGAAGCATGGCATGCACTTCAACACTGCCATGTGGACCACATGCACATGGGCATTCACTAGTGCAGGATGCTGCTAATGCGACACTACGATCATAGACCCTTCGAGAAACTGTGTGCAATGCACTAATCGCAAATGGCGGTGTAAGAGAACCATAAAAAATGTGCAAAACGTTTGCGATGACGGATGCATCAAACACAGTTCAGATTTTAGTTATGTGTGTGATGCAGGGCATACAGTTCAGTTCAATTAACTATTTGCGATGAGGAGTAACAAAAGAAACGGGCAGCTAGATGAAGGCGTGTGCAAGACACAACATATGGTTCACTAGGACGAATTGTTTGTGATTTGGGAACACAAAAGAAATAGTCAGCCTGATCAAGGTGTGTGCGATATACAACATGCGGTTCACTCGGATGAACTTTTTGTGTTGAGATGAGAGAACATAAGCGGTTCAATATAACAAGATCTGTGTGATATGCCGCAAATAGGTCTGTAATCAGAAATGTTTGTGAAGATCGATAATAACACAAGCAGTTGCTGTTAATATGACGTGTGTGTTGTTCGATGGGATTGCATACAGAACAACAACGTATATATTACATGCATGATTAACAAAATTCAACATCCAATTACATAGTTGTCTACTACATCATGGCATTTGCACACACCAAATTAAACTATTACATGCATAATTTCATAGGTGGCTACTACACACATGACACTTCCACACACCAATAAAGTAAACTATATATTACATGCATGATTAACTAGCATAAACGATCATCTGATCATCATCTACTTCTTCTGACGCTTGGTCTGCTAGTGGCTTGATCCGGGCTCGTCGATTTGGGTAACGAGGCACTTCCTCATGTCATCGATCCGCCTATGCATCTTGTAGCATGTGTACACGCTCTTGGCAGCGAACCTGAGGTGAGGTTCATCAAGTCGCCACATCCAAGCCCTGTGCCAGGATACAGGATTTGTTCTCTGGACATCCTGCTTCATATTTTCGTAGTAGGGGTCGATGATGGCTGAGGCAAGTTCTTCCAGGGAGTCCTTCTTCGTGCTGGCCCATACCCTGTAGTGGTCACGGATTTCAACAAGGTTCTGGCAGGACAAGCCCATAACACTGAGTGCTTTTACGTTGTTGGTGGTTTCCACTATGGCAAACTTGTAGTCGGTGCTGCTGACAAACCTATTAAAACGGTCGCAAGGCTCTCTGCCCATGCAGTAGTGGTAGATTAGGACATGATGACCCACGCACAAGTGGGCGACGGCAACCTTTTGATCTATGCCTGGATGACCGGCGGTGTACTGGAGGTCGATGCCGACTAGCTTGTACTTGTCTCCAGCAAGCAACTGCTCAAGGGTGTTTATGTAGTCGTCCACCATGGCCGGTTCGATGGTGTACACCACCGAGAGATCCGTCTCCCTCGCGTGGGTCTCCACTTTATGCTCGTTGAATGATATGTCTCCAACGTATCTATAATTTTTGATTGTTCCATGCTATTATATTACCTGTTTTGGATGTTTATGGGCTTTACTTTACACTTTTATATCATTTTTGGGACTAACCTACTAACCGGAGGCCCAGCACGAATTCCTTTTTTTTGCCTATTTCAGTGTTTCAAAGAAAAGGAATATCAAATGGAGTCCAAACGGAATGAAACCTTCGGGAGCGATTTTTTTGGAACAAATGCAATCCAGGGGACTTGGAGTGGACGTCAAGAAACAAACGAGGCGGCCACGAGGGTGCCCGGCGCGCCCCCCATCCTCGTGGGCCCCTCGAACGTCAACCGACCTACTTCTTCCTCCTATATATATCCACGTACCCCAAAAACATCCAGGAGCACCACGAAAACCTAATTCCACCGCTGCAACCTTCTGTATCCGCGAGATCCCATCTTGGAGCCTTCGTCGGCGCTCCGCTGGAGGGGGAATCGACCACGGAGGGCCTCTACATCATCTCCAAGGCCTCTCCGATGAGTTGTGAGTAGTTTACCACAGACCTTCGGGTCTGTTGACGCCTGATTTTGGCAAGATACAGAGTGAAAGGGTTTTCAGCATGAAAAGTTTCACATCACCGAGTGGAACAACTTTGATGTTTAGGTTATCATCGTCTGACTCCATCTTAGGGGCCGAAATTATATTCTGAGTGGCAGAATTCAATATTCCGAGTGGTTTTCGGCCGATCATGCCTTCGAGACGACCTCGGATGAAGGAGTACTCTAAAGGAATTGTCTTTGTCTCATCGAAGCAATCAATTTTGATATATAAACCATCTCAATCCGAGTTTGTATGCAAAAGTTACAATCAATACAGACCAGCCCTACCAAAGACCAAAATATTACGCTCGACACCAGACACATGTTAATGAGTGTCTAATACAATGCGTGAGCAATTCGGCCTTCTGGATGGCCTTGAATGGAAAAACTTTCAACATAAAAAAGTTTTGTCTCGTCGAGCCGATCGATTTTCATATACAATTGGTCTCAATACGATGTCATATGCAACCTGGAGAGGCAAATCAAGATCAGGCTGTCTTTTCAATCGGGAAATTCGAGTGGAAAGTTTTACCATCCGAGTGAAAACCTACCGATAGAGTAAAAGGTCGAGTGAAAACTTACCGATCGATTAAAAGGTCGAGTGAAAACCTACCGATCGAGTAAAAGTTCGTGAAAACCTACCGATCGAGTAAAAGGTCGAGTGAAAACCTAACGATCGAGTAAAAAGTCGAGTGAAAACCTACCGATCGAGTAAAAGGTCGAGTGAAAACCTAACGATCGAGTAAAAGGTCGAGTGAAAACCTATCGATCGAGTAAAAGTTTGTCTTCCGAGTGAAAATATAGTCATCCGAGTGAAAGATTGTTTTCCGAGTGAAAAGGTCGAGTCGGATGGTCCGAGTGAAAGTCTCTAATATCCGAGTGGATGAGCTCGAATCCGAGTGAAACTGAACATGTGCCCGAAAGTTTATCAAGATGAGCTCAGATGAAGAAGTGTTCAATATAGAAGTTATGCATATCATCAAGACGGTAAACTTTGGTTTTGGAATCATCATCATCAAAGATAGTATATGGCCTACAAGTTCACTACGAGACTCGGATGATCCAGTCTACTGCAAGACCGAGTCCGACTGGAAGGTAAAGATGACCTCGAAGAGTATTCAAGATGACCTTATTTGAAAAAGTAATCAACATGAGAGTTGTTCGTATCATCGAGGCGCACAAGTTTGATAATTGGGTCGTCTTAATCGGAGATCATATGCAAGCTCGGCGGCCCGCGCAAGAAGGAAGACAGAGTTTGGGCCAGATTCAGACTGAATCCGGGTTGGAATAGAACTAGGACTCTAGGACGCGAATTGATGTAATTTTTCTTGTAAGGAAAGCCTAGATGAATCCTTTACTTGTACGGGAAGTCCAGCCGCCTCTTATATATGTTGGGGGTGATGGCCGATTGGACAACACACAATCGAACAAATCAATATACTACTTTTCCTGTCTACGTTTTACCTCTCCACCATTTTCTCTCTCATTCTTTGATGTTCTTCGTGTTTGAGAGCTGCTAATCTCGAGGCTCTAGGGGCGAGCGAATCGACCTATGGTAGCCCATGGCCGCCGCACTCCCTGACGGGGTCGCTCCCGGGGGTGTGGGGTTTTCGGGTCTGCAAAAAGCGCCCTCCGATTGTCTTGCGTATCGCGCTGTCGGTCGGGTCTCCTTCGACGTGAGCTGCGGTGCATCACCCCTGGCATCGAGGGTACACGTGACGTGTTCGTGTGTCAACACACTTTTTGGCGACTACGCTGGGGAACGAAGATCAATCATCATCATCCACCATGTCCGATCTTCCCAAGCCATCCGAGGTAGACGCCGATAACATCATTAAGCCCAGTCTTGATGAGATATCGGCTGATCATCGCCAAGTCTATGAGGAGTACAACAATGCGTGCGAAGAGAAGGATTTGCAAGAGTTCCTTGCAAAGTTCAAGAAGGATCGCCAAGGCAACATCACTCCGATTGAAGAAATCAAGTTCCCTCCTCTTCAAGCCGAGCAGATTAAACCTTCTGTGAGTACTACCTTTTCTCCTGAGCAGTGGGCTGAGATTGAAAGTCGTATTGCTGATGGTAACAATCTAGTCTATCAAACTTTCATAGAAAATACTAATGCTCAGAAGAATACATCTCAATCGACTAGTGGTAATGATGGTGTAGCTGCTAGTGTGCAAAACCCTAATCTGGCTTCACCTATTGCATCGGCGCCTCCCGTGCCGATGGCTTATTATCCTACCCAAACAAATTAGATTGTGGCTGCACCCATTAATCCTATTATGAGCATGCCAGGTTCGGTGGCAACGCCGAACCCAACCTTACCTACAGCTACAACCACTCGACCACTAGCAAATTATGGGTCGACATACCTGCCACAATTCCTACCTACAGCTAGTAATCATACTCCTCCCATGCCACTGCCACAAGCTTCATCTTCCACTATGGATGATGGTCTAGCTAATCTTAGAGAGGATATGGCTAAGATGCTTCGAGAGAATTTTGGGGTTGAGTTACCTCGGAATCGGATTTACCAAAAGCCGTACCCTGAGTACTTTGATGCCATCCAGTGCCCTCCAGGATATATATTCCAGATTTTGTTAAGTTCAATGGAGAGGGTACAAAAACCACATGCGAGCATGTTAGTCAATACTTGGCACAATTAGGTGAAGCAGGTTCACTAAATGAGTTGAAAGTGCGTTTATTTCCTTTATCATTAACTGGTACCACATTTTCATGGTTTTCTTCTTTACCACATGGTTCCATTCGAGTTTGGTCGCAGCTAGAGCAGAAATTTCATGATCACTTTTACAGCGGCGACAATGAACTCAAGTTGTCACATCTAACATCGGTTAAACAGAAGCATGATGAATCGGTCTCCGATTACTTCAAGAGATTCAGAGAAACGAAAAACCGATGTTTTAGTTTGGTGATAACCGAGAGAGACTTGGGAGACCTAGTGCTGAGTGGTTTGAGAACTCCCATTAGAGAAAAGTTAGAAGGCTATGAGTTCTTAAATATTAACCAAGTCTTACAAAGGGCTTTGGCTCAGGAAAGCCGAAGCAAAGATCTCAAAGAAGTGCATAGATACAAAGCCTATCGTCCAAAGATGAATATGGTGGAATATGATAATGATCACTCGGACGATGAGGGTGATGTTTTTGCTACTGAATTTGTTTGGCCATCTAAGGCCAAACCCTTTACTTGCAATGATCTGAAACCGATTCATAAGAATCATGATGAAGATATGAAGTTTACTTTTAACATTGCTAAGTGTGATAGAATATTTGATGCTTTGCTGCAGGCTAAGATTATTAGAATATCTCATACTTTACCGCGTTTGAAGAGCTGAAACGGCGTGCTTATTGCAAATATCATAATTCTTTTTCTCATGCTACTAACGATTGCAATGTTTTTTGACGACAGATACAATCGGCCATTAATGACGGACGATTGAACTTTTCTGAGATGCAAGTTGATAAACAGCCCTTTCCAATGAACACCATGGATTTAGAAGGGAAGAAGCTGCTCATTCGGCCGAAGGTAGCCGAATCTGCTAATAAAGCTAATGTCATTGTTGGTGAGCCCAGGAATGACAAGGAGGGCGACAAGGTTTTGGGGAGACATGTTGTGCTTGATAAGCAACCCGATGGCAAGAAAGTGATCAAGATCACCATCAAGAATCCTACACTCGGGGGGCAAACACAGGTGCAGCAGGACACTCGAGTTAAATTTGTCAAGCCCAAGAGTCCAGAAGTTGGCAAATGGAAGAGGAATGAAGCTAAAGTGCAATGCAAGCGGATCAAGCCAACTTTTGATATGTTGCTATCCAAATATGCTAATTAGTCGGCTGGTTCCAACTCTAACCGGCCATCATACTTGAAATGACCAAGGTCACCATCAGATGATATATTCAGTCAGTATGTGAAACCGAGTGGACCAAGGGCGTAGTTTTCAGAAGAGCAGAGGCAATCTGTGTGGAATCGACTTGATTACTCATATAATGGCCGACTGAACATTGGTGACTATCAGTCGGCTGGTCAACATATGCGACCAAGTGGAAACTATCCTAGTGTAAGAATGCACCCAGGTGGAAGCTATCCAAATGAAAAAATATGGATGGGTAGATTTCATCCGAGTGAAATCCATCCGAGTGAGTTCCATCCGAGTGGATTCCATCAGAGTGACGCCCATCCGAGTGGATTCCATCTGAGTAAAAAGGTGCGCCCGAATGGAAATTTCTTGCATCTGGAAAGTCGAAAAGAATGGTGTGTTAAGTCACCAAGTGTTGCAGTAGTTGAGTCGGGAAAAGGCAAGGAGAAAATGGATGTCGACTCACTTATCTTGGGCACCGAAACATTCCCCATACAGCAGCCGACTTTGCATAACCACTCGACTGAGCCGATACTTGCTATCGCGCCAAAGCACTCGGCTAATGACCATGAAGCAAGCACCAGCCAAGTAAAGGTGAGAGATGCTAAATACACTCGACCAAAGTGGTGTCCTCTAGGGCTAACAAAGACACAGAAGAGGAAACTACAGAGGTTAAGGAGTCAAGAGATGGCAGAGCAGGAGACCGAGAAGCAAAAGGACAAGTTGTTCAATGACACTCGGCCCATGGTTCCAGCAAAACAAGTGTGGAGGCCTAAACAAATACAAGATACATCAGCTTCTACATCTATCACAGAAGTGCCTACACCACCCAAGGAGGATGATGTGACAGCTATTACATCGTCTGCAACACTTCTTACTTCTCCTTCACTCGACCAGATTTCAGAATCGGTCGATCCACTTGAAGAAGAGGCTGATATGTTGGACTATGAGTCTACACCGGTCCATGAAGGTATGGATATCAATATGGTATATTACTTACCTGCTGAGTTTCGTGCTGTAGATGAGGAAGGGGAAGTGGCTCAATTGGATTTTGGCCCTAAAAACACAATATTCGAGAAGCCAAAAGAACTAGTAACACATTTGAAACCGTTGTATCTCAGAGGTCATATCAATGGATCGCCACTCAGTCGAATGCTTGTTGATGGTGGTGCTGTGGTAAATATTATGCCCTATTCGGTCTTCAGGAAATTGGGTTTGCCTGATGAAGAATTGATCAAGACCAATATGGTGCTCAATGGGTTTGAAGGCAAAGAGAGAACTGAAGCCAAAGGTGTGATGTATGTGGAGCTTACAGTCGGAAGCAAAACTTTGGCTACTGCATTCTTTGTCGCTGAGGTGCAAGGTAACTACAACGTTATACTAGGCCGTGATTGGGTTCATGCAAACCAGTGCGTGCCATCCACTATGCACCAGTTTTTGATTCAGTGGGTTGATGATGAAGTGGAAGTCATTCATGCGGATAACTCGGCCTGTGTTGCTTTGGCCGATGCATCGGTGGATTGGCAACATCCCAATGCTACTTGCTTGACGGGACGTGACTTATTAGAGTTTGATTTTCTCAGCGCAACCAAGAATGGTTTTGTGCCCGTGTCTTTAAAGCCGACTGAATGCAATCGGCTCCAAGGTATGATATGTTTAAATGGATCCTAATTCTGAGTGGTTACAAAAACGTCTTGTAAAATATCGGTCCAGTGAGGACGATATGTATGAGTCTATAGAGGAGTTGGATGACATGGATAAACTTGGACAAGGTTTTACATCGGCTGATCCATTAGAAGAGATAGATTTTGGAGATGGTTTAGTCACTCGACCGACATTTATAAACAAAAATTTGAAAGCCGATTGTAAGGCTAAATTAATCGAGCTATTGAAAGAATATGTTTGTTGCTTTGCATGGGAATATCATGAGATGCCAGGGTTGAGCCGAGAGCTAGTGGAGCATCGGTTTCCTATAAAGGCCGGTTTTAGACCTTATAAACAGTCGGCCAGAAAGTTTAATCCGAAAACATATGACCGGATCAAGGAAGAGATCGGTCGACTGCTTGAAGCTAATTTCATTCGACCATGTAGGTATGCCGAGTGGATTTCTAACATTGTCCCAGTGGAGAAGAAGGGATCTGGCAAGTTGAGGGTGTGCATTGACTTCAGAGATTTGAATAGGGCTACACCCAAAGATGAGTATCCCATGCCAATAGCTGATATGCTTATTAATGATGCTTCTGGACATAAGGTTATTAGCTTTCTAGATGGTAATGCCGGATACAATCAAATTTTTATGGCTGAAGAGGACATGTACAAAACGGCTTTCCAATGTCCTGGTTTCCTTGGTTTATTCGAGTGGACAGTGATGACATTTGGATTAAAAAATGCTGGAGCCACATATCAAAGGGCTATGAATTTGATTTTTCATGATTTACTCGGTATCATACTTGAAGTTTACATTGATGATATTGTTGTCAAATCGGATGCTTTTGAATCTCACTTGGCCGATTTGCGTTTAGCTTTTGAAAGAATGAAAAAGTATGGACTGAAGATGAATCCTTTGAAGTGTGCATTCGGCGTGTCAGCTGGCAAATTTTTGGGTTTCATTATTCATGAAGATGGCATCGAAATTGATCCCAAAAAGATAGAGGCCATACAGAAAGTGGAGGCTCCAACATGCAAGAGAGATATGCAAAAGTTCCTTGGCAAGGTCAATTATTTGAGAAGGTTCATAGCTAATCTGTCAGGGAAAGTTGATGCATTTACTCCTATCCTTCGGTTAAAGAATGATGTTGATTTCACTTGGGGGGCAAAACAGCAAGAAGCCTTTGATATGATCAAGTATTATTTGTGCACTCCTCCGGTGATGAAATCACCCAAGCATAGAGAGCCTTTTAAGCTTTATATCGCAGCAGAGGAAGGTGTTATTGGTGCTATTTTGACTCAAGATACCGAAAGAAAAGAGCATGCCATTACGTATTTGAGCAGACGCTTATTGGATGCCGAGACAAGGTATACATTTATTGAAAAACTATGTCTATGCTTATATTATGCTTGCACAAAATTGAGACATTACCTAGTGCCGAGTGTTTGTGTAGTAGCTTGTCAAACCGATGTCATTAAGTACATGTTGCATAGGCCAATTCTTAGTGGTAGAATTGGCAAGTGGGCTTATGCTTTGATTGAATATGATTTTGCTTATGAATCTCTAAAATCCATGAAAGGCCAAATTGTTGCTAATTTCATTGTTGAACATCGGATTAATGACAAGCATGATGTTGATATGAACCTTGTTTCATTAGTGCCATGGAGATTATACTTTGATGGTTCAGTTTGTAACAATGGCCAAGGTGTTGGTATTGTTTATATATCTCCTCGTGGTGCTGTTTTGGAAGCATCATGCCGCTTAGAATATATTTGCACAAACAATCAAGCCGAATATGAAGCATTGTTATTCGGCCTAGAGATGTTGCTTGCTATAGGTGTTACACATATTGAGGCTTATGGTGATTCATTACTAGTGGTGCAGCAAGTATCCAAAGTCTTTCAGTGTTTGGACGAATCACTTAATGTTTACCTTGATAAATGTCTAGATATAATTTCTACTTCGGATTGTTTTAGCATTGCTCATATATCTAGGCATGACAATTGGAAAGCAAATGATCTGGCACAACAAGTATCTGGATATCATGTTGATCATGGCATGTTTCATATCTCTCAAAGAGCGATGTCTTGTCTTGCCAATATGGGAGAGGCTGAACTTGAACTCACTGATTCGGCCATTAACAAAAAATCTAGTGCAGGTGATAATTCCGACTGGAGAAGGCCCATTGTTGATTACTTGTGCAATCCGAGTGAAAGGGTGGACAGGGCTGTTCGGCATATGGCTTTCAAGTATACAATGAGAGATGATGGTCTTTATTGCCGAACAGTCGATGATGTTCTTCTAAAGTGTTTGGATGAGGACCAGGCAAGAGTTGCTATGGGAGAAGTACATGAAGGTATTTGTGGCACTCACCAGTCGGCTCCCAAGATGAAATGGTTATTGCGACGTGCTGGGATTTATTGGCCGACTATGATTAATGATTGCTTCAGATATTATAAAGGATGTGAAGCTTGTAAAAAGTTTGGTGATATTCAATTGGCTCCTGCTGCTATGTTACATCCTATTATCAAACCGTGGCCTTTCAGAGGTTGGGGTTTAGATTTCATTGGACAAATCCACCCGTCTTCTTCAAAAGGGCATCGGTTCGTATTGGTGGCAACTGATTATTTCACTAAATGGTCTGAAGCAGTACCTCTCAAGAACATGACACATACGGAGGTAATTCAATTCGTAACCGAACACATTATTCATAGATTCGGTATTCCTCAAACGTTAACTACGGATCAAGGTTCATCTTTCATGTCACACCAAGTCAAAGAGTTTGCCGAATCTTATAACATAAAGTTGCTCAATTCCTCTCCGTATTATGCCCAAGCTAATGGACAAGCTGAGTCTAGCAATAAAATTTTAATCAAGCTCATCAAGAAGAAGATTGAGGATAATCCGAGGAGATGGCATGAGTTGTTGTCTGAAGCTTTGTGGGCACATAGAATTTCAAGGCATGGTGCTACCAAGGTGACTCCATATGAGCTTGTATATGGCCAAGAGGTTGTTTTACCAGTGGAAGTAAATTTGAATGCTTTGAGAATAGCCAAACAAAATGATTTATCGGCAGTAGACTTTTATAAGTTGACGATGGACAATATTGATGAAGTTGCCGATAAACGTTTGGTTGCTTTGAAGTCCATAGAGAGAGACAAGTTGAGGGTTGCAAGAGCTTACAATAAGAAAGTTAAGTTGAAGAATTTTCAAGTTGGTGATCTCGTTTGGAAAGTGATTTTGCCGATTGGTTCAAGAGATAGAAAATTCAGGAAGTGGTCTCCGACTTGGTAAGGTCCTTTTAGAATTACAAGGGTAGTTCCCAGAAACTCTTATTTGGTGGAATCTGTATAAGGGACGGTGTTACCTAGAGCTCTCAATGGCAAATACTTGAAGAAATACCACCAGAGTGTGTGGCAAGAAGCCTAAGTAGGCAATGGCCGATATATGATTATCGCCCTTAGCACAAATATGGCCGATACATAATTATCGCCCTGAGGAAAATAAATGGCCGATGGAGTGTTGACATCGTCCTTAGAACGAACACTATGCATATTATTTTTCGGCGTGCAAGCTTTGCCGAAAAATAGGGGGGCATGTGTTGATGCCTGATTTTGGCAAGATACACAGTGAAAGGGTTTTTAGCATGAAAAGTTTCACATCACTGAGTGGAACAACTTTGATGTTTAGGTTATCATCGTCCGACTCCATCTTAGGGGCCGAAATTATATTCCGAGTGGCAGAATTCAATATTCTGAGTGGTTTTCGGCCGATCATGCCTTCGAGACGACCTCGGATGAAGGAGTACTCTAAAGGAATTGTCTTTGTCTCGTCGAAGCAATCAATTTTTATATATAAATCATCTCAATCCGAGTTTGTATGCAAAAGTTACAATCAATACAGACCAGCCCTACCAAAGACCAAAATATTACGCTCGACACCAGACACATGTTAATGAGTGTCTGATACAATGCGTGAGCAATTCGACCTTCTGGATGGCCTTGAATGGAAAAACTTTCAATATGAAAAAGTTTTGTCTCGTCGAGCCGATCGATTTTCATATACAATTGAGACATTTGTCTCAATCCGAGGTCATATGCAACCTGAAGAGGAAAATCAAGATCAGGCTGTCTTTTCAGTCGGGAAATCCGAGTGGAAAGTTTTACCATCCGAGTGAAAACCTACCGATCGAGTAAAAGGTCGAGTGAAAACTTACCGATCGAGTAAAAGGTCGAGTGAAAACCTATCGATCGAGTAAAAGTTCGTGAAAACCTACCGACCGAGTAAAAGGTCGAGTGAAAATCTAACGATCGAGTAAAAAGTCGAGTGAAAACCTACCGATCGAGTAAAAGGTCGAGTGAAAACCTAACGATCGAGTAAAAGGTCGAGTGAAAACTTATCGATTGAGTAAAAGTTTGTCTTCTGAGTGAAAATATAGTCATCCGAGTGAAAGATTGTTTTCCGAGTGAAAAGGTCGAGTCGGATGGTCCGAGTGAAAGTCTCTAATATCCGAGTGGATGAGCTCGAATCCGTGTGAAACTGAACATGTGCCCGAAAGTTTATCAAGATGACCTCGGATGAAGAAGTGTTCAATACAGAAGTTATGCATACCATCAAAATAGTAAACTTTGGTTTTGGAGTCATCATCATCAAAGATAGTATATGGCCTACAAGTTCACTACGAGACTCGGATGATCCAGTCTACTGCAAGACCGAGTCCGACTGGAAGGTAAAGATGACCTCGAAGAGTATTCAAGATGGCCTTATTAATCAACATGAGAGTTGTTTGTATCATAGAGGCGCACAAGTTTGATATTTGGGCCGTCTTGATCGGAGATCATATGCAAGCTCGGCGGCCCGCGCAAGAAGGAAGACAGAGTTTGGGCCAGATTCAGACTGAATCCGAGTTGGAATAGAACTAGGACTCTAGGACGCGAATTGATGTAATTTTTCTTGTAAGGAAAGCCTAGATGAATCCTTTACTTGTACGGGAAGTCCAGCCGCCTGTTATATATGTTGGGGGTGACGGCCGATTGAACAACACACAATCGAACAAATCAATATACTACTTTTCCTGTCTAAGTATTACCTCTCCACCGTTTTCTCTCTCGTTCTTTGATGTTCTTCGTGTTTGAGAGCTGCTAATCTCGAGGCTCTAGGGGCGAGCGACCTAGGGCAGCCCATAGCCGCCGCACTCCCTGACGGGGTCCCTCTCGGGGGTGTGGGGTTTTCGGGTCTGCAAAAAGCGCCCCCCGACTGTCTTGCGTATCGCGCTGTCGGTCGGGTCTCCTTCGACGTGAGCTGCGGTGCATCACCCCCGGCGTCGAGGGTACACGTGACGTGTTCGTGTGTCAACCGGGTCCATAGTTATTAGCTAGATGGCTTCTTCTGTCTCGTTGAATCTCAATACAAAGTTCTCCTTGATCTTCTTGGAGATCTATTCGATGTAACTCTTTTTGCGGTGTGTTTGTCGAGATCCGATGAATTGTCGGTTTATGATCAAGTTTATCTATGAGAAATAATTGAATCTTCTCTGAATTCTTTTATGTGTGGTTAGTTATCTTTGCAAGTTCTTCGAATTATCAGTTTGGTTTGGCCTACTAGATTGATCTTTCTTGCAATGGGAGAAGTGCTTAGCTTTGGGTTCAATCTTGCGGTGTCCTTTCCCAGTGACAGCAGGGACAGCAAGGCACGTATTGTATTGTTGCCATCGAGGATAAAAAGATGGGGTTTATATCATATTGCATGAGTTTATCCCTCTACATCATGTCATCTTTCTTAATGCGTTACTCTGTTCTTCATGAACTTAATACTCTAGATGCAGGCAGGAGTCGGTCGATGTGTGGAGTAATAGTAGTAGATGCAGAATCGTTTCGATCTACTTGTCACGGACATGATGCCTATATACATGATCATGCCTAGATATTCTCATAACTATGCACTTTTTTATCAATTGCTCGACAGTAATTTGTTCACCCACTGTAATGCTTATGCTATCTTGAGAGAAGCCACTAGTGAAACTTATGGCCCCCGGGTCTATCTTTTATCATATAAGTTTTCCATCTACTTTTATTTGCATCTTTTACTTTCCAATCTATATCATAAAAATACCAAAAATATTTATCTTATCATATTATCTCTATCAGATCTCACTTCCGCAAGTTATCGTGAAGGGATTGACTACCCCTTTATTGTGTTAGTTGCGAGGTTCTTGTTTATTTGTGTAGGTGCGTCAGACTTTTGAGGAGCCTCCTACTGGATTGATACCTTGGTTCTCAAAAAATGAGGGAAATACTTACGCTACTTTGCTGCATCACCCTTTACTCTTCAAGGAAAACCAACGCAGTGCTCAAGAGGTAGCATCGAACTCCATTGGTGCGCCGCTAAGCATCCCCTCTCTATGGGTCGTCGTGGGTGTGCTTGTTGTGGGGCGCGATCGAAAGGTTGAAGAGACTAAGGTTATAATGCCCGTGGGAATTAAAGGGGAAGCCAGACGGCCTGGAATATCGATTGGCATGCCATGATGGCAGTTCTAATTTGCAGCGTGTAACTCCATCGTGTCGCACGTAACTGCATCGCGTGGCAATGAACGCAGCGCAACCGCATGCATATGGGGCCCCGACGTGATCGTGCGCAGGCCCAACCTGAAGGAAATATGCCCTAGAGGCAATAATAAAGTTATTATTTATTTCCTTATTTCATGATAAATGTTTATTATTCATGCTAGAATTGTATTAACCGGAAACTTAGTACATGTGTGAATACATAGACAAACATAATGTCACTAGTATGCCTCTACTTGTCTAGCTCATTGAGTCAAAGATGGATAAGTTTCGTAGCCATAGAAATGAGTTGTCATTTGATTAACGGGATCACATAATTAGAGAATGATGTGATTGACTTGACCCATTCCGTTAGCTTAGCACTTGGTCGTTTAGTATGTTGCTATTGATTTCTTCATGACTTATACATGTTCCTATGACTATGAGATTATGCAACACCAGTTTACCGGAGTAACACTTTGTGTGCTACCAAACATCACAACGTAACATGGTGATTATAAAGGTGCTCTACAGGTGTCTCCGAAGGTACTTGTTGAGTTGGCGTATTTCGAGATTAGGATTTGTCACTCCGATTGTCGGGAGAGGTATCTCTCGGCCCTCTCGGTAATCCACATCACTATTAGCCTTGCAAGCAATGTGACTAATGAGTAACTTGCAGGATGATGCATTACATAACAAGTAAAGAGACTTGCCGGTAACAAGATTGAAATAGGTATTGAGATACCGACGATCGAATCTCGGGCAAGTAACATACTGATGACAAAGGGAACAACGTATGTTGTTATGCGGTTTGAACGATAAAGATCTTCGTAGAATATGTAGGAGCCAATATGAGCATCCAGGTTCCTCTATTGGTTATTGACCGAAGACGTGTCTCGGTCATGTCTACATAGTTCTCGAACCCGTAGGGTCCGCATGCTTAAAGTTCGGTGACAATTTATATTATGATTTATGTGTTTTGATGTACCAAAGGTAGTTCGGAGTCCCGGATGAGAACGAGGACATGACGAGGAGTCCCGAAATAGTCGATACGTAAAGATCGATATATTGGCCGACTATATTCGGACTTCGGAAAGATTCCGAGTGATTCGGGTATTTATCGGAGTACCGGGGAGTTACGGGAATTCGCCGGGGAGTATATGGGCCTTATTGGGATTTAAGGGAAAGAGAGAGGGGAGGATGCCCCCCCAAGGCCTAGTCTTAATTGGACTAGGGGGAGGGGCTGCGCCCCCTCCTTCCTTCTCTTCTTTTTTCCCTATCCTTGACTCCTACTCCTACTACATGGAAGGAGGGGAATCCTACTCCCGGTGGGAGTAGGACTCCCCAGGGCGCGTCATAGAGAGGACCGACCCCTCCCCTCCTCTCCTCCTTTATATACTGAGGCAAGGGGCACCCCAAAGACACACAAGTTGATCTGTTGATCTCTCCCAGCCGTGTGCGGTGCCCCCCTCCACTATATTCCACCTTGCTAATATCATAGCGGTGCTTAGGCGAAGCCCTGCGTCGGTAGAATCATCGACACCGTCATCACACCGTCGTCCTGACGGAACTCTCCCGCAAAGCTCTGATGGATCGGAGTTCGTGGGACGTCATCGAGCTGAACGTGTGCTGAACTCCGAGCTGTCGTACATTCTATACTTGGATCGGTCGGATCGTGAAGACGTACGACTACATCAACCGCGTTGTGCTAACGCTTTAGCTTTCGGTCTACGAGGGTATGTGGACATCACTCTCCCCTCTCTCATTGCTATGTATCACCATGATCTTGCGTGTGCGTAGGATTTTTTTTTGAAATTACTACGTTCCCCAACAGTGGCATCCAGGCCAGGTTTTATGCGTAGATTTTATATGCATGAGTAGAACACAAGTGAGTTGTGGGCGATACAAGTCATACTGCTTACCAGCATGTCATACTTTCGTTCGGCGGTATTGTTGGATGAAGCGGCCCGGACCAACATTACGCGTACGCTTACACAAGACTGGTTCTACCGACGTGCTTTGCACATAGGTGGCTGGCGGGTGTCAGTTTCTCCAACTTTAGTTGAACCGAGTGTGGCTATGCCCGGTCCTTGAGAAGGTTAAAACAACACTAACTTAACGAACTATCGTTGTGGTTTTGATGCGTAGGTAAGAACGGTTCTTGCTCAGCCCGTAGCATCCATGTAAAAGTTGCAACAACAAAGTAGAGGACGTCTAACTTGTTTTTGCAGGGCATGTTCTGATGTGATATGGTCGAGACCTGATGAGATATAAGTTGTTGTATGAGATGATCATGTTTTGTTGAAGTTATCGGCAACTGGCAGAAGCATTATGGTTGTCTCTTTATTGCATAAAGATGCAAGCGCCAAATAATTGCTTTGCTTTATCGCTATGCGATAGCAATAGTTGCAAGAGCAATAGTTGGCGAGACGACTATGTGACAACACATTGATACAGATCAAGATGATGGAGATCATGGTGTCATGCCGGTGATGATGGAGATCATGATGATGCTTTGGAGATGGAGATCAAAGGCACAAGATGATGATGGCCATATCATGTCACATATTTTGATTGCATGTGATGTTTATCTTTTATACATCTTATTTTTCTTAGTTCGATGGTAGCTTTATAAGATGATCTCTCACTAAATTTCAAGGTATAGGTGTTCTCCTTGAGTATGCACCGTTGCGAAAGTTCTTCGTGCCGAGACACCACGTGATGATCGGGTGTGATAAGCTCTACGTTCTAATACAACGGGTGTAAGACAGTTTTACACACGCAGAATACTCAGGTTAAACTTGATGAGCCTAGCATATGCAGATATGGCCTCGGAACACTGAAGACCGAACGGTCGAGCGTGAATCATATAGTAGATATGATCAACATAGTGATGTTCACCATCGAAAACTACTCCATCTCACGTGATGATCGGACATGGTTTGGTTGATTTCGATCACGTGATCACTTAGATGAGTAGAGGGATGTCTATCTAAGTGGGAGTTCTTAAGTAATATGATTAATTTAACTTTAATTTATCATGAACTTAGTCATGATAGTATTTTGCAAATAATGGTGTAGATCAATAGCTCGCATTGTTGTTTCCCTATGTTTTATATGTGTTCCTAGGGAAAACTAAGTTGAAAGATGATAGTAGCAATAATGCGGACTGGGTCCATGATCTGAGGTTTATCCTCATTGCTGCACAGAAGAATTATGTCCTTGATGCACCACTAGGTGATAGACCTATTGCAGGAGCAGATGCAGACGTTATGAACGTTTGGCTAGCTCAATATGATGACTACTTAATAGTTTAGTACACCGTGCTTAACGGCTTAGAATCGGGACTTCAAAGATGTTTTGAACGTCATGGACCATATGAGATGTTCCTGGAGTTGAAGTTAATATTTGAACCAAATACCCGAGTTGAGAGATATGAAGTCTCCAACAAGTTCTATAGCTAAAAGATGGAGGAGAATTGCTCAACTAGTGAGCATGTGCTCAGATTGTCTGGGTACTACAATCACTTGAATCAAGTGGGAGTTAATCTTCCAGATAAGATAGTGATTGACAGAGTTCTCTAGTCACCATCACCAAATTACTAGAACTTCGTGATGAACTATAGTATGCAAGGATGACGAAAATGATTCCCGGGCTCTTCGTGATGTTGAAATCGACGAAGGTAGAAATCAAGAAAGAGCATCAAGTGTTGATGATTGACAAGACCACTAGTTTCAAGAAAAGGGAAAGAAAGGGAAACTTCAAGTAGAATGGCAAGCAAGTTGTCACTCCCGTGAAGAAACCCAGAACTGGACCAAAGCCTGAAACTGAGTGCTTCTACTGCAAAGGAAATGGTCACTGGAAGCGGAAATACCCTGAATATTTGGTGGATAAGTAGGATGGCAAAGGAACAAGGGTATATTTGATATACAGGTTATTGATGTGTACCTTACTAGTGTTTATAGTAGCCCCTGGGTATTTGATACTTGTTCGGTTGCTAAAAATTAGTAACTCGAAACAGGAGTTACATAGTAAACAAAGACTAGTTGAGGGTGAAGTGATGATGTGTGTTGGAACTAGTTCCAAGATTGATATGATCATCAACTTTCGGGATTAGTGTTAAACCTAAATAAATGTTATTTGGCATTTGCGTTGAGCATGAATATGATTTGATCTTGTTTATTGCAATACAGTTATTCATTTAAAATCTGAGTATAATTGTTGTTCTGTTTACATGAATAAAACATTCGATGGTCATACACCCAATAAAATAGTTTGTTGGATCTCGATCGTAGTGATACACATATTCATAATGTTGATGCCAAAAGATGCAAAGTTGATAATGATAGTGCAACTTATTAGTGGCACTTCCGTTTGGGTCATATCGGTGTAAAGCGCATGATGAAACTCCATAAAGACGGATTTTTGGAATCACTTGGTTATGAATCATTTGATGCTTGCGAACCGTGCCTTTTGGGCAAGATGACTAAAACTCCGTTCTCTGGAACAATGGAACGAGCTACTAACTTGTTGGAAATAATACATACCGATGTATGCGATCCAATGAGTGTTGATTCTTGTGGCGAGTATTGTTATTTTCCGACTTTCACAGATGATTTGAGCAGATATGGGTATATCTACTTAATGAAACACAAGTCTGAAACATTTGAAAAGTTCAAAGAATTTCAGAAGGAAGTGGAGAATCATCGTAACAAGAAAAATAAAGTTTCTACGATCTGATCGTGGAGGAGAATATTTGAGTTACGAGTTTGGTCTTCATATAAAACAATGTGGAATAGTTTCACAGCTCACACCACATGGAACACCACAGCGTAATGGTGTGTCCGAACGTCGTAACCGCACTTTATTGGATATGGTGCAATCTATGATGTATCTTACCGATTTACCACTATCGTTTTGGGGTTATGCATTAGAGACAGCTACATTCACTTTAAATAGGGCACCATCAAAATCCATTGAGACGACACCTTATGAACTATGGTTTGGCCAGAAACCAAAGTTGTCGTTTCTTAAAGTTTGGGGCTGCGATGCTTATGTGAAAAATTTCAACCTGATAAGCTCGGACCGAAATCGGAGAAGTGCGTCTTCATAGAATACCCAAAGGAAACTGTTGGGTACACCTTCAATCACAGATCCGAAGGCAAGATATTCGTTGCTAAGATGGATCCTTTCTAGAGAAGGAGTTTGTCTCGAAGGAAGTGAGTGGGAGGAAAGTAGAGCTTGATAAGGTAATTATACCTTCTCCTGAACTGGAAAGTAGTTCATCACAGAAATTAGTTCCACTGATTCCTACACCAATTAGTGAGGAAGCTAATGATGATGATCACGGAACTTTAGATTAAGTTACTACAGAACCTCGTAGGTCTTCCAAAGTACAGTCCGCACCAGAGTGGTACGGTAATCCTATTCTGGAAGTCATGTTACTAGACCATGATGAACCTACGAACTATGAGGAAGCGATGATGAGCCCAGATTCCGTGAAATGGCTTGAAGGCCATGAAATCTGAGATGGGATCCATGTATGAGAACAAAGTGTGGATACTTAAGTCTGTCGGAATCATGTTAGCAATTGCCACATTTTATGAAATCTGGAAAATGGATGACAAAACTGCATTCCTTAATGGATTGTTTAAAGAAGAGTTGTATATGATGCAACCAGAAGGTTTTGTCAATCCTAAAGATGCTAACAAAATGTTCAAGCTCCAGCGATCCATCTATGGACTGGTGGAAGCATCTCGGAGTTGGAATATATGCTTTGACGAGTTGATCAAAGCATATGGTTTTATACAGACTTTTGGAGAAGCCTGTATTTGCAAGAAAGTGAGTGGGAGCTCTGTAGCATTTCTAAAACTATATGTAGATGACATATTGTTGATTGAAATGTTATAGAAATTCTGGATAGCATAAAAGGATACTTGAATAAGAGTTTTTCAAAGAAAGACCTCGGTGAAGCTGCTTACACATTGTTCATCAAGATCTATAGAGATAGATCAAGACGCTTGATGAGATTTTTCAATGAGCACATACCTTGATAAGATTTTGAAGTAGTTCAAAATGGAACCGTCAGAGAAAGAGTTCTTGCCTGTGTTGCAAGGTGTGAAGTTGAGTAAGACTCAAAACCCGACCATGGCAGAAAATAGAAAAGGAATGAAAAGGCATTCCCTATGTGTCGGTGTACAAAAGTAGGGGTTCTCCTTTTGACCCCTTTACTTGTGCATGGGCAGTCAGAGCCACGCGCCGTGGTCACGCATAGTAGGGCAAAGGAGGGAAGCCGGAGAGAAGCCGAAGGCTCGAGACGAATAGGGCAACATCAAGGACCAAGGCCACAAAGTGCAGATGGGCGAAGCAGGTTTCCCCAGCAAGACCCTTCCCGGGGGCAGCCCCGGCGAGCCCCTTGCCGGGGCAGCTCGCCCACACCAGCGAAGCGGGCCACCCGGTGGCATGCAGATCTTTGTGAAGACATAGAATGCTCAAGATCAGATGAGGATTGGAAAGAAACACTCCCTGCCGAGATCCCTACCGAAGAAATCCATAAGACCCCCGGCAACGTCCTTGCCAGGGACGCCAGTGCGCCACGGCAAGACCCTTGCCAGGCCACCCGGCAAGACCCTTGCCGGGCCACCCGACAAGACCCTTGCCCGAGGCGACAGCAGGGCCACTACCAGACCCACACCAACCAACTCCCCACCGCCGTCCGCATGTAGCTGCCAGCCCAACCAGCTAGGCAGGCACCTGCGTGGCAACACACAGCTTCCAGGCCAACTCAGCATGCACCTGCGTGGCGGCATGCAGATCTTTGTGGAGGCTCCACCATCGAGCCACCTCAGCTGCTTGCCTACCTACATGGCACCGCATGCATCACCGGCCAGGGCGCGTGTCGAAGCGAGGAGGAGCGGTGACGGACGGGACGGGCCTCACTCCCATCCCCGATAAAGTGAGGGACACCTAAGCCATGCATTAAATGCATCTTGTCTGGTAATACGGGCGATAAGCTCGCAATACTGTAGGCCTTTCCACCTCCTGTGTGCCACTGTGGCAGCCCCTTCGCCTATAAAAGGAGGCTCGTGGCATACAGGGAAAGGATTCGGCTCTTTCGAACCACGCAGCACCCGTAGCTAGTTCGAAAGCTCAAGAACACTCAATACATCCACCAAGCAGGACTAGGGTTTTACGCATCCTTGCGGCCCAAACCTGGGTAAACGATCCCCGTGTCAATTGCTAATCCTACTCTTCTCACAAACACGCGCCCCGCAACCGTAGTAAGGATTCTTGTGATCCCATAGGTGTCGTTTCCCACCGACATCTTTAGTGCGCTAGGTATGGGCTGGCAATTGTTAGAATCTGGTCTGGTAGTTGGCCTAGCAGTTCTTCGTTGCCGCGAATCCCGCAGAGAAGGCGACCAAGAGAGCAGTGCTGCCTGCGAGCGCAAGGGATGCCTGCGCGGCGACGAAAAAGCTAAGTCATGCCAACCTTTAAACTCTTCTCCTTAATATGAGGTTATCATCCTCGAAAATTCTGCCTATGTATGGAAAACCTGTACGCAGAGGGGCCCTCCCGCGATTGGCAACGCCTTTGTTCTGTTTCGAGTCTGCTCAACAGTTCAGGCGGCCGCGTCGAGAGCGGCAGGGTAGCCTTCCGCCGTCAGCCACGCTCTCGATTCTGACTCGAGTCAAACTCGACAGATTGAGCGGCCGCGTTGATGGCGGTAAGGTGGTTTGCCCGGCAGCAAGCACACCTGGCAGGCTAATGAGGATCCGTCCTCGAGATGCTTCCCTGGGTTTACGCGCCGGCAAGCCTACCCAGTTAGCGCAGGGTGGACATACAAAGGAAAATTGAATAGGAAAATAACATGCATAATGTCAAGAGTACTGAAGAGTTATATGACATAAATTGCCACCGCGGTTCTAACTAAAGATAGCAATTTTCTTGGTCATGAACTTGCAGCGGCAGTAAGGAACGGGGTGCCTAGTCCCGGCGCTGGCTCTCCAACCTCTTGATTTTGTCGATGCGGCCGAGGATGGGCTTGATATGCTCATTGAGCGCCGGGATGTCAGCATCCTCCGGCAAGCTCTTCAACGCAGCTTCGAAGTCGTGGTCAGGATGCCAGTGCGATATCTTGGCAAGCACCCTGGTCATGACACCCCAGCAAAGCATCCGGGACTCCTCGGCCAGGGAGGCCGTTCGGTCGGAGTGAAGCCGCTCCAGAGTGCCGATGACCTTCTCAAAGTACAGGGTCAGGTTGGCGTTGGGGCTCAGGCTCGCCTCCGGGGCGTACCTCATGTTTGGCATCCCCATGATGCCCAGCTGCGTGGCGGCCGATTCCGCAATGACGGCGAGGCGTTCAAGCCAACGCTTCTTGCCCTCCATGTGGTCCTTGAGGTTGGTGGTCTCGTTCATCCGCCGCTGCTTCTTGGTCTCCAGCTCCTTGGTCAGGTTCCCCTCTCGGGCTTTGGCCTCCGACAACATCTTTTCGAGATCCCCCAGCTTCTGCTTGAGGTCTCTGATGGAGTTGTTGGCTTTCGAGAGTTCTCCAGCCTTGCTGACATACGTGCCCTGCGCCTCCACCAGGGCACTGTTGAGCGTGTCCTTCTCCGTGGATAGCTTCAAAGCTTGCTCCTCCAGCTCCTTCACCTTGCCGGTGTGGGCCAGAGCCTGGGCATTGAGTGCCTCCTAATGCCTCTGCTCCAGCTCTTGGGTCTGCCGCACGACGAGCTTGTCTACCTCCTCATCCTTGCTACGGAGCGTGGCGGCAAGCTTCCCCTCGCGATCGGCAAGATCCTTCTTGACGTCGGCCAGCTTCAGGGTGATCTCCACGTTGCGTTTGGACAGCTCACCCTGGGCGGCCTTCAGCTCGTCGTGAGCCTGGCGGAACCAATCCTACGCCTCGGCAACGCGCCCTTCGAAGTCTGCCTCCGCCCTCTCCACCACCGCCGTCCTGGACTTGGCCTTGTCCAGACATGCGCGGTGGAGTGCCTGAAGCTTCCGGAAGCCGGCACCTATGGCCTGGAGCAGCCGCTCCTCCTAGGAGCCAACGCCGCCAACGCCCAGCTCGTTGACGACTTCGAGCCCAGCGGCGGCAAGCACCTCCTCGTCGAACACCTCTCCCTCAAGGGGAGCCCTGGTGCTCGACACACCTAGGACGTGGACGAAGAGATCGTAGCTCACCCTCAAGTACCTGCCAGAGCCGGAGGCAGCGGAGCAGGAGGGAAGGTCGTCAAACACCACCTCCTCGGCAGCGCCCTTGCCGGCTTCCCCGGCAGGCTCCTTGCTGGGCTCCTCGGCGGGCTCCTTGGCGGCATCCTCAGCAGGGCCCTCGGTGCCCTCCTTGGCAGCGAGCTTCTTGGCCTGCACCGCGGCATCTGCGTCGACATCCTTGATGATGGTGTCGACGTTCTCTGAGTCCATCGAGGAGGGGTCTGGATGCCAAGAAGGAGACAGGGCGGGGCCGAGATCAAAAGCCAGTAAGGAAGGGGAGAAAGAAAGAACGCCAGCGGAAATGGAGAGCGAGTGGCTTACCCGTGCCAGGCCTAGAGGAGGAAGTCCCTTCTCCGCCAAGGTTCGGTGTCGAGGCAAAGCCACCGGCGCCCATGTTCTCCTCCTCCTCCTCCGTGTGCATGGCCTCGACGCTTGGTGCCCTTGCCGGGGACGCCCTCGGGCCGGTGTGGTCGACGGGGCGGCACGATGGGAGACGCCCTCTGTGGCTCCCCTTGGTGTTGCTCCCCTCCTACATCCATGGCAGGGTCAGTACCAAAGCGTCGTGCATTGTGCATGCTGAAAAAGGATGGGTGATGGGCTCACGCTGGGGGCTGGGCTGGGGGCTGCTGTCCGGGCTGCTCAACACCACCAGTGGCATGCTGGAGGGGCTTGCCGGGGGTTAGCCACTCCTTGAAATCCTGGCCCTCTTCACCCTTTGGGCGAGCGTCTTCACGTCGCTGCAAAATAAGGATAATTCAGAATGGGCGGCATCATTGGGGAAAAAAGAGAGGGCAGGGAGAAAGCAGAGCTTACTCCTCCTCCTCCTCCTCCTCCTCCTCTGCTGTTTTCCTCTTCCTCTCCGGGCTGAGGGGTCCGAAGTCAAATGCAATCCCCACGCTGATGTTTGCCGGAAAAGGGGGAGGCGATGGCATCCGAGCACGATTGGACGATGAAGAAGCAGATGCCTTCTTCTTCGATACTGCGGCCTTCGCCGCTTTCTTCGTCGCCGCCGCCCTTGTCTGGCGCATCGGTGCCTCCTAGGCCTACCACAGCTGCGTGGCCCGGTCGGGGCAGACCGGCTCGCCGGAGGTGGCCCGCCACAGGACCCGCCCTTTTCCGGCAATTGGAGGGTCGACGGTCGCGGTTTTCTCCCCCTCGCCCTCTGTCGGTGTCAAAACCGGCAGATCTCGGGTAGGGGGTCCCGATCTGTGCGTCTTAGGCTGATGGTAACAGGAGGCAAGGAAAACAATGTTTACCCAGGTTTGGGCCCTCTAGATGGAGGTAAAACCCTACTTCCCACTTGATTGATATTGATGATATGAGTAGTACAAGAGTAGATCTACCACGAGATCATAGAGGCTAAACCCTAGAAGCTAGCCTATGATGATTATGATTGTGATCGTGATCGGCCTTCTAAGGACCAACCTCTCCGGTTTATATAGACACCGGAGAGGGCTAGGGTTTTTATGGAGTTGGTTACAAGGAAGGAAATATAATATCCGGATCGCCAAGCTTGTCTTCCACGCAAAGGAGAGTCCCATCCGGACACGGGATAGAGTCTTGAGTCTTGTATCTTCACGCTCCAACAGTCCGGATGAAGTATATAGTCCGGCTGTCCGGATACCCCCTAATCCAGGACTCCCTCAGTAGCCCCTGAACCAAGCTTCAATGATGATGAGTCCGGCGTGCAGTCTTGTCTTCGGCATTGCAAGGCGGGTTCTATCTATGAATTCTCCAAAGTAATTATCAAACACTTAGATCGTGTCCGGATCTGCAAGATGATCTTCACATACCACCGTAAGGAGCATATCTTAAATCCAATCCGCTGGCAATCTTCGTACGTCGCACCCTTGCATCATGGCCCAGCCCAACACGAACTGGTGTACCTTAGCCCACCTCGACTCACGTTGTGAGGCAGCTTTATTGGCACGCCCTGCCAAAGCAGAGATCGTGTTCCGCTTATTACGGGATCTTCCATCAATACGGGCGTGCGCCACCCATGACGACTGTTGGTATAACTTCGTGTGTTTTTAGATAAGTCTCCAGCGGTCACGCTGAGGACTCTTGATATTCACCCCCTTTATAAAGGGGTCGAGGCCAATACCTCTTCTCCACCACCCTTGCGCCCTTTCGCATCTCGAGTTCTATCACCCGAGACCCAAACTCAAACACCCCAGATCCTCCGATATGTCCGGATCCAACCCTCATGGCCGGTGGGTGGCTTCCTCGATTAAAGAGGAGGACATTGTGAGGCTTAGGTAGGTCGGATATCTGACTGCCGATATCCAGCACAGGCTTCCCGCTCCAGGGCAGGTCGTCCCTACTCTCGAGCCCAATGAGAGCATCGTATTTGTTCCTCACTTCCTCCTTGGCTTGGGCCTCACCCTTGATCCCTTTGTGAGGGGGCTCATGTTTTATTACGGGTTAGATTTTCATGATCTAGCTCCGGACGCTATCCTCCATATCTCGTCATTCATCATTGTGTGCGAGGCCTTTCTCCACGTCACTCCACACTTCGGCTTATGGCTGAAGACCTTTAATGTGAAGCCGAAGATGATCGAGGGGCGACATGCGGAGTGCGGAGGTGCCATAATAAGCAGGAACGCCGATGCCCCATGGCCAGAGGGTTCTTTCCAAGAAGTATCTGATGTATGGCAGCGGAGGTGGTTTTACGTCACGGCTTCCAGAGGTACAAAGTGGGTGGCCGCCCCCGACTTCCGCTCGGGCCCTCCATCACAAGTGGCGTCATGGACCGACATAGGATGGAATTGGGGGCCCGCTAGTGACGTACCAATACTGCAGAGCCGTATCCGGGAGCTTCTTGAGAGGGACATTAACCTTGTCAGCATAATTCAAGTAATGCTAATCCGACGGATGTTGCCGTGCAAATGCCGGCGTCTCCGGATGTGGGAGTTTAATCCAGAGGTTCCGTGGACCATTAAGCACTTCTTGGCCTGAAGCTCGAAGGGATGTGTAAACTATTCTTCGGACCACAAGTGAAGTGTCCGGACACCACTGAGGATGCGGGCCTAAGCTGCAATTGCCTAGATGCCCAAGTAAGTAACCTTGAAACCGGACACTTCGTTTATATTTGTCATAGTCATTATTCTGAAAATCCTCCGTGGCCAGGAATGGCTCAGCATGACGGAGAGAATCAGGTGTCCGGCGCCACATCCCGAAGGCTCGCCTAGTCCAACCATTGCCAAGATGCTTGGCCGGGTACTCAGCAAAATGTCCTCAGGGAAAGACGAAGGGAAGAACAGAGAAGTCGAACATCACACACTGTGCATCCAAACTGGGGGAATTGCTACCTCCCCTAAGGAGGATAGTCGGGAAGGGGAGTCTAAAGCCTCCTCCCCGTGCTGGAAGAAGAGGGCCGCCTCCGAAGACTTGGAGACGGAGGTGCCCAAGCAGGGGAAGAAAGCGTCACCAGGGGGCCTGCCCCGAAGGGTGTCCTTACTGTGTCATGCCTGCCAACGGGCCAGCCCTCCACCGAGCTGTAAGTTAACCATAAATTCGAAGGTACTTGTTTTCTTCGAGTACACTAACCAGGATCCATTCTTTGAAGTCCGGCTAGCAGCTCTTCTCAACAGAGTTCATCTTCGGGGGATCTTCCTCCGGAGATGATGGAGAGTGAGACCCCACCAGCCTCTCCGGCTCATGAGGCGGGCGACACCGAGGTGTCATCACGGAGGAGTTCGGCTCTGCCGAAGCCAGAAGCTAATCCTTCAGCCGCCCTGAGCCCGGAACGTTTGGCTTCCACGGGGGGCGATGAGAAGGGTCTGGCACAGTTTGGTGTCCGGCCGGACATACTAACGGACCTTTTGGAGCAAGCTGCGCTCTCGGAGGAGCACTGCTCATTAATGAGAACGGTGCTCAAGAAGATTTCATCCGCCACAAGCGGTTTGAATGAAGCATTTACGAGCCTGCTCAGAGGCTTTGAGGTATGTAGTAAAAAATACATAATTTTTTGGTTGTGAGGCACGCGCTAGGTGTGCTCCATATGGATAGTAGCCCCTGAGACTCTGGTTTCCCGCCCTAGGCGGCAAATGGAGATCATATTGTGTAAGTAATGATTGTGCTGTACATATGCACAGGTATCTAAGGATCCAGCAGCCGGCCAGTCCGTTGAAGTTGCCGAACTAAGGAGGCAGATTGGGTCTATTGATGCCGACATCACGCTGGTGAATGAGCGGCTGATTGAGTCACAAGGTATGTGCTCTGCTTTCCTTATTATGTTGTGTAGGAAAATATGAGAGATGCATGATATTAAAGCGACATGCTTGGACTACAGACGGTGCTGCTGAGGGCGGAACATGCCCAGGCCAAGGAACAAGCTCGGGCTAGCAATGCAGCTTCCCTAAAGTCGGTCGAAGAGTTGAGAGCCGAACAGGCTTCTCATCGCCGAAGTGAAGACAAGATAGCCGAAATGGCTGTGGAGTTAAAAAATGCTGCTGACCAGTATGAGCTCCTTGAAAAGGAGAATCAGGTTAATTCGGCTGACCTGAACAAGGCACTTAATGCGGCCAAGGAGATGTGGACCGAAATTAGGGAGTTGCGGGAGGAGCTTCGACAGGCCGGAAAAATCACGGCCGGGAGCCCCTACTTGCTGCGGATGAAGTTTTTGGATCCGAAGTATGCTCTCCTGGATCGATGCTGGAGTCCTGCAGATGCTTATGCGGACTTGGCGAAGAGTACAGCTGATGCCGCCAAGTTTTTTGAGGGTCAAGGTGATAAAGAAGTGGAGAAGCTATTCTGGTCCCAATTCAATGCTCCTGCGCGTCCATTGCCGTTGAGTGAGAAGATGGCTGCTTTGGCGGAGCTTCATAGGTGTTCCGGGCTTGCCTTGCGGTCTGTAATAGACCATCTTTAGCCGAAGGGGCCTAAGCAAGACAGTTATTTTGGTTTGGTGCAACAATTCCTTGGTGCCGTATCTCAAATCGATGCCATGAGGAGGTCGGCATGTATAGAGGGTACACGGATGGCACTTGCCCATGTTAAAGGATATTGGACAGATATGGAGGCCACCATCATTGCGACCCAGACTCCGGCGGGAGGCCAGGATCCGGCCGAGCACTACTTGGAGAAGGTAACAGAAGGTGCTCGCTTAATAGAGGCTATGTGCTCGAAGAATGTCATGTTCGAGTGACAAATCGTGTCATTGTAAAAACAATGTTATTTTGATTATGAGGCCATATTTATACTTTGTGCCCGAATGTATTATTTGTGCCTCCTGTGCGGCCGTTTTTATGTATATGTGTAATTCTCAAAGTTAGCAGTCGGCTTCAGCCCCCACGCATACAATGCGGGGGTGTTCGCGAAAAAAAATATGCATAATCACACTTTATCCAACGTCTTGGTCCATGAAGGAGGTGATCGCACGACGAACTAGGCAACCAGACTATATAGCTGTAACACTTTCACTTAGCCATAGGAGTTTGACAGTGGGGCTACTATGTAGCCCCTACTAATTTTGCATGCATCCGAATACGGGCGTGTATGTACATGACCGGGAAACGGCCCTTCGTTAATGCGGAGGAATCCTAAAGACTCCAGTAAGTCTTCGAGTGGTTGAACAGTCTCTCGTTGTATCATGACAGTCAGTTTTCGGCATTCTCTACTGAGGTGCTCATCCGGAATAACTAGGGCACAATCGCAATAGTTCTCCTTTCGCCGCCTTAGCCGATAAGAACGAAATGTAAGGCGGCAAACCCAGGAGCTGGGCAAACCCAACATTTTACCAAAGACATGATTCGGAGCTGATGCATATAAGGCCAAACTCGTGACGCCGAACACTCCCGAAGGTATTCAGACTTTATAACAGAAAATGGGCTGAAGAATTCCCTTTCATTATAAACCCAGTATTTCCAGGTACATGCATTAGTCTGTCATGGCAAAATGCCAATAACGGGAGTATCCTCTGTGGATATAGTACCCATGGGATGTGTAAACAACAAGAGGCAATAAAAAGGTTTACACAGGGGCTTAATCTAAAGAGAAACCTTTGAGCGGGACCCTACTGCACGTCTGCACCTTTGTCTCCGTTGTGCCGTATCCTGGAAGGGTATCCCGCGAATGTTGTTTGTAGAAAGGAAACTTGTGTAGAAGAGTACAACGTAAGCATGCGATGGATAGTAAAAGTGTAAGACGTTGGTCTGCCAATAAGGTTAAGCCAAGAGTGGGGCTTTACTAAATATTTATAGCCCCTGGTGTCCTCTATGGGATTACATATACGGCGCCCTGGCTCAGTTTTATCTGGGCTTCCGGACTTGTCTAACCGTGTCCGTGGTCTTAATGACCAGTCATGCTTTTTGGTATTGGAGGCCGCTTAGGGTCCGGCCGCTACGGCCGTCCCGTGTTCCTCCACGCGTGAAGAGCGCTCTGTCTTTCCGTTAACGGTGATGATGCCTCGTGGACCGGGCATCTTGAGTGTGAGGTAGGCGTAGTGCGGTACTGCGTTGAAGCGGGCAAAGGCCGTTCTCCCAAGCAATGCGTGATAGCCGCTCTGGAAGGGTGCGATGGTGAAGAGTAACTCTTCGCTTTGAGAGTTGCTCAGGGAGCCGAATGTTACCTCCAGTATGACGGAGCCCCTGCTGTAGGCTTCAATGCCTGGTATCACCCCTTCAAAGGTGGTGTTGCTTTGGTTGATTCTGGATGAGTCTATTCCCATCCTGCGAGCAGTGTCCTGGTATATTAAATTGAGACTACTGCCGCCGTCCGGAAGGACGCGGGTAAGATGGTATCCGTCAATTATTGGGTGGAGCACCAAGGCATCTAATCCTCTGCGCCGAATACTAGTCAGGCAGTCCATGTGATCAAAGGTGATCGGACAAGCCGACCAGTGGTTAGGTGTGGGTACGACGGGTTTTATGGCGTATGCGTCTCTGAGCGTGCATTCATGCCTTCTCTTGGGTGGGTGAGTCGCGTGGATCGTGTTTACCGTTTTTACCTCTGGTGGGAATTTTTTCTGTCCCCCAGTGTTCGGCTGGCGAGGTTCATCTTCGTCTTCACTTGGTGTTTCCCTTCCCTTGTGCCCGGCGTTTAATTTGCCGGCCTGCTTGAAGACCCAGCATTCTCTGTGAGTGTGGTTCGCAGGTTTGTCGGGGGTGCCATGAATTTGGCACAGTCTGTCCAGGACTCTGTTCAGACCGGACGGTCCTTCTTTACTGCCTTTAAATGGCTTCTTTTGCTGACCAGGTCGAGAGCCCCTGAATCCAGCGTTGACCGTTGTGTTGTCCGGGCTCTCTTCCTTGTTTTGATTTTGTTTTTATTCCGCTATGGCTTCCTGTTGCCATCCCTTATTTCGGATGTGCTTGGGTCGCTGGTGCCTTTATGGGCCAACCAGCTATCTTCACCCGTGCAAAAGCGGGTCATAAGGCTCGGTGAGGCTACCATTGTCCTTGGCTTTTCTTGGCCGAGGTGTCTGGCGAGCCACTCATCTCGGATGCTGTGTTTGAACGCCGCTAATGCCTCGGCATCCGGACAATCAACAATTTGATTCTTCTTAGTGAGGAATCTGTTCCAAAGCTTGCGGCCGGACTCTCCGGGCTATTGGATTATGTGACTTAAATCGTCCGCATCCGGAGGCCGGACATAATTCCCTTGAAAATTGGCCTTGAAAGGATCCTCGAGTTCCTCCCAACTTCCAATTGAATTTTCGGGGAGGCCTTTCAACTAGTGTCGAGCTGGTCCCTTCAACTTGAGGGGAAGATATTTGATGGCGTGGAGGTCATCTCCATGAGCCATATGTATATGCGGGATAAAATCCTCGATCCAGACCCCTGGGTCTGTCGTTCCGTCGTATGCCTCTATGTTCACAGGTTTAAAACCCTGTGGAAATTCATGGTCCAGTACTTCTTTGGTGAAGCATAGGGGGTGAGCGCCCCCTCTGTATCTGGACGTGCTGTGGCATGCAGTCGGCTGTCATTGTGTCCGGTGTTTATTCTGAACTGGTATCCGATCGTTATGATCATTTTGGTGACCATAGTCCCGCGCTGGGGTGTGTCCTTTAGATCCGTAGATGGACCTAGCTGCGCCGGCCTTCTTATCCAGGAGCTCGCGTAAATCATGTTCGGCGTCAGTAGCTGGCCGTGTTGTTCTTTGGTGGACGGCCTCGTCGTTGAATTCTGGCAGCAGCTTGCGTTTTGGGTAGCTCTTTGTATGGCGATTGTCGCCGTACTTTTCTTCAGTGTCTAGCACTTTATTCCATCTGTGATTGAGCATTTCCTGTGCGGCTTTTAGCCGTTGCTTCTGCGTCTTTAGACTTCTCGCAGTGGCCATAAGCCTTCTGTGGAGGTTATCTCGTTCCACGCGTGTTTCCGGGATGATGAATGCATCATCGTCCGGACTGTGTTCTTGTCCTGGGGTGGTTTGATGAACTCGTCCCTCGGGATCATTGTGATCGGGCGTCTACTCCAAACTGTGTCGCGTGGCCTGGCTCATCCTGCTCCATTGCTGGGTCCGTATGGTCTTTGTTGCCTTCAGAGTTGACTGGGGTGTCGATCTTTCTGGCGCTCTTGTCGCTATTTTTACTGTTGCTGGACTTTGAGTGGCGTCTACCCGTCATTTTTGCTTTTGCCCGGGGGTTTTATCCTCCGGATTGTCGCCGTCGTCCTCCTTGGGCGTATCCACCATGTATATATCGTATGACAAGGTGGTAGTCCAGCGCTCCAGTGATTCTGAATCTTCTCCTACATCATCGTCCATACCGTCGGTGCCTTGGACTCGAAGTCAAGCACGTCGGTTAAATCATCAACCGTGGCAATGAAGTGGGTGGTGGGTGGGCAACGAATTCCTTTGGCGCCTGCTTCCCACTCAAGCCGGGCATAGTTCGGCCAAGAGTCTCCTGACAAAGAGAAAGACTTCAATGAGTTCAGCACGTCGCCAAAGGGCGAGTGCAGGTAGATATCTATGGCGGTGAACTCCATTACAGGAGCCCAATCAGGTTCGGAGCGCGCGGACTTGAGTCTACAGCCGGATACGAGTCCGGGGGTCCAGTGTCACAAGCTTCTTCGGGGATGAGGCATGTGTTCGGCTCTACCGCCATGGGTGTGCGTGCCACGGGACAAGGTCCATCCACCCGTCCTTGGGCAATACAATCTGCTCCGGATTTAGGTCCGGGGCTACTGCGGGGGTGATATCCTGAGCATTGTTCGACAGCAAGTCTAAGCCGTGCTCATCGTGACTGTTCGGCGCTCCTGGCGCAGGCCCGAATCTATTGAAGATCATGTCTCCCCGGATATCCGCAGTGTATTTCAGGTTTCCGAACCTGACCAGGTGGCCAGGGGCGTAGCTGTTGATCTGCTCCAGTTGGCCAAGCGAATTAGTCTGCAGTGTGAAACCGCCGAACACAAAGATCTGTCCGGGGAGGAAAGTCTCACCCAAGACCTTGTTCTTGACGATCGAAGGAGCCATCAAGCCTTGCAGCAACAACACACAGGAACTCTCAATGAAAGCACCAATGTCGGTGTCAAAACCGGTGGATCTCGGATAGGGGGTCCCGATCTGTGCGTCTTAGGCTGATGGTAACAGGAGGCAAGGGACATGATGTTTACCCAGGTTCGGGCCCTCTCGATGGAGGTAAAACCCTACTTCTTGCTTGATTGATATTGATGATATGAGTAGTACAAGAGTAGATCTACCACGAGATCGTAGAGGCTAAACCCTAGAAGCTAGCCTATGATGATTATGATTGTGATCGTGATTGGCCTTCTATGGACCAACCTCTCCAGTTTATATAGACACCGGAGAGGGATAGGGTTTTTATGGAGTCGGTTACAAGGAAGGAAATATAATATCCGAATCGCCAAGCTTGTCTTCCACGCAAAGGAGAGTCCCATTCGGACACGGGATAGAGTCTTGAGTCTTGTATCTTCATGCTCCAACAGTCCGGATGACGTATATAGTCCGGCTGTCCAGATACCCCCTAATCCAGGACTCCCTCACCCTCATCCTCCTCCGACGACCCGTGACTGAGTCCCCGATGAGGGGAGCCCCGGTGCCGGCACTGCTGGCCTCCCCAGCGGCTGCTGCCCACCGGGCGACCTCCTCTTCCTCCGCCTCCTCCGCGGCCTTGTCTGCCACGTCGGCGGTGCTGCCAGCCTCCTCGACGAGCTTTGCCTCCTCCGCGGAAAGCCTCGCCTCCTCCACCCTGGCGGTGATGTAGTCCATCTCCGCCGGAGAGGTGGTCTGGATAAGCTGGTGTGACGTACACCTCATGCAAGGTGTCGAAGAACTCCTACACCTTGAGCTCCTCCGGCTCGACCAAGTTCGGGTCAAGGCCATGCGCGTTGAAGAGCGGCATCCTGGCGATGATCTTGGACCGACGAGAGTTGTTGCACAGCGGGACCACCCCCATCGGCAACATGAAAACGGGCTCCTTGACGACCTTGCCGGCCTTCACGGCAGCCCTGGCAAGCTTGTCGGACCGCTCCACCTTGCCTTCGTCATTAACATCGAGCTGGAAGATCCGCTGACAGAGATGGGCGTGCCGCAGCACTGTCAGGTTGTTGTCGAGGCCGGGGTGGAGCCTCATCATGTCGGCGGCGTTCACGAAAAGCCAGGCCGGCCTCCCCTTGTCATGCAAGGGGGCAATTCGGCGGCGGATGTAGTCCGCCCCGGTCATTTCGAGGGTGAGCCCGGCCTGGGTAAGCCAAAGAATCCTGGTGGTGGCGATCGTGAGCTTCGCGTCGTCAGCATCAACGTCGCTCCAATCGCCCCCACGCAGCGGCGGCTCCGGGCGAACCTCGCAGAATGCCGGTGGGTCCTTCTCCTCAATCCAGCACCACCGGCCCCGCCATTCTTCCCACCTCTCCTTTGAGGCGCCATCCGGGTACGCCCCCTTGGCCCTCAGGATCCAGGCGACGCAGCCAGAGATGGCGCCCCCTTTTTGGATCCGAGGGGAGAAGTAATGGCGGAAGAGCGCCGTGTTGGGGTGCACCCCGGCGAAGCCCTCGTAGAGGTGTGCGAAGAGAGTCATGCACGCCACGACATTTGGAGTGAAATCCAGAAGACGAAAGCCGTAGGTGTGCATGATATCCTTGAAGAAATCGGAAAAGGGGGGACAAAGCCCACAGGAGAAGTAGTCGACAAAGAAGGGGCACCAATTTGGGGAAGCTCCGGCGCTTGTAGGGACGACGTGCATGGCTGGATGCCCCGTCTTCTCTCCTCCCATCTTCACCCCCCTCAGATCCTTGAACATCTCCTGGAGCTCGGACACGTCGACCATCGAGGGGAAGTAGGCGAACTGCGCCCGTCACCCCACCAGCTCGCTCTCTGGCTGCTCCGTCGACCCAACGTCTTTAGCCACCCCCTTGCTTTTGGTGGATTTGGGCGCCATGGCGAATGCAAGAAGCAAGAAAGCAAAGGATGGCGGAAGCGCAGCGGCGATGGAAGCAGAGGGGCTCGAGAAGAAGGAAGAAAGGAGGCGGTGTTTTTGAGATTGGAGACGGCGCAGGGAGGGGGGTAAAGTGAGCAGCGCGCCCGCGGTTATTCCTTTTTACGGGGAAGGCGCGGGCCGCCTCCTTTCCCATCAACTGCGATACGACGCATGCGTGCGGGAACCGTCCCATGCACGCCACCCACGGCATGCACGCGCACACAACCCCCATGTCACGCGTTCAACGCAGGTCATGGGGAAGCGCAGCAGACGGAGTAGTTACCGCGGTAAAATCCTCCCCGCCTGCCCGCACACCGTTCAGTGCCTAGCCCAACAACGTGTCGCGCTTATGTATGGCCCAGGCCCGGGGGCTCCTGTCGGTGTACAAAAGTAGGGGTTCTCCTTTTGACCCCTTTACTTGTGGACGGGCAGTCAGAGCCACACGCCATGGTCACGCATAGCAGGGCAAAGGAGGGAAGCCAGAGAGAAGCTGAAGGCTCAAGACTAACAGGGCAACATCAAGGACCAAGGCCACAAAATGCAGATGGGTGAAGCAGGATTCCCCAGCAAGACCCTTGCCGGGGGCAGCACCGGCGAGCCCCTTGCCGGGGCAGCTCGCCCACATCAGCGAAGCAGGCCACCCTCAAGCCGCGGCCTCCAACGCCAACAACCACGTTGGGCCAGGGGCTCGGGAGGCACCTCCATGGTGGCATGCGGATCTTTGTGAAGACATAGAATGCTCAAGATCAGATGAGGATTGGAAAGCAACACTCCCTGCAGATATCCCTATTGAAAAAATCCACAAGACCCCCGACAAGGTCCTTGCTGGAGACGCCAGTGCGCCATGGCAAGACCCTTGCCGGGCCACCCGACAAGACCCTTGCCAGAGGCGACAGCAGGGCCACTGCTAGGCCCGCACCAACCAACTCCCCGCCGCTGTCCGCATGTAGCTGCCAGCCCAACCAGCTGGGCAGGCACCTGCATGGCAACATGCAGCTTCCATGCCAACTCAGCATGCACCTGCATGGCTGCATGCAGATCTTCGTGGAGGCTCCACCGCCGCACCACCTCAGCTGCTTGCCTGCCTACATGGAACCGCATGAATCGTTGGCCAGGGCGCATGTCGAAGCGAGGAGGAGCGGCGACGGACGGTACGGGCCTCGCTCCCATCCCCGATAAAGTGAGGGACACCTAAGCCATGCATTAAATGCATCTTGTCCGGTAATACGGGCGATAAGCTCGCAACACTGTAGGCCTTTCCACCTCCTGTGTGCCAGTGTGGCAGCCCCTTTGCATATAAAAGGAGGCCCGTGGCATACAGGGAAGGGATTCGGCTTTTTCGAACCACGCAACACCCATAGCTTGTTCGAAAGCTCAAGAACACTCAATACATCCACCAAGCAGGACTAGGGTTTTACGCATCCTTGTGGCCCGAACCTGCGTAAACGATCCCCGTGTCAATTGCTAATCCTGCTCTTCTCACAACCCCGCGCCCCGCAACCGTAGTAGAGGTTCTTGTCATCCCATAGGTCTCGTTTCCCATCGACACAATGCCTCAGTCATAGGTTCTATAAAGTATGCTATGCTGTGTACTAGACCTATTATATACCTTGCTCTGAGTTTGGCAAGGGAGTACAATTTTTGATCTAAGAGTAGATCACTAGACAGCGGTCAAGAATATCCTTAGTGAGGACTAAGGAAATATTTCTTGATAATGGAGGTGATAAAAGAGCCCATCTGGATACATATTGAAAGTGGGAGCAATTAGCTGGAGTAGCTCCATCCAGAGCATTGTAGACATAGAATATTTGCAAAATACATATGGCTCTGAATGTGACATACCCATTGACTAAACTTCTCTCACGAGCAAAACATGATCATTCCTTAGTACTCTTTGGGTGTTAATCACATAGCGATGTGAACTAGATTATTGACTCTAGTAAACCCTTTGGGTGTTGATCACATGACGATGTGAACTATGGGTATTAATCACATACAGATGTGAATATTGGTGTGAAATCACATGGTGATGTGAACTAGAGTATTGACTCTAGTGCAAGTGGGAGATTGAAGGAAATATGCCCTAGAGGCAATAATAAAGTTATTATTTATTTCCTTATTTCATGATAAATGTTTATTATTCATGCTAGAATTGTATTAACCGGAAACTTAGTACATGTGTGAATACATAGACAAACATAATGTCACTAGTATGCCTCTACTTGTCTAGCTCGTTGAATCAAAGATGGTTAAGATTCATAGCCATAGACATGAGTTGTCATTTGATTAACGGAATCACATCATTAGAGAATGATGTGATTGACTTGACCCATTCCGTTAGCTTAGCACTTGATCGTTTAGTATGTTTGTATTGCTTTCTTCATGACTTATACATGTTCCTATGACTATGAGATTATGCAACTCCCGTTTACCGGAGGAACACTTTGTGTGCTACCAAATGTCACAACGTAACTAGGTGATTATAAAGGTGCTCTACAGGTGTCTCCAAAGGTACTTGTTGAGTTGGCGTATTTCGAGATTAGGATTTATCACTCCGTTTGTCGGAGAGGTATATCTGGGCCCTCTCGGTAATGCACATCAATATAAGCCTTGCAAGCTATGTGACTAATGAGTTAGTTGCAGGATGATGCATTACATAACGATTAAAGAGACTTGCCGATAACAAGATTGAACTAGGTATTGAGATAACGACGATCGAATCTCGGGCAAGTAACATACCGATGACAAAGGGAACACCGTATGTTGTTATGCGGTTTGACCGATAAAGTTCTTCGTAGAATATGTAGGAGCCAACATGAGCATCCAGGTTCCACTATTGGTTATTGACCGGAGACGTGTCTCGGTCATGTCTACATAGTTCTCGAACCCGTAGGGTCCGCACGCTTAAAGTTTGGTGACAATTTATATTATGAGTTATGTGTTTTGATGTACCGAAGGTAGTTTAGAGTCCCGGATGAGATCGAGGACATGATGGGGAGTCTCGAAATGGTCGAGACATAAAGATCGATTTATTGGATGACCATATTCGCACTTCGGAAAGGTTCCGAGTGATTCGGGTATTTATCGGAGTACCGGAGAGTTACGGGAATTCGCCAGGGAGTATATGGGCCTTATTGGGCTTTAAGGGAAAGAGAGAGGGGAGGCTGCGCCCCCCCCCCAAGGCCTAGTCCGAATTGGAATAGGGGGAGGGGTTGCGCCCCCTCTTTCCTTCTCTTCTTTTTCCCTTTCCTTGACTCCTACTCCTACTACATGGAAGGAGGGGAATCCAACTCCCGGTGGGAGTAGGACTCCCCAGGACGCGCCATAGAGAAGGCCGGACCCTCCCCTCCTCTCCTCCTTTATATATTGAGGCAAGGGGCACCCCATAGACACACAAGTTGATCTGTTGATCTCTCCCAGCCGTGTGCGGTGCCCCCCTCCACCATATTCCACCTCGGTAATATCGCAGCACTGCTTAGGCGAAGCCCTGCGTCAGTAGCATCATCGACACCGTCATAACGCCGTCGTGCTGACGGAACTCTCCCGCAAAGCTTTGCTGGATCGGAGTTCATGGGACGCCATCGAGCTGAACGTGTGCTGAACTCGGAGGTGTCGTACGTTTGGTACTTGGATCGGTTGGATCGTGAAGACGTATGACTACATCAACTGCGTTGTGCTAACGCTTCTGCTTTCGGTCTATGAGGGTATGTGGACATCACTCTCCCCTCTCTCGTTGCTATGCATCACCATGATCTTGCGTGTGCATAGGAATTTTTTGGAAATTACTACGTTCCCCAACACAACCGCTGGCAGAGCGCGCGTGGAAAATTTGTCCACAACCATATATATGCATATAGAAGTTGAACACGCAAGGAAAAGTTGTCCACAACCCGAGCCTGCCAACGGACGCGAGCAGAGCGCGCCGCGGCGCCTAATGGCGGACACCACGTGCTGTGGCGCCTAAAGGTGAGCACAGTGTGCTGTGGCGCCTAACAGCGAGCAGAGATGCCGAGGGACGGGAGCAGAGGCCGGCGCCGCGTGTGTTGTGAGCAAACACTTGCTGGTATATAACCTCAAATTTAACCAACAAAATGATAATGCATTTCACAAAAATTATATAACTGGAAACTATGTTCAAATACGAATCTGACAATATAACCTTTGGCGAATCTTTGGCGACATGCATTCATATTTTATTAATTAAATCATAGTTATAAACCAGGACGGGCGTATACTAGTTAATTAAATCACAAACATTTTTTTATTGAATGTATGTATACGTGTCCTTTCGTCCTTCTCTCGCACGTCTTGTCACCCCGCTGGAGCAGACGGTTTGAGCGCAAGCTTGAGCAGCGCACGGGGGCGTTCTTTTGGCCAAACGGTGCTGAGCCCATTTCCGTGCAACCACGCAGGTTCCCGTGCAAGCTTCCCGCCTGACTCGGTGAAATACCCCAAAATCCCAATGCTTATCAGCCTACTATATAAACCCTCACAGCCGGCAAGTCATGCGTCGCATTTCCCCCTCCCTCCCTGTAGCTTATCTCGTCTGCTTCTCCCAAAATTGGCAATGGCACCAGACCGTCATCGTCGCTCAGCCACTCCGCCGTCATCAGAGCACAGCTCCAGCTGGGAGGCTACACCGCGGCGGTGGCGCAGTCCCCGGCATAGTGTAGTGCGTGCGGCATCCCAGTTGAGTGTGCGTGGAACACGCTCCACACGCTCGGCCGCCGGTGCCCATCGGTAGCTGTTGCCGGCCGCCGTTGCTGCCATAGCTCCGTCGAAAGATAGGGCCATCACCCGCTTCGCCGCCGTGGCCATCTCCCCACTTCCGGCCACCCTGGCCATGATCCGCTCCGCCACCGCGGCCCGAAGGCGGGACGTGGTGGTCGTGGCTGCTAGCCCACCGTCGACCGCCGGGATCATTACGCTCTCTGCCACCACCGCCCGCAGGAGGGATGCAGAGGTGGAGGCCCGCACGTGCGGCAGCGACCTTGCGCGCTACATCGAGTTCCTGTGGGAGGAGGAGGAGCGCCTCATCGAGCATTCAAAGAGCCTTACTGCCGCCGTGGCCGCGGCACACGCCGACGCAGAGGCGAGGAATCAGGAGATCTACGAGGAGAACCATCGCTTCGAGAGGGGTCGTCTGGAGAAGTAGAGGGTATTTGAGGTGAGCGTCGCTGAAGGTGCAGCAGCGGCAGGCACCGTATTACAGTTGTCCAGCTCGTCGGTAGCCTCCTCCTCCTCTCCCTCTTACTGAACGCGCTCGGTAGATGAGAGATTGTCGGAAGTAGTACAAAGCCCCTCTGTAGTAGTATTTAGGGGCTATTTTGTTCAGTTCATCTGACTATAGATGTGGTGAAACTGTACAACGTACTTAAAATTAGCTAGTATATATAGTTGACCTAGCTATTTCAGTATGTGGTTGGAAACAATTGGGGAAACGTTTGGTCGGTTCAGCTGTAAAGTTGAACTGTTTGTATAAATTAAGCACGACTGCTTAATATATGAATGAAATATATGCTTAATTACTGAATTTTAGTTGCAAAAATTAGATAGTGCTAGTGATTTTTAGTTGCATGTCTTGACAAATCACAGTGTTACAAGGATTGACAAATGGCAATGTTACTAGATCAACAAATGGCAATTTTTCCAGTTTGACAAATGCCAATATACTCAATATGGCAGATGCAAATCTTACCAAACTGTCTGTACGTGGTTGCACATGGGTCATTCGAAAAAACTGTTTGCATTGAAGGGAGGTAGAAATCCTGCTTGCCAAATTTTCTCTTGGCTTAGCGCCGAAGTCTCGCTTTTCATACCTTATTCAATCTGAACCACTTGCGTTGAAGAGATGCACAAATCCCGCGTAGCGAATTTTCCCTTGGCTTATCGTGGAAGACCATAGCTCTCACTTTGCATATAGGTGTTCTATATAAAACGTTTGCCATGAAGAGCTGCACAAATCCTGCTCGATACTTTTTCCCTTGGCTTACTTGGGAAGCTATCAGTGTACATACGAGTGTTCTATCTAAAACGTTTGTGCTGTTAGAGTGGCAGCTAGTTGTTTCAAAATTTCTTTGTTGACTGTTATTCGAGTGCACCTTCTCTCAATATGGACATAAAAATTACCACATCATGTTGGGTGCCATTCCATGATAGCATGCCAAATTTCATGATTCAGACGAGTTTTGGATTTACTAGAATTTAAAAACAAAGTATTTGAACGTTTTGCCGGCAGTCAGTAGTGCTGGTGTTTGAAATTCATTCACATTTCTTGCATGGGACTTAAGCATGCACCCAAGGACACAAATTTGATTTTTCAACCAATTTATATGCATTGGAGCATGTGCATGTAGTTCAAATTTGAATTATGCACATAAAATGCCTTCACCCTCGTGGCCGCCTCGGCTGCTTATTGGCTTGCACTCCAAGTCCTCTGGATCACGTTCGTTCCAAAAATCACGCTCCCGAAGGTTTCATTCCATTTGGACTCCGTTTGATATTCCTTTTCTTCGAAATACTGAAATAGGCAAAAAAACAGCAATACGGGTTGGGCCTCCGGCTAGTAGGTTAGTCCCAAAAATGATATAAATGTGTAAAATAAAGCCCATAAACATCCAAAGGGGTAATACAATAGCATGGAACAATAAAAAATTATAGATACGTTGGAGACGTATCAGTAACATACCGATGACAAAGGGAACAACGTATGTTGTTATGCGGTTTGACAGATAAAGATCTTCATATAATATGTAGGAGCGAATATGAGCATCCAGATTCCGCTATTGGTTGTTGACTGGAGACGTGTCTCGGTCATGTCTATATAGTTCTCGAACCCATAGGGTCCGCACGCTTAACGTTCGGTGACGATTGGTAATATGAGTTTATGTGTTTTGATGTACCGAAGGTAGTTCGGAGTCCCGACAGAGATCGGGGACATGACGAGGAGTCTCGAAATGGTCGAGACGTAAAGATCGATATATTGGACAACTATATTTGGACATCGGAAAGGTTTGTAGTGATTCGGGTATTTATCGGAGTACCGGAGAGTTACGGGAATTTGCCGGGGAGTATATGAGCCTTATTGGGCTTTAGGGGAGAGAGAGAGGGGCTGCCTAGGTTAGCCCGCGCGCCCCCAAGGCCTAGTCTAAATTGGACTAGGGGAGGGGCGGCGCCCCCTCCTTCCTTCCCTTCTCTCTTCCCCTTCCTTCTCTCCTACTCCTACTAGTTGGAAGGGGGGAATCCTACTCCCGGTGGGAGTAGGACTCCCCTTGGGGCGCGCCTAGGAGGGCCGGCCCCTCTCCCTCCTCCACTCCTTTAAATACAAGGGAGGGGGCACCCCATAGACACACAAGTTGATCATTGATCTTTTAGCCATGTGCGGTGCCCCCCTCCACCATAATCCACCTCGGTCATATCGTAGAGGTGCTTAGGCGAAGCCCTGCGTCGGTAGCTTCATCAACACCGTCATCACGTCGTCGTGCTGACGGAACTCTCCCTCAAAGCTCTACTGGATCATGAGTTCATGGGACGTCATCGAGCTGAACATGTGCAGATCGCGGAGGTGTCGTATGTTCGGTACTAGGATCGATCGATCGTGAAGACGTACGACTACATCAACCGCGTTGTCATAACGCTTCCGCTTACGGTCTACCAGGATACATGGATAACACTCTTCCCTCTCGTTGCTATGCATAACCATGATCTTGCGTGTGTGTAGGATTTTTTTTGAAATTACTACGTTACCCAACAGTGGTATCAGAGCCAGGTTTATGCATAAATGTTATATGCACGAGTAGAACACAAGTGAGTTGTGGGCGATACAAGTCATACTACTTACCAGCATGTCATACTTTGATTCGGCGGTATTGTTGGATGAAGCGGTCCGGACCGTCATTACGCGTACGCTTACGCGAGACTGGTTCTACCGACGTGCTTTGCACATAGGTAGCTGGCGGGTGTCAGTTTCTCCAACTTTAGTTGAATCGAGTGTGGCTACGCCCGGTCCTTGTTGAAGGTTAAAATAACACTAACTTGATGAAATATCGTTGTGGTTTTGATGCGTCGGTAAGAACAGTTCTTGCTAAGCCCGTAGTAGCCATGTAAAACTTGCAACAACAAAGTAGAGGACGTCTAACTTGTTTTTGCAGGGCATGTTGTGATGTGATATGGTCAAGACGTGATGAGATATAAGTTGTTGTATGAGATGATCATGTCTTGTTGAAGTTATCGACAACTGGCAGAAGCCTTATGGTTGTCTCTTTATTGCATAAGATGCAAGCGCCAAATAATTGCTTTACTTTTTATTGCTATGCGATAGCAATAATTGCAAGAGCAATAATTGGCGAGACGACCATGTGACGACACATTGATATAGATCAAGATAATGGAGATCATGGTGTCATGCCGGTGACGATGGAGATCATTACGATGCTTCGGATATGGAGATCAAACGCACAAGATGATGATGGCCATATCATATCACTTATATTGATTGCATGTGATGTTTATCCTTTATGCATCTTATTCTGCTTTGATTGACGGTAGCATTATAAGATGATCTCTCACTAAATTTCAATGTACAAGTGTTCTCCCTGAGTAAGCACCATTTCCAAAGTTCGTCGTGCCGAGACACCACGTGATAAGCTCAACGTTCACATACAACGGGTGCAAGCCAGTTTTGCACACGCAGAAATACTCGGGTTAAACTTGACGAGCCTAGCATATGCAGATATGGCCTCGAAACACTAAGACCGAAAGGTTGAACGTGAATCATATAGTAGATATGATCAACATAGTGATGTTCACCATTGAAAACTACTCCATCTCATGTGCTGATCGGTTTTGGTTTAGTTGATTTGGATCACGTGATCACTTAGATGATTAGAGGGATGTCTATCTAAGTGCGAGTTCTTAAGTAATATGATTAATTGAACTTTAATTTATCATGAAGTTAGTCCTGATAGTATTTTGCAAATAATGTTGTAGATCAATAGCTCGCATTGTTGCTTCCCTATGTTTTATATGTGTTCCTAGAGAAAACTAAGTTGAAAGATGATAGTAGCAATGATGCAGACTGGGTCCGTGATATGAGGTTTATCCTCATTGCTGCAGAGAAGAATTATGTCCTTGATGCACCTCTAGGTGATAGACCTATTACAGGAGCAGATGCAGACGTTATGAACGTTTGGCTAACTCAAATATGATGAGTTGATGACTACTTGATAGTTTAATGCACCATGCTTAACGGCTTAGAATCGGGACTTCAAAGACGTTTTGAACGTCATGGATCATATGGCATGTTCCAAGAGTTGAAGTTAATATTTCAAGCAAATACCCAAGTTGAGAGATATGAAGTCTCCAACAAGTTCTATAGCTAAAAGATGGAGGAGAATAGCTCAAGCAGTGAGCATGTGCTCAGATTGTCTGTGTACAACATTCGCTTGAATCAAGTGGGAATTAATCTTCCAGATAAGATAGTGAGTGACAGAGTTCTCTAGTCACCATCACCAAGTTAGTAGGACTTCGTGCTGAACTATAGTATGCAAGGGATGATGAAAATGGTTCCCGAGCTTTTCATGATGATGAAATCGATGAAGGTAGAAATCAAGAAAAAGAATCAAGTGTTGATGATTAACAAGACCACTAGTTTAAAGAAAAGGGCAAAGGGAAAGAAAGGGAACTTCATGTAGAATGACAAGCAAGTTGTCACTTCCATGAAGAAGCCCAAAGCTAGACTAAAGCCTGAAACTGAGTGCTTCTACTGCAAAGGAAATGGTCACTAGAAGCGGAAATGCCCTTAATATTTGATGGATAAGGAGGATGGGAAAGTGAACAAGGGTATATTTGATATACAGGTTATTTATGTGTACCTTACTAGTGTTTATAGTAGCCCCTGGGTATTTGATACTTGTTCGGTTGCTAAAAATTAGTAACTCGAAATAGGAGTTACAGAATAAACCGAGACTAGTTGAGGGTGAAGTGACGATGTATGTTGGAAGTGGTTCCAAGATTGATATGATCATCATCGCACACTCCCTATACTTTCGGGATTAGTGTTAAACCTAAATAAATGTTATTTGGTGTTTGCGTTGAGCATGAATATGATTTGATCATGTTTATGTCAATACGGTTATTCATTTAAACTCAGAGAATAATTGTTGTTGTTCTGTTTACACCCAATGGAAATAGTTTGTTGGGTCTCGATCATAGTGATACACATATTCATAATATTGATGCCAAAAGATGCAAAGTTGATAATGATAGTGCAACTTATTTGTGGCACTGCCGTTTGGGTCATATCGGTGTAAAGCGCATGACGAAACTCCATAAAGATGGATTTTTGGAGTCACTTGGTTATGAATCATTTGATGCTTGCAAAACGTGCCTTATGGGCAAGATGACTAAAACTCTGTTCTCCGGAACAATGGAACGAGCTACTGACTTGTTGGAAATAATACATACCAATGTATGTTGTCCAATGAGTGTTGATGCTCGTGGCGGGTATCGTTATTTTCCGACCTTCACAGATGATTTGAGCAGATATGATTATATCTACTTAATGAAGCACAAGTCTGAAAAGTTCAAACATTTGAGAGTGAAGTGGAGAATTATCGTAATAACAAAATAAAGTTTCTACGTCTGATCGTAGAGTAGAATATTTGAGTTACGAGTTTGGCCTTCATTTAAAAACAATGTGGAATAGTTTCACAGCTCACGCCACATGGAACACCACAGCGTAATGGTGTGTCCGAACGTTGTAACCGCACTTTATTGGATATGGTGTGATCTATGATGTATCTTACTGATTTACCACTATTGTTTTGGGGTTATGCATTAGAGATAGCTGCATTCACTTTAAATAGGGCACCATAAAAATCCGTTGAGACGACGCCTTATGAACTGTGGTTTGGCAAGAAACCGAAGTTGTCATTTCTTAAAGTTTGGGGCTGCGATGCTTATGTGAAAAAGTTTCAACCTGATAAGCTCAAACCCAAATCGGAGAAGTGCGTCTTCATAGAATACAAAAAGGAAACTGTTGGGTACACCTTCTATCACAGATCCGAAGGCAAGATATTTGTTGCTAAGATGGATCCTTTCTAGAGAAGGAGTTTCTCGCGAAAGAAGTGAGTGGGAGGAAAGTAGAGCTTGATAAGGTAATTGTACCTTCTGCCGAATTGGAAAGTAGTTCATCAGAGAAATCAGTTCCAGTGATTCCTACACCAATTAGTGAGGAAGCTAATGATGCTGATCATGAAACTTCAGATTAAGTTACTACAGAACCTCGTAGGTCTTCCAAAGTACAGTCCGCACCAGAGTGGTACGGTAATCCTGTTCTGGAAGTCATGTTACTAGACCATGATGAACCTACGAACTATGAGGAAGCGATGATGAGCCCAGATTCCGTGAAATGGCTTGAAGGCCATGAAATCTGAGATGGGATCCATGTATGAGAACAAAGTGTGGACTTTGATGGACTTGCCCGATGATTGGCAAGGCATTGAAAATAAATGGATATTCAAGAGGAAGACAGACGTTGATAGTAGTGTTACTATCTGCAAAGCTCGACAAGTTCAAGGTGTTGATTACGATGAGATATTCTCACTCGTATTGATGCTTAAGTCTGCCCGAATCATGTTAGCAATTGCCACATTTTATGAAATCTGGCAAATGGATGTCAAAGCTTCATTCCTTAATGGATTTATTAAAGAAGAGTTGTATATGATGCAACCAGAAGGTTTTGTCAATCCTAAAGGTGCTAACAAAGTGTGCAAGCTCCAGCGATCCATTTATGGACTGGTGCAAGCCTCTCGGAGTTGAAATATACGCTTTGATGAGTTGATCAAAGCATATGATTTTATACAGACTTTTGGAGAAGCCTGTATTTATAGGAAAGTGAGTGGGCGCACTACAACCTTTCTGATAAGTATATGTGAATGACATATTGTTGATCAGAAATAATGTAAAAAAATTCTGGAAAGCATACAGGAGTGTTTGAAAGGAGTTTTTCAGATAAAGACCTCGGTGAAGCTGCTTAAACATTGAGCATCAAGATCTATAGAGATAGATCAAGACGCTTGATAAGATTTTTCAATGAGTACATACCTTGATAAGATTTTGAAGTAGTTCAAAATGGAACTGTCAAAGAAGGAGTTCTTGCCTGTGTTGCAAGGTGTGAATTTGAGTAAGACTCAAAACCCGACCATGGCAGAAAATATAAAAAGAATGAAAAGTCATTCCCTATGCCTCAGTCATAGGTTCTATAAAGTATGCTATGTTGTGTACCAGACCTATTGTATACCTTGCTCTGAGTTTGGCAAGGGAGTACAATTTTGATCTATGAGTAGATCACTGGACAGCGGTCAAGAATATCCTTAGTGAGGACTAAGGAAATGTTTCTTGATTATGGAGGTGATAAAAGAGTTCGTCGTAAAGAGTTACATCGGTTCAAGCTTGTACACCGATCCAGATGACTCTAAGTCTCAATCTGGATACATATTGAAAGTGGGAGCAATTAGCGAGAGTAGCTCCGTGCATAGCATTGTAGACATAGAATATTTACAAAATACATACGACTCTGAATGTGACACACCCATTGACTAAACTTCTCTCACGAGCAAAACATGATCATACATTAGTACTCTATGGGTGTTAATCACATACAGATGTGAATATTGGTGTTACATCACATGGTGATGTGAACTAGATTATTGACTCTAGTGCAAGTGGGAGGCTGAAGGAAATATGCCCTAGAGGCAATAATAAAGTTGTTATTTATATTTCCTTATATCATGATAAATGTTTATTATTCATGCTAGAATTGTATTAATCGGAAACTTAGTACATGTGTGAATAGATAGAAAGACATAATGTCACTAGCATGCCTCTACTTGACTAGCTCGTTGAATCAAAGATGGTTAAGTTTCCTAGCCATAGACATGAGTTGTCATTTGATTAACGGGATCACATCATTAGAGAACGATGTGATTGACTTGAACCATTCCGTTAGCTTAGCACTTGATCGTTTAGTTTGTTGCTATTGCTTTCTTCATGACTTATACATGTTCATATGATTATGAGATTATTCAACTCCCTAATACCGGAGGAACACTTTGTGTGCTACCAAACGTGACAGCGTAACTGGGTGATTATAAAGATGCTCTACACGTGTCCTCGATGGTGTTTGTTGAGTTGGCATAGATCAAGATTAGGTTTTGTCACTCCGACTGTCGGAGAGGTATCTTTGGGCCCTCTCGGTAATGCACATCATTAGAAGCCTTGCAAGCAATGTGACTAGTGAGTTATTTATAGGATGATGCATTATGGAATGAGTAAAGAGACTTGCTGGTAACGAGATTGAACAAGGTATTGAGATAGCGACGATCGAATCTCAGGCAAGTAACATACCGATGACAAAGGGAAGAACTTATGTTGTTATGCGGTTTGACCGATAAAGATCTTCGTAGAATATGTACGAGCCAATATGAGCATCCATGTTCCACTATTGGTTATTGACCAGAGACATGTCTCGGTCATGTCTACATAGTTCTCGAACCCGTAGGGTCCGCACGCTTAATGTTTGGAGACGATCGGTAATATGAGTTTATGTGTTTTGATGTACGGAAGGTAGTTTGGAGTCCCGGATGAGATCGGGGACATGACGAGGAGTCTCGAAATGGTCGAGACGTAAATATTGATATATTGGACGACTATATTCGGACATCGGAAAGGTTCCGAGTGATTCGGGTATTTATCGGAGTACCGGAAAGTTGCGGGAATCCGCCGGGGAGTATATGGGCCTTATTGAGCTTTAGGGGAGAGAGAGGGGCTGCCTAGGGCAGGCCGCACGCCCCCCAAGGCCTAGTCCTAATTGGACTAGGGGGAGTGGCGGCGCCCCCTCCTTCCTTCTCTTCTCTCTTCCCCTTCCTTCTCTCCTACTCCTACTACTTGGAAGGGGGGAATCCTACTCCCTGTTGGAGTAGGACTCCCCTTGGGGCGCGCCTAGGAGGGCCGGCCCCTCCCCCTCCTTCACTCCTTTATATACAGGGGAGGGGGGCACCCCATAGACACACAAGTTGATCATTGATCTTTTAGCCGTGTGCGGTGCCCCCTCCACCATAATCCACCTCGGTCATATCCTAGCGGTGCTTAGGAGAAGCCCTGCGTCGACAGCTTCATCAACATCGTCATCACGCCGTCGTGCTGACGAAACTCTCCCTCGATGCTCCACTGGATTGTGAGTTCGTGGGACGTCACCGAGCTGAACGTGCGCAGATCGAGGAGGTGTCGTATGTTCAGTACTAGGATCGGTCGATCGTGAAGACATACGACTACATCAACCACGTTGTCATAATGCTTCCGCTTACGGTCTACGAGGGTACGTGGACAACACTCTTCCCTCTCGTTGCTATGCATAACCATGATCTTGTGTGTGCATAGGAATTTTTTTCAAATTACTACGTTACCCAGCAAATACCCCATTGTCACCACGGTTATTCATATGCAATAAATTTATCAAGTGATCTCAAACGCATAAAAGTATTAAATCCGATAAAATGAAATCTCAAAGGGAAAACTCAATTCATCACAACAAGATAGAGAGGGAGAAACAAAACATGATCCAACTATATTAACAAAGACCGCAATACATCAAGATCGTGCCATCAAGAACGAGAGAGAGAGAGAGAGAGAGAGAGAGAGATTAAACACATAGCTACTGGTACAAACTCTCAGCCCCGAGGGTGGACTACTCCCTCCTCATCATGGAGACCATAAGGATGATGAAGATGGCCTCCGGTGATGATTTCCCCCTCCGACAGAGTGCCTGAACGGGCTCCCAATTGGTTTTTCATGGCTAGAGAAGCTGGCGGCGGTGGCACTTCCGATCTAGCGTTGTTTTTGTTTTTTTGGCATATTTGGGAATTTATAGGGCGAAGAGGCGGTGCGGGAGGCCACCGAGGTGGGCACAACACACCAGGGCGCGCTTGGGCCTCCAGGCGCGCCCAGGTAGGTTGTGCCACCCTCGGGGCAACCCTATAGTACTTCTTTGGCCCATGTTGTTGCCTCTCGTCCATAAAAATTCACCAAAAAGTTTCGCTGTGTTTGGACTTCGTTTGGTGCTGATATTCTACGAAGTAAAAAACAAGCAAAACACAACAACTGGCACTGGGCACTATGTCAATAGGTTAGTCCCAAAAAATGATATAAAGTTGCTATAAAATGATTGTAAAACACCCAAGAATGATAACATAACAGCATGGAACAATAAAAAATTATAGATAAATTGGAGACGTATCAGTCATCCACCACAACACTCATTAGATTTTTATTCATTTAATTAGCAAGAACTCTTGCCTAGAAAGATCCCTCGTCATAATGGCATTCGTTAAGCACATGCAAGGCAATGCTAGATTTGCTTTGATTGTGCTTAGAAATGTTTGAAAAATCTTACATCACTTCTATGAGTTAGTCATACCTTGCCAAATGTTTCCGTCTAAAATTTGATAAAAATCAAGGTTACCGTACATCCTGCCATCTAAAGTTTTAATATATAATTGCTATTATGGAACATAGATGATATACCTATTTGTTTCTATTATGGAACCTAACCTTTCTTGACACTAAGATTCATGAAAATAAACTCCAAACACTAGACTAGCTAAGTTCACAGTCATAAATTATGATGCTTCTTAACACTAGGTAGTATTATGTGTGCAGAGTACGACATATGTGATCCGTAGCTATAAATTTCACAATTGTCGGTGTCAAAATTGGCAGACCTCAGGGTAGGGGTCCCGAGATATGGACCTGAGATTGATGGGGAACAAGGGACGATGAACACGGTGTTTACCCAGGTTTGGGCCCTCTCGAAGAGGTAATACCATATGTCCTGCTTGATTATATTGGATGTATAGTACGCTTACATAGTAGATCTACCTCGAGATCAGCGTGAGCTAAACCCTAAGTTATGAGGTGATGGATGTCGCTCTACCTCTAAAGACTACAGCCCTCGGTTTATATAGACACCAATAGGGTTAGGGTTACCGAAGATTGATTACAATGAAGGGTAAAGAGATCATGCCTATCCTTGACTTGGAGGGCACACCATGAATTCATAGATCTTCTGTCAGTATGCGGCTTTGCCAGTCCATCCCATAATCGATGGGCCGATGCCCTCAGGACCCCTTAACCCATGACTCCCTAAGTATCCGTCAAACTTGCCTCCAACGCCAAGGCTTGTGTCTGGCATCCGCTCACCCAACAATATTCAGCTTGCGAGGCGATTTCCCCGGTGTGCTTTGCTCATGTTCAGAGTCTAGTGATGTCTGGAACCCGAAACAGCCGTTTTATTTAACCACGAAGGAAAAAACTCGTTCGAGTGTAAACACTGCCTTCGTCTGACAACGTTTTCTGGAAGATTCGCATCCGGCCATGACGCCGAGTGGTTAGTATTTCTCAAAGCGCGGCTCGAGGCCTACGCCACATATATCATGTCTCATCAAGGTGGAGATTGTGCCCCCACCCTTCAGGGGATATGATCAATGACCTTGATTTCCCACCCCAGACATAACGTTGCGAGCATATCGGGAAGTGGAGAAGCCAACGGCGTGAAAAAATGAACTCGTGGCTTATCATCAGCCTATAAAGGGGGTGTGCTACAATAGCCAACATCCCACGCCTTCTTCCAGCTTCCGCTCATGCATATCTTCAGAACTCCAATGCCCCTTTTCTTTGCTTCCACAGCAAATCCCACCCGCCTCCTCAAGCCATGGCCGGATCCGGTGCCAACGGGAAGTGGGATGCCTCCATTGTCACTGATAGCAACACCCTGAAGCTGAAGTAGGATGGATACTTGTCGGCTGACATTGTCGATCGGGCCCCTGAAGCAGGCCCGATCATTCCCATGCCCAGGCTGGGTGAAAGGGTTGTATTCCTCCCCCATTTCCTTAGGGGGCTTGGATTTCCCCCGCACCCCTTTGCGCGGGGCTTAATGTTCTTTTACGGGCTACATTTTCACGATCTAGCCGCTGATACGTCTCCAAAGTATCTATAATTTTTTATTGTTCCATGCTATTATATTACCCGTTTTGGATGTTTATGGGCTTTACTTTACACTTTTATATCATTTTTGGGACTAACCTACTAACCAGAGGCCCAGCCCGAATTGTTGTTTTTTTGCCTATTTCAGTGCTTTGAAGAAAAGGAATATCACACGGAGTCCAAACGGGATGAAACCTTCGGGAGCGATCTTTTTGGAACAAATGCCAACCAGGAGACTTGGAGTGGACGTCAAGCAATGAATGAGGCGGCCACGAGGGTGCCCGGCGTGCCCCCTGGGGGTGGGTGCGTGAAAGTGCAACTATTCCTAGGTGGTTTTGGTAATTCCTAACAACATATAGCTCATTGAGCTAATGCTATTTCAAGATAAATATTTCAGGAAAGCTCAATGATTGGCATGACATGGATGAGAAAAGTGGAACCCTCAAAATACTAAGGACAAAAGGATTGGCTCAAGCTCAAAGCTGAAGACTCTACATTTTCCATTTTAGTGACCCAAGATCACATTGAGTCTATAGGAAAAGCCAATACTATCAAGGAGGGATGAGGTGTTGCTTAATGAGGCTCTTTCTCAAAATGCTTAGTGATATGCTCCAAAGCCCTCAACTACTTTCTCACATCCGCATATGACCTAAACCAAAAGTCAAACTCGGCCCCACCGATTCTTTCTATCCGGCGCCACCAGATGTCATAGCCACTGCCACAAACCCTAGGCAAATCGGTCTCACCGATAGCAATCTCGGTCTCACCGAGATGGGATTACAATCTCTCTGTTTCCCTTCGTAACGTTTTGGTCCCACCGAGATGAGCGATCGGTCCCACCGAGATTGCAATGTAAACTCTCTGTTCCCTTTCGTAACATTTCAGTCTCACCGGAATGAGCGAATCGGTCCCATCGAGTTTGCCAGACCAACTCTCTGGTTAGCTTATTACCAAAATTGGTCTCACCGAGTTTGTGTAATCGGTCTCACCGAGATTACGTTATGCCCTAAACCTAACCATATCGGTCCTACCGAGTTGCATGTCGGTCCCACCGAAAATCCTAACGGTCACTAAATTTGCTGAATCTGTCTGACCGAGTTTCAAAATTTGGTCCCACCGAGATTGGCAAGTTGTGTGTAACGGTTAGATTTTGTGTGGAGGCCATATATACCCCTCCACCTCCTCTTCATTCGTGGAGAGAGGCATCAAAACGAACCTACACTTCCAACTTACTTTTTCTGAGAGAGAACCACCTGCACTTGTGTTGAGGCCAAGATATTCCATTCCTACCATATGAATCTTGATCTCTAGCCTTCCCCAAGTTGCTTTCCACTCAAACCTTCTTTCCGCCAAATCTAAATCCTGTGAGAGAGAGCTGAATGTTGGGGAGACTATCATTTGAAGCACAAGATCAAGGAGTTCATCATCAACACACCATTTCTTACTTCTTGGAGAGTGGTGTCTCCTAGATTGGCTAGGTGTCACTTGGGAGCCTCCGACAAGATTCTGGAGTTGAACCAAGGAGTTTGTACTGGCAAGGAGATCGTGTACTTCGTGAAGATCTACCGCTAGTGAGGCAAGTCCTTCGTGGGCGACGACCATGGTGGGATAGACAAGGTTGCTTCTGCGTGCACCCTTCATGGGTGGAGCCCTCCGTGGACTCGCGCAACCGTTACCCTTCATGGGTTGAAGTCTCCATCAATGTGGATGTATGATAGCACCACCTATCGGAACCATGACAAAAACCTCTGTGTCTCCTATTGCGTTTGCACTCTCCAAACCCTTCCCTTTACATTCTTGCAAGTTGCATGCTTTACTTTCCGCTGCTCATATACTCTTTGCATGCTTGCTTGGATTGTGTTAAGATTGCTTGACTTGTCCAAAGTTGCTAAAATCTGCCAAGAACTAAAATTGGGAAAAGGATAAGTTTTTATTTGGTCAAGTAGTCTAATCACCCCCCTCGAGACATACTTTTGATCCTACAAGTGGTATCAGAGCTTTGGTCTCCATTTGCTTTTATTTCCATGGCTTTTGGTAGTCATAGCCATGGTTTCACAACCTAGGAGAGTATGGCGTCTAGTGAGGGAAATTACCACCGTAGAGGTCCTTACTTTGATGGGACTAATTTTGCTAGTTGGAAGCATAAGATGAAAATGCATATTCTTGGTCATAACCCCGCCATTTGGGCTATTGTTTGTATTGGCTTGCCAGGTGAATTCTTTGATGGGAGAAAACCGAACCGTGAAGCTACCGCGGAAGAGTTGAAGATGCTGCAATACAACGCTCAAGCTTGTGATATCCTCTTCAACGGATTGTGCCCTGAAGAATTCAACAAAATCAGCCGTCTTGAGAATGCAAAGGAAATTTGGGATACTTTGATTGATATGCATGAAGGTGCCGACTCCGTCAAGGAATCCAAGTTGGATGTGCTTCAAAGTCAGCTTGACAAGTTCAAAATGAAGGATGGTGAAGGTGTCGCTGAAATGTACTCTAGGCTTGCTCTTATCACAAATGAGATTGCTAGCTTAGGAAGTGAAGAGATGACCGACAAATTCATCATCAAGAAGATCCTAAGAGCTTTGGACGGAAAATATGATAACGTCTGCACCTTGATCCAAATGATGCCCAATTACAAAGATCCCAAGCCAACGGAAGTCATTGGAAGAAATGTTGCTCATGAGATGTCACTCAAGGATAAGGAGGAGCTCCACAACAAGTCAAGTGGTGCTTACAAAGCCTCATGTGAAGCTCCCACATCATCAAGTGAGAAACAAACCTTCAATGAAGAATTGAGCCTAATGGTGAAGAACTTCAACAAGTTCTACAAGAGTAGAAGCAAGGAAAGAAGTTCCAAGTCAAGGTCCTACAATGACAAAAGATCTTCTAGTCGAGAGCGTAATTGCTAAAATTGTGGAAGACCCGGACACTATTCCAATGAGTATACAGCACCCTACAAAAGAAGAGAAGACTCTCAAAAAAGAAGTAGAAGAGAAGATTCACCACCAAGAGAGAGAAGGAGTAGAGATGATCGTTATGAACGAAGAACATCCCGAAGAAGCAAGGATTCGGAAAGGAAGGACAGGTCATCAAGGAGCTACACAAAACAAAGACATCAAGCTCATGTTGGTGAATGGGTATCTGGCTCCGACTCCGACAATCACTCCGAGAGAAGCTATCACTCGGACTCAGAATATACTCAAGATGAAGGTGTTGCCAGTCTAGCACTTGTGTCAACCAACTCCTACGACATATTTGATTCACCAAATGAAGGACTTGGAAGATGCTTCATGGCTAAAGGCCCAAAGGTATCACACCCCGAGTATGTTGATTTCAATAGTGATGAAGATGACTTGTTAGGTGATGATGATTTACTTGTTGACAACTCTAGTGATGAATACTATGATGAAACGTCAATTAATCATGCTAATCAAGGTAAAACAAATGACAATGATAAGGAGAAGATTGAGCTTCTAACTAAAGAACTAAACACTCTTAAGTTAGCTCATGAAACTATCTTAGAAGATCATCGAGAACTTTTAAGGACTCATGAGAAGTTACGCTTTGAAAAGCTTTACCTTGAGCAAGAGCATGAGATCTTAAAGGCAATCAATGATGATCTTCGCAAGAAAAATTCTTCTTACATTGCCAAGCATTTACTCTTATCTACTTACATGCCTCAAGTCAAGTCTAGTAACAAGAACAAGAAAGATTCTTCCTCTAGTAGTAACAATAATCATGCTAAATCCAATACTGTTGCTTCTAGTAGTTCTCTTGATTCCACTAATGATTCTCTTAGCCAGGTTACACTTGAGCAAGAAAATAGCTTATTGAAGGGAATTATAGAGAAATGTGTTTACAAGAGCCTTGCCGGGAGTAAGCAATTCGAGGAAATTGTACTCAAGCAAGGAAGGCACTGGAAGAACCAAGGTGTTGGTTTTGAACGAAAGTTCAATGCCTATGGAGTTGAGTGGGAAGAAGATCAATACCCCAAGACGAAGTTTGTTCCTCAACAAGAGAAGTATGATCCTACTTCTTTCATAGGGACACAAGCTCAAGATGATCTTCCACTACAAGAAATATGTCAACTTATGACCTTCTATCAGTGACCCTGGAAGAATTGGTCATAGATTTATGACCATTTGAGACCAATTGGTCAAAAGATGTTCGAGGGGCTCCAAACACTAAACCATTGCGACCATTTTGGTCAGAAAGGTCGTAATTTCCTTACACGAAATGGTCATAAAGCAAACAGCGCTAGTCCGCTGCCTTATTTCTAGTTGTTAACGACCAATATAGATGGTCATAGCCTTGTAAATTGTGGTGGGTTGCTATGACTAGGCGCCACCTCATCAGTTTTGCCTATGTGTCATGTCCATGTGGCAGTTTTGCCCTAGGTTTTGAAGCAACCTATATTTCTGTAATTCCCAAAATTCCCTAAAAAATCACATAAATTCTTTGGGTCATATCTTTGTCAAATATGTAAAAACTTTCCTTGCCTAGTTCAAAAATAATTCAAAAATATTCATTTTCCTATTATGTTCAGAACAACAGTTTGTGAAGGAAGTACCACTTTGGCATGTCCAAATAGCATCCATTTTCTACAGTGCTTTCCTATGCCCAAATAACCATCCTCCACCAAATGCCAGCTCAATCCATTCATTATTTTGAGCCGAGCTTCAACATTCGTAGTTATGTCCAGTGTGGTAGTTTGCAAAGCAAGTACCACCTAGGCTCCTCCTTTTGAGCTGAAAATTTGTGAAAACGGTCTTCTTAGTAACTGATCATCCTCAGCCAAAACTCACGCCCATTAGCCATGTACATTTCCCGTACCGCTAATCAAACACTTGGCTGCTAATTCATGTTTGAGCATCGATAGGTCTCCTCGTGAGAATCTTATGTTGTAATTTTCTTCCTAGCACCAACCTGGGGAGTGCCCAACCCACTAGACATGCCTAGGCCGCCCAGAACACATGGCAACGCCACGGTCACGCGGTGACCACGCGGCGGGCATGCGAGTTTACGCGCTCTAGAGTTGGGGCCCTCGGCCACCGCCCAAACCTCGACGTATCGCCACCAAACCATGTATTTATGATTAAATAGGTCCTTATGTAACTAGAAATGATTTTTGGAAAAAATAAATAGCAAACTATGAGGCAACTGCAGTTCAAATTTGACCCGCTTCCAGCTGAATCGGTAGAAATTTGTCTTTTTCACAGAGGTGGATCAAAAATTTTACACCAGACCATTTTGTCAATTGTGCATTAAATATGGCCTAGTATTTTATAAAAATGATTTGGTCCAATTTTGCAACAATTATTTGGTAGTTCCTTCACAAAAAAACCTCCTTTTGGGCACTCGAAAAATGGAAAATGGTTTTTTCGTCCAACGAAAATGAAAACTTCCTTAGGCAACATTGTTTGCCATTCCAATATGCACCCTTGTGCACAATATGAGATCATTTGAACAAACTATGCCATGAATGTGGCCATAAGATTGATCATTTGGCTTGAAAGCCATGAATCTTCACACTTGATAGCTCATTTCTGAGAACACTTTTTTAAAATAATTACCGTATTACAATTTTATTATTTTCCTGGAAACTTGTTCACATATAATGACACAATGCGAAGGTTTTCCAATTTTTTGATTTTTTTTGAATTTTTTATGCCCGTTTCAAAATGCGGTCAAAACGGCGGGAATGACCGTTCCTAGCTAGTGGTTGAATCTTGGAATTTTTTTGGTGTTTCTCTGATTAAATAGATACTTATGTACCTAGAAATGATTTTTGGAAAAAATAAATAGCAAACTATGAGGCAGCTGCAGTTCAAATTTGACCCGCTTCCAACTCAATCGGCGGGAATTTGTCTTTTTCACCAGAGGTGGATCAAAATTTTTGACACCCAACCATTTTGTCAATTGTGCATTAAATATGGCCTAGTATTTTATAAAAATGATTTGGTCCAATTTTGCAACAATTATTTGGTAGTTCCTTCACAAAAAAACCTCATTTCGGGCACTCGAAAAATGGAAAATGGTTTTTTCGTCCAACGAAAATGAAAACTTCCTTAGGCAACATTGTTTGCCATTCCAATATGCACCCTTGTGCACAATATGAGATCATTTGAACAAACTATGCCATGAATGTGGCCATAAGATTGATCATTTGGCTTGAAAGCCATGAATCTTCACACTTGATAGCTCTTTTCTGAGAACACTTTTTAAAATAATTACCGTATTACAATTTTATTATTTTTCCTGGAAACTTGTTCACATATAATGACACAATGCGAAGGTTTTCCAATTTTTTGATTTTTTTTTGAATTTTTTATGCCCGTTTCAAAATGCGGTCAAAACGGCGGGAATGACCGTTCCTAGCTAGTGGTTGAATCTTGGAATTTTTTTGGTGTTTCTCTGATTAAATAGATACTTATGTACCTAGAAATGATTTTTGGAAAAAATAAATAGCAAACTATGAGGCAGCTGCAGTTCAAATTTGACCCGCTTCCAACTGAATCGGCGGGAATTTGTCTTTTTCACCAGAGGTGGATCAAATTTTTTGACACCCAACCATTTTGTCAATTGTGCATTAAATATGTCCTAGTATTTTATAAAAATGATTTGGTCCAATTTTGCAACAATTATTTGGTAGTTCCTTCACAAAAAAACCTCATTTCAGGCACTCAAAAATGGAAAATGGTTTTTTCGTCCAACGAAAATGAAAACTTCCTTAGGCAACATTGTTTGCCATTCCAATATGCACCCTTGTGCACAATATGAGATCATTTGAACAAACTATGCCATGAATGTGGCCATAAGATTGATCATTTGGCTTGAAAGCCATGAATCTTCACACTTGATAGCTCGTTTCTGAGAACACTTTTTTAAAATAATTACCGTATTACAATTTTATTATTTTTCCTGGAAACTTGTTCACATATGATGACACAATGCGAAGGTTTTCCAATTTTTTTGATTTTTTTTGAATTTTTTATGCCCGTTTCAAAATGCGGTCAAAACGGCGGGAATGACTGTTCCTAGCTAGTTGTTGAATCTTGGAATTTTTTTGGTGTTTCTCTGATTAAATAGATACTTATGTACCTCGAAATGATTTTTGTAAAAAATAAAGAGCAAACTATGAGGCAGCTGCAGTTCAAATTTGACCCGCTTCCACCTGAATCGTCGGAAATTTGTCTTTTTCACGAGAGGTGGATCAAAACTTTTTACACCCAACCATTTGGTCAATTGTGCATTAAATATGGCCTAGTATTTTATAAAAATAATTTGGTCCAATTTTGCAATAATTATTTGGGAGGTCCTTCACAAAAAAACCTCCTTTTGGGCACTCGAAAAATGGAAAATGGTTTTTTCGTCCAAAGAAAATGAAAACTTCCTTAGGCAACATTGTTTGCCATTCCAATATGCACCCTTGTGCACAATATGAGATCATTTGAACAAACTATGCCATGGATGTGGCCATAAGATTGATCATTTGGCTTGAAAGCCATGATTCTTCACACATGATAGCTCATTTTTTAGAACATTTTTTAAAAAAATTCCTTACTACGGGTCTTCGGTCACCGGGAAGGTGACGACGACGAACTCCTCGCTCGCGACCACCTCCTCGATGCCCTGCTCTTCTACGTGCCGAGGTCCTTGCTGGCGGCCTTGCCGGATAAAAATCCAGAGCTTCTTTATTCAGTATTGCCGCCCCCGCCCCCGAAGTCGAGACATCGAATGATCCAAAAACCTAAGCTACTAGGACCTTAAAACCTAAAGCTAAAATGATCTACACACGTGGGATCTGATGACCCTCCTCACCGCCGACGACCAAGAAGTCTCCGGCGGAGGGGAACCGCCGAAAGACGCCGCCAAAATAGTCGGTTCTCTTAGCCAAAGAGATTTGCACTTTATTTTCAGCCGGTTATGACCTACTTAGATGGTCATGGACGTCGCACACATGTACTCTGTTTTGATTGGTTCAGAGGCATGTCACGCGGATCATGGATCGAGCACCATCCGATCCACCCGGATCCAACGGCAGCGCTCCCTCCTCACCTTCTCACCCCACCTAGCCCAACAACCCACACGCCACAACCCGCACTCCTCCCTCCGTCCCTCGTCCCCCGCGAACCCTAGTGCTCCCCGATCCCTCCCACCTCCCCTCCCCTCGCCTCCACCCACCCCTCCCCTCACTCTCCTCCCTCCCGCCCTCCCCTCCGGCAAGATCCAGCGTCCTCCCACCCTCCCCTCCGGCAAGATCCAGCATCCTCCCTCCCTCCCCTCCGGCAAGATCCAGCGTCCTCTCCTCGATCCAGATCGAGGCACCCCGCCGCCCCGCCTCCGTCTCCCTCTGTTTCCCACCCGATGGAGGCCGCGGTGGGGGGAAGCGAGGGGCCAAACACCCGCTTCCAACACACAAGGTCTCGGCTTCCCCTCCCATTGCCGCACCACTCGTCCGCTAGCTCCCCACGCAGGCGGATTCTGATAGAGGAGGCCGTCGGCGGCGGCGGCAGCGGGCTGGGTACCATGAGCGCCTTGCTCGCCATCTATCAGAACCGGGATCTGAAACCATCCTCCAGTGGTGGGGATTCAACATCGCCGTCATCAACAAGCAGATATTCTAGGTATCCCCTTCTCCCCTCTTGCATCTCATGTTACAACTGCCCATACCAGGATGCCTTCTCCGTTGCTCAGATCTGCATTTCAGGATGCCACCACGCTCCACTTCCTGACCAGATTTGGTAAAGGTGCCGCCAGATCTTGCCACACTGGGCATCAGGACCGCTGGATGCTTCTCTCACGGTGGTCAAGCCAAGCTCTCCTACGGTAGTCAGAACGGGCGTCGTCAACCCCTCCACTCCCTCTTCCCCATGACTCCACCTCGACAATCTGGTAAGGTCCAGGTGCCCTCTACGTACTTCTAGTACTCCCACGAGGCCACCTAAATCTCTATGAATCCAACGTTGCTGGTGGTACCTGGAATATTACCCCTGTACAGCATCATTTGTGTTAGCAAGTAGAGGATAATCAGGTGCTCTCTCCTTCTAGTTGTCGCACACTGAAACTATACTGTGCAGTGATACCTGTTTTTTCTTTTGTGTTAGCAAGTAGAGAATAATCAGATTGTGGCTGTGAAAAAGGGGTAGCGTTAGGATGGAATATCTGAATTGGATCAGGGACATCCACTTCATAACATACTGACTGTGCATCAATATATTTGTTGTAAATCCAGTTCTCTGCCATACAGTATAAGTACGAACTGCCCCTGTCGGGCCCGTGTCAAGGGTTCATCCCCGATTCTACTTTGAGTCATTTGCCACAACGAGAGCTTAGTATGATGGTGCATCGCGTTATCACCCGGTCGCCAGCTCACATGTGCTTGTGATTGCATACATGTGGTGCCTGGTGCCTGGCATTTGTCCTGTTATGTTAGTTAGTCACAGTTTTGTCTGTTCATGAAAAATTAAGGTAATGTGGTGCACCTATGATTGCTACTCTCTAGTACTTTTAGCTTGGACCACATGAAACTAACAGTATTGGTAGTGTCTATCTTATTACAATAGCAGTCGGCACTTGTTAGATGTGTAGACGTGTATCTGCTCTTGTAAGTATTTGATTGGATGATTTCTGGATTTAATCAGTTATATGCAGATACTACCTCCTTTGCTTGTTTCCGGTGTTGCCTTACATGTGCTCTATTGTTTCCTTTGATGCAGGTACACTGGAATACCTGTCGGCATGCCCTTGATACGTTCAGAGTTTAGCACTAAGACTCTCACACCGCAAGTTTGCCACTGACAGGGAAGTCGGTCAAAATCAATTCTCCGTGATTTTTTCTTGTGCATGTGCCGGTGAGATAAATAATGGAAACTGTATTACCTAAGCATATCTGACTACCTAAGCTGTATGCATTGTTTGTGGAAGGCGATCTCTGGATGCTGAGACCACGTTTAAGCCAATGTATATGATACAGTTGCATTGCACCTGTCACTTCTAATCTGCCATTAATTCAAATATGCTTGCGAGGGGCTAGTCCTAGCTAGTATTTCTCCGACTAGGCTAAGTCGATCTGGTTGGCATGCTCTTACTCTCTGCTAGCAGCCTGTTCCATTTGACTCATTCTAATTACTACTGCATATATGACAATTCAGACCTGGCATAAGTTACACTTGACAAGAGTATCTTGCACACTTTCTGTCTTCTGTGTTACTGTTCATTTCTATATCTGGTCTCAGTTTCAAGCATGCTTTATAGTCTCATATATATTGTATTTATACATCTCTGTGGAGCTTAATTTGATCCTAAATAAAAGATGCTTGGACATTGGTGGAACTTTATCTAATGCTCTTGTTCTCCTGTGTTTACCAGCTTCAACTCTAGTTAATTTGGTCTATTATTATCCCAGAAGCTGCAATGACGGAGGTCACACGCTCCTTCGACCAGCCACGGCTAGCCTCCGTCTTCGGCCCCTTCAACCTCGCCCCCGACCTCGCCTGTTGCTCCTTCGACCACACGCTCCGCTGCGAGGTGAGCACCCCTGTCCTCTCCGCTCGATCCATGCCAGATCCTCAGTCTGGATACATGTGCACTAGATAGGTTATTTCTGGGCACATGGCCGGAGAGTCTGACTTAGCTCTCTCATTCTCCATTAGTGAGCATGGTAATTGGGAAACACTATGTAATGATAAACTGGTTTGCTTCTGGTTTTTGAAATAGAGCTGACTATAGTTATGCATGAACAAGAATATGCTTGTAACTGGTGACAAATATGTTCTGTTGACCAGCTTTGCAGTTTGGCACAATCATGATGTAAATGCCCCTAAATTATGATATCTTAGCAAGTGCTTTCTTTGATGTTTAACCTTGTTACTATCGTCCATAAGTATAGCCGTTGATTTTGGTATATGAGCACTAGTGTTTCTTGCTTACAGCAAGCTATGTATTGTACATGTGTCCATTTTACCTCTGTAAATAGTTTGTTTCATACCTAGCAACATGTTTCCTCATAATGAATTATTCGTGTCATGTGAATCATTGCTGTTATCTTGCTACTAATGGATACAAGGATGAAATGCACAGTTTCGTGTCAAGTAGTGTTTGCTTGGTGACAGGATGCTGTTTTTTCCTTCCAAGTATAATGCTCCATTCATGTTTATGCCTCTTCCAGAAAATATGATGCACCTACAGTCTAACTTATCCATTTTATTGTATAGGCCTTCGAGTACAAGAGGTTGCTGCTTGACTAACACGACCAACAAGTTCCGCCAGCGCGAGGCAAGCGACCGAGGTGGATCAGAAGAAGCCTGGAGATGTCCTCAATAGTTTTGGTGCCTCTCTATTTGTTTCTGATTGTATGTACACTTGATGGATCGTGCAGATGTGCTGTTCTGAGTTTCATAGTGTGATTTTTGGATTTGATCATTTAATTGTGAGAATTATTGATAGCTTGTTGTTGAAATGTGTAAAATTGAAATCTGTGAATGAAAAAGGCTGAATGTTCGTCTATTGGATCGAATAATATTTGGGCTCTAAAATGGCTATGGCCCAAACAACAGTGGACTGGAATATTGTGCATTTATGAAAAACAAAAACAAAAGGCTGAATGAAACGGAATGCAAAATGGCCTATGCCCAGAAAATAAAAAGGCCGAATTGTAGGGCTTGGCCCATGAACCTGACCAAAAATTGACAGAAAAAACAAAAATAGGTTGAATTATTGGGCTCGGCCCATGTAAAACACCTAATTGGACCGGGCTGAATCTTGTGCCACATCAGCTTGCCACGCTGGATGCCTACGTGGCTTGGGGAGGTTGCTAGTGACCAAAACGCCACAGTAGGAATATTTTGGTCGTAAACGTCCTTGACCATTCCAGAAGAAAGGTCGCTATAGTCAGTTTACGACGACCAGCTTTTGACCTTCTGTTTTTGGTCACAAAAAGGTCGTAAATGGAAATTTGTGACCTTTCAGTGACCAATAGTGGTGGTCACAAGTTGACATATTTCTTGTAGTGTTCCACCACAAGACCACAAGCAAAAAGGCAAGGACAAGCTTCAAGAGGAGATTGATGCATTTGAAGAAGCTCCTAAGGCCTTGGTAAAGTGGGTTCGCAAGACCACATCAAGTTCTACTTCGTCAAGTACGACTACAACACCAAGGATTCCTATCAAGATGATGTGGATCCCGAAGAAGAAGAACTAGAGAGTTCTTGAGGGTGACTCCGCCAACATACTTCACTCTTATCATTTTGGCAAGAACAAGTGCAATCAACTTCCACATCTTGCACTAGTTCATGGATTCACAAACTCTCTTGTTGGTAAGACAAGGGAAAAGGTAACCTAATGCCTTCATAGACATCATCTTGTGTGTGCATCACTCTATGTCTATGGATATCCTTGTTTGTTCCCTGTGGGACTAACCCGTGTAGGTATTGAAAGTGCAACTCACTCCAAAGGATTGCTCCAAATGATCTACATCAACATTGAGCATCCACATCTTCAACACCTACATGAAGTCATCATCGACAAAACCCAAGGTTAGTTCATCCCTCTTAGAGGGGATCTCACATCTAGGGGGAGCTTTACTCTAAGAATTGAGTCAAATCAACTCTAATGGTGTGAACACAACAATGCTTTATGTAAAAGTGGTAACCCCACTTGTGCTTAAACGATGAGTATGACCTATGACCAAATGTTCTCATTTGACTCCTAAGTCAATATACTCATATATAGATGACCTAGTCATTGCTAATTGCTTGGTAGATGCTAGAATTGGTTGTGCATGCTTTTGCCACATATTTCATTTGCCATTTCACTGTGTGAGCATGTTGGTTGCATAATTTACTCATTCGAGGACATCCACTTGTTGTTTTGACTGTTTGGCTTCTTTTCTTTTGCCAAGTGGATGGACAAGGATGCGTAAGAACCTTCTCTAGCTATCTATGCTTTACTTGTCTCAAACTCTATTCATGCTACATCACAAAGTTTGATCAAGTCAGATTCGAACCACTCCGTGTGAGGAGCACTCGGAGTCCCCGATTTGTCATAGACTTAAAATTCCAAAATTCTTTGTGTGTTTCGATCTGACCGATTCATCCATTTCGGTCATACCGAGATCACTAAGTCGATCTAGGTTTTCAATCTCGATGCAACCGATTTGAACTTTTCGGTCACACCGAGTTGTAGTAACTGCTTGTAGTTATGCATCTCGGTGCCACCGAGTTGTTCCACTCAGTCACACCGACAGGGTCAGGCTATATATATCCCTGGGCCAAAATTTGGAAATTTCTCCGAACCCTTTCGCCCGCGCTCAGCCTGATCTGCCTCCCTGGGTCTCCGGATCGTCCTCCTCGTCGCCAGGAACCTCCAGTCGCTGGTCTCCGCCGCCATCAATAGGAATCGTCTCCGCCATTGCCGCCGTAGCAGGTCCATCACCGCCCTTAGGGTATGGACTTGATCCTTGTGCTAAGCTCACTCTGATTCCTAACACACCGTTTTTGCCATGTATCTTGCCACGATTGAGATCACTCTATCCAGCGAAATCACTCCGTAGTTTAGTTGTGGATTGAAAATTTAGGGTTAGGTTTCCGCCGAAATCATCTCGGACCAAACGAGTTGTAGAACTCGGTGCCAGCAATTTGGCTAAGGCCAGTGCACATGTGATTCTGGGTCTGACCGAGAATTGCAAATCGGTGTGACTGAGTTCAAGACTTTGTGAAACCCTAGCAGTCTCGGTGCCACTGAACTGTGACTTGGTCTGACAGAGTTCACTAGTTTAGGTTCCAAAAACTACTTCGGTATCACCGAGTTTTCAAATTAGTAGATCCGAAATGCTTTCTGTGGAAAACTAAAACTAAGTTTTTGACCCATTTTTTTGCAAAAACCTCTGTACTTTGTGATGCTCATCCAATCTATCTCATCTATATCTATTCACAGGGTCTGCTGTCAGTGTTTGCATCATGTCAGATCAGAGTGATAGTCATAACAAGTCTGAGGAGCAGGTTCAGATGAGTGAGGGCACTAGTCCCTCTAGCAGCATTAAGATGGTAGCAGGAGCACACCCAGCAACTTGCCTAAGGCAGCCACTAGGGCCAGAAAGAAGAGAACCTCAGATTCTGAGGATGAGGACTATGTGGCTGTTGAGGATGAGGCCACTTCCAAGAAGAAAGTTCTGAAGAAGGAATGTGGCACCACTGCTGCCACCAAGCCAGGAATGCAAAAGAAGGCACCTGCAAGAAGGATTCCCATGTCCAAACCTAGGAAGGTTTCCACTGGTGAAACCATGAAATTCACCATTGAGTCTGAAGATGAAGCTGCTAGCCAGGACAAGAAGAAGAAGAGAGTCAGAACCACTACTGCCAAAGTACTTGGCAAGCCCTCTATGAGGAGAGACTCTGAAGGTGAAGAGGAAGAGGTTGTTGCACCAGCACCTAAAGCTCAGAAGCTTATGGGAGATGCCATAAGGTCAGGGGCTGCTCCATCAAAGCCCAAAGAAGCTCAAAAAGCTGCTGCTCCAAAACCCATGTCTGCACCCAAGAGGAACACCAGGAGTATTCCAGCTGCAGAGAAGAACAAGGCCCCAGTGCTTGAAGCTTCTATTGAAGAAGATGATGATGAATCACATGTCTTGAGGAAGTTGAAGCCCAAAATTCCAGATCACAATGATGCTCATCCAGTAGCTGAGGATATGAAGCTCAGGAAGGATGCAGGACTCAGACAGTGGAGATTGACTGATCCCTATGCAGTCAAGAGGAGAACTGCTATGGACTACAGGTTCCATACAAAGGAACAGTAGGACTTCTATGAGACAGTGTTGCTTGACAAGAAGCCTATAGTCTATGATATGAGATGGGTGGACTAGAAGTACATCAGGGAAAATGAAAAGCACTATCCTGGAGTCTATGATAGTTTCAAGTCTTGTGGAGTAGAGGACTTTGTTGGGCAGAAGCTCACAAATTGGAATGATGAGCTTATTATGCAGTTCTACTCCACAGCTCATTTCTACCCAGATGGAAGGATTGTCTGGATGTCTGAAGGTACTAGGTACCAATCATCAGTTAAAGAATGGGAAAAATTGATCAATGCTCCTAAGGAAAATGAGGATGACTTGGATGTCTATGCGAAGAAGAAGAAGGATCACAACTCCATGGCACATATGTACACAGAGATCCTAGATGATGCTGTTGAGACACACAAATTTGGATCAGTACATTACCTTCTCTCAGGTTTGCCAACAATCAACTGGATCCTCAGGCATACTCTATTGCCAAAGTCAGGTGATCACAAGATGATCAGAAGCCATGCAATTAACCTGCTTCACATATTTGATGTGCCTCAAAAGTTCAAGGTCATGAGCCTAATTGTGGAAACTATCAAGAGGACAACTGCAGATCAGAAGAGAAGTTGTGGGTATGCCCCACAAATCCAGGAGCTAATCAACTCCAAGATGGGCACTGGCACATATCTCTTGGACAAGGATCACATGCCCATCTACCCAGACTTTGAGGACAACACTATTGTGATGGAAGAATGAACCATCCTCTGTGCAAGCTCAAGAGAAGAAGGAGAAGGCAAGGACTGAAAAGGCTGCAAAGATGCCAACCATTGATGAGGCATCTCAGTATTTCCTGAAGAGCAAGCAAGATCAGCTTGGCTACTTGATTGCCTCCACTCTGAGGATTGAGAAGGGATTGGCCACCCTGACTCAAAACCATGAGAGACTGGAGACGATCATGGAGCAAAAGTTCTATGATTTAGATGTGAAGGTCACTGAGATACAGTCAGTTGTTGAGAAACTTCAGGATTAAGTGCATGAGAAGAACGGCAAGTCTACCACTGATGCTTTTGTTAGAGTGCCCAGGAGTTAGAGATCTGCTGCAGTGCCAGTGACAGACACCAGAGCAACTTCATCTGCACCAGCTACAGCTTCTGTGCATCCAGCTCCAGCACCCACTCCACCATCTCCATCTACATCTACTAATGCTTTCGTCCTTGGAGTTCTATCTACACCACCACCTGAAGACCAAGCCTGAGAGTCGATCTAGCACTATGCATTTTTTATGAACTTTTTGGTAACTTGTTGCCAAAGCGGGAGAAAATGTACAGATCATAGGCTTCGAGAGAGAGTGTTGCTTTTGTTCTCTCTTATTTTGCTTTTGGTGGTTGAACTTTGTTATTTGCTTGGTTGAGATACTCTATGCTTGTGTGTGATACTTGGATGATCATGTGTTTGATCATATGCTACCTTAATGCTTGTTGGATGACATTATCCGTTAATATCCCTATATGATCATTCACTTTGCTTGGTGATGAGTGCATGTATTTAATTATTATCATTTTGAGCGCTCCGCCAAGATGTATGTGACATGGAAGAGTAACTCATGATCCTAACTCTTTGTGCATTTGCAGTCCAAAGCAAATCTTTAACTATGCACAAATTTAGGGGGAGCTCTTGCTTTTCACATACTTCTCAAAGCGACAATGTTTTTCACTCTTATTATCATGTGTCGAAGCTTTGATCTATATGTTGTCATCAATTACCAAAAAGGGGGAGATTGAAAGTGCAACTATCCCTACGTGGTTTTGGTAATTCCTAACAACATATAGCTCATTGAGCTAATGCTATTTTAAGATAAATATTTCAGGAAAGCTCAATGATTGGCAAGGCATGGATGAGAAAAGTGGAACCCTCAAAATACTAAGGACAAAAGGATTGGCTCAAGCTCAAAGCTCAAGACTCTACATTTTCTATTTTAGTGATCCAAGATCACATTGAGTCTATAGGAAAAGCCAATACTATCAAGGAGGGATGAGGTGTTGCTTAATGAGGCTCTTGCTCAAAATGCTTAGTGATATGCTCCAAAGCCCTCAACTAATTTCTCACATCCACATATGACCCAAACCAAAAGTCAAACCCGGCCCCACCGATTCTTTTTGTCCGGCGCCACTGAGTTCGGATGGCATAGCCACTGCCACAAACCCTAGGAAAATCGGTCTCACCGATAGGGATCTCGGTCACCGAGATGGGATTGCAATCTCTCGGTTTCCCTTCGTAACGTTTCGGTCACACCGAGATGAGTGATCGGTCCCATCGAGATTGCAATGTAAACTCTCTGTTTCCCTTCCGTAACATTTTGGTCTCACCGAAATGAGCGAATCGGTCCCACCGAGTTTGCCTGACCAACTCTCTAGTTAGCTTATTACCAAAATCGGTGTCACCGAGTTTGTGTAATCGGTCTCACCGAGATTACGTTATGCCCTAACCCTAACCATATCGGTGCCACCGAAAATCCTAACGGTCACTAAATTTGCTGAATCGTTCCGACCGAGTTTCTCAATTTGGTCCCACTGAGATTGGCAAGTTGTGTGTAACGATTAGATTTTGTGTGGAGGCTATATATACCCCTCCACCTCCTCTTCATTCATGGAGAGAGTGATCAGAATGAACCTAGACTTCCAACTTACTTTTTCTGGGAGAGAACCACCTACACTTGTGTTGAGGCCAAGATATTCCATTCCTACCATATGAATCTTGATGTCTAGCCTTCCCCGAGTTGCTTTCCACTCAAACCTTCTTTCCACCAAATCCAAATCCCGTGAGAGAGAGTTGAGTGTTGGGGAGACTATCATTTGAAGCACAAGAGCAAGGAGTTCATCATCAACACACCATTTGTTACTTCTTGGAGAGTGGTGTCTCCTAAATTGGCTAGGTGTCACTTGGGAGCCGCGGACAAGATTGTGGAGTTGAACCAAGGAGTTTGTACGGGCAAGGAGATCGTCTACTTCATGAAGATCTACCGCTAGTGAGGCAAGTCCTTCGTGGGCGACGGCCATTGTGGGATAGACAAGGTTGCTTCTTAGTGGACCCTTCGTGGGTGGAGCCCTCCGTGGACTCGCGCAACCATTACCCTTTGTGGGTTGAAGTCTCCATCAACGTGGATGTACGATAGCACCACCTATCGGAACCACGACAAAGACATCCGTGTCTCCTATTGCGTTTGCACTCTCCAAACCTTCCCTTTACATTCTTGCAAGTTGCATGCTTTACTTTCCGCTGCTCATATACTCTTTGCATGCTTGCTTGAATTGTGTTAAGATTGCTTGACTTGTCCAAAGTTGCTAAAATCTGCCAAGAACTAAAATTGGGAAAAGGATAAGTTTTTATTTGGTCAAGTAGTCTAATCACCCCCCCTCTAGACATACTTTCGATCCTACAGCACGCCCCCACCCTCGTGGGCCCCTCGAGCATCAACCGACCTACTTCTTCCTCCTATATATACTCTCGTACCCTGAAAATACCATAAGCGACCATCAAAACCTAATTCCACCGCCGCAACCTTCTGTATCCCCGAGATCCCATCTTAGAGCCTCCGTCGGCGCTCCGCCAGAGGGGGAATCGACCATGGAGGGCCTCTACATCATCTCCAAGGCCTCTCGTAGGAGTTGTGGGTAGTTTACCACAGACCTTCGGGTCCATAGTTATTAGGTAGATGACTTCTTCTCTCTCTTTGAATCTCAATACAAAGTTCTCCTCGATCTTCTTGGAGATTTATTCGATGTAACTATTTTTGCGGTGTGTTTGTCGACATCCGAGGAATTGTGAATTTATGATCAAGTTTATCTATGAGAAATAATTGAATCTTCTCTGAATTCTTTTATGTGTGATTGGTTATCTTTGCAAGTCTCTTCAAATTATCAGTTTGGTTTGGCCTACTAGATTGATCTTTCTTGCAATGGGAGAAGTGCTTAGCTTTGGGTTCAATCTTGCGGTGTCCTTTCCCGGTGACAGCAGGGGCAGCAAGGCACGTATTGTATTGTTGCCATCGAGGATTAAAAGATGGGGTTTATATCATATTGCATGAGTTTATCCCTCTACATCATGTCATCTTTCTTAATGCGTTACTCTGTTCTTCATGAACTTAATACTCTAGATGCAGGCAGGAGTCGGTCGATGTGTCGAGTAATAGTAGTAGATTCAGAATCATTTCGATCTACTTGTCACGGACCTGATGCCTATATACATGATCGTGCCTAGATAATCTCATAACTATGCGCTTTTCTATCAATTGCTCGACAGTAATTTGTTCACCCGCCGTAATACTTATGCTATCTTGAGAGAAGCCACTAGTGAAACCTATGGCCCCCGGGTCTATCTTTTATCAAATAAGTTTTCATCTATCATTTATTTGCATCTTTTACTTTCCAATCTATATCATAAAAATACCAAAAATATTTATCTTATCATATTATCTCTATCAGATCTCACTTTCGCAAGTGGCCATGAAGGGATTGACAACCCCATTATTACGTTGGTTGTGAGGTTCTTGTTTGTTTGTGTAGGTGCGTGGGACTTTTGAGGAGCCTCCTACTGGATTGATACCTTGGTTCTCAAAAACTGAGGGAAATACCTACGCTACTTTGCTGCATCACCCTTTCCTCTTCAAGGAAAACCAATGCAAGCTCAAGACGTAGCAGCCGCCAACTCCCTCCTCCACATCTCGTCCTTTATTTTTTTCTGTGAGGATCTCCTCCAAGTCCAACCACACTTAGGCCTATGGCTAAAGGTGTTCAACGTCAAGCCCTAGGTGGTTGGCAGGGAACATGCGGACTATGGCGGGGCCATGATCAGGAAACTAACGCGGGTCTCGTGGCTGGAGGGCAAGTTCATCGACACCATTAAGGTGTGGAAAAAGGAATGGTTTTACATCACCGAGCCAATGGGAGCTGTCCGCATTCAGATGCGGACCCCCTACTAGGCTGGCCTCGTGGACCACCAAGATGCCGGATTGCGGGTCCGCTGATGACTTAAAGGTGCTGCAGAAGCGCGTCATCGGTGTAATGGGGATCGGTGAGAAGCTGGTTAATGTGATCCAGATCATGCTCAAGCATCGACTCCACCCCTGTCAGGAGAGGGCCAAACCAATGTGGGAGTATGACCCCGAAGATCCGGCCAGAGTGCAACATCTCTTTGACACAACCCACAAGAAAGTGTGGGGTCTACTATTCAAGCCACAGAAGGAGTGGCCGGTCGAGGGGAGGACATCGGCCTCGACGTTACGAACCCTCCGAAGAAATACTTACTGCAGAGTGTGTTTAGAGGCAACATGTTCGCCTTGCTAACGTGAGTCTGGTGCTCCGCAGGCGTCTTCGCCGAACTTCCGAAGAATGTGGCAGCCACATCGGAGGACTATGCCACTCGCGAGGAGGACTCCTAGCAATGGCTCTTCTGATCAGAGTTTTCGGCTTTCGGGTGTCCTCCCCTCCTCAGCAACCAAATGAAGCAACTGATGGAGATGCACTGGATGTCTGAGCTGGCCGTGAAGGACATCTGTGTCAATCTGTGGCCCACCGAGCCAATTCCGGACATCTAACTTCGGCCTTGTGCATAAGCTGCTGGAGGCGCCGCTCTGGGTTGATGCCATGAAGCGCTCAACGTGCCTTGATGGGGCGAGGCTTGCATTTGCGAAGATCATGGTGCATTGGCTGAAGATTAATCCGATGGACGTGGCCACCAGTCCTCCGCCCAAGGGAAAGGAGCATAGCCGCCCTGAGCAATACTTTGCGCAGGTGATGAATGGCGCGCGGATGATAGAGGGCTAGTGTTTGAAAGATGTAATGCTTGAATAACTATATTATGTTTTTATCAATTGGACCATATGTTGTATGATGCGTCGACCTGACTTATTTGTCTTGTCCTAATTTAATTTTGACTCCTGTGTGGCCGTATGTTTATTCTGAAAGCTACCAGTCGTCGGCTTCAGCCCCCAGGTGAATATCACGAGGGGTGTTTTCTCTCTGCACTGTTACTCTTAGCCAACGTCTTGGTACCCGGAGGCAGTAGGGCGTGAGCGAAACTAGGAAATCGGCCTATTCGATTTTTATTGCTTTTACTTAGCCTTAGGAGCTTGATGGTGGGGACTAAGGACTAGCCCCCAGAGTTTTGTGATGTATTGGGGGATCAATTCCTACCCCTTTCCGATCACATGGTTTCTGTTAAAGCAAACCCTTCGTGTGACACGGCAAAATTGCCAATGATTTTTAGAGTCAAACCTCATCATCGGATCACTAACCAGTTCGCGCTTACTATGCCGGTCAGTTTTCGGCTTTCTCCTCCTAGGGTATTTGATCTAGCAAGACGGAAGTACAATTGCAGGGGTTCTCCCTTTGCCCTCTTAGCCAAACGTGTGGAACGTAAGGGGCAAGCACAGGAGCCGGGCAACCCAACTATTGACCTGAGACATAGTTCAGAACTGATGCATATAGTGCAATATCCAAGAAATCGAACACTCAGCGGAAAGCGGTGTCGGACTTTAGGACATGGAACTGACGTGAAAGTTGAGCTTTTGGTTAGTTAACTGATCATGTTTTTATGTCGGGCTGTTCGAAGAGTGAGAGGAGAAGTGGGAAGGAGGAGACAATAGCAAAATGTGGATATCCGAACACCATAAAGGGCGTTTTTATTACTTCACATAGGCTCAAGACGTCTATCTATACAATTCGAGATGCCAAGGCATTATTTGTAAAAGAAGAACTTTTACAAAGTAAAGGTTTATGCAGGGCCTTGATGCATGGGTCGAAGCCTCAACTGTGCCCTGCTGCACGTCTGCGCCTTTGCTTTCGAGAGGTGGGGGTTGGGACCTTCGATGAAACATTAAGGGGCGGGGGTCCTGCTGATGAAGCTTTACGCTGAAGGAGGGGGACGCCCAGAAGTGGCCCTCGGATTGTCCGAAGGCAAGGCGATTTTGAAGTTTGGGTTAGTCGAATACATGCTTCGGATCCATTGATATATGCCCCCTAGCTGCCCATGGTATTTTATGTGCGAAATTGTGCTGATGAGGCACATGCAGCGCGAAGGTTTTGGGTGTGCCATGGGACACGCATCCCTATTTGCGACGAACGCATGTGAGTTCCCATGATGGGGAACAGGTTCAGGCCCGTTTATTGTTGCTGCCGGCCTTTACGGCGTGCCGGTATCGGGACCCATACGGGTCGGTTTGGTCTTCGGCCGCGAGGGCCGTGGTGTGCTCTTCGTTCCGAAGTGAGCGTACTATGTTGCCATTGATACTTATGACACCTGAAGGACCCGACATCTTCAACTTAAGGTACGCGTAATGCGAAACGACATTGAATTTGGCGAACGTCGTTCGGCCGAGGAGGGCGTGATAGCCACTACTAGGAAAAGGGCTATAGATAATATGGACATTATGTGTGGTGCGCCACTACTATATACTAATGGCGCACCATGTGTTGGTGTGCCATTAGTGTCCAAATACTAATGGCGCACCACATCCACGGTGCGCCACTACTAACAATTTTTTATTTTTTTTTCAAAACTAGTAATGGCGCACCAGGGGATAGTGTGCCATTACTAGTTAAACTAGTAATGGCGCATCACACCCTCGGTGCGCCACTACTAATTTTTTTCAATTTTTTTTTATTTTTTTTTCAAAACTAGTAATGGCGCACCAAGGGATAGTACGCCATTACTAGTTAAACTAGTAATGGCGCACCACACCCTCAGTGCGCCACTACTAATTTTTTTTCATTTTTTTTAAAACTAGTAATGGCGCATCATGTGTGTGGTGCGCCATTACTAGTTCAACTAGTAATGGCGCACCACTCCCACGGTACGCCATTACTAACTTTGACAAAAAATTCCACCGAATGCACCCCCAGTGGACCGCCTTTTCAGTTTTAAAAAAACTAAAATAAAATGATGGAAATTTCGAAAAAAAATAAGTTTCTCATGTGTTATGTGGTCTACTTGTTGGGAAAATTTACAAATATGAATTTTGACATTATTTGCAAAATCTTTCTAGAATTTGTAAAATGGGCATAACTTTTGCATACGAACTCGGATTAAAAAGTTTTTTATATGAAAAATCATCTACTCGAAAAGTTACATCCGAATTTAACGGGAACCATGTTAAACATTTTCAAAATCCTCAAAAACCTAACAGAAAAAAGTTACAGGGCTTTTAAGATCTAGAGGGGAAAATGGAAAAATTTCAAATTTACTAGTGGCGCACCATTTGCTAGGTGCACCACTAGTAACAGAAAAAAAATTGGTTTCGGTTTTTTTTGGAAATTATTTTCAAAAAATGATACGTAATATGACTGGGAAGTTTGAAATATTTTTCAAAATTTCATCATACTCATGAATATGAACAAAGTCCTAGACATCAACAAGGTTTAATAGGATTGATATGATAGATATATCAAGAACTGCCTGTTAAGTGAGGTGGTGCTGGGCTTGGATAGAGCTGTGAAGTTAAGCGTGCTCGGGCTGGAGTAGTGTGAGGATGGGTGACCTTCTGGGAAGTTTGACCACTTAGTGCGATTTGACTTGAGATTAAGCATATTGACCCGAGATTAAGCCATAGTGACCTGATATTAAGAAGAAAAGGAAAAAATTTGAAAAAAAATATCCGAATTTTTTTTGATAAAAATTGTTAGTAATGGCGCACTTCTATGTGGTGCGCCATTACTAAGTCAGATAGTAATGGCGCATCGTGTGATATACTAATGGCGCACTCCCTGGTGCACCATTAGTATCTGGTATACTAATGGCACACCAGGGGTGTGCCATTAGTATTAAATTCTAATGGTGTGATGCTAGTGGAGCACCTGTAGTGCACCATTAGTAGCCAAAATAGGTGCGCCACTAGCAGGCCTTTTCCTAGTAGTGAGATGCTGCGAAAGGGTGCAATGTTGAAGATCAAGTCCTATCTTCGGAAGTTGTCGAGAGAGCCGAACACTACCTCAAGCGTCATGGTGTCTGTGTAGCGGGCCTCCACTCCCAGAATGACCCCCTTGAAGGTGGTGTTACTGGGTTTGATCCTTGACGGATCAATCCCCATCTTCCTCACTGTGTCTTCGTATATCTGATTGAGGCTACTACCCCCATACATTAGGACTCTAGTGAGGTGGAATCCATCAATGATCGGGTCAAGCACTAAGGCTATAGACCCTTCGTGGCGTATGCTGGTTGGGTGGTCCCTGCGATCGAAAGTGATCGGGCAGGCTAACCATGGATTGAACTTTGGCGCTATGGGCTCGAGGACATATACGTCTTGCAGTGCTCGCTTCCTCTCCTTATTTGGTTTGTGGGTTGCATAGATCATGTTCACCGTCTTAACCTCCGAAGGGAAGGGTTTCTGACCTCCATTATTCGGCCTACGGGGAACGTCATCGTCCTCGCTTCGGGGGCTTTCCCCGAGTCTTCGGCTGTGAGCTTGCCGGCCTATTTGATTATCCAATAGTTACGGTTGGAGTGCTTGGCGGGCTTCTCTGACGTGTCGTGGATCTGGCAATGCCTGTCCAGAATTGTGTCTAGTTTTGACGGGCCATCGCCGTTGCCCTTAGGGGCCTTCTTTCATGGTCCGGACTTCACATTTCGGAATCCGACATTTACTGTCGTATCCTCACCTTCGCCTTCATTGTGGCGAGGTTTACTCTTACTGCGTCGCGGCTTTCTATTTCCATCCTGAACCTCGGAGGTACTGGGTGTGTCAGGGTTGGTGTTTTTGCAAGCGAGCCAACTCTCTTGGCCTGCAGAAAAGTGGGTCATGAGAGAAGTAAGGGCTGGCATAGTTCTTGGTTTGTCCTGGCCGAGTTGCCTTACGAGCCATTCGTCCTTGACATTATGCTTGAAAGCGGCCAGGGCTTCGGCATCCGGACAGTCGACAATCTTGTTCTTCTTGGTCAGGAATCGTTCCAAACTTGTTGGGCAGATTCTCCGGGCTATTGTGTGATGCGATTTAGGTCATCAGCGTCAGGAGGCCAGACATAGGTGCCCTGAAAGTTTTCTTGAAAAGTGTCCTCAAGCTCTTCCCAATAGCCTATAAAATCTTCGGGAAGGTTGTTCAACCAGTGTCGAGCCGATCCTTTAAGCTTTAGTGGCGGATATTTGATGGCGTGGAGGTCATATCCTCGCGCCATGTGAATGTGGAGGAAATCCTCTATCCATACGGCCGTGTCTGTGGTTCTGTCATATGATTCAATGTTCACAGGCTTGAAGCCTTCTGGAAATTGGTGTTGCATTACCCTCTTTATGAAGCACATGGGGTGTGCGGCGCCGTGAACACGGGATACATCACGTCGCAGGTCTTCGGCCATCTGAGTCTGCTGCTGCTCCCGGACTTTATCATTTCGGTTGAGCCAATCGTAATATCCTTCCCGGTGAGTGGCTGGGTATTCTATGGGTCCGTAGACAGACCTGGCACGGCCTCCTCAGGCATCTAGGTCGTGGTGGAGGTTGTATTTGTAGACAGGCCGCACTTGGTCCTTGCCCTGACAGCGAGGTGGGTGGTTGGGTGCTCGTCCTTGTCATCTTCTCTGTCCACCCTCTAGGGGGGCGGTTCGGCTATTCAGCGGGTGTGTATGTCCAACGTGTTGGCTCTATGTCTTCGTCGTCGAATTGCGGCAGAAATCTTCACTTGGGATAAGTTTTGATTGGTTGTTCGTGGCCGTACCCTTCTTCAGTGGCTAGGAAATTGGTCCATCGATCATTGAGGGTGTCCTATTCGGCCTTGATTTTGCGCTTTTGTTTCTTCAGGCTGCGGGCGGTGGCTAGAAGCCTCCGTTTGAACCGTTTCTGCTCCAGCGGGTCTTCGGGGACGATGAAATCGTCTTATCCGAGACTGGCCTCCTCTTTAGAAGGTGGGAGGTAGTTGCTATCTTCGGACTCATCGGGGTTTTCTAGGTTGAGCGGATCCTCCTACTCGCGGGTTCATTCTGATGATGTTTGTTGGCTGTGGCTTCGGTTAGGTCATCCATATTATTTGTGGTGCCGCTCTCCACAGAGTCCATGTTGCTCACATGGCTTCGACATGGCTTTGATCGATGGTGATGTCTTTGGCGTTTGGGCGGCTCATCTCCATGCTTGCCCCTGTCCTGATTTGGAGTGCCATCGCCGTCCTTGGGGGTGTCCACCATGTAAATATCGCAGGTGGACGTGGCCGACCAGCGACCGATGAGGGGCGAGGCAACATCGGTACTAGTCGTGGTTCCGATATTCTCGTACATGTATTCGGCATTTTCTGAATTATTATCTAACATATTGGTTAAATCATCGACAGTGGCTACCACGTGGGTGGTGGGTGGGACGTAAATTTCTGTAGTATACTCCTCGAAGGGTTGATGATTTTCAGCTGAGGACAGGTCCTCCTGGATGGTTATTTTCTGGATTTGGTCTAGTGTCTTGTTAAACATAGCGAGGGTCGCCAAATTCGAGGGCTCTAGGCCAAATTTCCCTGTAACGAGGTGGGGTAGTCTGTGCCCTGGCCGGTCCTTGGTTTCCGTGGGTAGAGCTAAGCTCTGGGTCTGGAGCCGGATCCTTGAGGGGGGCGGATAATCACTGGAGACTAAGGACGAGCCCTGGTTTTCACGTGTAGTTTCTATGCCGGATTCGAGATCGAGCTGCTTCGGGCCGGGGGTGACCCCTGGCCATCGGTTGCCGGTTCGTTGTAAGGGCCCAGGGCCAGAGGGGCGTTGTGATGGGAGCGTTCGGCCGAGATTGACTCTTGGTTTCTAGCACCTGATTCTGCCTTGAAGGCCGAGGATAGGCCCTCCGTAGACATGATGGATCCGGCCGAAGGTGGAGTTTGGCCCCTGCTTGAAGCGGAGCCCTCTTGGCTGGAAGCTGTTCGGAGGGCTGGGGCCCATCTGTAGATCGAATCGGAGGGGGGCTCCAGAGTGGGCACGACGAGGCCCGCGAGGATGTGATAGGGGCAGTGAATTTGGTGAAGATTGGATCGCCCCGCGTGTCCGCAATGTATTCCAGATTACCGAATTCAATTTGGTGTTCAGGGGCAAAGTTGTCGATCTGATCCAAACGACCAGTTGGGTCGGCGTGCAGCACGATGCTGCCGAACGCGAAGAATTGACCTAGGATGAAGAAGTCCCTAGATCTGATGCCTTTTCCTATGATCAAGCGAGCCATCGATCCTTTGGGCGACCCTATAGCGAAACTCTCAAGGAAAGCACCAATGTCGGTGTCAAAACCAGCAGACCTTGGGGTAGGGGTCCCGAGCTATGGATTTGAGATCGATGGGGAACAAGGGACGATGAACATGGTGTTTCCCCAGGTTCGTGCCCTCTCGAAGAGGTAATACCCTATGTCCTGCTTGATTATATTGGATGTATAGTACGATTACAGAGTACACCGACCTCGAGATCAGCATGAGCTAAACCCTAAAGTGATGAGGTGATGGAAGTCGCTCTACCTCTAAAGACTACAACCCTCGGTCTATATAGACACCGATAGGGTTAGGGTTACCGAAGACAGATTACAATGAGGGGTAAAGTGTAACATCCCAAAATTCTAAATTTTGGAATGTTATAATAAATAGATAGATTTGATTGATTGTTTGATTGAATGTGTGAAATTGAGTGAAATTCAAAACTTTTTGAAAGTTAAATGAGAGGGAATAAAAGGACTTTCCCAAACTTTCATTTTGCATTCGTGATCTCCGTGAATTCAAATTCTTTTCACCACAAAACCCTGGAGAGAAGATGACATGACTTCTTCCATTTATTTAAATGACAAGGGGTGTTGAAAATATTTGAATTTCATTTGGAAAATATTTCCAACTTAGGAACTTTATGCAACTCAATGATTTTCACGAGCGAAGAAAAAGTGACTTCTTCAGAACATATGAAATATGAGTTGTGAGTTTCAAAGAATTAAATTCAAAGTTCTTTTGAATTTATTTTCAATTTGGAGTTATTTGAGTTTTATTCAAATTATTTTTCTCCAAAAATAAAATATATAGAAAATAGGGTAACATGATTCCCTACATCATAAAGTTGGAGAGAAATAAATTTGAATTGATTTTGTTATTTATAAAATGATTTTTACTGGAATTTACTAGAGCAGAAGCACTCTTTGTTTTATTTTAATTTGTTTTTATTTTATTTGACTCTAGAAAAATGTTCAGCTTGTAAGAAATCTTTTTCTAAAAATTCTGATATATAATATGCCTATATAAAGTTTTACTTTATTTTATTTATCCGGTTTTCGTTCTGTTTCTATTTAAAAAAACTGTACATGCGGCCCATAATTATTTACCACCCACACGCGTAGCATACTAGCAGCGGGCGCCTCATTTTTTTTCTCTCTCCTAAATGGGCCAGGCCCAGCCAACCTTTTTATTTTTCTTTACTTAGGCCGATTTTTGTTAAAAACAAAATGCAGCACGTACGCGCGCAGCCGGCCAATGGGCTTTAGGCCCGTGCGAGGCGTTAGCCTTTTTTCTTCTCTGTTTTGTTTAATTACGTCTACGATTGTCTCAAAAAATAATTACGTCTACGTTTAGTTCCACATTGCCTAGCCTTTAACCTTTAAACCTCTTTTCCACCTATAAATATAGACCCATAGAGCTTTCAAAAATTATCCGATTCGGGTTAAATCAATATTTTGGTTTGACTAGATTCATTTAAGAAAAACATTTTTCTCCTCTCCAGCGCGACTTCTGGAAATTGTCTCTCTCCGAAGGATACAATAATTACCAATTAGTCTACGTATTTATACATTAGACCTTAGCCGTAGCTATTTTTTTCTTCCATAAAACAGCTTAGCCCTGATTTTTCAAATAGACTTTTTACTCGTTCATCTAAATTAGATGAAACCAACGCCCACTTCTTCGTTATGATCTCCTCTATCCAGTAATCCAGCTCAAACATGTTTTTGAAAGTTTAAAATTTGAATTAGATCAGATTTGAATTTGAACTTCGTTTGATCATAACTTGAGTTTTGTAACTCCGATTTAGTTGATTATTTTTGCAAATCGAAGCTCTTGACCTAAACTTTCTGATAAGGCCAAATTCACATAATTTTGGTACTATTAGAAATTGTTTTATGTTGCAATAGTTATTTGCTTTGTTTTGATGTTTTCCGAACTGTCTTCTTCGTACTTCCCGATCTTTTGAGTGATTGCTTATGTCTGGTTACTATTGCTTGCCTACGATAGATTGAACGGAGTGTGACGAGTAGAACTATCAAGAGTTATGAGTGTGAATCATCTTCATCAACATTGCAGCCAAGTTCACACTTTGATCATATCCCTTTTCATACCCAGTTTTATGCATTAGATCAATCCTCAAACAATTGCATGATTATGATCTGATTAATATGTGGGTTTTGGGATGTAGTTGAGGTAGTACCTATCACCTGTTTTATTATCAAACCCTTGGGAGTTACTTCTACGTTTGCTTATTATGCCATGCTATGCTAGTAGACGTGGATTGGGTGAGTGTATCCATGACAGATGTGAGATTGTTAATTAATGGTTTATATAAGTTGGCAACTTTAATACACATCTGGGTGGATTGAGGTACCTGGGTATTCCAGGATTGCCTGTTTGTTTTTGGACCGCCACCCAGGCTCAAAGGGATCGTAAGATTATTCATGCTAGAAACTTCCGTGTGCAGCCACATGCTATTATGGGCTCTAGCATAGTTGACTAAGTCATGTGAACTCTTACAGTGGTAGACTAGCAGATGTAGGGGAAAGTAGGTGTACAGGTCTACCCATCGTAAGGTGCTAGCGCTTCTGAAAGACTATGTCTCGGTCATCCGTTTCTCAAACACCATGTAGTGCGAGAAAACCAACGGAGGAGATCGAGTCTTGTGGGGAAAAGTGCACAAACCTCTACAGAGTGTACAAACTAATCATGGTTAGCCGTGTCCCCGGTTATGGACATCTTGAGTATCTAGTACTTGGATTATCATGTGAATCTCATCATGTTACTTTAATCAATATTGTTGGGTTTTAATGATGATGATTAATTGGGATTGAGAATGTATACAACCATTCTCAATGTTTAACAACCACCATGATAGTTAAATAAAATTTATTCCTTTACAGTAGGGAAAAATTGGCTTTTCGCAAAAACATTATAACCATAGAGCTTTTCCACCAGCCAAATATGCATGTAGTGATAGCCTTTATTCATCATTATCCTATGGTGTGAATTTGCTAGTACATTCAATGTACTGACCCTTTGTGGCTGCAACGTCTCATGTTGCAGGCTCTTACGACGAGTAAGTGATACGTTAGGGTTACGATTTCTACACTCAACTTTTCCGTTGGTGTTGATGGGAATCCACAACCTTGTTACTTCCGCTATTTGGATTGAGGTAACAGTATTTACATTACTTTATACATGTGATTTACCTCTGTTATAAATCCTCGAGTACTGTGTGTGTCAGCATACCGATCCAGAGATGACACTTAAGCACAGAGACTTGATCCATTCGGGTCGGGTCAATACAAGATGGTATAAGAGCACATGTTGACTGTAGGACGTGGCCCTAGAAACTGGCAAGCCCATAGGAAAGATTTTTCTCTACAACTTTCTTTTCAAAAGAATCTTTTACCTCTCTTATCTTCTGAGCTTATTAAAATATTCCCTTTTAGTGAGACCATACCCCTTTCCACTTTTGACCCCTCGAAGATTCGACTGATGAGACCACTCCAAGAAGGACCAGATATCGGATAACTAAGACAACTTTGGAATGAAGAGGATTTTACCAAGCATTATAATGGAAACTACGACGGATAAAGACTTCGAACACTAGGAGAATATGACGAATTTCCAGATTTGGTATGACCAAGGAAGGCTACACTTATGGAACTTGATAGACTATTGAAGCTGTCAATACCCGAGATCAAAGTGTTGGAGAAAGACCGGAACATGGAGCATAAAAACTTAAGGTTTTGTGAAGAAAGCCCCAAGACAGGAGATACCAACTATGAAATGATAGCTCATGGCAGAGACATAGTCATAAATATGGATATCCAAGATGTTATCACTCTCTTATGCTATTATTACCGTGTTGAGTTACGCATGCATTCCTTCGGAAGTATTGGATGATAGAAAGCTGATGGAGCACCCATCAGCAAAGGATGCAGTTTTAACCTTAGCTGGTGCATCGCCAGGATCTGGAGTATTACATGAAGAAGTTTAAGGTGGATCTGCAGGAAGCCGTATTTGACAAGGAAGCAGTTCGTGAAGAACTCAGGACCCTGAAGCTGAAAGTAGCCAAGCTGGAGGAGCAAACCTTGAGATACTGGAGATTAGTCAGGAGCTGAAAGACAGTAGGACCATGGATCATGTCAAGGATGTTGAAACCAGAAGTTTGGAACACAACTCCAGAAATATTAAAGGATGTCATGAGAGACTTCGCGTCAACAGAGATGATTTGGCAAAAGAACTTGAGAAGGACAAGCATGATCAGAAGAAGCCATCGGAGACATGACCAAGACTTGAAGAGTTTGATGACGTTGAGATCTATAGACCATTAGAAGACCAAACCCCTGTTTTATACCTACGTTAGATGCGACGTTTGTGAGCTGTCATTTGTTTGATGTTTTTCCGACAGCCACAATAAAATCTGCCTTTTCAAAACTTTTGTTTGTATTGTGTGCATCCCTATCTATCTCTCTTATCCCACCCCAATACCCTTGAACCCAATAGAGGATGAATGGAGATGAGCTCGTATTTTCTAGACCGATGAGTCAATTGGAGACGGACCAATGGATTCAGAACATGGAGGATCACATGAAGAATAACTCTATAGCCGGAAAGGATATGACCCAGCATGCTCTTCAAAGTTTTGAAAGAGGTGCTGCTACTTGGTGGAGGATGTACGAAACCATCAATGGATGGAAAGGAGTAACCACTTGGAAGCAATTTAAGTTGACTTTGCCAAAGTCTCAGTTTGTGTCCCAGAAAATGAAGCCTTATGGAAATGATATGAAGAAACCTTGTGCATACAAGCTTTGTGGAGAAATAGGACACAACCATAAAGAAAACAAGGATGAATACCCTCATAAGCGGAGGATTGCCAAAGGAGTTAGCCGAGGATTTTCAGGGAACTTCGGTTGGAGATTGTTCCCAAAGGTTTTGTTGCAGCAATGGAAGTTCAGTCTACGTTGTTGAGAAAGACTTGTGAAGTTCAGAAGGCTGACCAAGAGATTGCTGAGTTAAAAGAGAGGATAAGCAAAGGAAAGAGCAAAGGTTTTCGTAAGGATGAGCATGACACCTTATGGTTCGAGGACCGTGTATATGTTCCCAATAACACAAAGTTCAGGAAGTAAATACTTCAGGAGGCTCACGACTCACCATACTCGATTCGCCCTGGAAACACCAAGAAGTATTTGGATTTGAAGGAGTGTTTCTGGTGGAGTGGTATGAAGAAGGATATTGCGGAGTATGTAGTCGTAAGTGATGGATGCTAGAGGGAGTAAAAGCAGAGCATCAAAAGCCAGTCAGATTACTACAGCCTATGCCGATACCCGAATGGAAGTGGGATAAGCTTGGCATGGATTTTATTACCGGATTTCCTAGAACCCGAACGGGACATGACTCTATCTGGGTAGTAGTTGATTCGCTTGACCAAAGTGGCTCACTTTATCCCAGTGAAAACCACCTATACAAGTGCGAAGTTGGCCAAGATATATTTGACCAGGATCGTATGTCTGCATGGAGTTCCGAGGACCATCGTATCAGATAGAGGAACACAATTTACCTCAAAGTTTTGGAATCAGCTGCACTAGACTTTGGGTACTAGGCTAGAGTTCAATACAGCCTTTCATCCGCAGACAGACAGATAGACCGAGAGAGTCAATCAGATTCTAGAGGACATGTTGAGAGCGTGTGCACTAGATTATGGGTCTAGTAGGGATGATAATCTACCTTACGCGGAGTTCTCATTCAACAACAGCTACCAAGTCAGTTTGAAGATGGCCCCTTTTGAAGCTTTGTATGGGAGAAGGAGCCAGACACCATTGATGTGGGATGAAGTTGGGGACCATCAGTTGTTTGGACCAAATGTGATCAATGAGTCAGAAGAGAATGTTAAGTTGATTCGAGATAGACTGAAGGTAGCTCAGTCCAGGCAGAAGAGTTATGCAGACTCAAAAACACAAGGAGGTAGTTTATGAAATTGGAGATAGAGCATGTCTTCATGTGTCCCCTCTACGAGGAGTTAAACGATTTGGAGTTAAGGGAAAGTTATGTTGGAAATATGCCCTAGAGGCAATAATAAATTAGTTATTATTACTATATTTCCTTGTTCATGATAATCGTTTATTATCCATGCTATAATTGTATTGATAGGAAACTCAGATACATGTGTGGATACATAGACAACACTATGTCCCTAGTAAGCCTCTAGTTGACTAGCTCGTTGATCAATAGATGGTTACGATTTCCTGACCATGGACATTGGATTGATAACGGGATCACATCATTAGGAGAATGATGTGATGGACAGGACCCAATCCTAAGCCTAGCACAAAGATCGTGTACTTCGTATGCTAAAGCTTTTCTAATGTCAAGTATCATTTCCTTAGACCATGAGATTGTGCAACTCCTGGATACCGTAGGAATGCTTTGGGTGTACCAAACGTCGCAACGTAACTGGGTGGCTATAAAGGTACACTACGGGTATCTCCGAAAGTGTCTTTTGGGTTGGCACGAATCGAGACTGGGATTTGTCACTCCGTGTGACGGAGAGGTATCTCTGGGACCACTCGGTAGGACATTATCATAATGTGCACAATGTGACCAAGTGGTTGATCACGGGATGATGTGTTACGGAACGAGTAAAGAGACTTGCCGGTAACGAGATTGAACAAGGTATCGGGATACCGACGATCGAATCTCGGGCAAGTACTATACCGCTAGACAAAGGGAATTGAATACGGGATTGATTGAATCCTCGACATCATGGTTCATCTGATGAGATCATCGTGGAACATGTGGGAGCCAACATGGTTATCCAGATCCCGCTGTTGGTTATTGGCCGGAGAGTTATCTCGGTCATGTCTACGTGTCTCCCGAACCCGTAGGGTCTACACACTTAAGGTTCGATGACGCTAGGGTTATAGGGAATAGATATACGTGGTTACCGAATGTTGATTGGAGTCCTGGATGAGATCCCGGGCATCATGAGGAGTTCCGGAATGGTCTGGAGGTAAAGATTTATATAAGGGAAGTCCTGTTTTGGTCACCGGAAAAGTTTCGGGTGTTATTCGTAATGTACCGGGACCAGCGGGAGGGTCCTGGGGGTCCACCAAGTGGGGCCACCGGCCCCAGAGGGCTGCGTGGGCCAAGTGTGGGAGGGGACCAGCCCTAGGTGGGCTGGTGCACCCCCCCCCCCCACAAGGGCCCAAGGCGCCTAGTGTTTGGGGAGGGGGCTCCTCCACCTTGCTTGGGGGGCAAGTTTCCACTCTCCCCCCCTTGGCCGCCACCCTAGATGGGTTTTGGGGCAGCCGCACCCCTTGGGGTGGGAACCCTAAGGGGGGCGCAGCCTAAGGGGGGCGCAGCCGCACCCCTTGGGGTGGGAACCCTAAGGGGGGCACAGCCCCCTCCCTCTCCCCTATATATACTTGAGGTTTTGGGGCTGCCACATATAAGGTTTTCCACCTCTCCTTGGCGCAGCCCTACCTCTCTTTCTCCTCTTCTCCCGCGGTGCTTGGCGAAGCCCTGCAGGATTGCCACGCTCCTCCATCACCACCATGCCATTGTGCTACTGCTGGACGGAGTCTTCTCCAACCTCTCCCTCTCTCCTTGCTGCATCAAGGCGTGGGAGACATCCCCGGGCTGCACGTGTGTTGAACGCGGAGGTGCCGTCCGTTCGGCACTAGGATCTCCGGTGATTTGGATCACGACGAGTATGACTCCTTCAACCCCGTTCTCTTGAACGCTTCCGCTTAGCGATCTACAAGGGTATGTAGATGCACTCTCCTCTCTCTCGTTGCTAGTCTCTCCATAGATAGATCTTGGTGACTCGTAGGAAAATTTTGAATTTCTGCTACGTTCCCCAACAGTGGTATTAGAGCTAGGTCTATGTGTAGTTACTATGCACGAGTAGAACACAAAGGAGTTGTGGGCGTAGATGTTGTTAATTTTCTTGCCACTACTAGTCTTATCTTGCTTCAGCGGCATCATGGGATTAAGCGGCCCGGACCGACCTTACACGTACGCTTACGTGAGACAGGTTCCACCGACTGACATGCACTAGTTGCATAAGGTGGCTAGCGGGTGTCTGTCTCTCCCACTTTAGTTGGAGCGGATTCGATGAAAAGGGTCCTTATTAAGGGTAAATAGAAATTGGCATATCATGTTGTGGTTTTACGTAGGTAAGGAACGTTCTTGCAAGAACACCTATAGAAGCCACGTAAAAACTTGCAACAACAATTAGAGGACGTCTAACTTGTTTTTGTAGCAAGTGTTTTGTGATGTGATATGGCCAAAGGATGTGATGAATGATATATGTGATGTATGAGATGATCATGTTCTTGTAATACGAATCATGACTTGCATGTCGATGAGTATGACAACCGGCAGGAGCCATAGGAGTTGTCTTTATTTTTTGTATGACCTGCGTGTCATTGAAGAACGCCATGTAAATTACTTTACTTTATTGCTAAACGCGTTAGCCATAGAAGTAGAAGTAGTCGTTGGCGTGACAACTTCATGAAGACACGATGATGGAGATCATGATGATGGAGATCATGGTGTAGTGCCGGTGACGAAGATGATCATGGCGCCCCGAAGATGGAGATCAAAGGAGCAATATGATATTGGCCATATCATGTCACTATTTGATTGCATGTGATGTTTATCATGTTTTACATCTTATTTGCTTAGAACGACGGTAGCTTAAATAAGATGATCCCTCATTAAAATTTCAAGAAAGTGTTCTCCCTAACTGTGCACCGTTGCGAAAGTTCGTTGTTTCGAAGCACCACGTGATGATCGAGTGTGATAGATTCTAACGTTCACATACAACGGGTGTAAGCCATATTTACACATGGAATACACTTAGGTTGACATGACGAGCCTAGCATGTACAGACATGGCCTCAGAACACGGAAGACCGAAAGGTCGAGCATGAGTCGTATAGAAGATACGATAAACATGAAGATGTTCACCGATGTTGACTAGTCCATCTCACGTGATGATCAGACACGGCCTAGTTGACTCGGATCATGTAATCCCTTAGATGACTAGAGGGATATCTATATGAGTGGGAGTTCATAAGATGAACTTAATTATCCTGAACATAGTCAAAAGATCTTTGCAAATTATGTCGTAAGCTCGCGCTTTAGTTCTACTGTTTAGATATGTTCCTAGAGAAAATTCAGTTCAAAGTAGATAGTAGCGATTATGCGGACTAGGTCCGTAACTGAGGATTGTCCTCGTCGCTTTGTAGAAGGCTTATGTCCTTAATGCACCGCTCAGTGTGCTGAACCTCGAACGTCGTCTGTGGATGTTGCGAACATCTGACATACACGTTTTGATAACTACGTGATAGTTCAGTTAAACGGTTTAGAGTTGAGGCACCAAAGACGATTTTGAAACGTCGCAGAACATATGAGATGTTTCGAGGACTGAAATTGGGATTTCAGGCTCGTGCCCATGTCAAGAGGTATAAGACCTTCGACAATTTTCTTAGCCTGCAAATAAGGGAGAAAAGCTCAATCGTTGAGCATGTGCTCAGATTGTCTGAGTACAACAATCACTTGAATCGAGTGGGAGTTGATCTTCCAGATGAGATAGTGATGTTTCTCCAAAGTCATTGCCACCAAGCTGCTAGAGCTTCATGATGAACTATAACATATCAGGGATAGATATGATGATCCTTGAAATATTCGCGATGTTTGACACCGCGAAAGTAGAAATCAAGAAGGAGCATCAATTGTTGATGGTTGGTGAAACCACTAGTTTAAAGAAGGGCAAGGGCAAGAAGGGATACTTCATGAAACGGCAAATCAGGTACTGCTCCAGTGAAGAAACCCAAGGTTGAACCCAAACCCGAGACTAAGTGCTTCTGTAATAAGGGGAACAACCACTGGAGCAGAATTACCCTAGATACTTGGTAGATGAGAAGGATGACAAGGTCAATAGAAGTATATTGGATATACATTATGTTAATGTGTACTTTACTAGTACTCCTAGTAGCGCTAGGGTATTAGATACCGGTTCGGTTGCTAAGTGTTAGTAGCTCGAAATAAAAGGCTGCGGAGTAAACGGAGACTAGCTAAAGGTGAGCTGGCGATATGTGTTGGAAGTTTTTTCCAAGCTTCATGTGATCAAGCATCGCATGCTCCCTCTACCATCGAGATTGGTATTAAACCTAAATAATTGTTATTTGGTGTTTGCGTTGAGCATAGACATGATTGGATTATGTCTATCGCAATACGGTTATTCATTTAAGGAGAATAATGGTTACTCTGTTTATTTGAATAATACCTTCAATGGTCTTGCACCTAAAATGAATGCTTTATTGAATCTCGATCGTAGTGATACACATGTTCATGCCAAAATATATAATATAGTAATGATAGTACCACCTACTTGTGGCACTGCCATGTAAGTCATATTGGTATAAAACGCATGAAGAAGCTCCATGTTGATGGATCTTTGGACTCACTCGTTTTTGAAAAGTTTGAGACATGCGAACCATGTCTATTGGTGTATATGCATGAAGAAACTCCATACAAATAGACCGTTTGGACTCACTTGATTTTGAATCACTTGAGACATGCAAATCGTACCACATGGGCAAGATGACTGAAAGCCTCGTTTTCAGTAAAATGGAACAAGAAAGCAACTTGTTGGAAGTAATACATTTTGATGTGTGCAGTCCAATGAGTGCTGAGGCACGCAGTGGATATCGTTATGTTCTTACTTCACGGATGATTTGAGTAGATACTGAGAATATTTACTTGATGAAACACACGTCTGAATTATTGAATGGTTCAAGTAATTTCAGAGTGAAGTTGAAGATCATCGTGACAAGAGGATAAAATGTCTATGATATGATCATAGAGATGAGTATCTGAGTTACGAGCTTTGTGAAAGTGCAACTATCCCTAGGTGGTTTTGGTAATTCATAACAACATATAACTCATTGAGCTAATGTTATTCGAAGACTATTATTTCAGGAAAGCTCAATGAATGGCATGGCATGGATGATGAAAGTGGATCCCTCAAAATACTAAGGACAAAGGATTGGCTCAAGACTCTTCATTTTATATTTTAATGATCCAAGATCACATTGAGTCTATAGGAAAAGCCAATCCTATCAAGGAGGGATGAGGTGTTGCTTAATGAGCTTCCTGCTTCATATGCTTTGTGATATGCTCCAAAACCCTCAACTACTTTCCCACATCCACAAATAACCTAAACCCAGAGCCAAAATCGGTCACACCGATTCTTCCTATCCGGCGCCACCGATTCCAAAAGTCATAGCCACTACCACAAACCCTAAGCAAATCAGTCTTACCGATAGGGATCTCGGTCTCACCGAGATGGGATTGTAATCTCTCTGTTTCCCTTCGTAACATTTCGGTCTAACCGAAGTGAGCGATCGGTCCCACCGAGATTGCAATTTAAACTCTCTGTTTCCTTTTTGTAACATTTCGGTCTCACCGAAAAGAGCAAATCGGTCCCACCGAGTTTACCTGACCAACTCTCTGGAAAGCTTATTACCAAATCGGTCTCACCGAGTTTGTGTAATCGGTCTTACCAAGATTACGTTATTCCCTAACCCTAACCGAATTGGTCTCACCGAGATGCATGTCAGTCCCACCGAAAATCCTAACGGTCACTAGGTTTACTAAATCGGTCCGACCGAGTCGGTTGAATCGGTCCCACCGAGTTTGGTAAATTGCGTGTAACGGCTAGATTTTGTGTGGAGGCTATCTATACCCCTCCACCTCCTCTTCATTCGTGGAGAGAGCCATCAGAACGAACCTACACTTCCAACTTACCATTTCTGAGAAAGAACCACCTACTCATGTGTTGAGGCCAAGATATTCCATTCCTACCATATGAATCTTGATCTCTAGCCTTCCCAAAGTTGCTTTACACTCAAATCTTCTTTCCACTAGATCCAAAACCTATGAGATAGAGTTGGGTGTTGGGGAGACTATCATTTGAAGCACAAGAGCAACGAGTTCATCATCAACGCACCATTTGTTACTTCTTGGAGAGTGGTGTCTCCTAGATTGGCTAGGTGTCACTTGGGAGCCTTCGACAAGATTGTGGAGTTGAACCAAGGAGTTTGTAAGGGCAAGGAGATCGCCTACTTCGTGAAGATCTACCGCTAGTGAGGCAAGTCCTTCGTGCGCGTCGGCCATGGTGGGATAGACAAGGTTGCTTCTTCGTGGACCCTTCGTGGGTGGAGCCCTCCGTGGACTCGCACAGCCGTTACCCTTCGTGGGTTGAAGTCTCCATCAACGTGGATGTATGATAGCACCACCTATCGGAACCACGCCAAAAACATCCGTGTCTCCAATTGCATTTGAATCCTCCAAACCCTTCCCTTTACTTTCTTACAAGTTGCATGCTTTAATTTCCGCTGCCTATATACTCTTTGCATGCTTGCTTGAATAGTGTGCTGATTGCTTGACTTGTCCTAAAGTAGCTAAAATCTGCCAAACTCTAAAATTGGGAAAGGGTTAAGTTTTTATTGGTCAAGTAGTCTAATCACCCCTCTCTAGACATACTTCAAGGTCCTACAAGTGGTATCAGAGCTTTCGTCTCCATTTGCTTTGATTTCCATAGCTTTTGGTGGTCATAGCCTTGGTTTCACAACCTAGGAGAGTGTGGCGTCTAGCGAGGGAAATTATCACCGTAGAGGTCCTTACTTGGATGGTACTAATTTTGCTAGTTGGAAGCATAAGATGAAAATGCATATTCTTGGACATAACCCCGCCGTATGGGCAATTATTTGTATTGGCTTGCAAGGTGAATTCTTTGATGGGAGAGAACCGAACCGTGAAGCTAATGCGGAAGAATTGAAGATGCTGCAATACAACGCTCAAGCTTGTGATATCATCTTCAACGGATTGTGCCCCGAAGAATTCAACAAAATCAGTCGTCTTGAGAATGCAAAGGAAATTTGGGATACTTTGATTGATATGCCTGAAGGTACCGAGTCCTTCAAGCAATCCAAGTTAGATGTGCTCCAAAGTCAGCTTGACAAGTTCAAAATGAAGGATGGTGAAGGTGTCGCTGAAATGTACTCTAGGCTTGCTCTTATCACAAATGAGATTGCCGGCTTAGGGAGTGAAGAGATGACCGACAAATTCATCATCAAGAAGATCCTAAGAGCATTGGATGGAATGTATGATACCGTGTGCACGTTGATCCAAATGATGCCAAACTACAAAGATCTCAAGCCAACGGAAGTCATTGGAAGAATTGTTGCTCATGAGATGTCACTCAAGGATAAGGAGGAACTTCACAACAAGTCAAGTGGTGCTTACAAAGCCTCAAGTGAAGCCCCCACATCATCAAGTGAGAAACAAACCTTCAATGAAGAATTGAGCTTAATGGTGAAGAACTTCAACAAATTCTACAAGAGTAGAACCAAAGAAAGAAGCTCCAAGTCAAGGTCTTACAATGACAAAAGATCTTCTAGTCGAGAGCGCAATTGCTACAATTGTGGGAGACCCGGACACTACTCAAATGAGTGTACGGGACCCTACAAAAGAAGAGAAGATTCTCCAAGAAGAAGAAGCAAAAGAGAAGAATCACCACCAAGAGAGAGGAGGAGTAGAGATGATCGTTATGAACGAAGACCCTCACGGAGAAGCAAGGATTCGGAAAGGAAGGACAAGTCATCAAGGAGCTACACAAAACGAAGACATCAAACTCATGTTGGTGAATGGGTATTGGCTCCGACTCCGACAATCACTCCAAGAGAAGCTATCACTCCGACTCCGAATATACTCAAGATGAAGGTGTTGCCGGTCTAGCACTTGTGTCAACCAACTCCTATGACATATTTGATTCACCAAATGAAGGTGTTGGAAGATGCTTCATGGCCACAGGTCCAAAGGTAACACATCCTGAATATGTTGATTTCAATAGTGATGAAGATGACTTGCTTGTGGACAATGATTTACTTGTTGACAACTCTAGTGATGAATACTATGATGAAACGTCAATTAATCATGCTAATCAAGATAAAACAAATGACAATGATAAGGAGAAGATTGAGCTTCTAACTAAAGAACTAAACACTCTTAAGTTCGCTCATGAATCTATCTTCGAAGATCATCGAGAACTTTTAAGGGCTCATGAGAAGTTACGCTTTGAAAAGCTCAATCTTGAGCAAGAGCATGAGTTCTTAAAGGCAATCAATGATGATCTCCGCAAGAAAAGTTGTTCTTACATTGCCAAGCGTTTACTCTTATCTACTTACATGCCTCAAGTCAAGTCTAGTAACAAGTACAAGAAAGATACTTCCTCTAGTAGTAACAATGATAATGTAAAATCCAATATTGTTGCTTCTAGTAGTTCTCTTGATTCCACTAATGATTATCTTAGCCAAGTTACACTTGAGCAAGAAAATATCTTATTGAAGGGAATTATAGAGAAAGGTGTTTACAAGAGCCTTGCCGGGAGTAAGCAATTCGAGGAAATTGTATGCAAGCAAGGAAGGCACCGGAAGAATCAAGGTGTTGGTTTTGAACGAAAGTTCAATGCCAATGGAGTTGAGTGGGAAGAAGATCAATACCCCAAGACGAAGTTTGTTCCTCAACAAGAGAAGTATGATCCTACTTCCTTCAAGGGAACACAAGCTCAAGATGATCTTCCACCACGAGACCACAAGAACAAAGGCAAGGACAAGCTTCAAGAAGAGATTGATGCATTTGAAGAAGCACCTAACGCCTCATTCAAGTGGGTCCCCAAGACTACGTCAAGTTCTACTTCATCAAGTACAACTACAACTCCAAGGATTCCCATCAAGATGATGTGGATCCCGAAGAAGAAGAACTAGAGAGTTCTTGAGGGTGACTCCGCCAACATTCTTCACTCATATCATTATGGCAAGAACAAGTGCAATCAACTTCCACATCTTGCACTAGTTCAAGGAGTCACAAACCCTCATGTTGGTAAGGCAAGTGACAAGGTAACCTAATGATTTCATGGACATCATCTTGTGTGTGCATCACTCAATGTCTATGGATATTCTTGTTTGTTCCTTGTGGGACTAACCCATGTAGGTAAGTTGAAAGTGCAACTCACTCCAAAGGATTGCTCCAAATGATCTACATCAACATTGAGTATCCACATCTTCAACACCTACATTAAAGTCATCATCGACAAAACCCAAGGTTAGTTTATCCCTCTAAGGGGGGATCTCACATCTAGGGGGAGCTTAACTCTAAGGATTGAGTCAAAGCAACTCTAATGATGTGAACACATCAATGCATTATGTAAAAGTGGTAACCCCACTTGAGCTTAAACAATGAGTATGACCTATGATCAAATGTTCTCATTTGACTCCTAAGTCAATATACTCATATATATAGATGACCTAGTCATCGCCAATTGTTTGATAGATGCTAGAATTGGTTGTGCATGCTTTGCCACATATTTCATTTGCCATCTTATTGTGTGAGCATGTTGGTGCATATTTTACTCATTCAAGGACATCCACTTGTTGCTTTGATTGTTTGGTTTCTTTCCTTTTTGCCAAGTGGATGGACAAGAATGCCTAAGAACCTTCTTTAGCTATCTATGCTTTTCTCGTCTCAAACTCTATTCATGCTACATCACAAAATTTGATCAAGTCAGATTCGAACCACTCTGTGTGAGGAGCACTCGGAGTCCCCGATTCGTCATAGACTTAAACTTCCAAAACCTCTTTGTGATTCTCGGTCTGACCGATTCCTCCATTTCGGTCCTACCGAGATCATTAAGTTTATCAGAGTTTTCAATCTCGGTGCAACCGATTTGAGCTTTTCGGTCACACCGATTTGCTGTAACTGAACACAGTTATGCATCTCGGTGCCACCGAGTTGTTCCACTCGGTCACACCGACAGGGTCGGGCTATATATAGTCACGGGCAAAATTTTGGAAATTTCTCCGAAACCCTTCGCCCGCGCAATAGCTCGCTCTGCCATCGGAGGTCTCCGGATTGTCTCCTCGTTGCCAGCAGCCTCCTGTCGCTGGTCTCCGCCGCCGTCAACGGATTTCGCCCCCACCATTGTCGCCGTAGAGAGTCCACCGCCAAGTTAGGGTATGGACTCGATCTTTGTGCTATCCATGTCTGATTCCTAGCACATTGTATTCTTATTGAATCTTGCCACGATTGAGATACTCCTATCCAGACAGAGCAGTCTGTAGATTAGATGAGATTCAAATTTTTAGGGTAGGTTTCCGCCGAAACCATCTCAGACCCACCGAGTTGAAAAACTCGGTCTCGCCAATTTGGCGTATGCTGTTGCACTAGTGACTCTCGGTCTGACCGAGAATTAATAATCGGTGCGACCGATTTGAGGATTCTGTGAAACCCTAGCAGTCTCGGTGACACCGAACTGTGACTCGGTCCAACCGAGATCATCAATTCAGGTTCCAAAACTGCTTCGGTATCACCGAGTTTGAAAATCGGTTGATCCGAAATGCTTTCTGTGGAAAACTAAAACTGAATTTTTTTAACCATTCTTTTGCAAAAATCTCTGCATTTTGTGATGCTCATCCAATCTATCTCATCTATAACTCTTCACAGGGTCAGCAGTCAGCCTTTTGCAGCATGTCAGACCAGAGTGACAGCCAGAACAGGTCAGAAGCACAGATGGACTTGAGTGAGGGCACTAGTCCCTCAACCTCAGATGAAGGGAGCAGAAGCACTCCTAGCAATTTGCCTAAGGCTGCTACTAGGCAAAGAAGGAGAAGGCCGCCAAGATGCCAACTCAAGAGGAGGCATCTGAATATTTCCTGAAGACCAAACAGGAGCAGCTTGGTTACTTGATAGCATCAACACTGAGGATTGAGAAGGGACTGGCCACCCTCACTCAGAATCAGGAGAGACTTGAGAGAATCATGGAACTCAAATTCCATGACCTTGATGTCAAAGTAACTAAGATTCAATCAGTTGTGGAGCAACTGCAGGAGGACATGCAGGAGAAGCAAGGCAAGACTACAACAAATGTGTTTGCCAGAGTACCCAGAGCCCAGAGGTCAGTTGCAGTGCCAGTGACAGACACTATAGCAACAACTTCAGCACCAGCTACTGCCCCTTCAGTTCCAGTGCAACCAGCTCCAGCATCCACTCCAGCACCCTCTACTTCAACTGAAGCCTTCGTCCATGGAGTTATCAGGACACCACCACCAGAAGATCAAGCCTGAGAGTCGTTCTAGCACTATGCATTTTCTATGAACTTTTTGGTAACTTGTTGCCAAAGGGGGAGAAAATGTATAGATCATAGGCTTCAAGAGAGAGAGAGTGTTGCTTTTGTTTTCTCTTGCTTTATTTGGTGGTTTTTAAACTTGTTTGCTTTTGGTCATTTGAGTTACTATGCTTGTGAGACATTGATGATCATGTGTTTGATCATAAGCTACACTTATGCATGTTTGATGATATTATCCTATCTATCTTATGTGATCATTCACTATGCTTGGTGATGAGTGCATGTATTCAATGTTTATTATTTTGAGCGCTCCACCAAGATGTATCTGACATGGAAGAGTAACCCATGAGCCTAATTCATTGTGCATTTGCAGTCCAAAGCAAATCTTAAACTATGCACAAATTTATGGGGAGCTCTTGCTTATCACATACTTCTCAAAGCGACGATGTTTTTCAATCTTATTATCATTTGTCGAAGATTTGATCTATATGTTGTCATCAATTACCAAAAAGGGGGAGATTGAAAGTGCAACTATCCCTAGGTGGTTTTGGTAATTCATAACAACATATAGCTCAATGAGCTAATGCTATTCCAAGACTATTATTTCAGGAAAGCTCAATGAATGGCATGGCATGGATGATGAAAGTGGATCCCTCAGAATACTAAGGACAAAGGATTGGCTCAAGACTCTTCATTTTATATTTTAGTGATCCAAGATCACATTGAGTCTATAGGAAAAGCCAATACTATCAAGGAGGGATGAGGTGTTGCTTAATAAGCCTCTTGCTTCATATGCTTTGTGATATGCTCCAAAACCCTCAACTACTTCCCCACATCCACAAATGACCTAAACCCAAAGCCAAAATCGGTCACACCGATTGTTCCTATCCAGCGCCACCGATTCCAAAAGTCATAGCCACTGCCACAAACCCTAAGCAAACCGGCCTTACCGATAGGGATCTCGGTCTCACCGAGATGGGATTGTAATCTCTCTGTTTCCCTTCGTAACATTTCGGTCTAACCAAAGTGAGCGATCGGTCCCACCGAGATTGCAATGTAAACTCTCTATTTCCTTTTTGTAACATTTCGGTCTCACCGAAAAGAGCAAATCGGTCCCATCGAGTTTACCTGACCAACTCTCCGGAAAGCTTATTACCAAATCGGTCTCACCGAGTTTGTGTAACCGGTCTTACCGAGATTACGTTATGCCCTAACCCTAACCGAATCGGTCTCACCGAGATGCATGTCAGTCCCACCGAAAATACTAATGGTCACTAGGTTTACTAAATCGGTCTGACCGAGTCAGTTGAATCGGTCCCACCGAGTTTGGTAAATTGTGTGTAACGGTTAGATTTTGTGTGGAGGCTATATATACCCCTCCACCTCCTCTTCATTCATGGAGAGAGCCATCAGAATGAACCTACACTTCCAACTTACCATTTCTGAGAAAGAACCACCTACTCATGTGTTGAGGCCAAGATATTCCATTCCTACCATATGAATCTTGATCTCTAGCCTTCCCCAAGTTGCTTTCCACTCAAATCTTCTTTCCACTAGATCCAAAACCTATGAGAGAGAGTTGAGTGTTGGGGAGACTATCATTTGAAGCACAAGAGCAAGGAGTTCATCATCCACGCACCATTTGTTACTTATTGGAGAGTGGTGTCTCCTAGATTGGCTAGGTGTCACTTGGGAGCCTCCGACAAGATTGTGGAGTTGAACCAAGGAGTTTGTAAGGTCAAGGAGATCGCCTACTTCGTGAAGATCTACCGCTAGTGAGGCAACTCCTTCGTGGGAGACGGCCCTGGTGGGATAGACAAGGTTGCTTCTTCGTGGACCCTTCGTGGGTGGAGCCCTCCGTGGACTCGCGCAGCCATTACCCTTCGTGGGTTGAAGTCTCCATCAACGTGGATGTACGATAGCACCACCTATCGGAACCACGCCAAAACATCCATGTCTACAATTGCGTTTGAATCCTCCAAACCCTTCCCTTTACTTTCTTGCAAGTTGCATGCTTTAATTTCCGCTGCCTATATACTCTTTGCATGCTTGCTTGAATAGTGTGATGATTGCTTGACTTGTCCTAAAGTAGCTAAAATCTGCCAAACTCTAAAATTGGGAAAAGGTTAAGTTTTTATTGGTCAAGTAGTCTAATCACCCCCCCTCTAGACATACTTCAAGGTCCTACACTTTGGCACACAATTAAGACATTGTGGAAATTGTTTCACAATTAATACTGCCTGGAACATCATAGTGTGATGGTGTGTCTGAACATCATAGTTGCACCCTATTGGATATGGTGCGTACCATGATGTCTCTTATCAAATTATCACTATCGCTCATGGGTTAGGCATTAGAGACAACCACACTCACTTTAATAGGGCACCACGTAATTCCGTTGAGAAGACACCGTATGAACTATGGTTTGGAGAAACCTAAGTTGTCGTTTCTTAAAAGTTTGGGGCTACGACGCTTATGTGAAAAAGTTTCAGGTTGATAAGCTCGAACCCAAAGCGGATAAAATGCATCTTCATAGGACACCCAAAATAGTTGGGTATACCTCCTAATTCAGATCCGAAAGCAATAGGGATTGTTTCTTGAATCGGGTCCTTTCTCGAGGAAAAGATTGTCTCGGAAAGTTGAGTGGGAGGATGGTGGAGACTTGATGAGGTTATTGAATCATCACTTCAACTAGTGTGTAGCAGGGCACAGGAAGTTGTTCCTGTGGCGCCTACACCAATCGAAGTAGAAGCTTATAATAGTGATCATGAAGTTTCAGATCGAGTCACTGTTGTACCTCGTAGGGTGACAAGGATGCGTACTACTTCAGAGTGGTACAGTAATCCTGTCTTGAAGGTCATGTTGCTAGACAACAATGAACCTACGAGCTATGGAGAAGCGATGGTGGGCCCATATTCCGACAAATGGTTACAAGCCATGAAATCCGAGATAGGATCCATGTATCAGAACAAAGCATGGACTTTGGTGGATTTGCCCGATGATCGGCAAGCCATTGAGATAAATGGATCTTTAAGAAGAAGACGAACGTGGACGGTAATGTCACCATCTATGAAGCTCGACTTGTGGCGAAGAGTTTTTCACAAGTTTCAAGGAGTTGACTACGATGAGTTTTTCTCATCCGTAGCGATGCTTAAGTCCGTCGGAATCATGTTAGCAATAGCTGCATTTATGAAATCTGGCAGATGGATGTCAAACCGAGTTTCCTTACCAGTTTTTGTAAGGAAAGGTTGTATGTGATACAACCAGAAAGGTTTTGTCGATCCTAAGGATGCTAAAAGGTATGCTAGCTCCAGCGGTCCTTCCATGGACTGGAGTAAGCATCTCGAAGTTGGAATATACACTTTGATAAGATGATCAAAGATTTTGGGTTTATAAAAAGTTTATGAGAAACTTGTATTTCCAAAGAAGTGACTGGGAGCACTATAGAATTTCTGATGAGTATATGTTGTTGACATATTGTTGATCAGAAATGATGTAGAGTTTTTGGAAAGCATATAGGGTTGTTTGAAAAGTGTTTTTCAATAGAAAACCTGGAGTAAGCAGCTTGAACATTGAGCATCAAGATCTATAAGGATAGATCAAAAACGCTTAATGATACTTTCAAATGAGCATATACCTTGACATGATCTTGAAGGTGTTCAAGATAGGATCAGTCAAAGAAGGAGTTCTTGCGTGAGTTTTAAGGTATGAAGTTAAGACTTAAAGCTCGACCACGGCAAAAGAGAGAGAAAGGATGAAGGTCGTCCCCTATGCTTTAGACGTAGGCTCTACAGTATGCTATGTTAAGTACCGCATCTGATGTGTGTCTTGCCACATGTCTGGCAAGAGGGTACAAAGGTGATCAAGGAGTGGATCACCAGACATCGGTCAAAAATTGTCCTTGGAGTAATAAGGACATGTTTCTCGATTATGGAGGTGATAAAGAGTTCGGCGTAAAGGGTTACGTCGATGCAAGCTTTAACACCTATCCGAATAACTCTGAGTAGCAAACCGGATACATATAGTGGAGCAACCATTTGGAATAGCTCCAAGTGGAGCGTGGAAGCAGCATTTAGAATATGACCTAGAGATTTGCGAAGTACATACGGATCTGAATGTTGCAGACCCGTTGACTAAAACCTCTCTCACAAGCAAAACATGATCAAACCCCAGAATTCATTGAGTCTTAATCACATGATGATGTGAGCTAGTTTATTGATTCTAGTAAACTCTTTGGATGTTGGTCACATGGCGACGTGACCTGTGAGTGTTAATCACATGGCGATGTGAACTAGATTATTGACTCTAGTGCAGGTGGGAGACTGTTGGAAATATGCCCTAGAGGCAATAATAAATTAGTTATTATTACTATATTTCCTTGTTCATGATAATCGTTTATTATCCATGCTATAATTGTATTGATAGGAAACTCAGATACATGTGTGGATACATAGACAACACTATGTCCCTAGTAAGCCTCTGGTTGACTAGCTCATTGATCAATAGATGGTTACGGTTTCCTGACCATGGACATTGGATGTCGTTGATAACGGGATCACATCATTAGGAGAATGATGTGATGGACAAGACCCAATCCTAAGCCTAGCACAAAGATCGTGTAGTTCGTATGCTAAAGCTTTTCTAATGTCAAGTATCATTTCCTTAGACCATGAGATTGTGCAACTCCCGGATACCGTAGGAATGCCTTGGGTGTACCAAACGTCGCAACGTAACTGGGTGGCTATAAAGGTACAGTACGGGTATCTCTGAAATTGTCTGTTGGGTTGGCATGAATCGAGACTGGGATTTGTCACTCCGTGTGACGGAGAGGTATCTCTGGGCCCACTCGGTAGGACATCATCATAATGTGCACAATGTGACCAAGGGGTTGATCATGGGATGATGTGTTACGGAACGAGTAAAGAGACTTGCCGGTAACGAGATTGAACAAGGTAGCGGGATACCGATGATCGAATCTAGGGCAAGTACTATACCGCTAGACAAAGGGAATTGAATACGGGATTGATTGAATCCTCAAAATAGTGGTTCATCCAATGAGAACATCGTGGAACATGTGGGAGCCAACATGGGTATCCAGATCCCGCTGTTGGTTATTGGCCGAAGAGTTGTCTCGGTCATGTCTACGTGTCTCCCGAACCCGTAGGGTCTACACACTTAAGGTCTGATGATGCTAGGGTTATAGGGAATAGATATACGTGGTTACCAAATGTTGTTCGGAGTCCCGGATGAGATCTCGGACGTCACGAGGAGTTCCGGAATGGTCCAGAGGTAAAGATTCATATATGGGAAGTCCTGTTTTGGTCACCGGAAAAGTTTTGGGTGTTATCGGTAATGTACCGGGACCACCAGGAGGGTCCCAAGGGACCACCAAGTGGGGCCACCGTCCCCATAGGGCTGCATGGGCCAAGTGTGGGAGGGGACCAGCCCCAGATGGGCTGGTGCGCCCCCCACAAGGGCCCTCCTAGGGTCTTCCCCAACCTCTCCCTCTCTCCTTGCTGGATCAAGGCATGGGAGACGTCACCGGGCTGCACGTGTGTTGAACGCGGAGGTGCCATCCGTTTGACACTAGGATCTCCGGTGATTTGGATCACGACGAGTACGACTCCTTCAACCCCGTTCTCTTGAACGCTTGCGCTTACCGATCTACAAGGGTATGTAGATGCACTCTCCTCTCTCTCGTTGCTAGTCTCTCCTTAGATAGATCTTGGTGACTCGTAGGAAAATTTTGAATTTCTGCTACGTTCCCCAACAAGTTAGCCCCGAGATTTGTAGGACCATACCGAGTTTTGGAGCGTTTGGGGGCAGTGGCCAACAAGTTGGAGTCACCCGAAGGTCTGTCAGGAGTTCATGATGTGTTTCACGTTTCCCAGTTGAAGAAGTGCCATGCAGAGATGGCCAATATTCCCCTGTAAGGACGCTTGACCCTGGAAAGGATAATGATGTTCCACGAAGTGGAGTATGGACTTAATAAGTATAAGTTTTTATCTCGGTAGGTGGGATATCCCACGAGGATGAAGAGATGAATTACTATTGGATATAAAGGAGGTATGATGTTGGAAATGTGGATCAAGGTAAATTCCATGATGAGTCTGAGTAATCATGTCCTAGTTTGGTGCCAATAGAAGGAAGGAAGACAATACAATTGGATGGATTTAAGAATACTAGGAAGTTGGAAGTTGGAATAATGATCAGAATCCCGAGGATAAGGTCAAGGACTACAAGTGATGAGATGGGCCATAACCCACAGGCCCCAGGACCTGCCAAGAAGCAAGCACATTCTTGCTGAAGGAAAAACCCTGGAAGAAGTTACAATTTTCTGAACCGATGATTCTATAGGAGTTTATGCAAAACCTGAGAGTTGTTAAGGATAGATGTTTGTTTGGCTTGCAGAATCAATGGATTTATCCGAACTTGGTTCATTGACAAGAGAAATTCTGCAATGCTTGTGAGGATGACCGAGTGTTAGAATGTGAGATTCGCTAAACCATGTACAAGGTAATGATTTGGGTGCATGTCGGGGGTTGGGTATGACATATGCCAAAGGATGGCTTATCGTGGTGGGAGCGAGTAGAACGTCGCCGGTGCCTGGAAGCGGGATGAGGCGAAGACATGCACGCCGGCGGAACTTACCCAGCTTCAGGGCTCTCCTAGGAGATAACACCCCTACTGCTGCTCTGCGGGGTCCCCGCATGATCACTAAAGCAACGTGGCTACAATGGTGCTCCTGGAGCTGTTTCGGGAGGCAGGAGAGGGCAGGGCTAGCTCTTCTCTCCTGGTGCTATCTGGTCTATCTCTCTTTAGGTTTGAACCCTTTGCATGGGTGCCCCGGGGGCTTTATATAGGCCTACCCCCCGGGGGTACAATAGTAATCCGGCTGGGCGCGGGTCCCAACCGTCTATCTCTCAGGCCGCCGTCCTTCCCGCCGGCTTCTGGGGCCCGCCGACTGGCGGGTCCCGCGGACAGGTTTGATACTGTAGCGGCACTCTTGATGACGCAGGCTCGGTCATCGGGTCGTGGCAACAGTGCCGCCGTCTATCGGGCGATCACTGTCGCCATTCCCCATCTTATCTGGTTAATGGCTCGTGGGGCCCTGGGAGGAGTCGGTCGACTCCAGGGAGGCCGACTCCCACAGGTCCGTCTTCGGGTTGCCCAGGCCGCCTTTGGCCTACCCACTGACAGGCGGCCCCGCCGCCTTCGGGTCGTATAGGCCGGCATCATGGGGACAGTGTACTGCGCACTGTGGCTGAGGTCAGGGCAGGCATGGCAACAGTGTCGTATCTCGCCGGAGATCTTCCAGCGATACGGCTCACTATAGCCATGCCGGCCCTTCGTAAGCAGGGGGAACGGCCATGCCGTGACCGTACCCCGCGTCGTACTTCGAGATGAGGGAGGAGTCTTGGGCCGACTCTCCATAGTCGGCCTCTCTGGAGGTCGCCAGCTTGGAGTCGGCTTATCTGGGAGTCGCCGTCTGGGACTCGGCATATCTTGGAGTCGCTCCTGGGACTCGGCCTGAGGGGCGCGGCCTGCCCCGATGTCTTGAAATGTCCTGGGGCTCGGGTTAGCCTACCCGTGGCCCATTACTCCAATGCTAAGTCCAGTCGGATGCCCTGCGTCGCGCAGAAACGGGCCAAGGCGCCTTTGGCAAAATTCATGCCATTGTCGGTGATGATGCTGTGTGGGATGCCGTACCGAGTTGTGATGTCAGCGATGAAGGTCACTGCAGTCGGACGATTCAACTTTTTGATGGGTTTCACCTCCACCCACTTGGTGAACTTGTCCACTGCGAAAAGTAGGTGAGTCAAGCTACCTCGTGCCGTCTTGAATGGTCCCACCATGTCCAGGCCCCAGACTGCAAAGGGCCAGGCGATGGGGATAGTCTTGAGTGCGGAAGCCGGCTGATGTGGCTTGGAACGGAAAATCTGGCACCCCTTGCACTTTTGGACTAACTCTTCGGCCTCTTCCTGAGTGGTTGGCCAGAAGAAACTGTGCCGGAAGGCTTTGGCGACAAGTGCCCTGGAGGCCGCGTGGTGACCGCACTCGCCTTCATGGATGTCTCTGAGGATTGCTTGGCCTTGTCCTGGCTCAACGCAGCGTTGGAAGACGACGGTAAAGCTGCGCCTGACCAGCTCTCTGTTGACTATGGTGTAGGCTGCTGCTCGGTGTTGCACTTGCCGAGCCAAGATTTCATCAATTGGCAGCTCTCTGTTTACTAAGAATCTGAGGATGGGCTGGGCCCATGAAGGCGCTGCTATTTCTTCAACTGCCACTAGTGCGACTTGGATAAGGGCGGCCGTGCTGGGAGGCGGCGGGTTGGAGTCCGCAACCGCTTGGTGATTTGACAAAGTCCCGGGGCCGACTGGAGCAGTCCCCGGGCCGAGCTCTGGAGTCTTCGATCTTGCTACTGCAGTCCCCGGGCCGGGCTCTGATGTCCCTGTGCCAGCTTCGACTGTATGCTTCTTGGAGTCGGATCCATCATCCTCAGGTGGAGCCGGCACATAGATTGAATATGATTCGGGTGATGGCTTGATAGAAGGCTTGAGGAGGCACCGGAGGGCGACACCAGATGGTATTGCCTGGCGGGTGGAGCCGATCCGTGCCAAGGCGTCTGCTTGGTCGTTGTCGTTCCTTGGCACGTGGAGGAACTCGCACCCCTCAAAGTATCCACTAAGTTGCTGGACGAGGAAATGATAGCTCGCCATATTTGTATCCTTGGCGTTCCAATCGCCAGATGATTGTTGGACCACTAAGTCAGAGTCGCCATAACACAGGATCCGGTGAATGCCGAGTTCTTTGGCAAGCCGGAGCCCGTGGATGAGCGCCTCGTACTCGGCCACGTTGTTGGAGGCGGCAAAGTGGATCTGCAGCGCATATCTGAGCTTGTCGCCCTTGGGGGAAGTGAGGACGACGCCGGCTCCCAAGCCGGTGCGCATCTTGGAGTCATCAAAGTGCATCCGCCAATGGGTGGAGTCGGGCGCTGGCAGCAAATACTGGGTCTCGGCCCAGTCGACGAGGAAGTCGGCCAGTGCTTGCGACTTGATGGCGGTGCGGGGCTCGTAGTAGATGGTCACTGGCCCATTTGGCCACTCGGCCAGAAGCATCTCGGCTTCCGATGATCTCGGCCAGTGGAGTTGTATAGACCATGGTGATTGGATGCTCCTGGAAGTAAGGCTTCAATTTCTTGGCGGTAAAATGCACGCCGTAGCACATATTCTGGTAATGGGGGTAGTTCTGCTTGGAGGTCCACAGCACCTCGCTCAAGTAATATACCAGTTTTTGGACAGGTAGCGCCTTGCCTTCCTCCTTGCGGTCGACTACAATGACTGTGCTGACTACTCGGCTGGTGGCGGCAATGTATAGGAGCATGGGCTCTTTGGGAGTCAGAGCCGCCAGCACAGGGGGAGTAGTCAACATCTTCTTTAGTTGGAGAAAAGCCTCATCCGCCTTGGGAGTCCACTCAAAGAAGGTGGTCTTCTTCATGAGCTGATAGAGGGGGAGAGCCTTCTCGCCCAGCCGACTGATGAATCGGCTGATGGATGCCAAACAACCGGTGAACTTCTGCACATCTAACAGTCGTCTGGGTGCTTCCATCCTCTCGATGGCCTTGATCTTCACAGGATTGCACTCTATGCCGCGTTCGGAGACCAGGAAACCGAGGAGCTGGCCGGCCGGTACTCCGAAAACGCACTTCTCTGGGTTGAGCTTGATCTGGAATTGGTGCAGATTCTCAAATGTCTCCTTGAGGTCCTCCAGCAAGGTTCCATGCTTCTCCGTATTCACCACCACGTCATCCACATAGACGTAGGAATTTCTGCCGAGTTGCTTCAGGAGGCACTTCTGCATGCAACACTGAAAGGTGGCGCCGGTGTTTCTCAAACCGAACGTCATGGTCAGGTAGCAGAAGACTCCAAACGGCGTGATGAAGCCGGTCTTCAGTCTGTCAGCCGGGTTCAGCTTGATCTGGTGATATCCTGAATATGCGTCTAGGAAACTCAACAGCTCGCATCCGGCTGTGGAGTCTATCACCTGATCAATTCTCGGTAGAGCAAATGGGTCCTTGGGGCAGGCTTTGTTGAGGCTCGTGTAATCAATGCACATCCGCCACTGCTTGTTCTTCTTCAGCACCAGTACTGGGTTTGCCAGCTACTCTGGAAAAAACACTTCCATGATGAAGCCGGCTGCTAGGAGCCGGGCTATCTCTTCTCCGACAACTCTTCTGACAGGCGGCGCAGAGGCTGCCTGACGGGCTTCATATCAGATCGGACGTGTAATTTGTGCTCGGCGAATTCCGTCGGGACACTAGGCATGTCCTTGGGGGACCATGCGAAGATGTCGCGATTCTCACGCCTTCCTATTTGTTGTCAAGGCCTGTGCCCATGACAGCGTACCTCTCCGGGTGCTCCGGGTCCAACGATATCTTCTTTGTTTCTCTGGCCGGCTTGAATGATCCTTCTGCTTCCGACTCCTTGGGGTCGGGCGATAACTCGGGCTGGTTGCCGTCCATCGCCACGACCCGATCAAGAAGTCGTTTCTCAGCCGCGATCACCAAGGACTCGGCCAGTCGACTGCTTTCGGCCGCGCAAGCGGACGACTTCCTGTAGTCGCCGGACACGGTTAGGATTCCCTTGGAGCTCGGCATCTTCATCTTGAGGTAGGCGTAGTGGGGGACCACCATGAACTTGGCCAAGGCGGGTCGGCCAAGCAGTGCATGATATGGGCTTTCAAGGTCCACCACCTCAAACCAAACTGTCTCTCGTCGGAAATGATCCTTGTCTCCGAAGAGGACATCTATCAGGATCTTGCCGATTGGCGAGCAGGAAAGGCCAGGAATGATTCCGTGGAACACAGTCCGGCTGCTTTGAAGCTGTCTTCGTTTGATTCCCAATTTCTCCATTGTATCCTTGTACACGATATTGATACTGCTGCCTCCGTCTATCAGTACTCGCGAGAAGCGAGCGGCCCGTCTATCTGTGGCGAGTGTGGCGCTTAAGACCAAGGCGTAGGAGCCTGGACTCGGCATCACCTCTGGGTGATCAGCTCTGCTCCAACTGATAGGCTTCTCGGACCAATGCATGAACTCTGGAGGGCTTGATGCAACCGCATTCACTTCTTGCTGCTGTTGGCACCTGCTGCGCCGATCATCCGCCACACTGGTGAACACCACATAGGCTTCGTGCTCATCTGGGAACTCGTCTTGTATCGCGCCGACTGGCCTGACGGCCGGCTGCTGGGGCGGTGGTGGAGGAGGCGGCCCAGCAGGAGGGGGAGGGAGCTGGCCGTCCCCCTTGGCGATTCTGGTCAGCCAGTGGAATTTCCTGGTGGTGTGGTTCGACGGCTTTGTGCCGCTGTGAAACTTGCAGGGACCATCTAGAGTCTGCTCATAGGAGAAAGCCGGAAGCCAACAGGACTTGCCGCCCTTCTGTCGCTTCACCGGAGGCGGTCCCTCCAACTGCTGGTCCTCTGCTATCACCACTTGCCGACTAGTGGAAGTCGGCTGCGGGGCTTTGCGCTTCTGGTCATTCTGCAGTTGCCGCCGACTGGTGTCCCCAGCCGGAGTTCTTGGAGCTTGAGGGGCGACTTTGCCAGTTGTGCTGACTCGAATCTCCGCCTTCATGGAGGAGTCGGCCGTGGCGTATTTGTCTGCTGTGATCAGCAGCTCATCGAGGGTCTCCGGCTTGTCGCAGAGGAGCTTGTGCTTGAGGAGGGTGCCTTCTCTCCACCCGGCAGTAAAGTACTCGATGGCCTGCACCTCGTGCACGCCCTCGCAGGAGTTCCGGAGTTCGCCCCAGCGCGTGAGGTAGTCGCGAGTAGACTTGTCAGGGCCTTGCACGCACAAGGAGAGTTGGCGCGGCTTGGGAGGTCGCTTGTACGTGCTGGTGAAATTGCGGACGAAAGCCTCGGTGAAGTCGACCCAGCCGTTGATGCTGCGAGGCTTCAGACTGTTCAACCACGTCCGGGCCGAGCCCTGGAGCATGAGCGGGACGTATCTTATGGTAACGCGCTTGTTGCCGTTCGCTATGTTGAACGCTGTGGAGTAGTCGATCAGCCAATCTTCCGGCTTTATAGTGCCGGTATATTTGGGCGTGTCTCGGGGGAGCGTGAACCCTTTGGGAAAGGGCTCGTCTCAGATGCGGGGTCCAAAGCAGGGGGACCCATCTCGTCTTCTTCTTCCAGCGCCAGGGATCGGTGGAGTCGGTCGATCCGGTGGCGGGCGTCGTTCTCTCTGACACCCTCTCGGTGGCCAAGGCGGTAGCCGAGAGTCGGATGTTCCACGGGCGGCGGGGAGACTCGCCTTTCTCTGTGAGGAGAGGGAGGCAGGTAGTCGTCCCGCCGTTCCACCGCTTTGGGGCGGCCGTCTTGGTCGCGCTCAATGGTGATGCGAGTCCGACTATGGCTGACAGCCGGCTCCTTGTCCTTCTTCCCACGGGCCCCGCCAGTCGGCGTCCGAGACGTCGCACCTTGGTCTCGGCGAGGCGGTGGGGCGTCATTTTGGCGCTGCGGCGCCTCGGTGCGGCAGCCGGCATCATTCTGCGCGGCTGCCGCGTCGAGGAGCTGCTGAACTCGCTCCGTCATTATGCGGCGCTCTTCGCCATCAAAGTTGTCGAGCTCGTCTGCCGCCGCCTGGGCGGCACGGATATTCTCTGCGGGCGTGGCATACACTGGGCGATCAACCCCGAAGAGGTTGGCGATTGCCGCACCGCGTTGTCGGACCGCGCCTAGGCGGCTAGGCCCGGTCGGAGCCGGCGAGCCGCCTACGGCGCGATCCATCTCGCGTTGGTAAGCTTCTGACAAGCGCCTCATGCTTGCCAGCTTCTTCGCGCCTTCGACGAGATGAAGGCGGAGCGCCTCCAGCGTCTCGGCGTCGGTGTCTTCTAGAATCGGCACCGCAAGGCCTCGCAGGGCTGCGTCGAGCGGGTCATGCGCTCCTTCGCCGGAGCGCTCGCCGTGCTCGAGGACGATGACCTCAGTGACGGTGCTTCCGCCGCTCCCCGCGCAAGGGAGTAGCTCGTCGTAGACCACCACATTGGTGGGGAACGCGTCGAGCGACGTGGTGTCGGAGTCGACCAGCATCGGGTCGGTGGATCCTATGGACTCCAGGTCCGCGGCAGGCTCGCCAGCGACGTGGAGTTAGTCGAGGAGGCCCGCGAGGAGGCTCTCGGGGACACCCGTGCCTGCGTCGGGCGCAGGCTCATCGGAGAGGCGAACCTCGCCGATGAGATCGACGAGGCAGCTGGCTGCACAGGCGATCTCAGCGCCGTGCAGCGCGTCGGCACAGACGCCATCCGGCGTGCCGGGCTGGCTGTGCACGTCGGGGAGGAACAGGGTTCCCGTCCACAGCAGATCTGCGGACAACGGTGCACCTCGCCCCATGGTGGGCGCCAAATGTCGGGGGTTGGGTACGACATATGCCAAAGGATGGCTTATCATGGTGGGAGCGAGTAGAACGTCGCCGGTGCCTGGAAGCGGGATGAGGCGAAGACATGCACGCCGGCGGAACTTACCCAGCTTCAGGGCTCTCCTAGGAGATAACACCCCTACTGCTGATCTGCGGGGTCCCCGCATGATCACTAAAGCAACGTGGCTACAATGATGCTCCTGGAGCTGTTTCGGGAGGCAGGAGAGGGCAGGGCTAGCTCTCCTCTCCCCGTGCTATCTGGTCTATCTCTCTTTAGATCCGAACCCTTTGCATGGGTGCCCCGGGGGGTTTATATAGGCCTACCGCCCGGGGGTACAATAGTAATCCGGCTGGGCACGGGTCCCAGCCATCTGTCTCTCAGGCCGCCGTCCTTACGGGCCGACTTCTGGGGCCCGCCGACTGGAGGGTCCCGCGGACAGGCTTGATACTGTAGCGGCACTCTTGATGACGCAGGCTCGGTCATCGGGTCGTGGCAACAGTGTCGCCGTCTATCGGGAGATCACTGTCGCCATTCCCCATCTTATCTGGTTAATGGCTCGTGGGGCCCTGGGAGGAGTCGGCCGACTCCAAGGAGGCCGACTCCCACAGGTCCGTCTTCGGGTTGCCCAGGCCGCCTTTGGCCTACCCACTAACAGGCGGCCCCGCCGCCTTCGGGTCGTACAGGCCGGCGCCGTGGGCACAGTGTACTGCGCACTGTGGCTGAGGTCAGGGCAGGCATGGCAACAGTGTCGTATCTCGCCGGAGATCTTCCAGTGATACGGCTCACTGTAGCCATGTCGGCCCTTCGTAAGAAGGAGGGAACGGCCATGCCGTGACCATACCCCGCGTCGTACTTCGAGATGAGGGAGGAGTCTTGAGCCGACTCTCCATAGTCGGCCTATCTGGAGGTCGCCAGCTTGGAGTCGGCTTATCTGGGAGTCGCCGTCTGGGACTCGGCATATCTTGGAGTCGCTCCTGGGACTCGGCCTGAGGGCCGCGGCCTGCCCCGATGTCTTGAAATGTCCTGGGGCTCGGGTTAGCCTACCCGTGGCCCATTACTCCGATAGTGCGAGATGGATTGATCACCATACCGACTTACTCTTATTATTCGCCTTGCTATATGTGATGGTAAATCTGAGTGACTTACCTATAGTAGAGAGACGACGATCAAAACCTTGTTTGAACCTTAGAATGGTATAAGTATTTTCCCTTGTACACGGCAGCTATTACCAATCGTAAGATATATGGTGAGGTTCAACCCAGACCCGTTTTCTGCAGGAGAAACCATAAATTGTTGACCACCATGAGATATCGATAGCTGATTAGTATTGGCGCCAGACCCGTCAACGAAGAAGACCCAATCTCGAAATAAACTTACCAAGAAGAAAAAGGACAAAAGTATTGAGGAAAAGGTTATGCCGCTACCGGAAGAGCCCAGAGATGGAATTTCCCGAGATCTGGGAAGACCGACACTGTCAACAATAAGGATGGAGTATATGAGTTTTGATGGAACCGTAACCATGCTTCTAAGGGTGGTAGCACCCGAAACCCCCAGAGACGATCGATGGATTTTTGAAAAGACCCCAAACCTAACCTATTTCTTTCTAGCCTCTCCGAATCTCGAGGACGAGATTCATTTTAAGGGTGGTAGGTTTGTAACATCCCAAAATTCTAAATTTTGGAATGTTATAATAAATAGATAGATTTGATTGATTGTGTGAAATTCGAAACTTTTTGAAAGTTAAATGAGAGGGAATAAAAGGACTTTTCCAAACTTTCATTTTGCATTCATGATCTCCGTGAATTCAAATTCTTTTCACCACAAAACCCTGGAGAGAAGATGACATGACTTCTTCCATTTATTTAAATGACACGGGGTGTTGAAAATATTTGAATTTCATTTGGAAAATATTTCCAACCCAGGAACTTTATGCAACTCAATGATTTTCACGAGCGAAGATAAAATGACTTCTTCAAAACATATGAAATATGAGTTGGGAGTTTCAAAGAATTAAATTCAAAGTTCTTTTGAAATTATTTTCAATTTGGAGTTATTTGAGTTTTGTTCAAATTATTGTTTTCCAAAAATAAAATATATGGAAAATAGAGTAACATGATTCCCTACAACAGAAAATTGGAGGGAAATAAATTTGAATTAATTTTGGTATTTTTAAAATGATTTCTACAGGATTTTACTAGAGCAGAAGCACTCTTTGTTTTATTTGAATTTGTGTGTATTTTATTTGACTCCAGAAAAATGTTCAGCTTCTAGGAAATGTTTTTCTGAAAATTAAGATATATAATATGCCTATATAAATTTTACTTTGTTTTATTTATCCGGTTTTCCTTCTGTTTCTATTTTAAAAAAAGAAACTGTAGATGGGGCCCATAGTTATTTACGGCCCACACGCGTAGCATAGTGGCAGCAGGCGCCTCATTTTTTTTCTCTCTCCTAAATGGGCCAGGCCCAGCCAGCCTTTTTATTTTTCTTTACTTAGGCCGATTTTTGTTAAAAAAAATGCAGCACGTACGCGTGCGGCCGTGCGATGGGCTTTAGGCCCGTGCGAGGTGTTAGCCTTTTTCTTCTCTGTTTTGTTTAATTACGTCTACTCTTAGTCCCACATTGCCTAGCCTTTAACCTTTAAACCTTTTTCCATCTATAAATATAGACCCACAGAGCTTCCAAAAATCATCCGATTCGGATTAAATCAATATTTTGGGTTGACTAGATTTATTTAAAAAAACATTTTTCTCCTCTCCGGCGCGACTTCTGGAAATTGTCTCTCTCTCCGAAGTTGTCTTTTCTTTGCCTTATAAAGGTATCTTCTTCGTTTTTTTATACCTCCATAGTTTATTATTTTCTAGACTAGTATGATACAATAATCGGATTACCCATTAGTCTATGTATTTATACATTAGACCTTAGCCATAGCTATTTTTTTCTTCCATAAAACAGCTTAGCCCTGATTTTTCAAATAGACTTTTTACTCGTTCATCTAAATTAGATGAAACCTACACCCACTTCTTCGTTACGATCTCCTCTATCCAGTAATCCAACTCAAACATATTTTTGAAAGTTTAAAATTTGAATTAGATCAGATTCGAATTTGAACTTCGTTTGATCATAACTTGAGTTTCGTAACTCCGATTTAGTTGATTCTTTTTGCAAATCGAAGCTCTTGACCTAAACTTTCTGATAAGGCCAAATTTACATAATTTTGGTACTGTTAGAAATTGTTTTATGTTGCAAGAGTTATTTGCTTGGTTTTGATGTTTTCCGAACTGTCTTCTTCGTTCTTCCCGATATTTTGAGTGATTGCTAATGTGTGGTTACTATTGCTTGCCTACGATAGATTGAACGGAGTGTGACGAGTAGAACTATCAAGAGTTATGAGTGCGAATCATCTTCATCAACATTGCAGCCAAGTTCACACTTTGATCATATCCATTTTCATACCCAGTTTTATGCATTAGATCAATCCTCAAACAATTGCATGATTATGATCTGATTAATATGTGGGTTTTGGGATGTAGGTGAGGTAGTACCTATCACCTGTTTTATTATCAAACCCTTGGGAGTTGCTTCTACGTTTGCTTATTATGCCATGCTATGCTAGTAAGACGTGGATTGGGTGAGTGTATCCATGACAGATGTGAGATTGTTAATTAATGGTTTATTTAAGGTGGCAACTTTAATACACATCTGGGTGGATTGAGGTACCTGGGTATTCCAGGATTGCCTGTTTGTTTTTGGACCGCCGCCCAGGCTCAAAGGGATCATAATATTATTCATGCTAGAAACTTCCGTGTGCAGCCACATGCTATTATGGACTCTAGCATAGTTGACTAAGTCCTGTGAACTCTTACAGTGGTAGACTAGCAGATGTAGGGGAAAGTAGGTGTACAGGTCTACCCATCGTAAGGTGCTAGCGCTTCTGAAAGACTATGTCTCGGTCATCCGTTTCTCAAACACCACGTAGTGCGAGAAAACCAACGGAGGAGATCGAGTCTTGTGGGGAAAAGTGCACAAACCTCTGCAGAGTGTACAAACTAATCATGGTTAGCTGTGTCCCCGGTTATGGACATCTTGAGTATCTAGTACTTGGATTATCATGTGAATCTCATCATGTTACTTTAATCAATATTGTTGGGTTTTAATGATGATGATTAATTGGGATTGAGAATGTATACAACCATTCTCAATGTTTAACAACCACCATGATAGTTAAATAAAATTTATTCCTTTACAGTAGGGAAAAATTGACTTTTCGCAAAAACATTATAACCATAGAGCTTTTCCACCAGCCAAATATGCATGTAGTGATATCCTTTATTCATCATTATCCTATGGTGTGAATTTTCCAGTACATTCAATGTACTGACCCTTTGTGGTTGCAACGTCTCATGTTGCAGGCTCTTACGACGAGTAAGTGATACGTTAGGGTTACGATTTCTACACTCAACTTTGCCGTTGGTGCTGATGGGAATCCACAACCTTGTTACTTCCGCTATTTGGATTGAGGTAATAGTATTTACGTTACTTTATACATGTGATTTACCTCTGTTATTAATCCTCGAGTACTGTGTGTGTCAGCATACCGATCCAGGGATGACACTTAAGCACAGAGACTTGATCCATTCGGGTCGAGTCGCTACATAAAGAGATCCTGCCTATCCTTGACTTGGAGGGCACACCATGACTTCAGAGATCTTCTGTCAGTATGCGGCCTCTCCAGTTCGGCCCATATTTGATGGGCAGACGCCCTGAGGACCCCTTAACCCATGACTCCCTCTACAATATTCATCACTTTTCCTCTCGTAGGCACCGATTTTGTTTAGTATGTTAATGGCAATATTGGTTACTCAATATCTTCTATTCTTGAATAGGAAGATTAACATTGAATCTTTAATTTGGCTTGTAGAAGCATGGCATGCACTTCAACACTACCATGCGGACCACGTGCACATGTGCATTACTATGTTTTAGTTTGAACTTATCTTCATTGAAGTACCTCCATAATAGATGATGTGATCACGTGAATATACAGAAGGCAGTGTGCATCAATCCATGCAAAGGCCGGGTTTTTTTACCCTTTTTTAAACATCAATTTGCCAAAATTTGAGCAGGCTAGCCTACAAGGAAATATATCCATGGGTTGGATTTCTTGATCTAATTCAACCATGGGTGCATTGTTAGGAAAGTACAACTTATATAGAGTGTATAATCATAAATATCCATAGACCAATCAAGTATAAAAACAAATGGAAGTTGTTGATTCACCTACTTGCACTCTGTGCGTATAAATTGATATCAAACATATGAAAGTGAATGATTATGCATGGACATGAACAATGATTTGAATGCATAAATGCATGCTAGTAATTAACTAACTTGTGATATGATCGAAGCGGTGACTTGTTCTCGCATATTGGTGCTCGTTAGATTCTCCATACAACATATAGGGTGTATATCATGCACTTCATTCATCATTAGAGTTTGTCCACATTCATTTAGTGCATTCAAGTCAATTCTAGATTCAATTTGCTTTTAGAGGATATATATGTTTGAAAAAAATACTATTAGTTATGTGAATAGAGAACGTTCTCATTAGTCACACCTAACCAAAAAATTTCATTGCAAATATTAAAATAAATCACGGTTCACGGATGTCATACATCCCACCCAGACCTCTAAAGTTTGAATACATAAATTGCATACTAATGCCCACATAAAAATTTGGAAGTGTTTGCCCATGAGTTGACGTCAAAAGATGGCTACCACACAATAAATGCATGCAAGCATCTTGGTTGTGATAGGATAGAGGAGACAACACAAAGGTATATGTGTCATCGCGTGACAACATGTTGGTGCTCAAAAGCTCACTAGACTAAGAGATTGTTCGTATGACACGCCAAAACCTTTGTCCGCTCGGGGTTCCACATATGCTGACAGGAAAAAATGACACACGCCTGCCCTAAACGCTCCACGATTGTCTTTCAGCACCACACAACTCCCCCTTCTTCCGAAAACTTGATAGTGCACCATCCTCATTAGCTTTGATCAAGCTATTCTCCATTGGGAGCCACCGCTCACGTTGAGCTGGAGTTGGCACTCTCACGAGAGTTGGATGTGTCTGCTCCCATTCAATCATTAGATTGGCAACTATGGTCACTATTGCATGTTGGTCCATGATACATCTTCCTTCCACCACTCTCGATTGACCTAGCCATGCCAAGATCCAACAATGAAATGTACTATGTGAGAACACCGATGCCAGCGGGGTCGCCAGCAGGGCTCCATTTTAAATTAAATTGAATTTTTTTATGGGTATGAAAATTCATTGCATGATGAAGATATGATCATGACGTCTGTAAATCTATAGACTTTTATCCAACTGCATCTATAACTAATAATCCATGCAAGACTGCTATCCAGCATGCATCTTAAAGTATTAAGTAAAAACAGATTATTTGCATTGAGCATGATGACATGAAGTAGATGATATATTGTCTTCACTATGTGTTCAAAGGGAAACTACACAAGCATATTTTTATCCCTAGTGGCAACAACACAATACAAGACTTTTCCACTTTCTATCACTTTGGTAGCTTACTTGCACAGTTGAACCCAATTTTGGTAAACAAAGAAGAATAGATCGCAGAGCATATATTGATAAGAATTATTTAGCAAAGAAACCAAATATATCTAAAAAAGATTAATGAATAAATTTGATCATAAAATGACAATTCATCATATCCCAACAAACACAACAACATATTAGATTACATGGATCACAATCACGTAGGGAAGATCATGAGATGTATTAAGAAGCAAGAGAGAGGGAACCAACTAGCTACTGTTACGGACCCATAGTTCAAACAAAACTACTCACGGGCGATCATGACGGCCTTCAAGTTGATGGAGATGGCCACCGTGAAGAATTTCCACTACTAGGGAAAACCCTAGCAGTAGCGCGGGTATTTTGCCTATCAGTAGCGTGGGATGCCGCGCTACTGATAAGGCGCTACAGCTAACATATAGCAGTAGCGCATGTCATCCCACACTACTGTTATACATGGCTAGCAGTAGTGATCTTTAGTGCAGAGCGCTGCTGCTAATATCTGCAGCGCTTTTTAGCAGGAAGCGCTACTGGTAAGGGAGCGCTACTGCTAACTTTATTCCCCTCGCTACTGCTAGTTTTATTAGTTTCTATTTTTTTCCTGCATATTTGTTTTGTATTTGAATAGGCTTTATACAATAATCTTTAGCATATCATACACATACAAATGTAATCATAGCATATACATACAAATAGTCTCATCAAATCATGTCATCATCATAATCATCATCCAACACAAAGTGGTCTCTCGTCATCATATCAAAAATAGCGATACAAGTCTCACGGTAGTACTTCTTCCACGTGGCGTCGTCTCCAACACCGTACACGCGTCCATATGATGGTCGAGTCTCCACCCGGAGTCCTTTCAATATGTTCAACGCCCGGTTGAATGGAGTGTCCCACTTGGGCCTCGCCAATGCCTCAAACGGTGAGTCGCTTTCGGCCGCAATTATGTGCTTCTCTCTCTGCGAAAAGCACAAGGATCGTTTACAAATAGGACTAAGGTGCAGTCGAATTGATCAGAAACTAAAATTACCAGCAGTCTCATGAACTTTGTCGTGACCGCGTTCGTCTCGAAAACCTTCTTCACTGGGTCCCAAGGGTGCCGGGCCCTGAGGATGTCACGCGCCTGCGGGACGGTGAACTCCGCCAAGGGGTCTGGGATGCCCAGACTCTTGCGTTTCGCGTCCTCCTTGGCCCCTATGGACCTCTTCCCGCTGTAACCACGGCTTCCGAGGTGGTGGCACCCCATTTTCCTCTGTTGAAGCCCCTTCATGTACTTCGACTTTTTTTTGGCAGCTTCGGCCTCGCAAGCCGCCTTGAATATTTCAAAGTCCTCTTCCGTGATTGCTGGATTATCCTTTACAATCTCGGAGTAGGGTTCCTTTTTGTTGACGATCCGATGTTTCACCCTTGCTTTCCAGGCGGCCAACGCGTCACTAAACTTGGTCATGGCGTGTTTGTTTATCTTCTTCATTGACGGGTCCTTATATGGATCTTTATAATCCTTTTCATTCCAGCCCAGGAACAAGAATATTTGGTGCAACTACTTTAGGAGGGAGGGCCTCATATTATCTATCTTCTTTAGTTTCTCATCGTTGATGGTGGCGGTTGTTAGTACGATGCAGCCTGTTTGATTGTCGTACCACGCGCGCGCTTCCGTGGGCGTGTTTGGCTCAAAAATGCTGTCGTCCACCTCCGTGACCACCAGTCTAGTAGTCCTGAGCTTGTTAGGAAGCTGTTGCCTCTTTGCTTTTGGTTCTATACCGGCCCCGCTAGTCTCGGCGCTGGTCTTAGTCTCAGCACCGGCCTCAATGCCGGTCTCAGTCTCAGCGCCGGTCTCAGTCTCAGCGCCGGTCTTAGTCTTTGATATGACAGGTGGACCCAGCAACATCAACCATTGATCATTGGCTTCCCTCAAAAATTCGTCTCCCACCAGGTAGACGTTGTCGCAGTCACCAGAACCCTGACCTTCATCGTTGCTAGCCATGTTTCCTATGATTAAATCTAGATAATTAATTCTAGACCTAATAAAATGAATAATGACGTAAAAAGGCCTATGCTTTGCAGGAACGTTGACTCCTTCCCAGTGCAGCAAATCTCGGGCACTCGATATGTTCTAGTTTGTAGCACAAGTCATGCCAAAATTCACGGAAAATTTTGGCATGACTTTTGCTAAAAAGTGGACAAATCGAGAACCTGAAATTTGCCGGAACGGAAATGAATCAACATTCCGGCAAAACATAGGCCACTCGGCTTCATTTCCTGGAAACAACAAAGCCACTTGGGCACAATCAAAACATGTGCAAACACAATTGAGGAATTTGCATATATCCTGACCACTTCAAATTTGCGTCTCCTAGCGTTTGACACTTCAAGAAAATCTTCACAAATCTCATGCTCTCTCAAACTCAATTCAAAAACCAAATATAGATATATTTAGTTAACTATTAAACTAAACTTTAATCTAAACTAAACCCTACTGCCCTAATTAACATCTAGTTAAACAAACTCAATTCAAAAACTAAACCCTACTGAACTAATTAACATCTACATTATCTACTACTTAACACCTATTATTGCCCTAACTAAAGAAAATCTACTATTAACCATACTGCCCTAGTTAAGTAGTACCATCACTACAACATCTACTACTACTACTAAAAATCATTATCTATGAACCCTAGTACTAATTAACATCTACTACTACTGCTAATTAACATGGGAGAGGAAGAAAAAGCAGAGAGAGGGGGTGGGGGGCTTATAGAGAGGGGAGAGATGTTGGCGGGGAGGTGCTCGGCGACAAAGGTAGGGGGCGACGAGGGCGGGCTTGGGATCGGGAGGCGGCGGTCCTGGGCGGGCTCGGGCGGCGGCGGTGAGGTCGAGGGCGGCGACGGTGAGGTCGGGAGCGGCGGTGGGCGGCGGCGGTGAGGTTGAGGGCGGCCTCGGGCGGCGGCAGTGAGGGCAGGCTCGGGCTCGGGCGGCGGCGACAGAGGTGTTGGGGGAACAGGGGGTGAGGGGGGAAAGGAGGACTTAGCAAAATTTTGAGCCCGCGAGTGGTTAAGTCGAACTAGCAGTAGCGCTGTTTCGTAAACGCGCTATAGCAAAGTTAGCTATAGCGCGTTTTAGCAAAACACGCTACTGCTATACGAAGCAGTTATTTCTTTTGTTTATACTTACATTTTCTTTTTTCATTTCTATGTTTCCTACTTCTTTCAATTTCATTTACTTTTCTATTTTTTCTTTCATTTTTCTTTTCTTTCTTAGCAGTAGCGCTATATGCAGGAAACGCGCTGCAACAACGACCATAGTGGTAGCACGCTTTGCGCGGAATCGCTACTACTATTCCTAACCTACCGCCAACACGATGGGAATTATAGTGGTAGGGCTTTTTGCTGCACACGCGCTACAGCTATAGCGCGCTTTTCTAGAACGAGCTACTACAAAGTAGGAGTAGCGCCCTATTTTAACCAGCGCTACTGCTATACCTCTGTGTATAGGCTTTTCCCTAGTAGTGTTCCCCTCCGGCAGAGTACCGAAAAAGGCCTCTAGATTGGATCATGAAGAAACAGAGGTATACGGTGGCAGAAAAATTTGGGTTTACAAATCACGAAGGGTTTTGAAGGTATATAATGGTACAGGGACCAAGAGGTGGTGGATCGGAGATTAAGCAGGCCCACATGAGCGCACCACACACTCCCCCTCCTAGTCCGTGGGTTCCCTGTGTGCCCGCCTGGCCTATGTTGTAGCTCCCTTGAAGCGTCTAGACTTCATATTGCCGCTGCTTTTTCTGGATTTTTTCTGGTCCCAAAAAATTGATTTTCATGGAAACTCCAAAAACAACAAATGGCACTAAGAAATTTGTGCCAAAACTATACCAAAATGATATAAATATAGCATGATATAATAAAAAATATATAAATACGTTTGAGACATATCTGTTGCCTACTCACCATTTTCTCAAAAATAGTTTGAAGCACAAGACAAAAATGAAAATTTTGAAAATCTACACAAGCTTATCTCTTAACAGGCTAAGCTAACTTCACGTTCCAGTGCGTCCAAAATATTGGGTATTCATCCGTTATGGCATAGCAGCGATGTATGGGGAAAGGAAGATGTGGAGTCCATAGAAATTTGAGTCTTTGATTGGCGAGCGGTGTCGAACAGTCTCATTGTACATGTTAATAGAAAGAAGCATTGGCAAAACACTTGTGGGGTGTGTTTCTGAAGGAAATATGCCCTAGAGGTAAAAATAAAGTTATTATTTATTTCCTTATATCATGATAAATGTTTATTATTCATGCTAGAATTGTATTAACGGGAAACATAATACATGTGTGAATACATAGACAAACATAGTATCACTAGTATGCCTCTACTTGACTAGCTTGTTAATCAAAGATGGTTAAGTTTCCTAACCATAGACATGAGTTGTCATTTGATTAACGAGATCACATCATTAGGAGAATGATGTTATTGACTTGACCCATTCAGTTAGCTTAGCACTTGATCGTTTAGTATGTTGCTATTGCTTTCTTCATGACTTATACATGTTCCTATGACTATGAGATTATGCAACTTCCGTTTACCAGAGGAACACTTTGTGTGCTACCAAACGTCACAACGTAACTGGGTGATTATAAAGAAGCTCTACAGGTGTCTCCGAAGGTACATGTTGGGTTGGCGTATTTCGAGATTAGGATTTGTCACTCCGATTGTCGGAGAGGTATCTCTGGGCCCTCTCGGTAATGCACATCACTATAAGCCTTGCAAGCAATGTGGCCAATGAGTTGGTTACGAAATGATGCATTACATAAAGAGTAAAGAGACTTGCCGGTAACGAGATTGAGCTAGATAGTGAGATACCGACGATCGAATCTCGGGCAAGTACCATACCGATGACAAAAGGAACAACATATGTTGTTGTGCGGTTTGACCGATAAAGATCTTCGTAGAATATGTAGGAGCCAATATGAGCATCCAGGTTCCGCTATTGGTTATTGACCGGAAACGGTTCTCGGTCATGTCTACATAGTTCTCCAACCCGTAGGGTCCGCACGCTTAAGGTTTTGATGACAGTTATATTATGAGTTTATGAGTTTTGATGTACCGAAGGAGTTCGGAGTCCCGGATGAGATCGGGGACATGACGAGGAGTCTCGAAGTGGTTGAGACATAAAGATCGATATACTGGACGACTATATTCGGAGTTCGGAATGGTTCCGAGTGATTCGGGTATTTTTCGGAGTACCGGAGAGTTATGGGAATTCGCCGGGGAGTATATGGGCCTTATTGGTCTTTAGGGAAAGAGAGAGGAGAGGTTGGGCGCCCCCCAAGGCCTAGTCCGAATTGAACTAGGGGGAGGGGCTGCGCCCCCTCCTTCCTTCTCTTCTCTTCCCCCTTTCCTTGACTCCTACTCCTACTACTTGGAAGGGGGGAATCCTACTCCCGGTGGGAGTAGGACTCCTCCTTGGCGCGCCCTCCTTGGCCGGCCGCCCCCTCCCCCTTGGTTCCTTTTTACACGGGGACAGGGGGGCACCTCTAGACACACAAGTTGATCTTCGTGATCGTTTCTTAGCCGTATGCGGTGCCCCCCTCCACCATATTCCACCTTGGTCATATTGTTGTGGTGCTTAGGAGAAGCTCTGCGTCGGTAGAACATCATCATCGTCACCACCCCGTCGTGCTGACGGAACTCATCCCCGACACCCTGCTGGATCGGAGTCCGGGGATCGTCATCGAGCTGAACGTGTGCTGAACTCGGAGGTGCCGTACGTTCGGTACTTGGATCGGTCGGATTGTGAAGACGTACAACTACATCAACCGTGTTGTCATAACTCTTCCGCTTACGGTCTACGAGGGTACATGGACAAGACTCTCCCCTCTCGTTGCTATGCATCACCATGATCTTGCGTGTGCATAGGAAATTTTTGAAATTACTGCGTCCCCAACTGTGGCATCCGAGCCTAGGTTTTATGCGTTGATGTTATATGCACGAGTAGAACACAAGTGAGTTGTGGGCAATACAAGTCACACTTCTTACCAGCATGTCATACTTTGATTTAGCGATATTGTTGGATGAAGCGGCCCGGACCGACATTACGCGTACGCTTACACGAGACTGGTTTTACCGCCGTGCTTTGCACACAGGTGACTAGCGGGTATCTGTTTCTCCAACTTTAGTTGAACCGAGTGTGGCTACGCCCGGTCCTTGTGAAGGTAAAACAACACTAACTTGACGAACAATCGTTGTGGTTTTGATGCGTAGGTAAGAACGGTTCTTGCTCAGCCCGTAGCAGCCACGTAAAATTTGCAACAACAAAGTAGAGGACGTCTAACTTGTTTTTGCAGGGCATGTTGTGATGTGATATGGTCAAGATGTGATGCTATATTTTATTGTATGGGATGATCATGTTTTGTAACCGAAGTTATCGGCAACTGGCAGGAGCCATATGGTTGTCGCTTTATTGTATGAAATGCAAACGCCATGTAATTGCTTTACTTTATCACTAAGCGGTAGCGATAGTCGTAGAAGCAATAGATGGCGTAACGACAACGATGCTATGATGGAGATCAAGATGTCGCGCTGGTGACGATGGTGATCACGACGGTGCTTCGGAGATGGAGATCACAAGCACAAGATGATGATGGCCATATCATATCACTTATATTGATTGCATGTGATGTTTATCCTTTATGCATCTTATCTTGCTTTGATTAACGGTAGCATTTTAAGATGATCTCTCACTAAATTATCAAGAAGTGTTCTCCCTGAGTATGCACCGTTGCGAAAGTTCTTCGTGCTGAGACACCATGTGATGATCGGGTGTGATAGGCTCTACGTTCAAATACAACGGGTGCAAAACAGTTGCACACGCGGAATATTCAGGTTAAACTTGACGAGCCTAGCATATACAGATATGGCCTCGGAACACGGAGACCAAAAGGTCGAGCGTGAATCATATAGTAGATATGATCAACATAGTGATGTTCACCATTGAAAACTACTCCATCTCACATGATGATCGGACATGGTTTAGTTGATTTGGATCACGTGATCACTTAGACGACTAGAGAGATGTCTGTCTAAGTGGGAGTTCTTAAGTAATATGATTAACTGAACTTAAATTTATCGTGCTTAGTCCTGGTAGTATTTTGCAAATTATGTTGTAGATCAATAGCTTGCGTTGTTGCTTTCATATGTTTATTTTGATATGTTCCTAGAGAAAATGGTGTTGAAAGATGTTAGTAGCAATGATGCGGATTGGATCCGTGATCTGAGCTTTATCCTCATTGCTGCACAGAAGAATTATGTCCTTAATGCACCGCTAGGTGACAGACTTATTGCAGAAGCAGATGCAGACGTTATGAACGATTGGCTAGCTCAATATGATGACTACTTGATAGTTTAGTGCACCATGCTTAACGGCTTAGAATCGGGACTTCAAAGACATTTTTGAATGTCATGGACCATATGAGATGTTCCAGGAATTGAAGTTAATATTTCAAGCAAATACCCAAGTTGAGAGATATGAATTCTCCAACAAGTTCTATAGCTAAAATATGGAGGAGAATCGCTCAACTAGTGAGCATGTGCTTAGATTGTCTGGGAACTTCAATCACTTGAATCAAATGGGAGTTAATCTTCCAGATAAGATAGTGATTGACAGAATTCTCTAGTCACCATCACTAAGTTACTAGAACTTCGTGATGAACTATAGTATGCAAGGGATGACGAAAACGATTCCTGAGCTCTTCGTGATGTTGAAATCGACATAGGTAGAAATCAAGAAAGAGCATCAAGTGTTGATGATTGACAAGACCGCTAGTTTCAAGAAAAGGGCAAAGGGAAAGAAAGGGAACTTCAAGTAGAATGACAAGCAAGTTGTCACTCCCGTGAAGAAGACCAAAGCTGGACCAAAGCCTGAAACTGAGTGCTTACACTGCAAAGGAAATGATCACTAGAAGCGGAAATGCCCTGAATATTTGGTGGATAAGAAGGATGGCAAAGAGCACAAGGGTATATTTGATATACAGGTTATTAATGTGTGCCTTACTAGTGTTTATAGTAGCCCATGAGTATTTGATACTTGTTCGGTTGCTAAGATTAGTAACTCGAAACAGGAGTTATAGAATAAACAGAGACTAGTTGAAGGGGAAGTGACGATGAGTGTTGGAAGTAGTTCCAAGATTGATATGATCATCATCACACACTCCCTATATTTTCGAGATTAGTGTTAAACCTAAATATATGTTATTTGGTGTTTGCGTTAAGCATAAATATGATAAGATCATGTTTATTGTGATACGATTATTCATCTAAGATAGAGAATAAATTGTTATTCTGTTTACATGAATAAAACCTTCTATGGTCATACACCCAATGGTGATGGTTTATTGAATCTTGATCATAGTGATACATATATTCATAATGTTGATGCCAAAAGATGCAAAGTTAATAATGATAGTGCAACTTATTTGTGGCACTGCCGTTTGGGTCATATTGGTGTAAAGCGCATGAAGAAACTCCATAAAGATAGATTTTCGGAATCACTTAGTTATGAATCAGTTGATGCTTGCGAACCGTGCCTTTTTGGGCAAGATGACTAAAAGTCCGTTCTCCGGAACAATGGAATGAGGTACTAACTTGTTGGAAATAATACGAACCGATGTATGGAGTTCAATGAGTGTTGATGCTCGTGGTAGGGTATCGTTATTTTCTGACCTTCACAGATGATTTGAGCAGATATGCGTATATCTACTTAATGAAACATAAGTCTGAAATAATTGAAAGGTTCAAAGAATTTCAGAGTGAAGTGGAAAAATCATCGTAACAAGAAAATAAAGTTTCTGCGATCTGATCGCTGAGACGAATATTTGAGTTACGAGTTTGGTCTTCAATTAAAACAATGTGGAATAGTTTCACAGCTCACGCCACCTGGAACACCACAACGTTATGGTGTGTCCAAACGTCGTAACCGCACTTTATTGGATATGGTGCGATCTATGATGTCTCTTATTGATTTACCATTATCATTTTGGGGTTATGCATTAGAGACAGCTGCATTCACGTTAAAAGGGCACCATCTAAATCCGTTTGAGACGACACCATATGAACTATGGTTTAGCAAGAAACCCAAGTTGTCGTTTCTTAAAGTTTGGGACTACGATGCTTATGTGAAAAAGTTTCATCCTGATAAGCTCAAACCCAAATCGGAGAAGTGCGTCTTCATAGAATACCCAAAGAAAAACAGTTGGGTACACCTTCTATCATAGATCCGAAGGCAAGATATTCGTTGCTAAAAATGGATCCTTTCTAGAGAAGGAGTTTCTCTCGAAAGAAGTGAGTGGGAGGAAAGTAGAACTTGATGTGGTAACTGTACCTTCTCCCGAATTGGAAAATAGTTCATCACTGAAATCAGTTCCAGTGATTCCTACACCAATTAGTGAGGAAGCTAATGATGATGATCATGAAACTTCAGATCAAGTTACTATAGAACCTCGTAGGTCTTCCAAAGTATGGTCCGCATCAGAGTGGTACGGTAATCCTGTTCTGAAAGTCATGTTACTAGACCATGATAAACCTACGAACTATGAGGAAGCGATGATGAGCCCAGATTCCGCGAAATGGCTTGAGGCCATAAAAAATCTGAGATATGATCCATGTATGAGAACAAAGTATGGACTTTGATTGACTTGCTCGATGATCAGTAAGCCATGTTAAATAAATGGATCTTCAAGAGGAAGACGGACACTGATAGTAGTGTTACTATCTACTAAGCTCGACTTGTTGCAAAAGGTTTTCGACAAGTTCAAAGTGTTGAATACGATGAGATTTTCTCACTCGTATCGATGCTTAAGTCTGTCTGAATCATGTTAGCAATTGCCACATTTTATGAAATCTGGCAAATGGATGTCAAAACTGCATTCCTTAATGGATTTTTTAAAGAAGAGTTGTATATGATGCAACCAAAAGGTTTTGTTAATCCTAAAGGTGCTAACAAAATGTGCAAGCTCCAGTGATCCATCAATGGACTGGTGCAAGCATCTCGGAGTTGGAATATACGCTTTGATGAGTTGATCAAAGCATATGGTTTTATACAGACTTTTGGAAAGGCATGTATTTACAAGAAAGTGAGTGGGAGCACTACAGCCTTTCTGATAAGTATATGTGAATGACATACTATTAATTGGAAATGATGTAGAATTTTCTGGAAAGCATAAAGGAGTGTTTGAAAGGAGTTTTTCAAAGAAAGACCTCGGTGAAGCTGCTTACACATTGAGCATCAAGATCTATATAGATAGATCAAGACGCTTGATAAGTTTTTTCAATGAGTACATACCTTGATAAGATTTTGAAGTAGTTCAAAATGGAACAGTCAAAGAAGGAGTTCTTGCCTGTGTTGCAAGGTGTGAAATTGAGTAAGACTCAAATCCCGACCACGACAGAAAATAGAAAGAGAATGAAAAGTCATTCCCTATGCCTCAGTCATAGGTTCTATAAAAGTATGTCATGCTATGGACCAGGCCTATTGTATACTCTGCCCTGGTTTGGCAAGGGAGTACAATAGTGATCTAGGAGTAGATCACTGGACATTGGTTAAAATTATCCTTAGTGGAATAAGGATATATTTCTCGATTATGGAGGTGATAAAAGGTTCGTCGTAAAGGGTTACGTCGATGCAAGTTTTGGCACTGGTCCAGATGACTTTAAGTCTTAATATGGATACATATTGAAAGTGGGAGGAATTAGCTAGAGTAGCTCCGTGCAGAGTATTGTAGACATAGAATATTTGCAAAATACATACGGCTCTGAATGTGACAGACCCGTTGACTAAACTTCTCTCACAAGCAAAACATGATCATACCTTAGTACTCTTTGGGTGTTAATCACATAGCGATGTGAACTAGATTATTGACTCTAGTAAACCCTTTGGGTGTTGATCACATGACGATGTGAACTATGGGTATTAATCACATACAGATGTGAATATTGGTGTTAAATCACATGGCGATGTCAACTAGATTATTGACTCTAGTGCAAGTGAGAGACCGAAGGAAATATGCCCTAGAGGCAATAATAAAGTTATTATTTATTTCCTTATATCATGATCAATGTTTATTATTCATGCTAGAATTGTATTAACCGGAAACATAATACATGTGTGAATACATAGACAAACATAGTATCACTAGTATGCTTCTACTTGACTAGCTCGTTAATCAAAGATGGTTAAGTTTCCTAACCATAGACATGAGTTGTCATTTGATTAATGGGATCACATCATTAGGAGAATGATGTCATTTACTTGACCCATTCCGTTAGCTTAGCACTTGATCGTTTAGTATGTTGTTATTGCTTTCTTCATGACTTATACATGTTCCTATGACTATGAGATTATGCAACTCCCGTTTACCGGAGGAACACTTTTTGTGCTACCAAACGTCACAACGTAACTGGGTGATTATAAAGGAGCTCTATAGGTGTCTCCAAAGGTATATGTTGGGTTGGCGTATTTCAAGATTAGGATTTGTCACTCCGATTGTCGGAGAGGTATCTCTGGGCCCTCTCGGTAATGCACATCACTATAAACCTTGCAAGCAATGTGGCCAATGAGTTGGTTACGGAATGATGCATTACATAATGAGTAAAGAGACTTGCCGGTAACGAGATTGAACTAGGTATTGAGATACCGATGATCGAATCTCGGGCAAGTAACATACCGATGACAAAGGGAACAACGTATGTTGTTGTGCGGTTTGACCGATAAAGATCTTCGTAGAATATGTAGGAGCCAATATGAGCATCCAGGTTCCGCTATTGGTTATTGACCGGAAACGGTTCTCGGTCATGTCTACATAGTTCTCGAACCCGTAGGGTCCGCACGCTTAAGGTTTCGATAACAGTTATATTATGAGTTTATGAGTTTTGATGTACCTAAGGAGTTCGGAGTCCCGTATGAGATCGGGTACATGACGAGGAGTCTCGAAATGGTCGAGACGTAAAGATCGATATATTGGACGACTATATTCGGAGTTCGGAAAGGTTCCGAGTGATTCGGGTATTTTTCGGAGTACCGGAGAGTTACGGGAATTCGTCGGGGAGTATATGGGCCTTATTGGGCTTTAGGGGAAAGAGAGAGGAGAGGCTGGGCGCCCCCCCAAGGCCTAGTCCGAATTGGACTAGGGGGAGGGGCTGCGCCCCCTCCTTCCTTCTCTTCTCTTCCCCCTTTCCTTGACTCCTACTCCTACTACTTGGAAGGGGGGGAATCCTACTCCCGGTGGGAGTAGGACTCCTCCTTGGAGCGCCCTCCTTGGCCGGCCGCCCCCTCCCCCTTGGCTCCTTTATATACGGGGGCAGGGGGGCACCTCTAGACACACAAGTTGATCTTCGTGATCGTTTCTTAACCGTATGCGGTGCCCCCCTCCACCATATTCCACCTCGGTCATATCGTTGCGGTGCTTAGGTGAAGCTCTGCGTCGGTAGAACATCATCATCGTCACCACACCGTCGTGCTGACGGAACTCATCCCCGACACCCTGCTGGATCGGAGTCCGGGGATCGTCATCGAGCTGAACGTGTGCTGAACTCGGAGGTGCCGTACGTTCGGTACTTGGACCGGTCGGATCGTGAAGACGTACGACTACATCAACCGCGTTGTCATAACGCTTCCGCTTATGGTCTACGAGGGTACGTGGACAACACTCTCCCCTCTCGTTGCTATGCATCACCATGATCTTGCGTGTGCGTAGGAAATTTTTGAAATTACTGCGTTCCCTAACAGTTTCATATGTGATTCTGCCGAAGAGTATGTTTTTCATGTCATAGTAACTTGTATGAAGGTGTGCACTTTCCGCTTGGGTCTCTGAAATATTTGAAATTTCCCATATGAGGATGTTTTCATGAATTCAAGTGTGGATTGGTTGTTGGTCTTACTGGAAAGAGTTGATACTTCCATCCATTCCAAGATTTTATTTCTATTCCGGAGGGCCTGGCCCTTAAGGAATGATGTGATTTTTGGAGAGGAAATGCGTCTATCATGACATCTGTTAATATTTTGGACAACTATTGGTCCCTTTTTTCCTTTGAGTTTTACTATTTCTTCTTCAGTACTTGAAGTTCAAGACAAATCACTGGTGTTCCATAGCAACTTGGTGACAAACCAACTTCTAGAAGTCTGTTGTGGGAGCCACTTTCGATCGATTGTTGCACTAACTTAAATATGTGGATGCTAGATCGTTGCTCGAAATGTCCAGTTGGCTAGCCCGGGAGTTATGGCAAGAGGCTCTGAGGGCAAGATCTTGGTTTCAACCAAGGATTTTATGCATGTTTGCTCCAGTGCAGAAGAGCTTGAGTTGCATCTATGCCTACTGGGACTTTACATCGTTCTCACTTTGGTCCATCCTATTACCCCGAAGATTGATTACATGTTTGGTCATAGGATTTTTTTTCTAATCACTCTTTGAGCGGATCCACCTTGGTTTGGTTTGAAGATAGAGGTGCTTGGAATCTCTTGACTACTACTGAATTTCAATCCAGCCAAAGTCAAGAGAGAGGCTACCAAAGTGGCTCATGGGACTGACAAGTTCTGACAATGTGCATTAAGTGAGAGCAGACATTCCCGTCAACTACGTAGGCGTCTGTCGAGACTTCGTTAATCTCAATATGATGTGCCAGCTCGGTATCTCGGAGGTCCTCATAGGGTAAGGTGTCCGTGCGTGTTTGTGTCATAGGGGTGAGTGTATGTGCGTATGTATGAAGCGTCTGTATTGTGTCCACAAAAATCATTAAGTAATATATTGGGTTTTTTTCTAAAAAAGAACTTGAGGTCCTAAAAACTATGTAATCTGTGGTAAAGTAGAATTTTCTCTTCTTTTTTGTTTGCACGGAAATGAAGTAGCAGCCATTAAATTTGTCGTTAAGTTGTTTCACAATATAAATTTGTTGTGTCAACATCTTGGAGACGACAATAAAGTATGTGAAGATCTTTTTCACAAGAGAATGGGTGCCTTATCGTTTGGGCATGCACCTAGCCATATTTTGTTGAGGCTCCGCGGTGTGTGAGATAGCTGATACTAGTCGTTTCCATTTGACTCAGGAGCAACCCAATCATAATTCATAGGTATTTAGCTAAATATCAAAATATATTGGTAAACAAACATTAATATGTTAATATCACCTTGTCTCGTAGGCACGATATAATTAAGAAGAAAAATTAAAAATAGGGGGATTACAGTAGCTTAGTAAGTTGTTTATTATGCACTAGTCATTTTTTCTGCCAAGAGCCCAAGACACAATTATCAGTGAGAAAACTTTGTACCGGTGTCTATTGACCACAAATTAGGAGAGACGTGGATTAGTGGCTTACTTACGGTAGTCAAAAGAAGATATTTCTGTGGCATTTCAAAACTTCACCTCGACCATGACAACTGTCAAGCAAGTGAAAAGCTTTCCACTGAGCTCAACTTTAATATCCACTGAACGAAGTTGCATTTCTAAATTCCCTTACAATAGTCGCAATACAATGTTTACCCTCGTCTACATCAAGCAGGCGAAAAAGTTTAGCACATATTCAAAGTACAAATTAGGTTTATGTGTTATAAACCTCCAATAACAATTGTAGTTACCAATCTAAGCTCCCTATAACCCTTACTGTTGAAGTACTAAGTCTCGACCATAAAAACCATAAAAACTTGTAAGATAGACATTTAGCAGGTGTTGTGTGGCTGATCTGTTTGCAGTGTTGGGCCCTTTTTTCATGAGGAAATTAGTTACAGAAATGCCAAATGGAGACAGAGCTGCATGGAGGCCTTAATTTGAGAACTTTAAAATTCAAATATTCAGTTTAAAAAAAATCTGAAAATAAATACACATATACCTAGAGACATAATGTAGATGTCTATTCAGGTTGAATTTGTTAAATTGAGAGATACACAAAAAGACAAATCTGTGACTTTTTAGCATATATGTACTGTTCATCTCCGAAGTCCATGATTTGTTTTGTGCAGTTCGCAATTCAAGGTGTTTCTTCCTGAAATTTTACACAATACACATTGCATGCTTCTATATATCTATAATCGTTTAAAAAAAACTGAACATGGAAACTGTGAATTTTGAATTTTTTAAAATTAAGATTTCCATGAAGCTCGGTCTCCAAAATGCGCTACTCACCTATTTATCATTTATACTGTACCTCTGTAATATAATAATATATATGTATATATAAGTTTCGACTTCCATCGTAGACTTCAATATGTGGATAGTATTGCGTTCTGTCTAAGGTAAGACATGCGCAATCCTTTGTTGTGGTGCATAGCTTCCGCAAAAGACCGACATAATTACATAATTGTTTCAGGCAATATGGGAGTATCCGTAAAAATTGCAAAAAATTACGCAAGATTCCTTGTTAGACATGATCACATGAAACCCATATGCGAGAAGCTTTTGTTTAGAATCTACGGCACTTGACACAGTAATCTTTAGGATAACAATCTTTAAAGAAATGCCAAAAGGCAGTGTGAATGTATATGTTTATTCTCTTTATGTACTCCCAGTTTTGTTTCTGTATTATAATTATAATTATCTTGAAAGGTCAAAGAATATCCCATCTAGTATGAAAGTTTTGCTGGTACATTAACTTAATAATGAAAATTAAATTGTTGCCCGCCAATACTTCTCTTCGAAGTGTCACAGTAAATGTGGAAGCTTATGGAATATTAATTTGCGGCAAAAATTTAACCTTAAGTAATTTGGTGCTGTGAAGTATGTGGTGTATATTTTACATACATGCGGGCTTCATCCAATCATGCAATGTCGACTAAGTTTCAGTTTGGTTTAGAAAGCACAGCCCATGGGAAAAGAATAACAGATTTGATAGCATACTTAAAATCCCAGGGATGGTACTGTTACTCACTTGGCAGACACAAAGTACGACCCATGCCAACATAATCTGTAGATATTAGTTACCTAGGATAATTGGCAGAAGCAAAAACACTTGTCCATCCGCAACCCATATATTTATCGGGATGCAAAAGGCGACAATAGCTGATATACTCATTACAATCATGCCACTATGAGAATATATCACCTTCTTCACATATAGATTGGTCATAACCGCCCGCAAAAAAAAAAGATCGGTCATAACCGATGTAACTCTGTAATAGTACTTACAATTTGCTCCAGCCGTGCATCTTCCTGCAACCTTAGAAATATATGTGCCCATCTCCTCAAGCGCCATATAGAGTTAACTATTATTCATGCGTCACTGCTCCTGACAACTTGATGCTAATTTGTAGATACAATGCTTGGTCTTCTTGTGTAATTGTCGTAAGCCAATCAGTGAATCAATTGACAGTTATGTTATCGAAATATGCAACCCTGAGCCTCAAGAGCCTATCTAGAACTGTGATGGGAAGAATATATATTATTCTTAGTTCGAGTGCAACAAAATTATTAGTGATGGGAACATCCAACAATGAACTTTAAACAACAGTTTTGTCTTAGGTTCTCACGTGAAAATAACTAAGTCGTATCCATACATCAGAATATGTCAAAATATTGCCCACTTGTATTGTATGAGCCTACTTGTCAGCATAATATATGTTGAGTTATAGACAAAGGGAAATCTACCAATGGATGCAAGATATGTACCTAGAAAATAAGAATAATGTTACTTCTTCCCAGAAATTTTTAGCATGCAGGCATATTAGTATGGAAGCTAGGCCAGTACTGTGGGAGTGATTCATGTTTGATCTTTCAAAAGTCTACATCTGTTAGTCTCAACTCCTATGTTGGTGCTAACGCGAGGAAATTAAAAGATGGAAGAAATTATCAAAAGCTCAAAAGCCCATGAGGTAGTTTGTGTAGACAACCATATCGATCTGTTGATTTTTTTGACAAATAATACTTTAGGAAGGGACAGACGGGGAGAGGTATGTACTGGTGTGAGGCGAAGTAGAAAATCTATGTCGTTCATTCGATGTGAGGAACCAATCTCGAGACTGCAGAGAGAGGAGGCCCGCTTGGGAACTGGCTAGGCGGCGGCGAATTCTGCAGGGAGTAAACGAACGTGAAGACAAGAGTAGGGTACAAATCACGTCCATCTCTCCTAAAAAAATCACGTCCATCTAGCCAGGACGTACAGCCCATGTAGTCAGGTCGTACGACTCAATGATCCCTTTCCAACCCGTGATTTTTTTTCTCTCCACGGATGCATGCGTGGGACATCACGCATGGACTCTTTTTGTACATCGAACGGCAGTTAATAATTATTATAGGAGATCTAACAAACAATAATCTTATTCTCAAGGATTAACGTGGAGTCTTTATTGGTGCTTCCAATTAGTAAATATAAGAAAGATATAAGATATAAGATGGAAGTAAGAGGTCTTGGTTTAATTCAGTATCTCCTCCTAGCATTTTATTTCAGCTTATTTTGTAACTTCTTTTCTTGTACTTTCCTCTTGGTATTGTTTCTTTTTTTTTCTCTCTTGAACTTTTATTATATTTTTTTGACATTACTACACACATCTCTACAGAATATTCATTTGCATATATTTTTATTAAAATTTGTACTTATAGGTTTATTTTAGATTCACTCTTTTTTTTCCTTGCAATTTAATAGTTGTATTACAGATTCAATCTCTTTCGTGCTTGTAATTTCATAGGTTTTCTTATCCATCTTCAAAGTCCTGTGCCGCCATTGATTTGGTTGTCATTACGTTGCAGCTTTGTTGCCTTGTGTTTAGGGCATGTACAACGCGACTAGCTGCCTCGCAAGCCACGTAGGCTCGGGTGTCAGAGACGGTGGCTTCACAGCATGTCAGAGTCACCTGCAGAAGAGGCCGCTACTTGGCCGGGAAAAGTATGAGCGAAAGGAAAAAGAAAGGGAAGCCCTGCTTGTTGCGTGAGTGGATGAACAAGGATAATCCACATGGAGCGATTGCTTCATCGGTACAATCGTATGTGGAGGGGATGAGACCAACATTTGCTATAGCCTCCGTAGCTCATGCCCTTAATGTGCCATTTCAGTTTCAAAATGACCTGTCTACAGGTCATGAGAAAAGAAAAAGAAAAACTACGGCCCTCACCACCAACGGTTGTAATCACATTTATACGTATGTTTATCGTTTTCCTCTGATTAATAGCCTCATGCATGAGTACATGTCTTTGCCCGAACCACTCAATGGACACTTGTCGTTTGATCTGTAACACAAAGGACAGCTAAGCCAGCACCTAATACCTATCTCTGCCTATTTAACACACTGAAGCAACTCGATCGGAAGCACGGCACTTACAAACTCAATCAGCAAAGCCCTAAAGCCAAGTGCGAGTGCGACTACCTGCATTGCACCTTGGCTAGCCCTAGACATGGAGAACGACGGCGTCCCCAACGGACCAGCGGCGCCGGCACCTACCCAGGGGACGCCGGTGGTGCGGGAGCAGGACCGGCTGATGCCGATCGCGAACGTGATCCGCATCATGCGCCGTGCGCTCCCTGCCCACGCCAAGATCTCCGACGACGCCAAGGAGGCGATTCAGGAATGCGTGTCGGAGTTCATCAGCTTCGTCACCGGCGAGGCCAACGAACGGTGCCCCATGCAGCACCGCAAGACCGTCAACGCCGAAGACATCGTGTGGGCCCTAAACCGCCTCGGCTTCGACGACTACGTCGTGCCCCTCAGCGTCTTCCTGCACCGCATGCGCGACCCCGAGGCGGGGACAGGTGGTGCCGCTGCAGGCGACAGCCGCGCCGTGACGAGTGCGCCTCCCCGCGCGGCCCCGCCCGTGATCCACGCCGTGCCGCTGCAGGCTCAGCGCCCGATGTACGCGCCCCCGTCTCCGGTGCAGGTTCAGAATCAGATGCAGCGGCCCGTGTACGCTCCCCCGGCTCCGGTGCAGGTTCAGAATCAGGTTCAGCGGCCCGTGTACGCTCCCCCGGCTCCGGTGCAGGTTCAGATGCAGCGGGGCATCTATGGGCCCCGGGCTCCAGTGCACGGGTACGCCGTCGGAATGGCGCCCGTGCGGGCCAACGTCGGCGGGCCGTACCAGGTGTTCGGCGGAGAGCGTGTCATGGCCCAGCAATACTACGGTACGGGTACGAGGAAGGAGCGTACGGCGCAGGTAGCAGCAACGGAGGAGCCGCCATTGGCGACGAGGAGAGCTCGTCCAACGGCGTGCCGGCGCCGGGGGAGGGCACGGGGGAGCCAGAGCTAGAGCCAGCAGCAGAAGAATCGCATGACAAGCCCGTCCAATCTGGCTAGTCGCGTGCACGGCGCGCGTTAGCTTCTGCGTCCTGTGTACTGTAATAATTTGCCGTGTCGATCCGGCCATGGTTTGTGTGTGCTTAGTGCTTATCTAATGTGGGCTTGTCCTCTAGTAATTCATGTATTGCTTATCTAATGTGGGCTTGTCCTCTAGTAATTCATGTACTCTTTGCTGTTGAAGTTATCGTCGCTTAATTTGGTTTTGCTTAATTTGGCTACTCGTAATTGATGATCGGGTGAAAAACCGCATTTGTTTCGAGAAGGGTTTCGGACTTCTGCATCATTGTGATGCACACCGTAATACATAATATTTTGTATTGCAAATTAGACCTGCCTATGATGTCACGAGCATGTCATATTCACGGTCATCCAATAATTAAGTATGAGACAGAATGCAGTACATAATATTTTTTTTGCAAATTGAAGCTTCTTATAACGTCAGGAAGATGTCATGTTCACGGGTCATACGGTCTCTCACGCTCAAACAAAAGTCATACTCTATCTATCTATCTATCTATCTATCTATCTATCTATCTCTAGCCACATGTACGTGTGTATGTGTGTCGGTTAGCAAAGTGGTCATGATTGAGTTTGGAGCGATGTACGGACATCTTGCGCGCGTAGCTGGAAAGGAAACTGCCTGACGTTGGTGCACTGATGGGGCACGCGCCCCAGGCTGGCGTGGAACGGTGGAAAAAACATCATCGCGTGCGGCGTGATTGATAGACTTGCGTGAACTTTCCTCTCAGCAAACCGCACGTGCATACGCAGGGAAAAGACATAGCAACGTGTGCCTCGCAGCGACTGTTGTGCGGCTAGCAGCCAATGTGGTTTGCCATTGTAGCTCCCGTCACCCACCGTCATAGCATCACCGAGGCTCTTGCATCATCCGCCGCCCCGCTTGCAGCATCCACTGCCCATCGTCGCAGCATCACAATCCTCCATGGCCATCGCTTCTCGTCGCACCATCCACCGCCCGCCTTCGCAGCATCACTGTCCTCGCCATGGCAGCCATCCATCGTCTCACCGTTTACCACTGGGCCTTGTGGCATACACGGCGAGTCACCATATATAGCAATACCGTCCTCGCCTCCAGAATAGTCATCGGTCGTCTCCTGCCGCTCGCAACAGTCACCTCACGGTTGCACATTATTGTCGTCGATCTCAACATCGACAGTCGCCCTCATATAACCGATGACCGCTGCTTGTAGCCTAGACCGGCGCCACTCAAAGCACACCTATCCGCGCTCACAACACGCAACAGTGCAACCCGAATCATCACGTGACCACTTGCCGACGCTTCGGCTGGTCGGCCTAGCAACAGCGACCTCAGGCCATGCATCAGGTTGTCTTGCAATAGATAGGGACAACGGTGACTGGCGCTCGCAACGCGCGCACGTGAGAGAGAGAGAGAGAGAGAGAGTGGGAGAGAGAGAGAGAGAGACAGAGAGAGGTGGGGAGGCGACGAACCTAATTCTGGACGAGTGTGGGGACGAAGAAGGCGACAATTCACTCTCAAACTGTTGTAGCAGCCATGCGGGCAGGGGCGATGGCTTAGCACCAGAAGCAGTGAATGAAGGACACTCCGGGGAGAGAGTGGCTCGAGGGTTGGCCACCGGTAGAAGTCAAGAGCTAGACGAAGAGAGAGAGAGAGAGAGAGAGAGAGAGAGAGAGAGAGAGAGAGAGAGAGAGAGACGGAGATATGGGGAGACAGGGGGAAGGGGGAAAGTTTATTCGGCGGAGAGATGAAAAGGCAAGTAATTTTCAAAGGTGGAGATAAGGTGTGTGTGGTACAGGTAGGGACACATGACTGCGTGGGCGGCGTGGGAGGCGACCAACGTAAGGATGGATCGGCCGCTCCATTATAAACATTTACCCAAAAAGAAAGCACTTCTGGTTCCCTTGATGTAATGGTATACAAACTCTGGATGCTCGGTAGTAACTTGTCAAATGTACTATAGCGCGAACGTGTGCTCGCTATCTTGATAGCGTGACGTGTCATGCGTGCACCAAGAACGTGTGGAATGCCTCACTCGTGTGACACACCCTGCATGAGCGTGCATCCCCCTTCCATACACCAGTACAGCATCAAGCCAAGTCACAATTTAGGTGGGTGAAAAATCCACTCCATCTAGGTAGGTAACAGACTTTTCTACATATGCGGATCCTGAATTCTCCCTTATGTCACCCCCTACTTTTCATGCTCACTTCCATACCTTCCTAAAGATAAGATGCAAAAACCCTTCGACTGGTTCTTCCCTCCCCGACCCCATCTAGAAACCAAAATCACCGGAGTACGAAAAGATGATGCCGTCAGTAATGTATGAAATGTTGCCAAGTGTTATGAGCATATGCTACCATCTCGATGGTGTGATAAATTACCATCCTAGAAAACAAATGTATCCGACAAAAAATGTGAGCCCGGTTTCCCATTGCAAGAGAAGAAATACATCTCAAGACCCAATGCATAAGTTACCATATTCCACCACGTAGAATTACAATATGTCATAATAAAAGTAGCAAAAAAATATGGGTGGATCTACTACATAGTACATTTTTTCTTAGTTGTGGTACGATAGATGATTAAATTACCAAGTTTTCATGCACAACACTTGCCAAAATATGCAGTTTACCATATCCTGTCATGTTGACTTAAGTTGCCATGTTTGCTTAGCTACCCAAAACTTACCAAGTTAACATAAAATGGCACTAGTTAGAGCATCTCTAGCAAACCTCGTATATCGTCGACCCACAAAACTCGTTTACAGTTCGCGAAAAACGGTTTTGCGGGCCAGCGCGGATGCCGGGCAAGCAGACCCCGCATAGCGGAACTATAAAACAGAATATTTGCGGATATTCCATTTTACAGTTCCGCTATGAGGGGTCTGCTCGGCTGGCGCCCGTGGCGTCCCTAAATCAGATGGGTTTTTATCTGAATTTGACACATATGCCACATATTCAGAATTATTAATTCAATATAAGATAAGATGTCTATATAACAATACAACAATCGTCCAAATTACAATAATTATTGGAATCACCAAAACAAACTAAATAATTCAATACAAGACTTGTCCCGAATACAAATCACACATGAATTAAATGCAAAAGTGGAATGTGTTACTGCCCACCTCTTTGCCAATGGTGCTCAATGAGATCCTCCTAAAACTGAAAGTGGGTATTTGCATTATCAATCTCCTTGTAGGTCTGAAGGAATGCTCTAATGTGTTTAGGGTCTCTAGCTTGTTTGACACGGCTACCCACATTGTCGTAGAAGAACTTCATGTTCATGCCTCTCTTATCTTCGAGAATCATATTGTGAAGAATAACATAGAGGGTCATGATGATCGCTTTTCCCAAAAACGAGCAGGACCACGAACAATGGCAAACCTAGATTGCAAAACCCCGAATGATCTTTCATTATCTTTTTGGGCTGCCTCTTGTACCCTTGCAAATTCACATTGTTTCCTAGTTTTGGGGTCTTTGATGCTCTTGACAAATGTGCACCAAGAAGGGTAGATATATACCATCTGCAAGATAGTACTCCTTTGTGTATTCATCCCCATTGATAGTGTAGTTGCAAGCAGGAGCATCACCACTAGCAAGCCTAGCAAACAAATATGACCATTGCAACACATTGATATCATTGAGAGTACACGACATACGAAAAAAGCAATGTCAAATCCATATATCCTCGAATGCTACGGCCTCTAGCACAATTATTACATCATGAGACTTGCCACAATACATTCCCTGCCATGCCTTCGGACAGTTTTTCCAAGTCCAATGCATACAATCAATGCTTCCTAGCATGCCAGGCCAACCCCTTCTCTCACTTGTTGCCATAAATTTTTTTGTGTCTTCCTCATTGGGTGCCTGAAGATATTCAGGACCAAAGACATGGATGATCATGTTGACAAACGTACGCACTGACTCGATTGTAGTATCTTCACCAATGCGGACGTACTCATTGACATAGTCTGCCGGAATGCCGTATGCAATTACCCGCATAGCTGCCGAGATTTTTTGATATGCACTAAATCCCTTCAAGCCCGCAACACTTCGTCTTTGAGCAAAATACTGACAATTGGCCTTGCAAGATTGCACTATTTTTATAAAGAGGGATCGACTCATTCGGTACCTTTTCCAAAAGATGTGCGGCGGATATGTTGGATTGTCCGCGAAGTAGTCTTGCATCAACATTTCGTTCCCGAGATGGCGATTTCATGGAATGCAAAGACGGCCGATGGTCGATCCTCACCCTCTGTTTCAATTCTCATCTCCGTGCTCCTTCATGGTGAGGGCCATCACCAACATCTGATGCCGATGGTTCTCAAGCAGCATCTCAACATCCAAGTTGTCCGACTTGGGCGAATCGTCGAGCAAAAACCTCTCACGAGGGCTCAATTCCATCTACAATCACAAATACGAATGCTGCATGAACCAACTATGCATAGCGCATCCCAAAGCACAAACACAAGTACTCGCTAGCGGCTTGGGCGGTGGCACTACGGTGGTGGATCCCAGATCGGCGACAACGACTAGTGGCGAGTCAACTCATCTAATCCGGGGAACCGGTGACGCGGCAAGGTGGAACAGGGTGCGGGGTGTTGGGGAACGTTGTATGAAAAACAAAAACTTTCTACGCACACGCAAGAACTATCCACGGAGATGCATAGCTACGAGAGGGGAAGAGCATCTACATACCCTTGTAGATTGCTAAGCGGAAGCGTTTATCACGCGGTTGATGTAGTCATAGTCTTCGTGATCCAATCACGATCCAACCGATCTAGTACCAAACAGACGACACCCCGAGTTTAGCACACGTGCGGCTCGATGACATCTCCTCCTTCTTGATCCAGCAAGCGGGAGAAGAGAAGTATATGGGATCACAACCAACACAACGGTGTGGTGGTGATGGTGGTGGTGGAGCACCGACAACACTTTGTTAAGCGTCGCCGGGACGAGGCGGTGGAACTATGGATTAACGAGAGAGAGAGGGGCGCCAAGGGCTTGGTGTCTCCTCTTGGGGCGCCCCTCCCCTCTATATATAGGTGGAGGGGCGTGGGAAACAACCCCTCCAAGCTCTAGGGCGTAGCTTAGGGGGAGAGGACTTGGACTCCAAGTCCAATCCTATTCCTACTAGGACTCCTTTTTTGCATTCCCTAGCCACATGAACTTTTGAGGACTTAGTGCGCCTGGCTCAATATGGCCAGGGCGCCTCCCTGCAGCCCATGGTAGCCCTTGGGTCATGGTGAACCCACGTGTGGACTTCTGGATCCCTCCTTAATCGTTCAAAACCTTCTGGAAGCTTCCCGGTACAATACCAAAAAAACTGCACCTTTTCCTGAACCCAAAATATGACTTCCCATATACAAATCTTTACCCCTTGGCAATTCTGAGACTCCTCGTGATGTACGGGATCTCATCTGGTACTCCGAACAACATTTGGATACCACACATCAAATATCCAATACTACTCCAATGTCAACGAACGTTAAGCGTGCAACCCTACGGGTTCGGGAATTATGTAGTCATGACCGAGACACCTCTCCAGTCAATAACCAATAGCGGGACCTAGATGCCCATATTGATTCCTACATATTCCATGAAGATCTTTTATCGGTTGAACCTTTATGACAACATACGTAATTCCCTTCGTCTGTTGGTATGTTACTTGCTCGAGATTCGATCGTCGGTATCTTCATACCTAGTTCAATCTCGTTACCGGCAAGTCTCTTTACTCGTTCCGTAATACATCGTCTCATAACTAACTCCTTAGTCACTTTGCTTGAAAGCTTCATGTGATGTTGTATTATCGAGAGGGCCCAGAGATACCTCTCCGTCATACGGAGTGACGAATCCCATTATCGATTCACGCCAACAAAATAGACACATTCGGAGATACCTGTAGAGCATCTTTATGATCACCCAGTTATGTTGTGATGTTTGATAGCAGACAAGGTATTCCTCTGGTATTCGAGAGTTGCATGATCTCATGATCAAAGGAACATGTATTTAACATTCAAGAAAGCAGTAGAAATAAACTGAACGATCATACGCTAAGCTAACGGATGGGTCTTGTCCATGACAACATTCTCCTAATGATGTGATCCCGTTATCAAATGACAACACATGTCAATGGTTAGGGAACCTTAACCATCTTTCATCAACGAGCTAGTCTAGTAAAGTCTTACTAGGGACACGGTATTTGTTTATGTATTCACACATGTATTTAAGTTTCTGATCACTACAACTCTAGCATGAATAATAAACCTTTATCATGAATATGGAAATATAAAATAACAACTTTAATATGGCCTCTAGGCCATATTTCCTTCAGTCTCCCACTTGCACTAGAGTCAATAATCTAGTTCACATCGCCATGTGATTAACCCCCATAGTTCACATCGCCAGGTGATTAACACCCAAAGAGTACTAAGCTGTGATCATGTTTTTCTTGTGAGAGAAGTTTAGTCAACGGGTCTGTCACATTCAGATCTATACGTATTTTGCAAATTTCTATTTCTACAATGCTCTGCATGGAGCTACTCTAGCTAATTGCTCCCACTTTCAATATGTATCCAGAATGAGACTAAGATTCATCCGAATCGGTGTCAAGGCTTGCATCAACATAACCCTTTACGACAAACTCTTCATCACCTCCATAACCGAGAAACATTTCCTTAGTCCTTTTAGGTAAATAAGGATAATTTTGACCACTGTCCAGTGATCCACTCCTAGACCACTATCGTACCCTCTTGCCAAACTCATGGCAAGGCACACAACAGGTTGGGTATACAGCATGGCATAATTTATAGAACCAACGGCTGAGGCATAGGGAATGACTTTCATTCTCTCTCTATCTTCTATCATGGTCGGGTTTTGAGTCTTACTCAACTTCACACCTTGCAACACAGGCAAGAACCCTTTCTTAGACTTATCCATTTTGAACTTATTCAAAACTTTTCCAAGGTATGTGCTTTGTGAAAGTCCTATTAAGCGTCTCGATTCATCCGAATAGATCATGATGCCCAATATGTAAGTAGCTTCATTGGGGTCTTTCATTGAAAAGCTCTAATTCAAGTATCCTTTTATGCCATCCAGAAATTCTATATCATTTCCAATCAACAATATGTCATCCACATATAATATCAGAAATTCTATAGAGCTCCCACTCACTTTCTTGCAAATACAGGCTTCACCGTAAGTTTGTATAAAACCATATGCTTTGATCACCTCATCAAAGCGTGTATTCCAACTCCGAGATGCTTGCACCAATCCATAGATGGATAGCTGGAGCTTGCACACTTTGTTATCACCTTTAGGATCGACAAAAACTTACGGTTGCATCATATACAACTCTTCCTCAATAAACCCCTTAAGGAACGCAAGTTTTTTTGACAGCCATTTGCCAGATTTCATAATCATAAAATGCGGCAATTTCTAACATGATTCAGACAGACTTAAGCATCACTACGGGTGATAAAGTCTCATCATAGTCAACCCCTTGAACTTCGCAAAAACTTTTGCGACAAGTCGAGCTTTGTAGATAGTAACATTACTATCAGTGTCAGTCTTCTTCTTGAAGATCCATTTATTCTCTATGGTTTTCATATCATCGGGCGAGTCCACCAAAGTCCACACTTTGTTCTCATACATGGATCCTATCTCATATTTCATGGCCTCAAGCCATCTGTTGGAATTTGGGCTCATCATAGTTTCTTCATAGTTCGTAGGTTCGCCTTGGTCTAGTAACATGAATTTTAGGACAGGACTACCATACCACTCTGGTGCGGATCATGCTTTGGTTGACCTACGAAGTTCAGTAGTAACTTGATCTGAAGTTTTATGATCATCAACATTAACTTCCTCTCTACTTGGTGTAGGCATCACAGGAAAGCCTTTCTGTGATGTGCTACTTTCCAATCCGAGAGAAGGTACAATTAGCTCATCAAGTTCTAGTTTCCTCCCACTCACTTCTTTCAAGAGAAACTCCTTCTCTAGAAAGGACCCATTCTTAGCAACAAAGATCTTTCCTTCAGATCAATGGTAGAAGGTGTACCCAATAGTTTTTTAGGGTATCCTATGAAGACACGCTTCTCCGATTTGGGTTCGAGCTTATCTTTCTGAAGCCTTTTGACATAAGCATCGCATCCCCAAACTTTAAGAAACGACAACTTAGGTTTCTTGCCAAACTACAGTTTATATGATGTCGTCTCAACGAATTTAGACGGTGCCCTATTTAACGTGAATGCAGCTGTCTCTAATGCATAACCCCAAAACAATAGTGGTAAATCGGTAAGAGACATCATAGAACGCACCATATCTAATAAAGTATGGTCACGACATTGAGACACACCATTATGCTGTGGTGTTCTGAAGGAAATATGCCCTAGAGGCAATAATAAAGTTGTTATTTTAAATTTCCTTATTCATGATAAAGGTTTATTATTCATGCTAGAATTATATTGATTAGAAACCAAAATACATGTGTGAATACATAAACAAACGCCGTGTCCCTAGTAACCCTCTACTAGACTAGCTCGTTGATCAAAGATGGTTAAGGTTTCCTAACCATGGACATGAGTTGTCATTTGTTAATGGGATCACATCATTAGGAGAATGATGTGATGGACAAGACCCATCTGTGAGCTTAGCATAATGATCGTTCAATTTTATTCCTATTGCTTTCTTCATGTCAGATACGTATTCCTTCGACTATGATATTATGCAACTCCCGGATACCGGAGGAATGCCTTATGTGCTATGAAACGTCACAACGTAACTTGGTGATTGTAAAGATGCACTACAGGTATCTCCGAAGGTGTCTGTTGAGTTGGCATAGATCAAGATTAGGATTTGTCACTCCAAGTATCGGAGAGGTATCGCTGGGCCCTCTCGGTAATACACATCATAAGCTTGCAAGCAAATGACTAAGGAGTTAGTCATGAGGTGATGTATTATGGAATGAGTAAAGAGACTTGCCATGTCCCTAGTAAGCGTCTACTAGACTAGCTGATTGATCAAAGATGGTTAAGGTTGCCTAACCATGCACATGAGTTGTCATTTGATAATGGGATCACATCATGAGGAGAATGATGTGATGGACATGAGCTGTTCGGAGGGCTGGGGTCGATCTGTAGATTGGATCGGAGGGGGACTCCAGAGCAGGCACGACGAGGCCCGCGAGGATGTGAGAGGGGGCAGTGAATCCGGCGAAGATCAGATCACCCTGCGTGTCCGCAATGTATTCCAGAGTACCGAATTGAATTCGGTGTTTACGGGCAAAGTTGTCGATCTGATCCAAACGACCAGTTGGGTTGGCGTGCAGCACGATGCTGCTGAACACGAAGAGTTAACCGGGGACGAAGAAGTCCCCGGATCTGATGCCTTCTCCTATGAACAGGAGAGCCATCAATCCTTTGGGCGACCCTATAGCGGAACTCCCAATGAAAGGACCAATGTCGGTGTCCAAACCAGCAGACCTCGGGGTAGGGGTCCCGAGCTGTGGATTTGAGATCGATGGGGAACAAGGGACGATGAACACGGTGTTTACCCAGGTTCGGGCCCTCTCGAAGATGTAATACCCTACGTCCTGCTTGATTATATTAGATGTATAGTATGGTGATAGAGTAGATCGACCTCGAGATTAGCATGAGCTAAACCCTAAAGTGATGAGGTGATGGAAGTCGCTCTACCTCTAAAGACTACAATCCTCGATTTATATAGACATCGATAGGGTTAGGGTTACCGAAGACAGATTACAATGAGGGGTAAAGAGATCCTGCCTATCCTTGACTTGGAGGGCACACCATGACTTCATAGATCTTTGTCATTATGCGGCTTATCCAGTAGGGCCCATGTTCGATGGGCCGATGCCCTGAGGACCCCTTAACCCATGACTCCCTCAATAATATTCATCACTTTTCCTCTCGTAGGCACCAATTTTGTTTAGTATGTTAATGGCAATACTGGTTATTCAGTATCTTCTATTCTTGAATAGGAATATTAACATTAAATCTTTAATTTGGCTTGTAGAATTATGACATGCACTTCAACACTACCATGTGGACCATGTGCACATGGGCATTCACTAGTGCAGGATGCTGCTAATGCGACACTACGATTAGAGACCCTTCGAGAAACTGTGTGTGATGCAATAATCGCAAACGGTGGTGTAAGAGAACCATCAAAAATGTGCAAAACGTTTGCGATGACGGATGCATCAAACACAGTTCAGATTTTAGTTGCGTGTGTGATGCAGGGCATATAGTTCAGTTCAATTAACTATTTGCGACGAGGAGTAACAAAAAAAATGGGTAGCCAGATGAAGGCATGTGCAAGACACAACATATGGTTCACTAGGATGAACTGTTTGTGATTTTGCAACATAAAAGAAATAGTCAGCCTGCTCAAGGTGTGTGCGATATACAACATGCGGTTCACTCGGATGAACTTTTTGTGTTGAGATGAGAGAACATAAACGGTTCAATATAACAAGATGTGTGTGATATGCGGCAAACAGGTCTGTAATCAGAAATGTGTGCGAAGACCGATAATAACACAAATGGTTGCAGCTAATATGACGCGTGTGTTGTGCGATGGGATTGCATACAGAACAACAACATATATATTACATGCATGATTAACCAAATTCAACATCCAATTACATAGGTGGCTACTACAACCATGGCATTTACACACACCAAAGTAAACTATTACATGCATAATTTCATAGGTTGCTACTACACACATTACACTTCCACACACCAATAAAGTAAACTATATATTACATGCATGATTAACTAGTGTAAATGATCATCTGATCATCATCTACTTCTTGTGACACTTGGTCTGCTAGTGGCTTGATTCGGGCTCGTTGATTTGGGTAACGAGGCACTTCCTCATGTCATCGATCCGCCTATGCATCTTGTAGCATGTGTACACGCTCTTGGCCACGAACCTGAGGTGAGGTTCATCTAGTCACCGCATCCAGGCCCTGCGCCAGGATACGGGATTTGTTCTCTGGGCATCCTGCTTTATCTTTTCGTAGTAGGGGTTGATGATGGCTGAGGCAAGTTCGACCAGGGAGTCCTTCTTCGTGCTGGCCCAGACCCTGTAGTGGTCACAAATTTCGACAAGGTTCTGGCAGGCCAAGCCCATAACACTGAGCGCTTTTACATCGTCGATGGTTTCCACTATGGCGAACTTGTAGTTGATGCTGCTGACAAACCTGTTGAAACGGTCGCAAAGCTCTCTGGCCATGCAGTAGTGTGATGTCTACTACACAACCTTCTTCTTGTAGACATTGTTGGGCCTGCAAGTGCACAGGTTTGTAGGACAGTAGCAAATTTCCCTCAAGTGGATGACCTAAGGTTTATCAATCCGTAGGAGGCATAGGATGAAGATGGTCTCTCTCAAACAACCCTGCAACCAAATAACAAAAAGTCTCTTGTGTCCCCAACACAACCAATACAATGGTAAATTGTATAGGTGCACTAGTTTGGCGAAGAGATGGTGATACAAGTGCAAAATAGATAGTAGATATAGGTTTTTCTAATCTGAAATAATAAAAACAGCAAGGTAACGAGCGATAAAAGTGAGCGTAAACGATATTGCAATGATAGGAAACAAGGCCTAGGGTTCATACTTTCACTAGTGTAAGTTCTCTCAACAATAATAACATAGATAGAACATATGACAAGCCCTCAACATGCGACAAAGAGTCACTCCAAAGCCACTAATAGCGGAGAACAAACATAGAGATTATGGTCGGGTACGAAACCACCACAAAGCTATTCTTTCGGATCGATCTATAAAAGAGTTTGTACTAGAATAACACCTTAAGATACAAATCAACCAAAACCCTAATGTCACCTAGATACTCCATTGTCACCTCAAGTATCCGTGGGCATGATTATACGATATGCATCACACAATCTCAGATTCGTCCAACCAACATAAAAGTACTTCAAAGAGTGCCCCAAAGTTCTACCGGAGAGTCAAGAACGTGTGCCAACCCCTATGCATAGGTTCCCAAGTGTCACGAAACCCACAAGTTGATCACCAAAACATACATCAAGTGGCACATGATATCCCATTGTCACCACAGATAATCACGGCATGACATACATCAAGTGTTCTCATAAAGACTCAATCCGATAAGAAAACTTCAAAGGGGAAACTCAATTCATCACAAGAGAATAGAGGGGGAGAAACATCATAAGATCCAACTGCAATAGCAAAGCTCGGGATACATCAAGATCGTGCCATAGAGGAACACGAGAGAGAACACGAGAGAGAGAGATCAAACACATAGCTACTGGTACATACCCTCAGCCCCGAGGGTGAACTACTCCCTCCTCGTCATGGATAGCACCGGGATGATGAAGATGGCCTCCGGTGATGGGATCCCCCTCCGACAGGGTGCCGGAACAGGGTCCCGATTGGTTTTTCGTGGCTACAGAGGCTTACGACGGTGGAACTCCCGATCTATTTTCTGTTCTGGAAGTTTTAGGGTACGTAGGTATATATGGGTGCAGGGAGAATGTCGGTGGATCTACGGGGGCCCCATGAGGCAGGGGGCGCGCCCAAGGGGGGAGGGCACGCCCCCCACCCTCGTGAGCACCTCCCGTATCTTCTGACGTGGGGTCCAAGTCATCAGGAGGGTTCCCTTCCAAAAATAACTTGTCCAGTTGATTTCGTTCCGTTTTGACTCCGTCTGATATTCCTTTTCCTCGAAACACTGGAATAGGCATAAAACAACAAATCTGGGCTGGGCCTCCGGTTAATAGGTTAGTCCCAAAAATAATATAAAAGTGGATAATAAAGCCCAATATTGCCTAAAATAGTAGATAAAGTAGCATGGAGCAATCAAAAATTATAGATACGTTGGAGACGTATCAGGCATCCCCAAGCTTAATTCCTGCTCGTCCTTGAGTAGGTAAATGATAAAAAGAGAATTTTTGATGCGGAGTGATACTTTGGCATAATTTCAATATAAATCTTCTTAATCATGGTATGAATATTCAGATCCGAAAGATTCAAGATAAAAGTTCATATTGACATAAAAATAATAATACTTCAAGCATACTAACAAAGCAATTATGTCTTCTCAAAATAACATGGCCAAAGAAAGTTATCCCTACAAAATCATATAGTCTGGCTATGCTCCATCTTCCCCACAAAAAGTATTTAAATCATGCACAACCCCGATGACATGCCAAGCAATTGTTTCATACTTTAACATTTTCAAAACTTTTTCAATCTTCACGCAATACATGAGCGTGAGCCATGGATATAGCATTATATGTGGAATAGAATGGTGGTTGTGGAGAAGACAAAAAGAGGGAATATAGTCTCACATCAACTAGGCGTATCAATGGGCTATGGAGATGCCCATCAATAGATATCAATGTGAGTGAGTAGGTATTGCCATGCAACGGATGAACTAGAGCTATAAGTATATGAAAGCTCTATAAAAGAAACTAAGTGGGTGTGCATCCAAATTGCTTGCTGACGAAGACCTAGGGCATTTTGAGGAAGCCCATCATTGGAATGTACAAGCCAAGTTCTATAATGAAAAATTCCCACTAGTATATGAAAGTGACAAAATGAGAGACTCTCTATCATGAAGATCTTGGTGCTACTTTGAAGCACAAGTGTGGTAAAAGGATAGTAGCATTGTCCCTTCTCTCTTTTTCTCTCATTTTTTATTTTTTATTTGGGCCTTTTCTCTTTTTATGGCCTTTTTATTGGCTTCTATGGCCTCTTTTATTTTTTTTCGTCCGGAGTCTCATCCCGACTTGTGGGGAATCATAGTCTCCATCATCCTTTCCTCACTTGGGACAATGCTCTAATAATGATGATCATCACACTTTTATTTTTCTTACAACTCAACAATTACAACTCGATACTTAGAACAAAATATGACTCTATATGAATGCCTCCGGCGGTGTACCGGGATATGCAATGAAACATGAGTGACATGTATGAAAGAATTATGAAAGGTGGCTTTTGCCACAAATACGATGTCAACTACATGATCATGCTAGCAATATGACAATGATGGAGCGTGTCATAATAAACGGAACGGTGGAAAGTTGCATGGCAATATATCTCGGAATGGCTATGGAAATGCCATGATAGGTAGGTATGGTGGCTGTTTTGAGGAAGGTTTATGGTGGGTGTATGATACCGGCGAAAAGTGCGCGGTATTAGAGAGGCTAGCAATGGTGGAAGGATGGGAAAAAGTGCGTATAATCCATGGACTCAACATTAGTCATAAAGAACTCATATAATTATTGCAAAAATCTAGAAGTTATCAAAGCAAAGTATTACGCGCATGCTCCTAGGGGGATAGATTGGTAGGAAAAGACCATCGCTCGTCCCCGACCGCCACTCATAAGGAAGACAATCAATAAATAAATCATGCTCCGAGTTCATCACATAACGGTTCACCATACGTGCATGCTACGGGAATCACAAACTTCAACACAAGTATTTTTTAAATTCACAACTACTCAACTAGCATGACTCTAATATTACCATCTCCATATCTCAAAACAATTATCAAGCATCAAACTTTTCTTAGTATTCAACACACTCATAAGAAAGTTTCACATATCTTGAACACCAAGTATATTAACATTAAGCAAATTACCATGCTATTAACAACTCTCAAAATAATCTAAGTGAAGCATGAGAGATCAAGTTTCTTTAAAACAAATACACCACCGTGATCTAAAAGATCTAAGTGAAGCACTAGAGAAAAATTATCACGCTCAAAAGATATAAGTGAAGCACTATGAGCAAAACTAACAAGCTCAAAAGATATAAGCGAAGCACATAGAGTATTCTAAAAAATTCCAATTCATGTATGGCTCTCTCTCATTAAATAATTTCAGATCTTGATACTTATTCAAACAGCAAGAAAAGATAAATAAAACTACAATGCAAGGATAGCACAACTCATGTGAAGAAGCAAAAACTTAGGCTCAACCGATACTAACCAATAGTTGTTGAAGAAGAAAGGTGGGATGCCTACCGGGGCATCCCCAAGCTTATATGCTTGAGACTTCTTGAAATATTATCTTGGGGTGCCTTGGGCATCCCCAAGCTTGAACTTTTGTGTCTCCTTAATTCCTCTCATATCATGGTTTCTCTTTTTATCAAAAGCTTCATTCACAACAAACTCAACAAGAACTCGTGAGATAGGTTAGTATAAACCAATGCAAAACCTTATCATTTTCTACTGTAACAAATCACTAAAATTATTATTCAACATTGAATACTAAATGCCTCTGCATATTTAATACTCCTATCATCAGATAGAATCATTAAACAAGCAAACATATGCAAACAATGCAACCATAACAGCAATCTGTCAAAACAGTACAGTCTGTAAAGAATGCAAGAGTATCAATACTTCCCTAACTCCAAAAATTATGAACTAAAATTCCCACTGTAATAAATTTATCAGAGCTCAATATGCAAAATATTCAACATTATACCATCTCTGACTTTTCTAGGGAATTTTTGCAACAGCGGTAAACTTTCTGTTTTCAAACAGCAACATGCATACTAGCAAAATAAGCATGGCAAAGGCTATCCTTGACTTTTTTATTATAACTAAAGATGCAAAACATTATTCTAACTAACAGAAAGCAAATACTAACAAAATAAAATGACGCTCTAAGCAAAACACATATCATGTGGTGAATAAAAATATAGCTCCAAGTAAAGTTACCGATGAACGAAGACGAAAGAGGGGATGCCTTCCGGGGCATCCCCAAGCTTAGTTGCTTGGTTGTCCTTGAATATTACCTTGGGGTGCCTTGGGCATCCCCAAGCTTAGGCTCTTGCCACTCCTTATTCCATAGTCCATCGAATCTTTACCCAAAACTTGAAAACTTCAACCACACAAAACTCAAAACAAAACTCGTAAGCTCCGTTAGTATAAGAAAATAAAACCACCACTTAGGTACTGTAATGAACTCATTTTAAATTCATATTGGTGTAATATCTACTGTACTCCAACTTCTCTATGGTTCATACCCGTCGATACTACTCATACATTCATCAAAATAAGCAAACAACACATAAAAAACAGAATCTGTCAAAAACAGAACAGTCTGTAGTAATCTGTATAAAACGTATACTTCTGGAACCCCAAAAATTATGAAATAAATTGCTGGACCTGAGAAATTTGTCTATTAATCATCTGCAAAAGAATCAACCTAAAAGCACTCTCCAGTAAAAAATGGCAGCTAATCTCGTGAGTGCTAAAGTTTCTGTTTTTCACAGCAAGATCATATAAACTTCACCCAAGTCTTCCCAAAGGTTCTACTTGGCACTTTATTGAAACAAAAGCTATAAAACATGATTACTACAGTAGCATAATCATGTGGACACACAAAAACAGTAAGGATAAATATTGGGTTGTCTCCCAACAAGCGCTTTTCTTTAATGCCTTTTAGCTAGGCATGATGATGACAATGATGCTCACATAAAAGATAAGAATTGAAACATAACGGGAGCATCATGAAGCATATGACTAGCACATTTAAGTCTAACCCACTTCCTATGAATAGGGATTTTGTGAACAAACTAATTATGGGAACAATAATCAACTAGCATAGGATGGCACAACAAGCATAACTTCAAGATTTTAAGCACATAGAGAGGAAACTTGACATTATTGCAATTCCTACAAGCATATGTTCCTCCCTCATAATAATTTTCAGTAGCATCATGAATGAATTCAACAATATAACCAGCACCTAAAGCATTCTTTTCATGATCTACAGACATAGAAAATTTACTACTCTCCACATAAGCAAACTTCTTCTTTATAGGATACGTATCATCACAATAATCATCATAGATAGGAGGCATGCTTTCATCATAGTAAATTTACTCATCAAAGCTTGGGGGACAAAAAATATCATCTCCATCAAACATAGCTTCCCCAAGCTTGTGGCTTTGCATATCATTAGCATCATGGATATTCAAGGAATTCATACTAACAACATTGCAATCATGCTCATCATATAAAAACATTCTATAGATTTCTTCTTCTAGCACTTGAGCACAATTTTCCTTTCCATCATACTCATGAAAGATATTAAAGAGGTGAAGCGTATGAGACAAACTCAACTCCATTTTTTTGTAGTTTTCTTTTATAAACTAGACTAGTGCTAAACCAAGAAACAAAAAGATTCGATTGCAAGATCTAAAGATATACCTTCAAGCGCTAACCTCCCCAGCAATGGCGCCAGAAAAGAGCTTGATGTCTAATACACAACCTTCTTCTTGTAGACGTTGTTGGGCCTGCAAGTGCACAGGTTTGTAGGACAGTAGCAAATTTCCCTCAAGTGGATGACCTAAGATTTATCAATCCGTACGAGGCGTAGGATGAAGATGGTCTCTCTCAAACAACCCTGCAACCAAATAACAAAAAGTCTCTTGTGTCCCCAACACACCCAATACAATGGTAAATTGTATAGGTGCACTAATTCGGCGAAGAAATGGTGATACAAGTGCAAAATAGATAGTAGATATAGGTTTTTCTAATCTGAAATAATAAAAACAGCAAGGTAACGAGCGATAAAAGTGAGCGTAAACGATATTGCAATGATAGGAAACAAGGCCTAGGGTTCATACTTTCACTAGTGTAAGTTCTCTCAACAATAATAACATAGATAGAACATATGACAAGCCCTCAACATGCGACAAAGAGTCACTCCAAAGCCACTAATAGCGGAGAACAAACGTAGAGATTATGGTCGGGTACGAAACCACCACAAAGCTATTCTTTCGGATCGATCTATAAAAGAGTTCGTACTAGAATAACACCTTAAGATAAAAATCAACCAAAACCCTAATGTCACCTAGATACTCCATTGTCACCTCAAGTATCCGTGGGCATGATTATACGATATGCATCACACAATCTCAGATTCGTCCAACCAACATAAAAGTACTTCAAAGAGTGCCCCAAAGTTTCTACCGGAGAGTCAAGAACGTGTGCCAACCCCTATGCATAGGTTCCCAAGTGTCACGAAACCCGCAAGTTGATCACCAAAACATACATCAAGTGGCACATGATATCCCATTGTCACCACAGATAATCACGGCAAGACATACATCAAGTGTTCTCATAAAGACTCAATCCGATAAGAAAACTTCAAAGGGGAAACTCAATTCATCACAAGAGAGTAGAGGGGGAGAAACATCATAAGATCCAACTACAACAGCAAAGCTCGGGATACATCAAGATCGTGCCATAGAGGAACACGAGAGAGAACACGAGAGAGAGAGAGATCAAACACATAGCTACTGGTACATACCCTCAGCCCCGAGGGTGAACTACTCCCTTCTCGTCATGGATAGTGCCGGGATGATGAAGATGGCCTCCGGTGATGGGATCCCCCTCCGGCAGGGTGCTGGAATAGGGTCTTGATTGGTTTTTGGTGGCTACAGAGGCTTGCGGCGGCGGAACTCCCGATCTATTTTATGTTCTGGAAGTTTTAGGGTATGTAGGTATATATGGGTGCAGGGAGAACGTCGGTGGAGCTAAGGGTTCCCCACGAGGCAGGGGGGCGCGCCCAGGGGGGAGGGGCGCCCCCCCCCCCACCCTCGTGAGCACCTCCCGTATCTTTTGATGTGGGGTCCAAGTCCATCAGGTGGGTTTCCTTCCAAAAATAACTTCTCTAGTTGATTTCGTCCCGTTTTGACTCCGTCTGATATTCCTTTTCCTCGAAACACTGAAATAGGCATAAAACATCAAATCTGGGATGGGCCTCCGGTTAATAGGTTAGGCCCAAAAATAATATAAAAGTGGATAATAAAGCCCAATATTGCCTAAAACAGTAGGTAAAGTAGCATGGAGCAATCAAAAATTATAGATACGTTGGAGACATATCATAGTGGTAGATGAGGACATGATGACCCACACACAACTGGGTGACGGCAACCTTCTGATCTATGCCAGGACGACCGGCGGTGTACTGGAGGTCGATGCCGACCAGCTTGTACTTGTCTCCAGCAAGCAACTGCTCAACGGTGTTTATGTAGTCGTCCACCACGGCCGGGTCGATGGTGTACACCACCGAGAGATCTGTCTCCCTCGCGTGGGTCTCCACTTTATGCTCGTCGAATGATACGTCGCCAACGTATCTATAATTTTTTATTGTTCCATGCTATTATATTACCTGTTTTGGATGTTTATGGGCTTTACTTTACACTTTTATATCATTTTTGGGACTACCCTACTAACTAGAGGCCCAACCCGAATTGCTGTTTTTTTGCCTATTTCAGTGTTTCAAAGAAAAGGAATATCAAACGGAGTCCAAACAGAATGAAACCTTTGGGAGCGATCTTTTTGGAACAAACGCAATCCTGGGGACTTGGAGTGGACGTCAAGCAACAAACGAGGCGGCCACGAGGGTGCCCGGCGCGCCCCCCATCTTCGTGGGCCTCCCGAGCGTCAACCGACCTACTTCTTCCTCCTATATATATCCACGTACCCCGAAAACATCTAGGAGCACCACAAAAACCTAATTCCACCGTGGTAACCTTCTGTATCCGCGAGATCCCATCTTGGAGCCTTCGTCGGTGCTCCGTTGGAGGGGGAATCGACCATGGAGGGCCTTTACATCATCTCTAAGGCCTCTCCGATGAGTTGTGAGTAGTTTACCACAGACCTTCGGGTCCATAGTTATTAGCTAGATGGTTTCTTCTCTCTCTTTGAATCTCAATACAAAGTTCTCCTCGATCTTCTTGGAGATCTATTCGATGTAACTCTTTTTGCGGTGTGTTTGTCGAGATCCGATGAATTGTGGGTTTATGATCAAGTTTATCTATGAGAAATAATTGAATCTTCTATGAATTCTTTTATGTGTGATTAGTTATCTTTGCAAGTCTCTTCGAATTATCAGTTTGGTTTGGCCTACTAGATTGATCTTTCTTGCAATGGGAGAAGTGCTTAGCTTTGGGTTCAATCTTGCGGTGTCCTTTCCCAGTGACAGCAAGGGCAGCAAGGCACGTATTGTATTGTTGCCATTGAGGATAAAAAGATGGGATTTATATCACATTGCATGAGTTTATCCCTCTACATCATGCCATCTTTCTTAATGCGTTACTCTGTTCTTCATGAACTTAATACTCTAGATGCAGGCAGGAGTCGGTCGATGTGTGGAGTAATAGTAGTAGATGCAGAATCGTTTTGATCTACTTGTCATGGACGTGATGCCTATATACATGATCATGCCTAGATATTCTCATAACTATGCACTTTTCTATCAATTGGTCGACAGTAATTTGTTCACCCACCGTAATACTCATGCTATCTTGAGAGAAGCCACTAGTGAAACCTATGGCCCCTGGGTCTATCTTTTATCATATAAGTTTTCCATCTACTTTTATTTGCATCTTTTACTTTCGAATCTATATCATAAAAATACCAAAAATATTTATCTTATCATATTATCTCTATCAGATCTCACTTCCGCAAGTTACCGTGAAGGGATTGACAACCCCTTTATTGCGTTAGTTGCGAGGTTCTTGTTTGTTTGTGTAGGTGCGTGGGACTTTTGAGGAGCCTCCTACTGGATTGATACCTTGGTTCTCAAAAACTGAGGGAAATACTTACGCTACTTTGCTGCATCATCCTTTACTCTTCAAGGAAAACCAAGGCAACGCTACCTTGGTTGTATTCGGCGTTAGAAGACACTATTATGGAGTCCGGACACTTACAATCTTGCCAGGGGCTTGGCCCTTGAGGGCCACTCCTCTTCGCCGTCGTCGGTGTTGGTGGAGTAGTCCGGAGGAAGGGTCCTTCCCTTCTTGGACCCTCCGGCCTCCCCAGTTGGGGAGGCCTTCCTTTTCTTCTCTTCCCCCATTGGGGAAGAAGCTTATTTCTTCTCCTCCTCGTCTTCGCGGGAGGAGTCCGCCTCGAAGTCATCAGATGATGAGTCTAATAACACCAGACGACAGGAACTCTTTCGAGTTCCCGTGGCCTTCTTCTTGGCCTTCTTCTCCGGCACCACATGAGGTGCTGGAACCAGCAGCCACGTTAAGCGGGCGTCCGCTGGGTCTTCTGGCAAAGGATCCGGACAGTTAGTCTGCCCGGCCTTCTTCAACCAGTCCTGTCAAAGGAGAGGGAGTTTAGATCCCACATAGAGTCAAACTATGGAAAGCAAGTGTCCCATAAAGGATAATATAGCTTACCTCGTCAGCCTGGCGCTGCGAGCTGAATCCGCGATCTTCGGTGGCGGATGCGGGAGCCTCGGCGCCCTTGAACAGCACCCTCCAGGCCTCTTCGTACATAGTGTCGAAGAACCTGCTCAAGGTCTGGTGCTGCGCCGGACCGAATTCCCACAAATTGAAAGCCCGTTGTTGGCACGGGAGAATCCGGCGGATGAGCATGACCTGTACTACGTTGACAAGCTTGAGCTTCTTGTTCACTAGCTTTTGGACGCAGGCTTGGAGTCCGGTCAGCTCCTCCGAATCGCCCCATGTCGGGCCCTTCTCTTTCCAGGAGGTGAGCCATGTGGGGATGCCAGATCTGAATTCGGGGGCCGCTGCCCATTCAGGGTCACGCGGCTCGGTGATATATAACCACCCCGATTGCCATCCTTTGATGGTTTCCACGAAGGCGCCTTCGAGCCATGTGACGTTGGGCATCTTGCCCACCATGGCGCCTCCGCACTCCGCTTGGCGCCCGCCCACTACCTTCGGCTTGACATTAAAAGTCTTCAGCCATAAGGCGAAGTGGGGCTGGATGCAGAGGAAGGCCTCACTCATGACGATGAACACCGAGATGTTGAGGATAAAATTTGGGGCTAGATCATGGAAATCCAGGCCGTAGTAGAACATGAGCCCCCGGACAAATGGGTGGAGTGGGAAGCCCAGTCCACGGAGGAAATGGGGAAGGAATACCACCCTCTCATGGGGCTTGGGGGTGGGGACGAGTTACCCCTCGTCTGGAAGCCGGTGCGCAATGTCGTTGTGCAGGTATCCGGCTTTCCGCAGCCTTTTGATGTGCCCCTCTGTGACGGAGGAGGCCATCCACTTGCTTCTCGCTCCGGACATGGTTGGAGAAGGTTGAGGCGAGATGTGCGGGCTTGGGCGCTGGAGCTCGAGTGCACGGAAATAGATAAGCAAAGGAGGAAGAAGGCGTAGGTAAAAAGGTAGATCCTTATCCCCTTATATGGACGAAACTATGCGTCCCCACTAGCCTGATAAAACTCGCTTATCTCCCAAGCGCCATAATCAATGGCGCGGTTGGGTTACCCACGCCCGTATTGATGAGAATCCCAGAATAAGGGGACACGATCTCTGCTTTGACAAGACGTGCCAAGGAAACCGCCTCGCTAAACGCGCTGAGGTGGAACAATAAAAACGATTCGAGTAAAGGCTTGGCCGTGGTGTGACGTTATGCCACGAAATACGTCAGCAAATTGAACTTGTGTGAATATTATTCTCTCTACGGTGGAATGTGGAATTCATTTTGCAGAGCCGGACACTATCCCGGTGTTCAAAATCTTCTACTGATTATTCGGAGAAGGAACCCGCCTTGCAATGCCGAAGACAATATGCGCGCCGGACTCGTCGTCATTGAAGCCTGGTTCAGGGGCTACTGAGGGAGTCCTGGACTAAGGGTTGTCCAGATAGCCGAACTATCATCATTGGCCGGACTCCAAGACTATGAAGATACAATATTGAAGACTTCGTCCCGTGTCCGGATCGGACTTTCCTTGGCGTGGAAGGCAAGCTTAGCAATACGGATATATAGATCTCCTACCATTGTAACCGACTCTGTGTAACCCTAGCCCTCTCCGGTGTCTATATAAACCGGAGGGTTTTAGTCCATAGGACGAACAACAATCATACCATAGGCTAGCTTCTAGGGTTTAGCCTCCTTGATCTCGTGGTAGATCTACTCTTGTAATACCCATATCATCAATATTAATCAAGCAGGACGTAGGGTTTTACCTCCATCGAGAGGGCCCGAACCTGGGTAAAAACATCGTGTCCCTTGTCTCCTGTTACCAGCCGCCTAGACGCATAGTTCGGGACCCCCTACCCGAGATCCGCCGGTTTTGACACCGACATCGAGCATGAATCATATAGTAGATATGATCAACATAGTGATGTTCACCATCGAAAACTACTCCATCTCACGTGATGATCGGACATGGTTTAGTTGATTTGGATCACGTGATCACTTAGATGGCTAGAGGGATGTCTATCTAAGTGGGAGTTCTTAAGTAGTATGATTAATTGAACTTTAATTTATCATGAACTTAGTCCTGATAGTATTTTTCAAATAATGTTGTAGATCAATAGCTCGCGTTGTTGCTTCCCTATGTTTTATATGTGTTCCTAGAGAAAACTAAGTTGAAAGATGATAGTAGAAATAATGCGGACTGGTTCCGTGATCTAAGGTTTATCCTCATTGCTGCACAGAAGAATTATGTCCTTGATGCACCGCTAGGTGACCGACCTATTGCAGGAGCAGATGCAGACGTTATGAACGTTTGGCTAGGTCAATATGATGACTACTTAATAATTTAGTGCACCATGCTTAACGGCTTAGAATCAAGACTTCAAAGACGTTTTGAACGTCATGGACCATATGAGATGTTCCAGGAGTTGAAGTTAATATTTCAAGCAAATACCCGAGTTGAGAGATATGAAGTCTCCAACAAGTTCTATAACTAAAAGATGGAGGAGAATTGCTCAACTAGTGAGCATGTGCTCAGATTGTCTGGGTACTACAATCGCTTGAATCAAGTGGGAGTTAATCTTCCAGATAAGATAGTGATTGACAGAGTTCTCTAGTCACCATCACCAAGTTACTAGAACTTCGTGATAAACTATAGTATGCAAGGGATGACGAAAACGATTCCCGAGCTCTTCATGATGTTGAAATCAACGAAGGTAGAAATCAAGAAAGAGAATCAAGTGTTGATGATTGACAAGACCACTAGTTTCAAGAAAAGGGAAAGAAAGGGAAAATTCAAGTAGAATGGCAAGCAAGTTGTCACTCCCGTGAAGAAGCCCAAATCTGGACCAAAGCCTGAAACTGAGTGCTTCTACTGCAAAGGAAGTGGTCACTTGAAGCAGAAATACCCTGAATATTTGTTGGATAAGTAGGATGGCAAAGTGAACAAGGGTATATTTGATATACAGGTTATTGATGTGTACCTTACTAGTGTTTATAGTAGCCCCTGGGTATTCGATACTTGTTCGGTTGCTAAAAATTAGTAACTCGAAATAGGAGTTACAGAATAAACAGAGACTAGTTGAGGGTGAAGTGACGATGTGTGTTGGAACTGGTTCCAAGACTGATATGATCATCATCGCACACTCCCTATACTTCTGGGATTAGTGTTAAACCTAAATAAATGTTATTTGGCGTTTCCGTTGAGCATGAATATGATTTGATCATGTTTATTGCAATACAGTTATTCATTTAAAATTAGAGAATAGTTGTTGTTCTGTTTACAACAATAAAACCTTCGATGGTCATACACACAATAAAATAGTTTGTTGGATCTCGATCGTAGTGATACACATATTCATAATTTTGATGCCAAAAGATGCAAAGTTGATAATGATAGTGCAACTTATTTGTGGCACTGCCGTTTGGGTCATATCGGTGTAAAGCGCATGAAGAAACTCCATAAAGATGGATTTTTTAATCACTTTGTTATGAATCATTTGATACTTGCGAACCGTGCCTTTTGGGCAAGATGACTAAAACTCCGTTCTCCGGAACAATGGAACGAGCTACTGACTTGTTGGAAATAATACATACCGATGTATGCGATCCAATGAGAGTTGATGCTCGTGGTGAGTTTCGTTATTTTCTGACCTTCACAGATGATTTGAGCAGATATGGGTATATCTACTTAATGAAACACAAGTATGAAACATTTGAAAAGTTCAAAGAATTTCAGAAGGAAGTGGAGAATCATCGTACCAAGAAAATAAAGTTTCTATGATCTGATCATGGAGGAGAATATTTGAGTTACGAGTTTGGCCTTCATATAAAACAATGTGGAATAGTTTCACAGCTCACGCCACATGGAACACCACAGCATAATGGTGTGTCCGAACGTTGTAACCGCACTTTATTGGATATGGTGCAATCTATGATGTATCTTACCGATTTACCACTATCGTTTTGGGGTTATGCATTAGAGACAACTACATTCACTTTAAATAGGGCACCATCAAAATCCGTTGAGACGACACCTTATGAACTGTGGTTTGGCAAGAAACCAAAGTTGTCATTTCTTAAAGTTGGGTTGCGATGCTTATGTGAAAAAGTTTCAACCTGATAAGCTTGAACCCAAATCGGAGAAGTGCGTCTTCATAGAATACCCAAAGGAAACTGTTGGGTACACCTTCTATCACAATCCGAAGGAAAGATATTCATTGCTAAGATGGATCCTTTCTAGAGAAGGAGTTTCTCTCGAAAGAAGTGAGTGGGAGGAAAGTAGAGCTTGATAAGGTAATTGTACCTTCTCCTGAATTGGAAAGTAGTTCATAACAAAATTCAGTTCCTGTGATTCCTACACCAATTAGTGAGGAAGCTAATGATGATGATCATGAAACTTGAGATTAAGTTACTATAGAATGTCGTAGGTCTTCCAAAGTACAGTCGGCACCAGAGTTGTATGGTAATGCTATTCTGGAAGTCATGTTACTGGACCATGATGAACCTACGAACTATGAAGAAGTGATGATGAGCCCAGATTCCGCGAAATGGCTTGAAGTCCATGAAAGCTGAGATGGGATCCATGTATGAGAACAAAGTGTGGACTTTGGTGGACTTGCCCGATGATCGGCAAGCCATAGAAAATAAATGGATCTTCAAGAGGAAGACAGATGCTGATAGTATTGTTACTATCTACAAAGCTTGACTTGTCGCAAAAAGTTTTTTGACAAGTTCAAGGTGTTGAATACGATGAGATTTTCTCACTCGTGTCGATGGTTAAGTGTCACACCCTAGCTAGTTCATGCATTAGAGTGTTGCATCATGTTTATTCTTTCATCAGAAACCTGAAATGGGGATGACAGAACCCCCAGCCCCCTCTAAAACCAACTAGGGTTTACTAAAAACTTTTTCAATGAACCTGAAATGCCCTTCTAAAATGCCCATCATTTTTGTCTTGGTTCAGAACCTCTGCCAAAAGTGATGCACATTTTCCTAGGTCATCTTAGGGTCTTTGAATTAAATCATAGATATTTGAATTTGGGCATTTAAAATTATATAAAATATTCAGATGCTCAAATATCTCCAAACTAAAATGTTTCATGTTGGAAATAATCCAACTATGGACCAGGAGTAGTTTGGTGATTTTAGGAGTTGCCTAAGTATTTTTAATAATTCAACAAAGTTGTAGAAGTATTAAAAAAACAGAAAACAGGAGAAATAGCAAAAACTTACCTGGCGCCCAGCACCCGGCCCACCTGCCGGCCCAGCCCAGCGCCGCTCCAGCGAGCTGCTTGCCGGCCAGGCAGGCAGGCAGGTGCCCGACGGCGACCGCAGCGCGCGCCACGCAGCTGGCCGTCGCCCTGCTTCAGCTCCTCGCCTCGGGGCTGGATGGATGAGCTCCACGCCGCGCCGTGAACCTCCAGGACACCTCCATTCTCCCCCAACTCCTCTCTCTCGCGCTCCCCCGCCATGGCCGACGCCATCGCCGCCACCCCCTCGCCGTAGCCACGCCCTCCGTCAACCCCACGCCGTGCCGCCGTGTCCAGGAGCTCCGCTACCCTCCTCTCCTTCGAGCAAGCCGAGCCCCGAGCGCTCTCAAGGCCCGAGCCCACCGCATCAACCTCGACCGAACCGCCATCACCGGAGATCCCCTTCAACACCGACGTCGCTCTGGCCCGTCCCCGGCCGCACCAAGTGCTTCGTCGAACTCCCTGTGAGCTTAGCCATCTTCCCCTCCCTTCTTTTCTTGCTCCCGAGCCGTGTAGCGACCTCCCGGAGCTCAACCGCACCCACCGCCGCGGAGCTCGTCGCCGACGTGCTCCCGGTCACCCTCCGGCCACAAACTGGTGTCCATCATGTTCACCATGTCACGTAGCACCTAACCAGCTACTCCCCGCACCTCACCGACCCCTCTAGCGTAAAGTTCGTCTTGGCCGAACTCCGGTGGCCGCCAAAGTCGTCGCCGGCGCCAACTCCGGCCACCCCGACCCCAACGGACTCCACCAAGAGCTGCGGCTCCTCCTCAGCTCCACTCCGATGGCCTCCGCAACTCATTTGGTTGTCGGAATGGCCAAAACCACTTCCGCCGCCGCGTCGGGCTCGCCGGCGGCTAAATGCCGATGCAGCCGACCCGGGTTTGACCACGGGTGGGCCCTGGTTGACTCTCCTGAGTCAATGACAGGTGGGGCCCAGCCCTGTTAACTAATTAGGATTAGTTTAAATTAATTTTAGTTTAGCTAATCACACTGACACGCGGGACCCACTATCAGGTTTGACCCGGACCGTGTCCCGTTGACCCGCTGATGTCACACTGACGTCAGGCTGACGCAATAATTGATTTTCTGGATTTATTCTAATATAGGAAATTCCAGAATATAGTTTAAACTTCAAAAAATCATAACTTTTAATCTGTAACTCCAAATCAGACAAGTTATATATGAAAAATGATCAGAAAAATCCAATCTATCCATCTGTACTATTTTCATGCATGATTAAACAAGTTAACTTGATGTTTAATGCAGAACAAGGTAAAACACTTTAAAGGGCCATGTATGAGTTTGAAATTTGAATCTTTGGTTCAAATTGGTTCAAACCCTTCTGGTCTTAGTTGCATTAGCCCAACACACTCATATTGCCATGTTTCATGCATGCATCATATTGTCGCACATTGTTTGGTGATGGTTGTGTATCGGTGTTCTTTGCGACAGGTTCTGCCTCCGAGGAGTACCGTGATTACCCTAGCGAAGAACCGTATCAGTGCATCGAACCATCAGGCAAGCAACCAATTATTTGATCATATCGATACAATCCCATGTTCTCGCTCCTGCTCTCTTCTACTGCATTAAGACAACGCGTTTCAAACTGCTGTGTGCTACGGTAATTGAACCCACTTCCTCTGCATGACCTGTCATTGCCACAGTAACTAGATGAAACCCACTAGCATGTGTAGGAGTTGTTTGAGCCATATGTATGTGTTGTTCCTACCTTGCTATGCCTGCTATGCTTAGAGTCGTGTCAGGTCTGGTTCATCTGGGTGATGGACTAGAGTGAAATGATTATGTCGGTAATGAGAGTGGTGTGGTGAACACGATTTGGTAAAGGTATCGATGAGAGGCCATGTAGGAGTACATGGTGGGTTGTTTCATTGAAGCCGACCTTAAGCACTGAGATCTGTATGTGTGATTTAAGATTCAGCTACTACCATGCATTGGGCCCGAAAACAATGGACCCTCTCGACTTCTTATTCACCCTAGTTCTCTGTCCAGGAGTTGCAAGTAGTTTCTGGTGTTTGTAGCCTACTGGAGGCCGTGGACAGCGCTGACCGTAGGGGTGGGCTGTGATGCGGTAGGTACGTGGCACGGTGTACCGAATACCCGTTAGGTATCTCGGGAACCCTGTTCACATCGTTTGGGGCTGTGAGCGAAACCTCGGCCGGATCTCCTCATGGATGGAACCCGAATAGGCGATAAACCTGGACTAGAGACTTAGGTGATTAGGTAGGTCATGGCCGACACCCACGTTGGGCTTCCGCTTGAAGGTTGCCGAGTACATGTCGTGTAAACGACGGTAAGTGGTGAGAGCGTGTATGAAGAAGTACACCCCTACGGGGTTATCATGATCTATTCGAATAGCCGCGTCCGCGGTAAAGGACTACTTGGTTGCCTATACAGTTCATAGACAAGTAAATGGAAACTACTAAAAGCCTCAAGATAAGTGTGAGTGCCGAGGATGGCTCTTTCGTAGGAAGACGGAGGTGGATCCCCGGTAGTGTATTGAAGTGGTGAGTACTGGACTCGTGTGCGCAAAACCATTTCAAGTTGGAGTCTCGTAGGATAGCCTAGCCAAGAGTCAAAGTTGGCTTGCTGCAATAACTCCACCAACCCTTCTTGATAATGTGCATGTATGTAGGATCTGATGTAAGTCTTGCTGAGTACCTTTGTACTCATGTTGCTATAATCTACATTTTTACAGAAGACGCTGCAACCCCTTCTGATGGATTCTTCGTAGACGTTGACATCAATGAGTAGGCTAAGGCCCAGGTGGTGATGCTGAGCTTGTGAAGGACCACGTAGTATAGCTAGGCTTTCCAAGCCTCTTTTATTTTACTAGTTGTCTGTACTCAGACAAGTTACTTCTGCTGCTGGTTTGTATGACTGTATGACTTGAATGCTGGGTCGTGTGACCCGTACCTATGTGTATGTTATGTATGGCTCCCTGAGCCTTAAATAAAGTACTTGTGTCTTAGAGTCATGTTGTGATGCCTTGTTGTATTTGCACATATCGAGCATATTGTTTGTATGATTGAAATGCTTGGTATGTGTGGGATCTGACTATCTAGTTGTTTATCTTTAGTAGCCTCTCTTACCGGGAAATGTCTCCTAGTGTTACCACCGAGCCATGGTAGCTTGCTACTGCTCTGGAACACTTAGGCTGGCCGGCATGTGTCCTTCTTCGTTCCTGTGTCTGTCCCTTCGGGGAAATGTCACGCATTGAGTACCGGAGTCCTGTTAGCCTGCTACAGCCCGGTTTACCGGAGTCCTGCTAGCCCAGTGCTACAGCCCGGACCCACTTGCTGATGACCGACACGTTCGATGCTGGGTCATGGATGCCTGTCCCTGTAAGTCTGTGCCACTTTGGGTTTACGACTAGCCATGTCAGCCCGGGCTCCTTATCATATGGGTGCTAGCGACACTATCATATACGCGTGCCAAAAGGCGCAAACGGTCCCGGGCAAAGGTAAGACGACACCGTGGGAATACCGTGCGTGAGGCCTCAAAGTGATATGAGGTGTTACATGCTAGACCTATGTGGCATTGAGTCGGGGTCCTGACATTAAGTCTGTCCGAATCTTGTTAGCAATTGCCACATTTTATGAAATCTAGCAAATGGATGACAAAACTGCATTCCTTCATGGATTTTTTAAAGAAGAGTTGTATATGATGCAACCAGAAGGTTTTGTCAATCCTAAAGATGCTAACGAAATGTGCAATCTCCAGCGAACCATCTATGGACTGGTGCAAGCATCTCGGAGTTGGAATATACGCTTTGACGAGTTGATCAAAGCATATGGTTTTATACAGACTTTTGGAGAAGCTTGTATTTGCAAGAAAGTGAGTGGGAGCTCTGTAGCATTTCTAAAACTATATGTAGATGACATATTGTTGATTGAAATTATATAGAAATTCTGGATAGCATAAAAGGATACTTGAATAAGAGTTTTTCAAAGAAAGACCTCGGTGAAGCTCCTTACACATTGATCATCAAGATCTATAGAGATATATCAAGACACTTGATAATATTTTTCAATGAGCACATACCTTGATAAGATTTTGAAGTAGTTCAAAATGGAACAGTCAAAGAAGGAGTTCTTGCCTGTGTTGAAAGGTGTGAAGTTGAGTAAGACTCAAAACCCGACCATGGCAGAAAATAGAAAAAGAATGAAAAGTCATTCCCTATGCCTCAGTCATAGGTTCTATAAAGTATGCTATGCTGTGTACTAGACCTATTGTATACCTTGCTCTGAGTTTGGCAAGGGAGTACAATTTTTGATCTAACAGTAGATCACTGGACAGCGGTCAAGAATATCCTTAGTGAGGACTAAGGAAATATTTCTCGATAATGGAGGTGATAAAAGAGCCCGCCGTAAAGAGTTACATCGGTGCAAACTTTTACACCGATCTAGATGACTCTAAGTCTCAATATGGATACATATTCAAAGTGGGAGCAATTAGCTAGAGTAGCTCCGTCCAGAGCATTGTAGACATAGAATATTTGCAGAATACATACGGCTCTGAATGTGACAGACCCGTTGACTAAACTTCTCTCACGAGCAAAACATGATCATACCTTAGTACTCTTTGGGTTTTAATCACATAGAGATGTGAACTAGATTATTGACTCTAGCAAATAGCCTATCTATGAGTTATGGTATCGAGCCTGATGAAGAAGTCTCAGCTGGACTACGCCTTACCGCAAGGGGCTCCGTCACAACCTATACTTACCGCGTGAAAACCGTCGGTCGCACACACTTACACTAAATTGGGTGGAAGAGATTACTCGATGGCAAGAATCTTCGTGTTAGACAGGCCATCCTAATTACTATCAGGAACACCCACCTCCTAGGCTTGAGGATGATGATCGTCTTCGATATCATCTAGAACTACATAAGTGTGTGTGGCTATATCATCTAGAACTACATATGATGATCATCGTTGATATCATCTAGAACTACATATGATGATCATCGTTGATATCATCTAGAACTACATATGATGATCGTCGTCAATATGACCTTGTACTGCTTGAGGATGCATGTTGACTATACATGAAATTCTTATCTAGTACTCCCTTCGTTCCAAATTAGTCATCGTGGTTTGAACTAAAACCACAATGAGTAATTTGGAATGGAAGGAGTACTACCTAGTACCTATAATGCTTTGTGAAATTGATATCTAGTAGTAGTATCTGGAAATTGCAGTTAATTGAAACCGAAACGGGGCAGGAAGTGGGGGAAAATGATGAAATATATAGCAGTAGCGAGGGGCTAGGAAATTGCTACAGCTAACTAATAGTAGCGCATTCCAGAAAAGCGCTGCTGATACAGTCAACAGTAGTAGTGCGGGTGCAGACCGCGCTACTACTAACAGTTAGCTGTAGCATCGTAGTAGTAGCACGGTTGCCCGCACTGCTGATAGCCTCAAAACTCGCGCTACTACTATGGTTTTCCCTAGTAGTGGATGGTGGCAAAGGTGTTTGACATTCATTCCCATTTCTTGCATGGCACCTAAGGTTGCAACCAAGGGCATACATTTGATTTTTCAACCCATTTATATGCACTGGAGCATGTGCATGTAGTTCAAATTTGAATTATGCACATAAATGCATAGAAAACTCAGTTAATGTATAAAAATGTCCATGCGAACCCCGAAATATCCCAAAATATTGCAAACACTCATGTTGTTCTATGTTGACACGAGAAATTTTTTGAAAGTAAGAAGATGCAACAAATATCGTTTCGTCCCCCAAGGTGGCACGTTCCCTACTGAAACCATCCTGCTTGTTGTTAGAGAAGCTCTGGTTTGAGAGAATCTTATACCATAACCTGGCCCAAATGGGACAATATTTTTTTACCCCAGCATCTTGATGCCAAGGTTCATGAATTTTAGACGAGTTTTGTATTTACTAAAATTACATAAGCAAGCACCTCAACATTTGCCGGATAGCCACGGTGTCATGGTGTTTGAAATTCATCCCCATTTCTTGAATGGGACGTAAGCATCAACCCATGGACACATATATCATTTTACAACCCATTTTGGTGCATCGGAGCATGTGCATGTGGTTTAATTTTGAATTGTGCACCTGATATGCCTAGGAAACCAAGTTACCGTATAAAAATGTCCAAATGAATTCTGAATAATTCCAATTGTTTTGATGACACACCTATATTTGCATGTTCAGTACAGACAAAAGTTCTAGCAATTCAAACACCATCCATTGCAGCTGTGACCCCATTATGTAATTCAAATCAAGATGAAAAATCAAGTAGATCCCACACAGTTTATTATCACCAACCGTGTGAGATGCAGTACAAAATATCCTGGAGCACCGCCGGTGTATAGTGCGCCTATGGCTTACTAATACGTCTCCAACATATCTATAATGTTTTATTGTTCCATACTATTATATTAACCGTTTTGGATGTTTATGGGCTTTACTTTACACATTTATATCCTTTTTGGGACTAACCTACTAACCGGAGGCCCAGCCCGTATTGCTATTTTTTTGCCTATTTTAGTGTTTCGAAGAAAAGGAATATCCAACGGAGTCCAACGGAATGAAACCTTTAGGAGCGTGATTTTGGGAACAAACATGATCCAGAGGACTTGGAGTGCAAGTCAAGAAGCAGCCGGGGCGGCCACGAGGGTGGAGGGCGCGCCCACACCTACAGGGCACACCCCTTATCTCGTGGGCACCTCGGGCGGCCACCGACGTACTTCTTCCTCCTATATATACCCACGTACGGCAAAAACATCAGGGGAGCCAACGAAAAACTATTTCCACTGCCGTAACCTTCTGTATCCGCGAGATCCCATCTTGGAGCCTTCGTCGGCGCTCCGCCGGAGGGGGAATCAACTACGGAGGGCTTCTGCATCAACACCATAGCCCCTCCGATGAGTTGTGAGTAGGTTACCACAGACCTTCGGGTCCATAGTTATTAGCTAGATGGCTTCTTCTCTCTTTTTGGATCTCAATACCATGTTCTCCTCGATCTTCTAGGAGACCTATTCGATGTAACTCTTTTTGCGGTGTGTTTGTCAAGATCCGATGAATTGTGGGTTTATGATCAAGTTTATCTATGAGAAATATTTGAATCTCCTCTGAATTCTTTTATGTATGATTAACTATCTTTGCAAGTTTCTTCGAATTATCAGTTTAGTTTGGCCTACTAGATTGATCTTTCTTGCAATGGGAGAAGTGCTTAGCTTGGGGTTCAATCTTGCGGTGTCCTTTCCAAGTGACAGCAGGGGCAGCAATGTCACATCCCTAGCTGCTGGTAGTGCTCTAGGCTAGCTTCATGTGTGCATCATGTCTATATTTTCGAAACTTGAACTGAGGGATTTTGGAAGCCTCAAAAACTTAAATAAAAGAGGGGCAAAAACCCTAGAAATCTCATTCATTGCTCCAAAAATGCCCTTTTAAATGTTTCATAATTTTTGGTAAGGGTTCTGGTCCCAACCAAAATATTGAACATTTTTAAGGAATTATTTTTGGGACTTTGGGTTTAATTCATTAGCTATTTGAATTTGAATTATATTCATATAATTAGAATATAATTTCAAATACCCCCGGAAATATTTTATAAGCTTTTGGAAAAGTCCATCTAGCAATATAAAATATTCAGAGGAGTTTTTGGCATTGTTTGAATTATTTTAAATTCAAAACAGTGGCAAAATAAATTAAATAAAACAAAACAGAAGAAAAAAATTAAAAAGAGCAGAAGCCTACCTAACTCACCTGCAGCCCACCTGGCGCCCACCAACCGGCCCAGCCGGCCCAGCCCGCCTCCTCCTCTGTCGTCTTCGTCCTCGACAGAGGGAGGGGAGCGTGCCCGGTGCGCGCGCGCGCCACCGCGCCACGCCACCAGCTCGCCTGCCTGCCTGCCTCTCCCCTCCTCGTCTGGATGCCCTGGAACGACGCCACGTCCGCCCCCCCCCGTACTCTCTCACTCTCCCCCCGGTTCTTCCTCTCCTCTCCCTCGCTCTCTCTCTCCCGTGTCCGAACGCACCCATCGCCGCCGTTCGCCATAGCCGCCGCCACCGGCCTCCCCTCGCCTCCCCGACACGCTCCCTAGCTCCGCCGCGACCCCCTCTACCTCCTCGTCGAGCCACGCAAGACGGAGCACCCCGTGGAGCCATCGCCGTCGCCATCCTCGCCTCCGGCCGCCGTGGGTACTCGTCGTCGATTCGGGAGCTACCGGGCATCCCCGACCTCGCCCTCGCGCTCGCTGGTCCCGCTGTGAGCCCCTCTCCGTTTCCCCTCTCTTCTCCCCCTAGTTCCCTCACCGTAGCCCTCCTCCCCACCACGGCCGAAGCCTCTCGCCGCCGTCCATGTCGCCGTCGCCGTCTCGGTCCGCCTCCGCCCAAACCGAGCCTTCCATCGTGCTCCTGGTGCCACGAGGGTGCCGCCGAGCCCCTCAGGTGGCCTCCCAGTGCCCCGCAGCCCGATCCCGCTCGTGCCCGAACTCCGGCCGCCGCCCAAGTGGTCGCCGCCGTCGATCTAAGCCATCTCCGGTGTAACGGAGGGCACCAGTGGGTGCGCACGAGCCCCAGCTTCCCACGCGTGCCTTCCGCTGCTCGATTGGGCGCCGGAGTGGAAATCCCGCGCCCTCCGCCGCGTTTGCTGCCGCCGGCGGCTAAACGCCGGCGTGTTAGCCCCGGTTGACCAGGGGGTTTGACCTCCCCTGGCTCAATGACAAGTGGGGCCCGTCCCTACTAATTCGGGTTAGGATTAGTTTAAACTTAATCAACCTCTGTTAATTAACCCTGACACTAACCAGTGGGCCCCAGCGCCACTAACTCTTAATTAGGATTAAACTAACCTCTGTTAAACCCCCTTGTCACTGACGTGTGGACCCCACATGTCAGGTTTGACCCCAGCCAGCCGCAGTTGACCGCTTACGTCGTGCTGACGTCATGCTGGCGCAATATATATATTTCTGGATTTAAATTTAATCAGGAAATTCCAGAATATAATTTAAACTTCAAAAATTCATAACTTTTATTCTGTAACTCCAAATCAGACAAATTATATATGAAAAATTATCAGAAAAATTCAAGGAATCCATCTGTACCATTTTCATGCATGTTAGAACAACTTATCACTACTGTTTAGGACAAATGAATTAAATGGCATTTGAATAATCACATATGGAGTTTGAATTTGAATCTTGTATTCAAACCAACTTCATTTAATCTGTTGCTAGTTGCATTAGCTCAAAACACATTCATATTCCATGTCATAGCATGCATCATTTTGTGCATTGCATTGATTGTGTTTCCTTCTGTGTTGCCGGTATTTGTCCCCTCTCGTTAGACGTGATACCGATGATGTGATCGTTGACACTGATGAAGACTCAATGTTATCTTCAGAAGTGCCAGGCAAGCAAAACCCCCTTGTTCATTCCGATACAATCCTACTCTCTCGCTCTTGCTCTCTTTTACTGCATTAGGACAACAACGATTCAACTGTTACTTGCTGCGGTAGCTGAACCCCTTTATCCTTTGCATGACCTGTCATTGCCACAGTAAATAGATGAAACCCACTAGCATGAGTAGGAGTTGTTTGAGCCCTGATGTGCCTACTCATTTATGTTTGTTGTCATGCCTGCTACTGCTTAGAGTTGAGTCGGGTCTGATTCATCGGGGATGAATCAGAGGCGTGTGAACATGTCCTACTGTGTGTGAGCTAAGTGTGTGAACACGTTTTGGTAAAGGTAGCGGTGAGAGGCCATGTAGGAGTACATGGTGGGTTGTCTCATTGCAGCCGTCCTCAAGAACTGAGTTCTGTGTTTGTGATCCATGATTCAGCTACTACCACGCATTGGGCCCGAAACCAATGGACCCTCTCGGCTTCTTGACCACCCTTGTCCTCTGTCCAGGAGTTGCAAGTAGTTTCTGGTGTTTGTAGTATGCTGGAGGCCGTGGGCAGCGCTGACCGTATGGGTGGGCTGTGATGCGGTAGGCACGTGGCACGGTGTACCGGGCGCCCGTTTGGTGTCTCGGGAACCCTGTTCACATCGTTTGGGGCTGTGAGCGAAACTCCGGCCGGATCTCCTCATGGATGGAACCCGAATAGGCGATAAACCTGGACTAGAGACTTAGGTGATTAGGTAGGTCGTGGCCGACACCCACGTTGGGCTTCCGCTTGAAGGTTGTCGAGTACATGTCGTGTAAACGACGGTAAGTGGTGAGAGCGTGTATGAAGAAGTACACCCCTGCAGGGTTAACCTAATCTATTCGAATAGCCGTGTCTGCGGAAAAGGACCTCTGGATTGCTTATATCAGTTCATAGACAAGTGAAAGTGGATACCCTAAAATACGCAAGATAAGCGTGAGTGCTATGGATGGCGTTCTCGTAGGGAGACGAGAGCGGATCCATAGTGGTGTATTGATATGGTGAATATGTGGACTCGTGTGCGCCACCTCGAAAGAGTTACTTGCAGTCGTAGTTCAGGATAGCCACCGAGTCAAAGCTGGCTTGCTGCAGTTAAACCCCACCATCCCTTTGTTGATAATGATGCATATGTAGTTAGTTCTGATGTAAGTCTTGCTGGGTACATTTGTACTCACGTTTGCCTATTTTATGTTTGTAGAGAGACTTCGGTCTCACTAGTAGTTCACGTGGTCTTCGACGTTTAGCTTGTTACCTCAGCTACGATCTTGTGCCTCGGCAAGATCTGGTAGATAGTCAAGCTTCTCAGCCTTTTTCAGTTATAGATGTTCGTACCCAGACATGATAGCTTCCGCTTGTGCTTTGACTTGTATGCTCTGATTGTTGGGTCATGAGACCCATGTTTGTAATATCTCGCTCCTCGGAGCCTATTGAATAAATTACTTGAGTCTTAGAGTCATGTTGTGATGCCATGTTGTATTTGCACATATCGAGCATATTGTGTGTATGCTATTGAAATGCTTGGTATGTGTGGGATCTGACCATCTAGTTGTTTATCTTTAGTAGCCTCTCTTACCGGGAAATGTCTCCTAGTGTTTCCACCGAGCCATGGTAGCTTGCTACTGCTCCGGAACACTTAGGCTGGCTGGCATGTGTCCTTCTTCGTTCCTGTGTCTGTCCCTTCGGGGAAATGTCACGCGATGAATATCGGAGTCCTGTTAGCCCGCTACAGCCCGGTTCACCGGAGTCCTGCTAGCCCAGTGCTACAGCCTGGATTCACTCGCTGATGACCGACACGTTCGATGCTGGGTCATGAATGCCTGTCCCTGTAAGTCTGTGCCACTTTGGGTTTACGACTAGCCATGTCAGCCCGGGCTCCTTATCATATGGATGCTAGCGACACCGTCATATACGTGTGCCAAAAGGCGCAAACGGTCTCGGGTTAAGGTAAGGCGACACCCGTGGGAATACCGTGCGTGAGGCCGCAAAGTGATATGAGGTGTTACATGCTAGATCGATGTGGCATTGAGTCGGGGTTCTGACAGCGTTGGTATCAGAGCTTGACTGCCTGTAGGATTACCAAGCCAAACTGGTCGAAGTTGAGTCTAGATATTCTTTAGTTATGTAAGGGAATTGATTGTGGGATGGAACGTAAGGCTCTTTTTACTCCTTATAGCTCATGGCCTTCTGATCTGAGTCATCATCTTCTCTTCTACGGGGATTAAGAACTAGGCTATCTCTTCTTTCTATCAGGATCACGTGTTACTAATCCGTAGACTTATAAGATTGTTGATTCAAGCCCCAGTTCAGTTCCTACTATCTTCCGTATGTTAATTGTTGATCTCGAAACCTTGATATTGTGCTTCTGAGTGGTTATGCCACCATTTTTGTGAATGTCTCAAATCTTTTCTGAGCATTTACAGCCGTTATGCTGTCCGAGTCATTCCAGGTTTCTAAATAGTCTGATGCATTTGCAAAATCCTTTCCCTCTGGTTTCGATGCTCCTTTATGCCAGCTCAATCACACCAATTGTTGAGTTGAGGTATTCTACTGCCTCGACCTTTATGTTGGAATAATTATTATGACCCTAGGTGTCTTAGGGGATCATCTAGTGGTCTAGCCATGATTTGTGTCCTAGTGTGATGATTCTGGCTTTATCCCCGGAAGCATCCCGTGATGCCACTTAGTAGTAGGTATTCTACTCCTTGGGTTTTGAACCTGAGATTCACCCTACTTACTTCATGTTGATAGTAATTGCTAGCTCCCTTAGGTTATTAGTAACCTTTACAGTAGTTCTCGAGGTCCGTGGTATATCCTTCTTCCAAATACCATGAACCACTTACGGCAAAAGTTTGTTGGATCAAAAGATCACAACAGGAGTGCTCTCGATGGGTTCTCCATTCATAATTGTGACTCTGCCAGTTCTACCTTTTCGCATGGATTGTCCGGAAGAAATATGTTGAACTCGTTTGACATGCTAATCTATGCATTCACAACTCAGAAAAGCATATGTTCCTTTGAGTTGTCCCTCTTTAGTTGTTTCTGGCCCTCGTCTATCAATTGATAGTCAAGAGTATGCATGCATTCATTCATCGATGCCTGTTACTCTTGTGGTCCGTCAAGCCATTCTATTCCAGAGAGTGACTTGGAGAAAACAAACTCCAGTACCTCATCCATATTTAGGATTGGGTCAAAGTAGTTGTGTTCCGCAGATCAAGTTACAATCCAGCTTCTGGTCTGCTCTACCCTGAAGTATTACCTTCTTTATAACAGGAATTTCATGAGAATTGCACCACCTTTTGTGAATTCTTGACATAGTGATACTTCACGCCATCCTTTTTCATCCCTCGGTTCCGTGTTGTTGCAGCCGGAGTGCCGACAAGTGAATCATGATGTGTGAAATCAATACTCCTAGCAACTCCGTTGCTTGGTAGTTAAATGGACAATAACATCATCCTTAGCGAGTTGACTATTGAATCATCACCCTAAGGTTGATTGTGCTACCTAGTCCATTTTCCTGGTGCACTCCTCGATTGATGAGATAGGATTTGTTAAGTCCTCGCTCATTTGATCATATCGTCTTGCCCTGAAAAGCAAGATTGTTCTCGAGCTTAGTAACATATCGGTGGTCCGTGATTTTCCGTATATCTTCTCGGAAGTATTACCAGGTTGTCACCTGACCGCTATGTTGAGTTCGTGATCAAGTTGGTTTATTCCTGTAAACCACCCTTTCTCCAAGAATGCGTGTTGGATACCCCTGAGCTAGTTGGTTAAGCTAGACAACAACCTGGAGAGTTGGAAGGTAAAAGCTTGCCTGACTTAGTTCGTTCCAAAGGGATATTCTTGTGTAGTGTGTGTTGAAGAGAGATGATATCTTCATCGATTGGTCCCTGTGATCAGTTGCTGGACCTATTGTCTTATCAATCCTTTGATTTGAGTATGGGCTATCGTCAAATCAAATCAGTACCAATGATGCTCGTAATGTTGTCTTATTCGTGGTTGATCCCTCGAGCATACACCATTACATCTTTGGTCTGACCAATGTTATCACTGTGTTCACTTAACTATGGAATTCCTTTTAAAAGGAAACCCGGATGAATTGTTGTTGAGCCCATTGACAACATCCTTATCTCCTCCATGATTTTGTTGAACATTAAGCTAGTGTTGGAAATTTTTGAAAGCATTTGTTCATGCTAGCTCATGAAGCATATGTTTGGATGAAGGTAGTGACTTCCTTTAATTCATGTGCATCTGATGCAAGTTGCCGCCGTGGATTCGAGAAAGTCAATGTTGCTTTCTTTGGAATCATTCCAAATCAGTCATGCACACGTGCGAAGAATGCTGTGGTTTGAAGACTTGCAACCTTCAATCTATATGTATCCCTAGCACACCAAGCCACTGATTGATTTGTTCAAGGAGAAGGAGTTCCTTCATAAGATCTAATCCGGACTTATGTAAGGACTTCGATACCCTCGTTGATGGTTCCCCCTCCTGAACTCGGTAGTGTTTATTATAAGACTACTATGTGGTCATGCTTGTCTGGGACAGCGTGTTCACATGTTTGTAGCAGAACCAGCTCATGTTTTGGAGCTTACTATCGTAGTTCATTCCCCGAGAATCTCGCAACGTCATCTCGTCGATTTGTGTTGCAAATTTCCGTTTTTCTTCCTAGACTCGATGAGTCTGGAATATCCTGACACCAACCAGATCTGAATCTCAGGCAGATATGATGGTTGGAATATTTCCCAAGAATTATAATATTGGTCGCGCGATAACCGGTAAAGTGGATGTCGTGGCCAACACACCTAGCCGGAAGACCTGTTATTATAATATCTTGATTGATGAAGTTGGCCACCTCCCCATAGGGATTTCGTAGGATTTACTCCCTAGTTGCCCCTATGGATTTTGAGATCCCGAAGTCCGACCTTTTTACTTGATGTTCTAGATATCAAACCATATCTATGAATGGGTTACGCTAGCACATCAAGGAGAACATTAGAAGCGGAGTGCTAAATGTCTCTCGGTCGATCGTCCAGATTTTGTTCCTTGGCTCGCTAAGGTGAAATCTGAGAAAGTGTTATCCTCCTTTGCATCTGCATCCTCCATCACCATTCATCATGGTAGTAAGTTGTGTTTACCGGACCCTTGACACGGATGTTGGTAAAACCTTTATGATTGTGGAAATGCTCAAGTTCTTGAGAGCACGCACCAGCGCTACGTGTTACCATCGGCTCTAACTGGATTCCTCTCAGTTTCCTCGGCAATGTTATGACCTTTTCAAACAATGAGTTCACCCTCTATTGTTGGTTTCTTTCCTAGTTACCAAAATCATTCCCAGCATTTGCATTTTGTTCCCAGCTTGCACCGCCAATGTGCCATTCTACCATGGGTCTCTTCCATTTCCGGTGATAAGCAAAATCATCCATTACGTTGTCTTCAACAAGGTAATCCACATCATCCAAGTCCGAGTATGCCATTCTACCGACCTCCGCCAATCGATTGCTGTGATTTGCCTTAGGCTGATATAGAGAGTCTCAATGATCTCTATATCAAAGGTAATTCTTTTTGCCACTTAAGGGGATATTTCTACGAGTCACCGTCCCTAAGGTGCCCCGTTGTGGTATCATGGCAACTCAACTCCTCGCTACGTTGACAATCGTTTACCACCTTCTTAGGTGTGTAATCGTTGTCTACCTAGTGAACCTTCGTCATCCGTCTCTTTCCACCCCTCTTGATGTGTAATTCGTGTCTCAACCCGAGAGATGGTCCTATGTCTCGTTCCGTGAGTTGTTCGATCTTCGAGAAGATCGACCCTGCTAGAGTCTCCTTCTTCCCTCCATGTCATGTTGGCAGGATTTCTCAGAGCAAGACATCAAGACAATGATGGTGAATGAATCAACGTTCAACTGAAGTGCACCCTGGATCGTGAAGATTATACTAGTCTGCGTTACCCTTCACTTCACCCTACGCTTGAATCTCGAGACGAGATTCTTGTTTAGTGGGGGTGAGCTGTCACATCCCTAGCTGCTGGTAGTGCTCTAGGCTAGCTTCATGTGTGCATCATGTCTATATTTTCGAAACTTGAACTGAGGGATTTTGGAAGCCTCAAAAACTTAAATAAAAGAGGGGCAAAAACCCTACAAATCTCATTCATTGCTCCAAAAATGCCCTTTTAAATGTTTGATAATTTTTGGTAAGGGTTCTGGTCCCAACCAAAATATTGAACATTTTTAAGGAATTATTTTTGGGACTTTGGGTTTAATTCATTAGCTATTTGAATTTGAATTATATTCATATAATTAGAATATAATTTCAAATACCCCCGGAAATATTTTATAAGCTTTTGGAAAAGTCCATCTAGCAATATAAAATATTCAGAGGAGTTTTTGGCATTGTTTGAATTATTTTAAATTCAAAACAGTGGCAAAATAAATTAAATAAAACAAAACAGAAGAAAAAAAAATAAAAAGAGCAGAAGCCTACCTAACTCACCTGCAGCCCACCTGGCGCCCACCAACCGGCCCAGCCGGCGCAGCCCGCCTCCTCCTCTGTCGTCTTCGTCCTCGACAGAGGGAGGGGAGCGTGCCCGGCGCGCGCGCGCGCCACCGCGCCACGCCACCAGCTCGCCTGCCTGCCTGCCTCTCCCCTCCTCGTCTGGATGCCCTGGAACGACGCCACGCCCCCCCCCGTACTCTCTCACTCTCCCCCCGGTTCTTCCTCTCCTCTCCCTCGCTCTCTCTCTCCCGTGTCCGAACGCACCCATCGATTCCGTTCGCCATAGCCGCCGCCACCGGCCTCCCCTCGCCTCCCCGACACGCTCCCCAGCTCCGCCACGACCCCCTCTACCTCCTCGTCGAGCCACGCAATACGGAGCAACCCGTGGAGCCATCGCCGTCGCCATCCTCGCCTCCGGCCGCCGTGGGTACTCGCCGTCGATTCGGGAGCTACCGGGCATCCCCGACCTCACCCTCGCGCTCGCTGGTCCCGCTGTGAGCCCCTCTCCATTTCCCCTCTCTTCTCCCCCTCGTTCCCTCACCGTAGCCCTCCTCCCCACCACGGCCGAAGCCTCTCGCCGCCGTCCATGTCGCCGTCGCCGTCTCGGTCCGCCTCCACCCAAACCGAGCCTTCCATCGTGCTCCCGGTGCCACGAGGGTGCCGCCGAGCCCCTCAGGTGGCCTCCCAGTGCCCCGCAGCCCGATCCCGCTCGTGCCCGAACTCCGGCCGCCGCCCAAGTGGTCGCCGCCGTCGATCTAAGCCATCTCCGGTGAAACGGAGGGCACCAGTGGGTGCGCACGAGCCCCAGCTTCCCGCGCGTGCCTTCCGCTGCTCGATTGGGCGCCGGAGTGGAAATCCCGCGCCCTCCGCCGCGTTTGCTACCGCCGGCGGCTAAACGCCGGCATGTTAGCCCCGGTTGACTAGGGGGTTTGACCTCCCCAGGCTCAATGACAAGTGGGGCCCGTCCCTACTAATTCGGGTTAGGATTAGTTTAAACTTAATCAACCTCTGTTGATTAACCCTGACACTGACCAGTGGGCCCCAACGCCACTAACTCTTAATTAGGATTAAACTAACCTCTGTTAAACCCCCCTGTCACTGACGTGTGGACCCCACACGTCAGGTTTGACCCCAGCCAGCCGCAGTTGACCGCTTACGTCGTGCTGACGTCATGCTGGCGCAATATATATATTTCTGGATTTAAATTTAATCAGGAAATTCCAGAATATAATTTAAACTTCAAAAATTCATAACTTTTATTCTGTAACTCCAAATCAGACAAATTATATATGAAAAATTATTATAAAAATTCAAGGAATCCATCTGTACCATTTTCATGCATGTTAGAACAACTTATCACTACTGTTTAGGACAAATGAATTAAATGGCATTTGAATAATCACATATGGAGTTTGAATTTGAATCTTGTATTCAAACCAACTTCATTTAATCTGTTGCTAGTTGCATTAGCTCAAAACACATTCATATTGCCATGTCATAGCATGCATCATTTTGTGCATTGCATTGATTGTGTTTCCTTCTGTGTTGCCGGTATTTGTCCCCTCTCGTTAGACGTGATACCGATGATGTGATTGTTGACATTGATGAAGACTCAATGTTATCTTCAGAAGTGCCAGGCAAGCAAAACCCCCTTGTTCATTCCGATACAATCCTACTCTCTCGCTCTTGCTCTCTTTTACTGCATTAGGACAACAACGATTCAACTGTTACTTGCTGCGGTAGCTGAACCCCTTTATCCTTTGCATGACCTGTCATTGCCACAGTAAATAGATGAAACCCACTAGCATGAGTAGGAGTTGTTTGAGCCCTGATGTGCCTACTCATTTATGTTTGTTGTCATGCCTGCTACTGCTTAGAGTTGAGTCGGGTCTGATTCATCGGGGATGAATCAGAGGCGTGTGAACATGTCCTACTGTGTGTGAGCTAAGTGTGTGAACACGTTTTGGTAAAGGTAGCGGTGAGAGGCCATGTAGGAGTACATGGTGGGTTGTCTCATTGCAGCCGTCCTCAGGAACTGAGTTCTGTGTTTGTGATCCATGATTCAGCTACTACCATGCATTGGGCCCGAAACCAATGGACCCTCTCGGCTTCTTGATCACCCTTGTCCTCTGTCCAGGAGTTGCAAGTAGTTTCTGGTGTTTGTAGTATGCTGGAGGCCGTGGGCAGCGCTGACCGTAGGGGTGGGCTGTGATGCGGTAGGCACGTGGCACGGTGTACCGGGCGCCCGTTTGGTGTCTCGGGAACCCTGTTCACATCGTTTGGGGCTGTGAGCGAAACTCCGGCCGGATCTCCTCATGGATGGAACCCGAATAGGCGATAAACCTGGACTAGAGACTTATGTGATTAGGTAGGTCGTGGCCGACACCCACGTTGGGCTTCCGCTTGAAGGTTGCCGAGTACATGTCGTGTAAACGACAGTAAGTGGTGAGAGCGTGTATGAAGAAGTACACCCCTGCAGGGTTAACCTAATCTATTCGAATAGCCGTGTCCGCGGAAAAGGACTTCTGGATTGCTTATATCAGTTCATAGACAAGTGAAAGTGGATACCCTAAAATACGCAAGATAAGCATGAGTGCTATGGATGGCGTTCTCGTAGGGAGACGAGAGCGGATCCATAGTGGTGTATTGATATGGTGAATATGTGGACTCGTGTGCGCCACCTCGAAAGAGTTACTTGCAGTCGTAGTTCAGGATAGCCACCGAGTCAAAGCTGGCTTGCTGCAGTTAAACCCCACCATCCCTTTGTTGATAATGATGCATATGTAGTTAGTTCTGATGTAAGTCTTGCTGGGTACATTTGTACTCACGTTTGCCTATTTTATGTTTGCAGAGAGACTTCGGTCTCACTAGTAGTTCGCGTGGTCTTCGACGTTTAGCTTGTTACCTCAGCTACGATCTTGTGCCTCGGCAGGATCTGGTAGATAGTCAGGCTTCTCAGCCTTTTTCAGTTATAGATGTCTGTACCCAGACATGATAGCTTCCGCTTGTGCTTTGACTTGTATGCTCTGATTGTTGGGTCATGAGACCCATGTTTGTAATATCTCGCTCCTCGGAGCCTATTGAATAAATTACTTGAGTCGTAGAGTCATGTTGTGATGCCATGTTGTATTTGCACATATCGAGCATATTGTGTGTATGCTATTGAAATGCTTGGTATGTGTGGGATCTGACCATCTAGTTGTTTATCTTTAGTAGCCTCTCTTACCGGGAAATGTCTCCTAGTGTTTCCACCGAGCCATGGTAGCTTGCTACTGCTCCGGAACACTTAGGCTGGCCGGCATGTGTCCTTCTTTGTTCCTGTGTCTGTCCCTTCGGGGAAATGTCACGCGATGAATATCGGAGTCCTGTTAGCCCGCTACAGCCCGATTCACCGGAGTCCTGCTAGCCCAGTGCTACAGCCTGGATTCACTCGCTGATGACCGACACGTTCGATGCTGGGTCATGAATGCCTGTCCCTGTAAGTCTGCGCCACTTTGGGTTTACGACTAGCCATGTCAGCCTGGGCTCCTTATCATATGGATGCTAGCGACACCGTCATATACGTGTGCCAAAAGGCGCAAACGGTCCCGGGTTAAGGTAAGGCGACACCCGTGGGAATACCGTGTGTGAGGCCGCAAAGTGATATGAGGTGTTACATGCTAGATCGATGTGGCATTGAGTCGGGGTTCTGACAAGCAAGGCACGTATTGTATTGTTGCCATCGAGGATAAAAAGATGGGGTTTATATCATATTGCTTGAGTTTATCCCTCTACATAATGTCATCTTTCTTAATGCGTTACTCTGTTCTTTATGAACTTAATACTCTAGATGCATGCTGGATAGCGGTCGATGTGTGGAGTAATAGTAGTAGATGAAGGGAGGAGTCGGTCTACTTGTCACGGACATGATGCCTATATACATGATCATGCCTAGATAATCTCATAATTATTCACTTTTCTATCAATTGCTCGACAATAATTTGTTCACCCACCGTAATACTTATGCTATCTTGAGAGAAGCCACTAGTGAAACCTATGGCCCCCGGTTCTATCTTTTATCATATAAGCTTTCAATCTACTTTTATTTGCATCTTTGCTTTTCCAATCTATATTATAAAATACCAAAAATATATTTCTCTTATCGTACTATCTTTATCAGATCTCCCTTTAGCAAGTAGCCGTGAAGGGATTGACAACCCCTTTATTGCGTTGGTTGCGAGTTCTTTGTTTGTTTGTGTAGGTGCGTGGGACTTTTGAGGAGCCTCCTACTGGATTGATACCTTGGTTCTCAAAAACTGAGGGAAATACTTACGCTACTATTGCTGCATCACCCTTTCCTCTTCAAGGAAAGCCAACGCAAGCTCAAGACATAGCAAGAAGGATTTCTGGCGCCGTTTGCCGGGGAGGTATTCGCTCAAGTCAAGGCATACCAAGTACCCATCACAAACTCATCTCCCTCGCATTTACATTATTTGCCATTTGCCTCTCGTTTTCCTCTCCCCCACTTCACCCTTGCTGTTTTATTCACTCTCTCTTTTCCAATCTCCTCTTCTTCTTCGCCTTTGTTTGCCGTCATGTCAGAAATTGGGGAGATTATCGTTGATATGGACAATAATGATAACATGGAAAATTCTGATGCTCCTGCTGATGAACCCCCTATCTCGCATACTAAAAAGTTTCGAATCAGTAGTGGTAACGTTATTGTAAAAGGTGTTATTCAAGATTTCTTTACTTGTGCCGGTGCTTTACCTTCTATGGGTGGTTCTATTCTTCATAGAACTAGTAGTCTTGCGGATGCTGTCACTATGCTTGTAGTTGAGCTTGAAAGACAATTTATGCATATGCATCCTTGCATACAAAGAATTTTCTTAGAATTTTCTAATATTGAACATTCTTCTGTTAAGCGCGCTGTTACTATCTTTTTGGCTCATGAGTTTAGATTTATAATAAGAGAGGCCAAAGAAATCTTTGTGCACTATAGGGTGGACGCCGGTCGTCCTCCCATAGAGGCGATCCTCTTCGATCAAGAGGAAATTAGGCGTTTTCAATCTTTGGCTATGTTGCTTTCAATGAAAACCTTAGAAAAAAGGCTCCTACCAATGTCCTAGTTGATAGAATTTCCAAACTTAATAATGATTTTGATCTTTGAAATAACAAGCTAGGATACTCTCTTCAGTATAGGCTCACGAAATTCTGCAAAAAGAATGCTTATAATGATGAATTAGTTGTGGAATATGAAGGGCCAAAGGAGGAACCAATTCCTCATGTGATTGATCTTGGGGACTTTTGTCCCATCAAATTTAGCCATTTTGTCTGTGGAAAACGACACCTATGGGATCACTGGGATCCCTTCTACGGTTGCGGGGCGCGGGGATCATGAGAAGAGCGGGACTAGTAGGCAACACAAGGGGGATTTACCCAGGTTCGGGCCGCAAAGATGCGTAAAACCCTACGATCCGGCTTTGGTGGGTGTATTTAGTGTTCTTGAGCTCTCGAATTAGCTCCAAGTGCTCCGAGGTTTGAAAGTGCAGAATCCTTTCCCAGTGTGTCATGGGCCTCCTTTTATAAGCGAAAGGGGCTGCCACAGTGCCACACAGGAGGTGGAAAGTGCTACAGCGTTGCGAGCTTATCGCTGGTATTCCAGGACAAGGCGCATTTAATGCGAGGCTTAGGTGTCCCATCGCTTTACCGGGGACGGGGGCGAGGCCCGTCCCGTCCATCGCTGCTCCTCTTTGCTTCGCCACGTGCCCTGGCCAGCGATGCATGCGGTGCCATGTAGGCAGGCAGGTAGCTGAGGTGGCGCGGTGGTGGAGCCTCCACGAAGAGCTGCATGTTGCCATGCAGGTGCCTGCCCAGCTGGCTGGGTCGGCAGCTGCGTGCAAACGGCGGCGAAGACTCGGCTGGCTCGGGCCTGGCAGTGGCCCTGCCGGTGCGCTAGGTGAGGTTCTTGCCGGGTGGCCCGGCAAGGGTATTGTCGGGTGGACCGGCAAGGTTCTCGCCGTGGCGCGCTGGCTTCCCCGGCAAGGATCTTGCTGGGGGTCTTATGGGTTTCTTCGGTGAGGATAGTTGCCTTCCTATCCTCATTTGATCTTGAGCATTGTATGTCTTCACAAAGATCTGCATGCCACCATGGAGGTGCCTCCCGAGCCCTGTCGCAATGCATTTGTCTAGTGTTGGTGGGCTCAAAGGTGGCTCGCTCGGTTGGTGGGGGCGGGCTCACCTGGCAAGGGTCTTGCTGGGGCCGCTGAGGCTCCCCCGGCAAGAGTCCATGCCGGGGAAACCCGCTCCGTCCATCTGCACTTCGTGGCCTTGGTTCTTGTCGTTGCTCTGTTTTCCTTGTGGCTTCGGCATCTCTCCGGCTTCCCCTTCCTGCCCTATTATGCATGGCCGTGGCGGGAGGCTCTGACTATCCGTGCACAAGTAAAGGGGTCAAAAGCAGGGCCCCTACTTTTGTACACCGACAGGAGCCCCCGGGCATGGGCCATACATAAGCGCAACATGTTGTTGGGCCAGGCCCAGAACGGTGCGCGGGCAGTTGGGGCGGATTTTTACCGCGGCCACTGTTCCGTCCGCTGCGCTTCCCCATGACCTGCGTTGAACGCGCGACGTGGGGGTCGTGCGCGCGCATGACGTGGGAGGCATGCTGGCGTTACCTTGTGGTGGACAGTAAAGAGGCGGCTTGCGTGTGTCTTTGAGACCGCAGGGCCGCCTCCCATTTACCACCCTCGCTTGGGAACGGTCGTTTCATGCATCCCACTGCGCCCGCCCATTGTGCCACGTTCGCTGCATGCATAACGCAGAGCGAATGGCAGGTGCGCGGGACGTGGAAAGTCACGCACGTGCAGGTCGATTCCCACGCGCCTTCAATGGAGCGGGAAGGGCGGTCGACGACCTCGCATGTTGTCACTTCAACGAGCCGGATTGGCTGAGAGTGGGCGGCTGAGCCTCGCCCCCGCCCCTTTATAAAGAGGGGGCGGGAGGAACGGTGCCTCTCAACTTCTTCGCTATTTGCCTCTCCCCATTCCTGCTTCCCTTCTTCTTCTGCCATGGCGAGGGGGCGTGGCGACTCATCATCGATGGCGGCGAGGGTGTCGGCCAGACAGCGCATGGCTCCTCCCCAAGAGCTCGTAGTGGCGGAGCCGGCCGCTAGAGGAAGGAGGAGGGGTCGAGGCCGTCGTGGTGCTCGAGGGAGAGGAGGATGGGGCAGCAGATCAGTCTCGCCTCCACCGGCAGCCCCTCCTTCGATGGAGGGCCACACCGGGGACAATCCCTGTGAGTTCTTCGTCAGGCTGCGCCAGCCCCCGCGCCGTCGCCTTGCCTCCCGACTCCACTCGCGCGGGAGATGGAGCTGGATCCGCCGTAGGCATTGCGGCTGGACATGAGGGGTTGTGAGAATAGAGGCACATGGGCCGACATCGAGTTCCCCGCCCCTCACGTCATGTATCTTCACCGAGGGTGGAAGACCTTCACTTGCCTCCACAGCTTGACGGATGGACTCACTCTCCATTTCAAACTAATGGAGGGTGACCTCCTCTCCGTCAAGATCTTCGGGCACTTCGGGACTCGCGTGAGGCGCTGCGTGGAGAGCTCCTCCAACGATGAAGATTCCTCCTCAAGCGAGAGTGGCGAGGAAGACAACGGCAGCGACAACGGGGGCAGCAGGCGGCAGGATGACGGGTCCGACTAGGTGTCGGGCACCGCTCCAAGCGGCACCGGCGACCCCATCATCCGTGTCGCCGGATCCTTGAATTTCTCGGGGCCTTGGGCGGCTGGCGTTGGGAGGCTGCGGAAGAGGAAGAGGGCGGGCGACAAGGTCGTCAAGTCGGAGTACACGGGAACCGACGCCTACGTCACGTATTGACGTCCTGCCGCCTCGTCTTTGAGCTCTGCCTCCGGCGCCGCCATCACCATCCAGTCCTTGGTCGACCACCGGGATGCTCTCTTGGTGTCTTCTGCCACTCGTAGCTCGCCTAGGCGCCCATTTTGCCCTTCTACTTTCTTGTTCCATTTCCTGAGGAGAGGGACAAGAAAGGGATTACGAGCACCTTATATCTTTTAGTCTTGTAAGCCCTCGGGCCTTTGTTAACTTTAGAACTTGTAACCCCCTTGTTCATGTTTTTCATTTCGTATGGACTGTACCTATACGGGATGTTTTTTAATGAAAAAGGGATGTTTGCCGGGATTTTCGTTCGCGGGAGGAACCCACGACAAGGAGTGAATCCTTATTATCTTTAAGACAAACGTTTTCTTGCCCGGCAACAGGCCTTGCCATTTCCCCACTTCGCTCGACCTTTCTCACGCCCTTGGCGAAGGCAGTGATGAGGTGGGCTTAGGCCCCTCGTTCCTCTTCTTTGCTGTCGCGGCTACGACCAAATCCAGACCCAGGGTGTCAGGACCCCGACTCAATGCCATATTGATCTAGCATGTAACACCTCATATCACTTTGCGGCCTCACGCACGGTATCCCCACGGGTGTCGCCTTACCTTTGCCCGAGACCGTTTGCGTCTTTTGGCACTCGTATATGATAGTGTCGCTAGCATCCATATGATAAGGAGCCCAGGCTGACATGGCTAGTCGTAAACTCAAAGTGGCACAAACTTACAAGGACAGGCATCCATGACCCAACATCGAACGTGTCGGTCATCAGCGAGTGAATCCAGGCTGTAGCACTGGGCTAGCAGGACTCCGGTGAACCAGGCTATAGCGGGCTAACAGGACTCTGGTATTCATCGCGTGACCTTTCCCCGAAGGGACTGACACAGGAACGAAGAAGGACTCATGCCGGCTAGCCTAAGTGTTCCGGAGCGGTAGCAAGCTACCATGGCTCAGTGGAAACACTAGGAGACATTTCCCGGTAAGAGAGGCTACTAAGGATAAACAACTAGATAGTCAGATCCCACACATACCAGGCATTTCAATAACATACACACAATATGCTCGATATGTGCAAATACAACATGGCATCACAACATGACTCTACGACTCAAGTATTTTATTCAATAGGCTGCGAGGAGCGAGATATTACAATCATGGGTCTCATGACCCAACATTCAGAGCAAACAAGTCAAGCACAAGCGGAAGCTTAACATGTCTGAGTACAGACATCTACAAAAGAAAAAGGCTGAGAAGCCTGACTATCTACCAGATCCTGCCGAGGGCACAAGATCGTAGCTGAGGTAACAAGCTAAACGTCGAAGTCCACGTGGAACTACTAGCGAGACTGAAGTCTCTCTGCAAAAACATAAATTAAGCAACGTGAGTACAAATGTACCCATCAAGACTTACATCAGATCTAACTACATATGCATCATTATCAACAAGGGGATGGTGGGGTTTAACTGCAGCAAGCCAGCTTTGACTCGGTGGCTATCCTGAACTACGACTGCAAGTAACTCTTTTGAGGTGGCCCATACGTAAGTGAGAGAGGGCTTAACTAGCAGGGTCATTAGCCCCTAATTATGGCGCCACGTCAGCATGTCGGAGACCAGCCGGCGGCGACCACAGAACACGGCGGGGGCACACCGGACTTGCGCTAGAGACGTCGGTTTAGCGCGCTGAGGGCACCAGGGCATAGCCCTTGCTCTTGCGCATCCAGAGAGCCAAGTAGCAGGGGCTGGGGTCGAACGAGCTCGCCGGAGTCGAGCTCGTGGCGGCGGCCGGCGTTCGGGAGCGATCGAGTACGGTTCTAGAGGGCATGGGAGGGGGAGCTACTGGTGGCTGCAGGTTCCTGGAGGCGCGCCGAGCACGCTGGTGTGCTCGGATACGGGCTGAAGTGCCCATGTCCTCGTCTGCACCATCGCCGGCGGCGAGGAGCTCACGGCTTCGGTGGAAACGGCGGCTGTAGGATGAATTAGGCGACGGGGTATGGGGGAAACGGTGCAGAGGCTCACCGCGGTTCTTCTGGTGCTGCTGGAGAGGCAGGGGAGACACGGGGTCCGGCGGAACATTGGCGGGGATCTCCGGCAATCCGAGGACGAAGATGACGACGATGGCGTCGATGCAGGGCCTCCGGCGAGGCGTGGCTGGAAAGGGAGGACGAGGGAGGCGTGGCGATGCTCATGGACACGTCGGGGAGGCGAGGGGAGCATGGAGGCTGCGTCTACGGAGTACGGCGGCGGCGAGCTCCGCTCGGGCAGAGAGGGAGAGAGAGCAGAGGAGGGGGAAGAGCACGAGAGAGAGTGAGAGGGGCCAAGGGGGCTGCGGGGTGGCGCCGAGGAGAAGATGCGAGGCGTCGCGGTGGCCAGGCGACGCAGGCAGACAGCCTGGTGGCGTGGTGCCCACGCGCGCGCCGGCGCGCTCCTCTCTGCCTGCCTGGCGAGAGGAAGCAGGTGGCGGGCACGAGCCAGCACAGTGCTGGGCCGGCCAGCGGGCTGCCAGGTGGGCTGGCTGGGCTGCCAAGTGAGCGCCAGGTAAGCTCTTCCTCTCTTCTGTTTTCTAATTTGTTTTTCTATATTTCTGTAAATGTTCGGCTTTATTAAAAATACTAAAACGTTTCGAAAAATCCTGCAAATAATTGTGGGCTCTGTTGGGATTATTCCTAATAGCCCACACTTAAGTTCAGAATTAATTGAGCAATTAAAATAATATATAGCATAAATGCCCAATTGAAAATAGTATATGATTTAATCCAGAGCCCAAATATGGCATGGAAAAAGGTGCAACACCTCTGGTTAATGTTTCCAGCATTTTCCAGAAATGATGGACATTTTTGAAAGCCATTTGGATTCACTGAAAATTATTTTAGTTGAACCTAGTGAATTCCTTTGATGCTAGGGTTTAGGCAATCCCCATTTCAGATTTAATTAAAATTTAAACATGATGCAACACCAGATGCTAGCACTAGGCATTAATAGAACTAGGGATGTGACAACTCGCCCCCACTAAACAAGAATCTCGTCCCGAGATTCAAGCATAGGGTAGAATGAAGGGGAAACGCAACTAACGCAATCTTCACGACCCAGGTTGCACTTTGAATGAACGTTGATTCAATCACCATCTCTGTCTCGTCGTCTTGCTCTGAGAACTCCAGCCAACATGACAATGAGAGGGAAAAGAAAACTCTAGAGGGATCGATCTTATCGAAGGTCGAACAACTCATGATCAACTCACGAAGTGGGACATTGAAACATCTCTCGAGCTAAGACACAAAGTACTCGTCCAGAGGGATGGAGTGAAACACATGACAAAGGTTCACTAGGTAGACAACAATTCCACACTTAAGAAGCTGGTAAACGATTGTCAACATAGCGAGGAGTTGAGTTGCCATGATACCACAACGAGACACCTTAGGGATGGTGACTCGTAGATATATCCCCTTAGGTGGCAAAAAGAATTACCTTTGATTCAAAAATCACTGAAACTCTTTATACCAGCCTAAGGAAATTCACCAACAATCGATTTGCGGGGTGTAAAGGAATGGCATACCCAGACTAGAATGGATGATGTGGATTACCTTGTTGGAAACAACACAAGGGATGATTTTAGTAACTAGGGAGAAGCTCAATAGTAGATAGTGAGTCCACTTGTTTGAAAAGTTATAGCATAACTGAGGAAACTGAGAGCAATCCCAGTTAGTGCCGATGATAACTCCTAGCGCTTGTGCGTGCTCTCAAGAACTTGAGCACTTCCATATTCATCAAGGTATTACCAATATTCGTGTCAAGGATCCTGGCAACACAACGTACTACCATGATGAATGCCGGTAGAAGATGTAGATGCAAAGGAAGATAATACCTTCTCAGATTTCACCTTAGCGAGGCCAAGGAAACAAAATCTGGATGATTGACCAAGAGACATTTAGCACTCCGCTTCTAATGTTCTCCTTGATGTGCTAGTGTATCCCATTCATATGGTTTGATATCTAGAACATCAAGTAAAGGTCGGACTTCGGGAACACAAAAAATCATAAGGCACAACTAGGGAGTAAATCCTACGAAATCCTTATGGGGAGGTGGCCAACTTTCTCAATCAAGATACTACAATAACAGGTCTTCCGGTTGGGTGTGTTGGCCACGACATCCACTTTACCGGTTACAGAGAGACCAATATTATAATTGTTGGAAAACGTTCCAACCATCATATCTTCCTGAGATTCAGATCTGGCTGGTGTCAGGATATTCTAGACTCATCAAGTCTAGAAAGAGAAAAGAAAGTTTGCAACACAAATTGACGAGATGACGTTGCGAGATTCTCGGGAATGAACCACGATAGCAAGCTCCAAAACATGAGCTGGTTCTGCTACAAACATGTGAACACACTGTCCCAGACAAGCATGACCACATAGTAGTCTTATAATAAAATACTGCCGAGTTCTGGTAGGGAATCATCATTGAGGATAACGAAGTCCTAACATAAGTCATGATTCTTAAGAAGGAGCTTCTTCTCCCTGAACAAATCAATCAGTGGCTTGGTGTGCTAGGAACACATATAGAATGGAGGCGGCCAACCTATCAAACCATAGAGTACTTCGCACATGCATGACTAACTTGGGATGATTCCAAAGGAAGCAAAAACAATCTTTCTCGGATCCACGGCGGCAACTTACACCAAGTGCACGTGAATTAGAGAAAGTCACTTCTTTCATCCGAACATATACCTCATGAATGGAACACGGAGGTAATGTTTATAAAAGTTTCCAACACTAGATCGATGTTCAACATGATCATGGAGAAGATAAAATGCTGCTGATGGGCTCAACAACAAGTCATCTGGATGACCATATAAATGGAATTCCATAGTTATGTGAACACGGTGATAGCATTGGTCAGACCAAAGGATATAATGGAGTATGCTCGAGGAAAAGCCACGAGTAAGACAACATTATGAACATCGTTGGTTCTGATTTGATTTGAGAATAGCCCACACTCAAATCAAAGATTGGATAAGATGATAGGTCCATTAACTGATCACAGGGACCAATCAGTGAAGATATCATCTTTCTTCAACACACACACACACAAAAAGATATCCCTTAACATGAACTAAGTCAGACAAGATTTTATCTTCCAACTCTCCAAGTTGTTGTCTAGCTTGACCAACTAGCTCAGGGGTATCCCACACAGATTCTTGGAGAAGGGGTGGTTTACAAGAAACCAACTTGATCACGAGCTCGGCATAGAGGTGGGGTGACAACCTGGTAATACTTCCGAGAAGATATACGGAAAATCACGAACCACCGATATGTCACTAAGCTCGAGCACAATCTTGCTTTTTAGGGCAAGATGATATGGTGAAATAAGCAAGTGATTGGATAATCCTAACTCATTGATCAGGAGTGCACCATAGATAAGGACTAGGTAGCATGATCAATCTTAGAATGATGATTCAAAAATCAACATGCTATGAATGAGGTTGTTGTCCATTTAACTACCAAGCAACGGAGTTGCTAGGAGTATAAATTTCACACATCATGATTCACTTGTCGGCATTCCGGTTACAACAACACGGAACCGAGGAATGAATAATGATGGCGAGAAGTATCACTACGTCAAGAATTCATAGGAGAGGGTGCAGTTCTCATGACATTCCTGACATAAAGTGGGTAATACTTCAAAGTAGAACAAAACAAAAACTAGATTAGTATTTGATCTGCGGAACACAACTACTTTGACCCAATCCTGGATATGGATGGGGTACTGGAGTTTGTTTCTCCTAGTCATTCCGAAATAGAATGGCTTGACGGACCACAAGAATATTAGGCACCGATGAACGAATGCACGCATACTCTTGACTATCAATTGATAGACGAAGGTCAGAAGACAACTAAAGAGAGGGACAACTCAAAGGAACATACATCTTTCTTAGTTGTGGATGCATAGGTTAGTATGTCGAACAAGTTCAACATATTTCTTCCGGATAACCCATGCGGAAGAGGAAGGACTAGCAGATCCACAACTATGAAAGGAGGACTCATCAAGAGCACTCTGGTTGTGATCTTTTGGTTCAAAGAACTTCTGCCATAATGGTTCATGGTATTGGAAGAATGATATACCACGGACCTCGAAGACTATCGCAAAGGTTACTAATATTCTAAAGGAACTAGCAAACACTATCAACATGAATGAGTAGAGTGAATATTGGGTTCAAGACCCAGGAATAGAATACCTACTACTAAGTGGCATCACAGGATGCTTTCGAGAATAAAGGCCAGAATCATCACACTCGGATCACAAAACATGGCTAGACTACTAGATGATCCCCTAAGACACCTAGGGTCATAATAATAATTCCAACATATATGTCGAGGCAATAGAATACCTCAACTCAACAATTAGTGTGATTGAGCTGGCATAAAGGAACATCGAAACCAGAGGGAAAGGATTTTGCAAGTGCATCAGATTGTTTAGAAACCTGGGATGACTCGGACAGCATAACGGCTGTAAAAGCTCGAAAAGATTTAAGACATGCTACAAAATGGTAGCATAACCACTCGATCATCATAATATCAAGGTTCTGAGATCAACTATGAACATACAGAAGATAGTAGGAACTGAACTCAAGCTTAAATCTAACAATAATATGAGTCTACGGATTGGTGACACGTGATCCTAATAGAAAGAAGAGAAAGCCTAGTTCCTTAACCCCGTAGGAAAGATAAGATGACTCAGATCAGAAGGGCATAAGGTATAAGGAGTAAAAAGAGCCTTACGTTCCATCCCACAATCAATTCCCTTATATAACTAAAGCATTTCTAGACTCAACTTCGACCAGTTTGGCTTGGTAATCCTACAGGCAGTCAGGCTCTGATACCAAAGCTGTCAGGACCCCGACTCAATGCCATATCGATCTAGCATGTAACACCTCATATCACTTTGCAGCCTCACACACGGTATCCCCACGGGTGTCGCCTTACCTTTGCCCGGGACCGTTTCCATCTTTTGGCACATGTATATGATAGTGTCGCTAGCATCCATATGATAAGGAGCCCGGGCTGACATGGCTAGTCGTAAACTCAAAGTGGCACAAACTTACAAGGACAGGCATCCATGACCCAACATCGAACGTGTCGGTGATCAGCGAGTGAATCCAGGCTGTAGCACTGGGCTAGCAGGACTCCGGCGAACCGGGCTGTAGCGGGCTAACAGGACTCCGGTATTCATTGCATGACATTTCCCCGAAGGGACAGACACAGGAATGAAGAAGGACACATGCCTGCCAGCCTAAGTGTTCTGGAGCGGTAGCAAGCTACCATGGCTCAGTGGAAACACTAGGAGACATTTCCCGGTAAGAGAGGCTACTAAGGATAAACAACTAGATAGTCAGATCCCACACATACCAGGCATTTCAATAACATACACACAATATGCTTGATATGTGCAAATACAACATGGCATCACAACATGACTGTACGACTCAAGTATTTTATTCAATAGGCTCCGAGGAGCGAGATATTACAATCATGGGTCTCATGACCCAACATTCAGAGCAAACAAGTCAAGCACAAGCGCAAGCTTAACATGTCTGAGTATAGACATCTACAAAAGAAAAAGGCTGAGAAGCCTGACTATCTACCAGATCCTGCCGAGCGCACAAGATCGTAGCTGAGGCAACAAGCTAAACGTCGAAGTCCACGTGGAACTACTAGCGAGACTGAAGTCTCTCTGCAAAAACATAAATTAAGCAACGTGAGTACAAATGTACCCAGCAAGACTTACATCAGATCTAACTACATATGCATCATTATCAACAAGGGGATGGTGGGGTTTAACTGCAGCAAGCCAGCTTTGACTCGGTGGCTATCCTGAACTACGACTGCAAGTAACTCTTTTGAGGTGGCGCACACGAGTCCACATATTCACCATATCAAAACACCACTATGGATCCGCTCCCGTATCCCTACGAGAACGCCATCCATAGCACTCACACTTATCTTGCGTATTTTAGAGTATCCACTTTCACTTGTCTATGAACTGTACAAGCAACCCAGAAGTCCTTTACCGTGGACACGGCTATTCGAATAGATAATGTTAACCCTGCAGGGGTGTACTTCTTCACACATGCTCTCGCCACTTACCGCCATGTACACGTCATGTATCTCGGCAACCTTCAAGCGGAAGCCTGGCGAGGGTGTCGGCCATGACCTGACTAACCACACAAGTCTCTAGTCCAGGTTTATCGCCTATTCGGGTTCCATCCGCAAGGAGATCCGGCCGGGGTGTCGCTCACGGCCCCAAACGATGTGTGCAGGGTTCCCAAGTCCACCATCCGGGTGCCACTTGGTACACCAGGCCACTTTGCCTAGTCTGTCCCAAGCCCACCTGTACCGGGTGCCACTTGGTAGACTACCAACACTACCTACAAACACCAGAAACTAGTTGCAACTCTTTGACAGAGATCGAGTCGGTTAATAAGTCGAGAGAGTCAATTAAGGATCCCAATGTGTGGTAGTAGATGTTCATGGATCACAAACACAGAACTCAGTTCCTGAGGAGGGCTTCAATGAGACAACCCACCATGTACTCCTACATGGCCTCTCACCGCTACCTTTACCAAATCGTGTTCACACACTTAGCTCACACACAGTAGGACATGTTTACACACCTCCAATTCATCCCCGATGAATCAGACCTGACTCAACTCTAAGCAATAGCAGGCATGACAAACAAGCATGAATGAGTAGGCACATCAGGGCTCAAACAACTCCTACTCATACTAGTGGGTTTCATCTATTTACTGTGGCAATGACAGGTCATGCAGAGGATAAAGGGATTCCGCTACCGCAGCAAGTAACAGTTGAATCGTTGTTGTCCTAATGCAGTAAAAGAGAGCAGTAGCGAGAGTGGGATTGTATCGGAATGAACAAGGGGGTTTTGCTTGCCTGGCACTTCTGAAGATAATATAGTTCTTCATTGGTGTCATCGAACTCATCGTCGGAACCACGTCTATCGAGAGGGGACAAACACCGGCAACAGAGAAAGAACACAATCAATGCAATGCAACAATATGATGCATGAGTGTGACATGGCAATATGCTGTGGTTTGAGCTAATGCAACTAGCAACCAGATTAAATGAAGTTGGTTTGAATCAAAGATTCAAATTCAAACTCCATATGTGATTATTTAAATGCCATTCATATGATTTGTCCTAAACAGCATCTATAAGTTGTTCTAAAATGCATGAAAATAGTACAGATGGATAGATTGGATTTTTCTGATCATTTTTCATATATAATTTATCTCATTTGGAGTTACGGTTGAATTTCTATGATTTTTACAAGTTTTAAACATTTTCTGGAATTTCATGAATATTTAGAATTAAACTAATTCCAGAAAATGCATTACTACGTCAGCACTATGTCAGCATGACGTAGGCGAGTCAACGGGGTGTGGTCCAGGTCAAACCTGACCAGTGGGGTCCACTGATCAGTGTCTCAGGCTGGTATGTGTCGCTGACATGTGGGCCCTGTCAATGGCCACGTCAGCTTGGTCAAAGCTGACGCGTGGGCCCATGGTGGTTAGGTTAAAACTTAACAGAAAATAAACAAAGATTAATTAAGGGCGTGGGGCCCATACGTCAGTGAGAGAGGGCTTAACTAGCAGGGTCATTAGCCCCTAATGATGGCGCCACGTCAGCACGTCGGAGACCAGCCGGCGGCGACCACAGAACATGGCGGGGGCATGCCGGACTTGCGCTAGAGATGTCGGTTTAGCGCGCTGAGGGCACCAGGGCATAGCCCTTGCTCTTGCGCATCCAGAGAGCCAAGTAGCAGGGGCTCGGGTCGAACGAGCTCGCCGGAGTCGAGCTCGTGGTGGCGGCCGGTGTTCGGGAGCGACCGAGTACGGTTCTAGAGGGCATGGGAGGGGGAGCTACTAGTGGCTGCAGGTTCCTGGAGGCGCGCCGAGCACACTGGCGTGCTCGGATACAGGCTGTAGTGCCCATGGCCTCGTCTGCACCATCGCCGGCGGCGAGGAGCTCACGGCTTCGGTGGAAACGGCGGCTGTAGGATGAATTAGGCGACGGCGTATGGGGGAAACGGTGCAGAGGCTCACCGCGGTTCTTCTGGTGCTGCTGGAGAGGCAGGGGAGACACGGGGTCCGGCGGAATGTCGGCGGGGATCTCCGGCAATCCAAGGACGAAGATGACGACGATGGCGTCGATGCAGGGCCCCCGGCAAGGCGTGGCTGGATGGGGAGGACGAGGGAGGCGTGGCGATGCTCGTGGACACGTCGGGGAGGCAAGGGGAGCATGGAGGCTGCGTCTACGGTGTACGGCGACGGCGAGCTCCGCTCGGGCAGAGAGGGAGAGAGAGCAGAGGAGGGGGAAGAGCACAAGAGAGAGTGAGAGGGGCCAAGGGGGCTGCAGGGTGGCGCCGAGGAGAAGACGCGAGACGTCGCGGTGGCCAGGCGACGCAGGCAGACAGCCTGGTGGCGTGGCGCCCGCGCGCGCGCCGGCGCGCTCCTCTCTGCCTGCCTGGCAAGAGGAAGCAGGTGGCTGGCACGGGCCAGCACAGTGCTGGGCCGGCCAGCGGGCTGCCAAGTGGGCTGGCTGGGCTGCCAGGTGAGCGCCAGGTAAGCTCTCCCTCTCTTCTGTTTTCTAATTTGTTTTTCTATATTTCTGTAAATGTTGCGCTTTATTAAAAATACTAAAACGTTTCCAAAAATCCTGCAAATAATTGTGGGCTCTGTTGGGATTATTCCTAATAGCCCACACTTAAGTTCAGAATTAATTGAGCAATTAAAATAATATATAGCATATAAATGCCCAATTGCAAATAGTATATGATTTAATCCAGAGCCCAAATATGACATGGAAAAAGGTGCAACACCTCTGGTTAATGTTTCCAGCATTTTCTAGAAATGATGGACATTTTTGAAGCCATTTGGATTCACTGAAAATTATTTTAGTTGAACCTAGTGAATTCCTTGGATGCTAGGGTTTAGTCAATCCCCATTTCAGGTTTAATTGAAATTTAAACATGATGCAACACCAGATGCTAGCACTAGGCATTAATAGAACTAGGGATGTGACACAGGGGATAATCCTTGGGTGCCGAAAAGGGGGAGCACGGTAGCTCAGAGATAGAACGGGGTTTCACGTATCCCAGTCCATAACGAAATGCTCGATAGAGGATAGAGAACTTATCTGGATCTGCAGCCCCCGGCAACCTTGGCTTGCCGCGGATGGATCTTTGTTCTTGCAGCCCCCGGCAACTCTGGCTTGCCGGAGTCCGGACGCCGGTCCATTCCCTTTCTTCCAAAATGGCTCGGCAAGAATACTTACGTGCCCTGTGAACCAAAGAAGACAGAGAAGAACAGAGAGACGCGCACTCGACCTCTAAGCTACGGGTTAGCCGCTGCTAAGCTCTTTCACCCTCACCAAGGAAGAGACTCAGCCTAGCATGCATGCTATAACTTTGGGCGCCAGCGCTTCGTTTATTTATGCTCAGGGTCTGCGCCTGGCTTTGTACAAAGGGTTACATGCCTTGCCGGCAATGCTTGTACAAAAGGGTGGCTTGCCAGGAGGCCCGGCAGCCGGGCCTTATGGGTAAAACTTGCGGAGATGCTCGATGTTCCAGGAGTTGGTCACTAGAATGGCATCTTCGGTCTCCAGCCGGACTGCACCGGGCCTGGTGACTCGTGTCACCCAATAAGGGCCTTCCCACTTTGGCGTCAACTTGTTGGAATTCTTGGTCGACTGAACGTGCCGAAGAAAAAGGTCGCCTTCCTCAAAGCTCCGGACATGAACCTTGCGGCTATGGTAGCGGCACAAAGCTTGCTGGTAGCATGCTGCTCTCACAGCCGCCCGGAGACGATCTTCCTCAAGGAGCATCGCGTCATCTTGCCGCAATTGCTCTTGCTCAAGCTTATCATAAGCGAGCACTCGAGGTGACCCGTATATGAGTTCCGTGGGGAGAACTGCTTCTGCCCCGTAAACCAGGGCAAAGGGTGTCTTGCCGGTGGTTCGATTTGGTGTCGTTCTGATCGACCAAAGAACCGCCGGCAACTCATCAATCCAGCGCCTTCCACTCTTGCGCAACCTGTCAAACGTCTTTGTCCTTAAGCCTCACAGAACTTCAGCATTTTCTCTCTCCGCTTGGCCGTTGCTCCGTGGATGTGCTACGAAAGCAAAACAGACCCTGCTGCCGAGATCCTCAATGTATTGCATGAAGGCGTGGCTCGTGAATTGTGTGCTGTTGTCGGTGATGATCTTGTTGGGCACCCCAAAACGACACACTAGTCCCTTGAAAAACATGATGGCTGACTGCACTGTCATCTTCCTTATTGCCTCCACCTCTGGCCACTTTGTGAACTTGTCGATCGTGACGTACAAGTACTCAAAGCCCCCGACAGCACGGGGGAAAGGGCCCAATATGTCGAGCCCCTAGACCGAGAAGGGCCAGGAGAGAGGAATAGTTTGAAGGGCTTGAGCTGGTTGATGGAGCTTCTTCGAATGGAACTGGCACGCTTCACACTTGGTTACTAGTGCCGTCGCATCCTGGAGGGCGGCGGGCCAGAAGAAACCTTGCTGGAAAGCCTTGCCGGCAAGGGCCCTGACCCTATGTGGGAGTCACATATGCCTCCATGTATCTCTGCCAACAGCTTTAGTCCCTCCTCCCGGGAGATGCACATTAAATTCACCCCATTCGGTCTTCTTCTGTACAAAATGTTATCAATGAATTGGTACAGAGCAGACCAGCGGGCTACTCTTTCTGCCTCTTCCTGCTCCTCAGGAAGCTCTCCTTTTTGAAGGAATCAGACGATGTGCTGCGCCCATGCCGGAGCCTGTGGCTCGACGACAAGGACCAAAGGCATTTCTTCTACCACGGGAGTGGCCGCCTCCACGGCCATGACCTGAGGTCCTGCCGGAGTCGGTTGCCCTGCGGCAGGATCGGCATCCACGGCAACATCTTCGCCGGCGGCTCCGGGGAGCTCGGTGGGGAAGTACTTGCCGGGGCCTAACTTCCTCCACTTGTTCTGCCAGGTCGACGGCTCAACGGATGGTTGGGTTAACTCAAGCATGAAAGTACCTGGCTCCACAGGTAGCTTGAGGGTAGTGCGCTTTGACAGGTAGTCAGCGATGTCGTTCTCCGCCCGAGGGACATGCTCCGCTCATATACCGTCAAAGCGCTCTTCTAGTTTACTCACCTCATCTACGTAAGCTTCCATCAACGGGCTTTGATAATCTTTGTTGATCTGCCTGACGACGAGCTGTGAGACGCCCCTGACGACGAGCTTCTTAACTCCAAGGTCTGCCGCGATCCTGAGGCCGGCAAGCGAACCCTCATACTCGGCGGTGTTGTTGGTTGACATCTCCCGGGGGAAGTGCATCTGGATGACATACTTCAGGTGCTCTCCAGTGGGTGCAACAAGCAGCACACCAGCACCAGCGCCTTGCGGCGAGAAGGCACCATCAAAGTACATGATCCAGTTGCGGCTCATTTCCTTACCGGGAAGAGCGGTCTCCTGTACCTCTTTGTCAAGTGTCGAGGTCCATTTCACAACAAACTCCGCCAAGACTCTGCTCTGAATCGTCGAGGTACTTTCAAACTTCAAACCGAAACTTGACAGCTCCAGGGCCCATTCCACGATTCTCCCCGTTGCATCTGTGTTTTGCAGTATCCGTTGCAATGGGAGGCGGGTGACCACCGTGATCTCGTTCGCTTGGAAGTAATGGCGCAACTTCCTCGAAGCCATAAGGAGGCCGAAGAGCAGCTTTTGCACACCTGAGTACCTCGACCTGGCTCCCTGCAAGACGGAGCTGACGAACTACACTGGGTGCTGCACCATTTTCTTTTTCTACACCTCTTCACCCGGTCGTGTGGGTCCTGTCGCGCTGGCGCCACTCTTGCTGGGAGCGAGCCCTGCCGAGGACTCGGTCTTGACTGGACCGAGCCCTGCCGGGGAGGGTTCTAGCCCGCCAACTATTGATTCTGCCGCTGCTGCTATATCCTCATTGATCTCTCTCTGCACCACTAGCGCGACGCTAACCACTTGATTTGTTGCCGCTAGGTAAAGTAGCAACGGTTCTTGTGGTTTGGGCGCAACCAGCACTGGGGTAGAGGAGAGGTATTTCTTCAAGTCTTGCAGCGCTGCCTCGGCCTCTGGGGTCCACTCCACTGGCCCAGCCTTCTTCAAGATCGTGAAAAAAGGAAGGGCACGCTCCGCAGATTTGGAGATGAACCAGCTCATGGCGGCAACGCAACCAGTGAGCCGACGCACGTCCTTGATCCGTTTGGATGCCTCAATCTGCTCGATGGCCTTGATCTTATCTGGGTTTGCTTCAATCCCGCACTGGGACACAAAGAACTCGAGAAGCTTGCCGGACGGGACACCGAAGACACACTTCTCAGGGTTCAATTTGAGGTTGATCTTGCGCAGGTTCCCAAATGTTTCCTCCAGATCTTGCACAAGTGTTTCTTTGTCCTTGGTTTTGACCACTATGTCATCCATATAAGCTTCCATATTTCAATGCAGCTGGGGTTCAAAACCAATTTGGACTGCTCTTGCAAAGGTTGAGCCAGCACTCTTCAACCGAAAGGCATCCATAAAAAGCAATACGTACCACATGGGGTGATGAATGTTGTCTTTTCCTCGTCTTCTTCTTAGGAGCCATGGCGATGAAGAACAGCTAGGTCAACTGCTAGACCAAATCCTCACGATTGCGCCCCCCTACCTGGCGCGCCAAAGATGTCGGTGGGAAACGACACCTATGGGATCACTGGGATCCCTTCTACGGTTGCGGGGCACGGGGATCGTGAGAAGAGCGGGACTAGTAGGCAACACAAGGGGGATTTACCCAGGTTCGGGCCGCAAATATGCGTAAAACCCTACGATCCTACTTTGGTGGATGTATTTAGTGTTCTTGAGCTCTCAAACTAGCTCCCGGTGCTCCGAGGTTCGAAAGAGCCGAATCCTTTCCCAGTGTGTCATGGGCTTCCTTTTATAGGCGAAAGGGGCTGTCGTAATGGCACACAGGAGGTGGAAAGGGCTATGACATTGCGAGCTTATCGCTGGTATTCCAGGATAAAACGCATTTAATGCGAGGCTTAGGTGTCGCTTCGCTTTATCGGGGATGGGGGCGAGGCCCATCCCGTCCGTCGCCGCTCCTCTTCGCTTCAACACGCGCCCTGGCCAGCGATGCATGCGGTGCCATGTAGGCAGGCAGGCAGCTGAGGTGGCGCGATGGTAGAGCCTCCACGAAGAGATGCATGTTGCCACACAGGTGCCTGCCCAGCTGGCTGGGTAGGCAGCTGCATGCGAACGGCGGCGAAGACTTGGCTCGCTTGGTGAGGGTCTTGCCGGGTGGCCCGACAAGGATCTTGCCGGGGGTCTTGTGGGTTTCTTCGGTGAGGATAGTTGCCTTCCTATCCTCATTTGATCTTGAGCATTCTATGTCTTCACAAAGATCTACATGCCACCACGGAGGTGCCTCCCGAGCCTTGTCCCAATGCATTTGTCTAGCGTTGGTGGGCTCAAAGGTGGCTCGCTCGGCTGGTGGGGGCGGTCTCACCCGGCAAGGGTCTTGCCGGGGCCGCTGAGGCTCCCCCGGCAAGAGTCCTTGCCGGGGAAACCTGCTCCGTCCATCTGATCTTCGTGGCCTTGGTTCTTGTCGTTGCTTTGTTTTCCTTGTGGCTTCGGCTTCTCTCCGGCTTCCCCTTCCTGCCCTATTATGTGTGGCCGTGGCGGGAGGCTCTGACTGCCCGTGCACAAGTAAAGGGGTCAAAAGCAGGGCCCCTACTTTTGTACACCGACAGCTTTTGATTATTTTTACTTGCCTCAAAGAAAACTTTCTGCTGAACGTAGGGAATATGAGATGAGTTTTCAAGATCTATCTTATTATTATGGCACTTCTTAGATCTATCCTCGCTTTTATGCCTAGCTAGAGGCGTTAAACGATAGCGCTAGTTGGGAGGCAACCCAATTTAATTTGTGTTTTTTGTTTTGTTTCTATTTAGTAATAAATTTTGCATCTACCTTCTGTTTAGATGTGTTTTTATGTTTTAATTAGTGTTTGTGCTAAGTAGAACCTATAGGATAACCTACGGTGATAGTTAATTTGATTCTGCTGAAAAACAGAAACTTTGCACACACGAAATTAGTTTTGTTAAATCACAGAAACGTTATTCCGCGTTGATTCTTTTTTCTTTAGATCAATAGACAAATTTTCCAGGACTTCCTATTTTGGTAGGATTTTTAGAGTTCCTGAAGTATTCGTGGGTTACAGATTGCTACAGACTATTCTGTTTTTGACAGATTCTGCCCTTCGTGTGTTGTTTGCTTATTTTGATGCATCTATGGCTAGTATTAAGTGGTATGAACCATAGAGAACTTGAAATACAGTAGGTTTAACACCAATATAAATAAATAATGAGTTCATTACAGTACCTTATGTGGTGGTTTTGCTTTCTTTCAATAACGGAGCTTATGAGATTTCCTGTTGAGTTTTGTGTTGTGAAGTTTTCAAGTTTTGGATAAAGATTTGATGGACTATGAAGTAAGGAGTGGCAAGAGCCTAAGCTTGGGGATGCCAGTGGCACCCTAAGATATTCAACAATAGCCAAAAGCCTAAGCTTGGGTATGCCCCGGGAAGGCATCCCTTCTTTCGTCTTCGTTCATTGGTAACTTTACTTGGAGCTATATTTTTATTCGCCACATGATATGGTTTTGCTTGGAGCGTCTTGTATGATATTAGTCTTTGCTTTTTAGTTTACCACAATCATCTTTGTTGTACTCTATGGGGAGAAGCCCACTTGATTATAATTTACTAGAATACTCTATGTGCTTCACTTATATTTTTTAGAGCATGGCGGTGGCTTAATTTTGAAGAAATTGTTGATCTCTCATGCTTCACTTATATTATTTTGAGAGTCTTTTAGAACAGCATGGTATTTGCTATGGTTATAAATTTGGTCCTAGAATGATGAGCATCCAAGTTGGGTATAATAAAAACTATCATAGAAAGTGCATAAAACACTAGGATCAATTTGATGCTTGATAATTGTTTTGAGATATAGAGGTAGTAATGTTAGAGTCATGCTAGTGGGTAATTATGAAATTGAGAAATACTTGTGTTGAAGTTGGCAAGTCCCGTAGCATGCACGTATGGTAAAAGTTGTGTGACAAATTTGTTGCATGAGGTGCTCTTTTAATTGTCTTCCTTATGAGTGGAGGTCGGGATCGCGCAATGGTTAACTCCTACCAACCCTTCCCCTAGGAGCATGCATAGTAGTACTTTGCTTCGAGGGCAAGTAGACTTTTGCAATAAGTATATGAGTTTTTTATGACTAATGTGAGTCCATGGCTATACGCACACTCACCCTTCCACTTTGCTAGCCTCTATTATACCGCGCAACTTTCGCCGGTATCATGCACCCATTATTTACCTTCCTCAAAACAGCCACCATACCTACCTATTATGGCATTTCCATAGCCATTCCAAGATAAATTGCCATGCAACTTTCCACTGTTCCGTTATTATGACACGCTCCATCATTGTCATATTTTTCTTTGCATGATCATGTAGTTGACATCGTAATTGTGGCAAAGCCACCTTCGTAACTTTCATACATGTCGCTCTTGATTCATTGCATATCCCGGTACACCGCCGGAGGCATTCATATAGAGTCATATCTTGTTGTAGTTTTGAGTTGTAATTTTTTGAGTTGTAAATCAATAAAAGTGTGATGATCTTCATTATTAGAGCATTGTCCAAGTGAGGAAAGGATGATGGAGACTATGATTCCCCCACATGTCGGGATGAGACTTCGGACTTTATAAAAAAAGATAAAGAAAAAAGAGAAAGAAAAAAAGAGAAAGGCCAAAGAAAAAAAAGAGAAAAGAAAAAAAGGAAGAAAAAATAAAATGAGAGAAAAAGAGAGAAGGGACAATGCTACTATCCTTTTTTACCACACTTGTGCTTCAAAGTAGCACCATGATCTTCATGATAGAGAGTCTCCTAGGTTGTCACTTTCATATACTAAGTGGGAATTTTTCATTATAGAACTTGGCTTGTATATTCCATTGATGGGCTTCCTCAAAATTCCCTAGGTCTTCGTGAGCAAGCAAGTTGGATGCACTCCCACTTAGTTTCTTTTGTTGAGCTTTCATATATTTATAGCTCTAGTGCATCCGTTGCATGGCAATCCCTACTCACTCACATTTATATCTATTGATGGGCATCTCCATAGCCCGTTGATACGCCTAGTTGATGTGAAACTATCTTCTCCCTTTTTGTCCTCACAACCACCACCATATACCATCATAGTGCTATGTCCATGGCTTGCGCTCATGTATTGCGTAAGAGTTGAAAAAGCTGAAGCGCGTTAAAAAGTATGAACCAATTGCTTGGCTGAAACCGGGGTTGTGCATGATGGGAGTATTTTGTGTAATGAAAATGAAGCATGGCCTAACTATATGATTTTGTAGGGATAAGCTTTCTTTGTCTATGCTATTTTGATAGGACATGATTATTTGTTAGTATGCTTCGAAGCATTATTATTTTTTATGTTTTATAAGATTTTACCTTGAATCATTTGGATCTGAACAATCATGCCACAATAAAGAAAATTACAATGAGAAATATGCTAGGTAGCATTCCACATCAAAAATTCTGTTTTTATCATTTACCTACTCGAGGACGAGCAGGAATTAAGCTTGGGGATGCTTGATACATCTCCAACGTATCTATAATTTTTGATTGTTCCATGCTATTATATTACCCGTTTTGGATGTTGATGGGCTTTACTTTACACATTTATATCATTTTTCGGACTAACCAACTAACCGGAGGCCCAGCCCGTATTGCTGTTTTTTTGCCTATTTTAGTGTTTCGAAGAAAAGGAATATCAAACGGAGTCCACACGGAATGAAACCTTCGGGAGCGTGATTTTTGGAACAAACGTGATCCAGAGGACTTGGAGTGCAAGTCAAGAAGCAGCCGAGGCGGCCACGAGGGTGGAGGGGGCGCCCACCCGTACAGGGCGGTCCCCCCTATCTTGTGGGCCCCTCGGGCGGCCACCGACGTACTTCTTCCTCCTATATATACCCACATACCCCGAAAACATCAGGGGAGCCAACGAAAAACTATTTCCACCACCGTAACCTTCCGTATCCGCGAGATCCCATCTTGGAGCCTTCACCGGCGCTCCGTCGGAGGGGGAATCGACCATGGAGGGCTTCTACATCAACACCATAGCCCCTCCGATGAGTTGTGAGTAGTTTACCACAGACCATCGGGTCCATAGTTATTAGCTAGATGGCTTGTTCTCTCTTTTTGGATCTCAATACCATGTTCTCCTCAGTCTTCTTGGAGATCTATTCGATATAACTCTTTTTGCGGTGTGTTTGTCGAGATCCGATGAATTGTGGGTTTATGATCAAGTTTGTCTATGAGAAATATTTGAATCTCCTCTGAATTCTTTTATGTATGATTAAGTTATCTTTGCAAGTCTCTTCGAATTATCAGTTTGGTTTGGCCTACTAGATTGATCTTTCTTGCAATGGGAGAAGTGCTTAGCTTTGGGTTCAATCTTGCGGTGTCCTTTCTAAGTGACAGCAGGGGCAGCAAGACACGTATTGTATTGTTGCCATCGAGGATAAAAAGATGGGGTTTATATCATATTGCATGAGTTTATCCCTCTAAATCATGTCATCTTTCTTAATGCGTTACTCTATTCTTTATGAACTTAATAGTCTAGATGCATGCTAGATAGCGGTCGATGTGTGGAGTAATAGTAGTAGATGCAGGCAGGAGTCGGTCTACTTGTCACGGACGTGATGCCTATATACATGATCATGCCTAGATAATCTCATAATTATTCGCTTTTCTATCAATTGCTCAACAGTAATTTGTTCACCCACCATAATACTTACGCTATCTTGAGAGAAGCCACTAGTGAAACCTATGGCCCCTGGGTCTATCTTTTATCATATAAGCTTTCAATCTACTTTTATTTGCATCTTTACTTTTCCAATCTATTTTTATAAAGTACCAAACATATATTTATCTTATCGTACTATATCTATCAGATCTCACTTTCGCAAGTGGCCGTGAAGGGATTAACAACCCCTTTATTGCGTTGGTTGCGAGTTCTTTGTTTGTTTGTGTAGGTGCGTGGGACTTTTGAGGAGCCTCCTACTGGATTGATACCTTGGTTCTCAAAAACCGAGGGAAATACTTACGCTACTATTGCTGCATCACCCTTTCCTCTTCAAGGAAAACCAACGCAAGCTCAAGACGTAGCACTTACGCGTTAAGGTTCGTCGGCTACAGTCCACAGCCAGTGTGTCAAGCACACTAGCTCGCTCCCCAAATATCATTTCACTGTTCAATCATCGACGGTGAAAGATGGGGACATGGACCCGCGTCCAGAGGGCAACTTCGGCGGCCCACACTGGCAAGAGCGCGGCTGCAGCCACCAGGCGCGTGCTCACATGCTTCGTGAGGGCTACCGGAATCTGCGACTGGGCGGCCAAGACAGCCCAAACGGCCGTTGTTGGTTCTCAGGCAGCGGCAGCAACATCTACCTCGGGAATAGCAACTGGCGAGAGTGGCACAACAGTTGTCTGTTCCACAGCGAACAAAGAGTTGGCAATCGCCGAGAGCGTTCGAGCAGCCGTCCGTTCCTGCGTGGCATTCCTTGCCACGACGGAGCTCGCCAAAGCCCAGATGGCAGCCGCCCACGCCCAGCTCCTGGCGGCCTTTTCCAAATAGATGTCAGACGCAGATGGCGCCGAGTATGGTGCGATGGATGCCATGGAGCCCCTTCCCCAGTCAACCGTCGGGAGCGAGCTAGACATGGAGGAGGCGGCTGAGATCGACGAGCACCAGCCGGAGTAGTACTCTTTGTTTTTTTAATTAAGATCGTCGTTCTTTAATTTGTTAGAGGAATGTTTAGGCCAGCTAGCTCTGTTTAATTGCTGAACTTGCTTGATTAAGAAGTGTGCGTGTGATGTAGTCTCCTTTGTGTACCCAAATTATGTAATGACGTGGATGAGCACTGTAACCAGGGAAATTGGAACCAAAAATTTTGACGTTCAAACTTATCACACACGGGTTAAGCTATCTGAATCGTTTGTGATGTTCACATATCGTACACAATTCTGAATAAGGGACCATGTCTGATGACACTTTGCGCGCCAGCATTTTTGCTAAACCAATTCCAAATTTTTGGCTTCCGTGAAAATATCTACTTCCCCGCCCCCTCCCCCTTATCAAAAGCCACATTTCCCCTATTTCCGCCTTCCTTTCCAAGTTCAAACCTTCCCTCCTTGCTTGCAGCGCCGCCCCCCTTGCCGGCGACCCTCCTTCACGCTGCTCGGTCTCGCCTATCCAGGCAGGTAATCCACACCCGACCCACATCCTCCTCCTCCTTCCACATCCCACATGCCCCGAATGCCGGCGCGAGCATGACACCTTCCACCGAAATCACCGATCCCTCCAACAAATAAGAGCCGCCCTAAGCCATGGTGCACGCAGTATAGGTAGGATCAAGGAACATTTGGCAGCGGAGAAGCAAATCGCGACCACACGCGCGGATGAGGTCGTGATGGCTGCCAGTCGTTCCGACCCCTAGATCTTGGAGGAGCACCTTGCCATTTGCTAGCTACGCCGGTTAAGCATGCTCGGTTTACCCGTTGCGTGTGCTGCTCCTACCTTTCCTTAACAAATTCTAGTGAATTGTGCTATCTACTTTTACCATGAAATCTGTTGCTCTAGTGTACATGTTCTATATGTCGTGCAATATGGTGCTCACTTATTAAGTGTTTGGTTAATTAGTTGTCATGTTCAGTTAACTGTTTGGTTCAATTCTGCAAATGTGGTGTTCAATTCTTCAGGGTGCAATTCTGTATTGTCTTCCATGTGAGAAATAAATCAAAAATTTCCTTACAAAATACATGAGAAACAAATCCAATTGCTATATTTCCAAGTTGTCAAGCATTCTTATTTTGGTTAACTATTTGATCTTCTAGTATGTTATACATTATGCAATGAGGTGCTCAGTTAATGTTTGGTTCATTTGTTGTGGTGTTTAGTTAACTGTTTGGTTTCATTCTGCAATGCGATGCTCAATTGTTATGGGTGCATTCTGTTATTGTATAACATGTGAGAAATAAATTGAATTTCGCTATACTAAGTACATGAGAAACAAATACAATTGCTATATTTCCAAGTTGTTAAGCATGCTTGGTTTGGTTAACTGTCCGATCTTCTATTAGGAGTATGTTATATTGTGCAATGTGATGCTCAGTTAATGTTTGGTTCATTTGTTGACTTCTTGGTTCAATTCTGCAATGCAATGTCCAATTGTCGTGGGTAGACTTTTGTATTGTTGTGCATGTGAGGAATAATCGAATTTGGCTACACTTAATACATGGGAAACATATACAATTGCTATATTTTCTAGTTCTTAATGATGCTTGGTTTGGATAAATGGGTTTTCCATGTGGCTTGAATTAGTCTGATGAATCTGCAATGCGCTTATTTTTCATCAACATATTTTACTAATAGCATGCGGACCCTCACTTAACCTGATCACTAACTACCTTATATGTGTTGCAGGGAAGCAATGGGAATCACTGAGGTTTACAATCGAGGTTTGCACATGCATGGTCCTTTGTCTAATAGCACATTATTGTGCAATTGCAGGAACCCTTCTAATACTTAGGTTTTAAACAATTTGGTCTTGCACATGTAGGTCCTGCTGTCAGAGGTTTTGACCCATTGTTCGACCCTTTTTGCATATGGGTAAATGAATTGTCCATGAATATCAATCAAGTAAAGAAACTCAGAAAGATTGTTAGGATAAAGAATTTAGCAACAAAAAACAACAAGATATTTGTCTGCACAATGAAGAAGTCATCAGTTCACTACAGGATGGTACTAACTATTATAACATGTTTTTTATTCCTTTGCCCCATTTCCAATATAGAGAAGATATTCATGCACATCCTTGTTTTCAGGCCTTTCCAAAACAGTTCACTAATTATTACCTCTCAAACCACCTGTATGGACATGAGGCAAGGAAGGTATTCATACAATACCCACGGTTAAATATTGAAGTGTTCCTGAAGAGGGCGAAGGATGGACGGTCAATCATCCACAGACACTGGCCTAAAGTTCCAAAGACCTTCAACATCAATGAAGGCTCAATATTCGCCTTCCGCTTCACTAATTTTCCCGATGAGATGCATCTGTGTATGTACCATCTATGATGCTAATTTCGAAAGGTTCTACATGTTGCATGTGAAACTTGGTGCTGGTGCAGTTGTCTAATGGGGTAGCTAAGTGCTGAAGTTATATCATGTTGTACTCTGATGTATTTCAATTATGAAATACTGCTTCCTTAATATGGGAATGAAATATATTATGTGTTTAATATGAATGTCAATTAGATTAATAAATGGATTATTAATAATAGGCCAATTAGCCTGCTAATGGCGAATTAGCCTGCTAATTGGTTTTGCTATTGCAAATGGTTATTGAGAAAATATCGTGGGCGGACCTATGGAAACGCACACAGTTGTAGGAATAAACCGTGTTGGATCGATGAGTAATCACACATGACATTCTCTTCAAAAATGTTTGCATTAGGCCACCTTCCACAAACGTTTACCGCATAAAAGCTGTGTGTGATGGATAGCCTTTGCCACACAGATTCTTCTACGCATCGTGTGTGATGCATTCAATAATGCAAATGATAATTTTTTTAATATTGTGTGCGATGGGAACGCTATCACAAACGATTTAACCAGAAAAATTGTGTGTGATGTACCAACAAACGGAAACGTTTTCCTGGCAGCGACTGTGTGGGGTGTATATATGAACGAAAATATTTCGCGGGGACTGACTGTGTGGGATGTACTTACGACCAGAAATGATTTCACCTGTAGAATTGTATTTTTTAGCACTACTGTACGTATAACCATATTTGCTCGCTCGCCGGTCGCACACGACCCCATTTTTCCGAGCGTGTGTGCCAGGAGGGCATATCCCCGACGGTTTGTGAGTCATGTGGGAAGGACCCCCCTATCGCCCACACTCACTAGATGACGGTTCCAAATGCTGTCGCGGGAAGGGGTTAAAAACGGTTTAACCGACGTGTACCACTGATTACTATGTTTAAGTTTGCACTTATCTTCGTTGAAGTACCTCCATGAAAGATGATGTGATCACGTGAATTACCGAAGGAAGTGTGCATCAATCCATGCAAAGGTCGGTTTTTTACCCTTTTTTAAACATCAATTTGCCAAAATTTGAGCAGGCTAGCCCAAAGGAAATATATCTATGGGTTGAATCTCTTGATCTAATTCAACCATGGGTGTAGTGTTAGGAAAATACAACTTATATAGAGTATATAATCATAAATATCCATAGACCACTAGTAGAAAACAGTGCTTTGGTTCGGGCCTGGCCAGCCCATTAGTCCTGGTTCTTCACGAACCGGGACCCATGGGGGGCATTAGACCCGGTTCATGAGCCCAAGGGGCCGGCCGGGGCCTCGTGGGCATTGGTCCCGGTTCGTCTGGATCCATTTGTCCCGGTTCTAGGCACGAACCGGGACCAATGGGCCGTGCTCCTGGCCCACAGCCATTGGTACCGGTTTGTGCCTTGAACCGGTATAGAAGGGTGAATTTAGTCCCGGTTTTTGCAATGAACCGGGACAAATAATTTGCCTATATATGCCCATCGCCGCGACAGAGCACTCCACAGTGCTCTGTTTTTTCTGGCCGGCGAGGGGAGGGCATTTGGGTGCTCTAGCTCACCTTCTATGCACATGAGGTGTTCAATGAAATGCCCGAGCCACACTAGTTAAGCTTTCTCCTCTCGAAGCTCGACCTCAGAGCTCCATTTTCCCCGAGATTTGTCTAGATTTAGCGGTCCGTCATGCCCCGTCCCCGTTTTCACAGTCGTTGATCGCCCGCGCCAATCTCGTCGCTGGCACCACCGTGGCGAGCCTCTTGTTCTTATCTTCTTTATGATTTTCTAACTTTAGATAGATACTTGTTTGATTTTCTTACTTTAGATAGATACTTGTCTGATTTTCTTACTTTTGACACACATAATTATATATAATGCACGCAGATGAACCGGCAATGGATGTATGGTGACAGACACACCTCCGAGTACATTAAGGGCGTGCATAATTTTCTTGATGTGGCTGAGGTAAACAAGCAGAATGGTTTTATGTGTTGTCCATGCCCTAAATGTGGGAATACGAAGTCTTACTCTGACCGGAAAATCCTTCACACCCACCTGCTTTACAAGGATTTCATGCCACACTATAATGTTTGGACGAGGCACGGACAAATAGGGGTTATGATGGAAGACGACGAAGAAGAAGAGGACGATGCCAACTATGTGCCCCCTGAATACGGTGATGCTGCAACGGGGGGGGGGGAGCTACTGAAGATCAAGAGGAACCAGACGATGTGCCCGATGATGCTGCAACGGGGGAAGCTGCTGAAGATCAAGTGGAATTAGACGATATGCCCGATGATGATGATCTCCTCCGGGTCATTGTCGATTGAAGGACGCAATGCGAAGGTCAAAAGGAGAAGCTGAAGTTCGATCGCATGTTAGAGGATCACAAAAAAGGGTTGTACCCCAATTGCGAAGATGGCAACACAAAGATGGGTACCGTACTGGAATTGCTGCAGTGGAAGGCAGAGAATGCTGTGCCTGACAAAGGATTTGTGAAGCTACTGAAAATATTGAAGAAGAAGCTTCCAAAGGATAATGAATTGCCCGATAGTACGTACGCAGCAAAGAAGGTCGTATGCCCTCTAGGATTGGAGGTGCAGAAGATACATGCATGCCCTAATAACTACATCCTCTACCGCGGTGCGTACGAGGATTTGAACACATGCCCAGTATGCGGTGCATTGCGGTATAAGATCAGACGAGATGACCCTGGTGATGTTGACGGCAAGCCCCGCAGGAAGAGGGTTCCTCCGAAGGTGATGTGGTATGCTCCTATAATACCACGGTTGAAATGACTATTCGGAAACAAAGAGCATGCCAAGTTGATGCGATGGCACGTTGAGGACCGTAAGAAAGACGGGAAGTTGAGAGCACCCGCTGACGGGTCGTAGTGGAGAAAAATTGAGAGGGAGTACTGGGCTGAGTTTGCACGTGACCTAAGGAATGTATGGTTTGGTTTAAGCGCGGATGGCATTAATCCTTTCGGGGAGCAGAGCAGCAATCACAGCACCTGGCCTGTGACTCTATGTATGTATAACCTTCCTCCTTGGACGTGCATGAAGCAGAAGTTCATTATGATGCCAGTTCTCATCCAAGGCCCTAAGCAACCCAACAACGACATTGATGTGTACCTAAGGCTATTAGTTGAAGAACTTTTATAGCTGTGGAATGGAAACGGTGTACGTGTGTGGGATGAGCACAGACAGGAGGAATTTAACCTGCATGCTTTGCTTTTTGTAACCATCAACGATTGGCCCGCTCTCAGTAAACTTTCAGGACAGACAAACAAGGGATACCATGCATGCACGCACTATTTAGCTGACACCGAAAGTATATAACTGGACAAATGCAGGAAGAATGTGTACCTGGGCCATCGTCGATTTCTTCCGACCAACCATCAATGTCGAAAGAAAGGCAAGCATTTCAAAGGCGAGGCAGATCACCGGAAGAAGCCCGCCATGCGTAGCGGTGATCACGTACTTGCTATGGTCAATGATTTAGACGTAATCTTTGGAAAGGTTCCCGGCGGACTAGCTGTTTCGAGTGACACTGAGGGACACACACCCATGTGGAAGAAGAAATCTATATTTTGGGACCTACCCTACTGGAAAGACCTAGAGGTCCGCTCTTTGATCGACGTGATGCACGTGACGAAGAACCTTTGCGTGAACCTGCTAGGCTTCTTTGGCGTGTATGGGAAGACAAAAGATACAGCTGAGGCACGGGAGGACCTGCAACGTTTGCACGAAAAAGACGACATGCCTCCAAAGCATTATGAATGTCCTGCCAGCTATGCTCTTACCAAAGATGAGAAGGAAATCTTCTTTGAATGCCTGCTTAGTATGAAGGTCCCGACTGGCTTTTCATCAAATAAAAAGGGAATAATAAATATGCCAGAGAAAAATTTCCAGAACCTAAAGTCTCATGACTGCCACGTGATTATGACGCAACTGCTTCCGGTTACATTGAGGGGGCTTCTACCGGAAAATGTCCGATTAGACATTGTGAAGCTATGTGCATTCCTCAATGCAATCTCTCAGAAGGTGATCGATCTAGAAATCATACCAAGGCTAAGGAGTGATGCGGTGCAATGTATTGTCAGTTTCGAGCTAGTGTTCCCACCATCCTTCTTCAATATCATGACGCACATTCTAGTTCATCTAGTTGTCGTGATTGTCATTCTAGGCCCCGTATTTCTACACAATATGTACCCCTTTGAGAGGTTCATGGGAGTCCTAAAGAAATATGTCCGTAACCGCGCTAGGCCAGAAGGAAGCATCTCCATGGGCCATCAAACAGAGGATGTCATTGGGTTTTGTGTTGACTTCATTCCTGGCCTTAAAAAGATAGGTCTCTCTGAATCGCGGTATGGAGGAGACTGACTGGAAAAGGCACGCTTGGAGGGGACTCAATAATATGCAGGGACAGATATTCTTGGTCTCAAGCACACTACACAGTTCTACAAAACTCTACCTTGGTAACTCCGTATGTCGATGAACACAAGAACAGTCGCGCTACAAATACCCAGAGCAGTGCGACGACTGGATTACATGTGAACACATCAGGACTTTCAGCAATTGGTTGGAAACACGTCTCAAATGTGACAACACTATTTGTGATGAGATGTACTCGTTGTCCAGGGGACCATCTTCGACTGTATTGACTTACAAAGGATATGAGATAAATGAGAATACATTTTACACGATCGCCCAAGATCAAAAGAGCACAAACCAAAACAGCAGTGTCCGCTTTGATGCGGCAACCGAGAGGGGAAAGGACACATATTATGGTTACATAGTGGACATATGGGAACTTGATTACAGAGTAGATTTTAAGTTCCCTTTGTTTAAATGCAAATGGATCAATCTGTTAGGAGGCGGGGTACAGGTAGACCCATAGTACGGAATGACAACAGTGGATTTGAACAATCTTGGGTACATTAACGAACCGTTCGTCCTAGCCAATGATGTGGCACAGGTTATCTATGTGAAGGACGTGTCTACCAAACCGAGAAAAGAAAAGATAAGGAAGCGAATACATCATATGATGAGCCAAAGCACCACATAGTTCTTTCAGGAAAAAGGGGCATCGTGGGAGTGGAGGGCAAGACAGACATGTCTGAAGATTATGAAAAGTTTCATGAAATTCCTCACTTCAAAGTCAAGGCTAACCAAGCATCCTGATAAATGATGAAGAATATCCATGGTTACGGCGCAATAAGGAAAGGACACAAGCGAAGAAAAAGTGAATACTTTCTCCACAACTATTATGATGATACCATGCCAACTTTCAACCTTTTCGTAGCTCATTTGAAATGCCTGTTGTAACAGACAAGTTTCTGTATGAAATCCTCATACTTCGAATGAGATTGTCTGTTCTGTACATGAAGTGCATCCCGTTTTTGCCATAACCCCCTCAACTTTCTTGCACATGCTATGTGGGTGAAATGATGATACCATGCCAACTTTCAACATTTTCAGAGTTCATTTGAACTGCTTTTCAATTTCAGGGTCTTGTAGCTCAAAATAATCAATAAATGCATGAATAATAACAAATGAAGTCAGAAAGGGTTGAAAATTGATGATGTGGCTTTGAATGGTTCATTTTGAACACACGGAAAGTCAGGAGTTCAAATAAGTTTTAAAAAATGAAATCCCTTTGTAACAGACGAGTTTCCATATGAAATCCTGATACTTCGAAAGAGATTGTCCATTTTGTACACAAAGTGCATCTAGTTTTTTCCGTAACCCTCTCAACTTTCTTGCACATGCTATGTGGATGAAATGATGATACCATGCCAACTTTCAACCTTTTCAGAGTTCATTTGAACTGCTTTTCAATTCCAGGGTCTTAAAGCGCAAAATAATCAATAAATGCATGCAAAATAACAAATGAAGTCAGAAAGGGTTGAAAATTGATGATGTGGCTTTGAATGGTGCATTTTGAACACACAAAAAGCCAGGAGTTCAAATAAGTTAAAAAAATGAAATCCCTTTGTAACAGACGAGTTTCCATATGAAATCCTAATACTTCGAAAGAGATTGTCCGTTTTGTACACGAAGTGCATCAAGTTTTTGCCGTAACCCTCTATACTTTCTTGCACATGCTATGTGGATGAAATGATGATACCATGCCAACTTTCAACCTTTTCGGAGTTTATTTGAACTACTTTTCAATTTCAGGGTCCTATAGCTCAAAATAATCAGTAAATGCATGAAAAATAACAAATGAAGTCAGAAAGGGTTGAAAATTGATGATGTAAGTAGAAACCAAATAAAATAAAATAAACTTTAATAAAATATATAAGTAGAAAATAAATAAAATAAAATAAAATAAACTTTAATAACATAAATAAAATTTATGGACCTAAAATTACCAAAGTATTTTTTTGTTCAAAACATTATAAGCAAAAAGATTTTTTTTGAAATAAATCAAAAAACAATAGTAAATATTTTGTTGTAAGTAGAAACAAAATAAAATAAATAGAGCAAAAAAGAAAATAAAAAACTGGGAAAAATTTAAAAAAATGCGATCTACTAGGCCACCATGGCCTGAATACGACTAGAAACCCATCCATGGGCTAGGATTCAGGCCCGCATAAGGCCCAGCAGGCCCTCAGGCATAGCAGTGGGAGATTAGGCCCAGAGGCTTGCAGTTGAGAGGAGCTCAATGGAGCTGGCGGGGCAGGGCTTATAAACCGGTCCTGCCACTCCTCGGCTACTGAGGTGAGACTAAACATCCCACCGCACCACGACTTTGGCAACATGACATTGGTCCCTGTTGGTGCCACGAACCGGGACCAATGCACACCTTTTGTCCCGGTTCATTGCACTAACCGGTACCAACGCCCCCCCTCTTTAGTCCCGGTTGGTGCCACCAACCAGGACCAAAGTCCCTTTGGTCCCGGTTGGTGGTACCAACCGGGACCAAAGCCTTTGCTATATAAGCCAGCACTTAGGAAATTTTCAGATTTCCATCGCCAGTTGCCCCAACGCGCCAACCTCCTCGATGCTGCCAGGCTGCCCCGCCACCGTCGCCGTCGCCCGTGCCCACGCCGACACCGTCCGCCGCCCCCGAGCCCACGCCGACGCCATCCGCCGCCCACGCCGCCGCCCTCCGCCGCCCCCGAGCGCGCCCAGCCACGCCCCCATGCGCCACGACCCGCCCCCACTGTCGCCGCCGTGGATCGGAGATTAAGCATGCCCACATGAGCCCACCACACACACACCCTCCTGGTCCGTGGGTCCCCTATGTGCCTGCCTGGCCTATGTTGGAGCTCCCTTGAAGCGTCTAGACTTCATATTTCCGCTGTTTTTTCTAGATTTTTTCTGGTCCCAAAAAATTGATTTTCATGGAAACTCCAAAAACAACAAATGGGACTAAGAAATTTGTGTCAAAACTGTACCAAAATGATATAAATATAGCATGAAATAAGAAAAAAAATATAAATACGTTTGAGACATATCTGTTGCCTACTCACCATTTTCTCAAAAATAGTTTGAAGCACAAGAAAAAAATGAACTTTTTTAAAAATCTACACAAGCTTATCTCTTAACAGGCTAAGCTAACTTCACGTTCCAACCAGTGGTGGCTCCAGGAATTTGCAACTGGGTATTCATGTGTATTCATTTTGCCAAAATCATTGCAGTTTTTTGAAAATTGTCACTCTTTTGCCACTCTCAAAAATCTTGGGTATTCACATGAAGACCCAAGAATACCCCTAGCGCCGCCCTTGGTTCCAACGCGCCCAAAATATTGGGTATTCATCCGTTATGGCATAGCGGCGATGTATGGGGAAAGGAAGATGTGGAATCTTGTGTTGAAGGCTAATGTGCCATAGAAATTTGAGTCTTTGATTGGCGAGCGGTGTCGAACAGTCTCATTGTCATGTCTCATTGTACATGTTAATAGAAAGAAGCATTGGCAAAACACTTGTGGGGTGTGTTTCCTATGTGATTCTGCCGAAGAGTATTTTTTCATGTGATAGTAACTTGTATGAAGGTGTGCACTTTACACTTGGGTCTCTAAAACATTTGGAATTTCCCCTGTGAGGATGTTTTCATGAATCCAAGTGTGGATTAGTTGTTGGTCTTACTGGACAGAGTTGATTCTTCCACCCATTCCAAGATTTTATTTCTATTCTCGAGGGCCTGGCCTTAAGGAATGATGTGATTTTTGGAGAGGAAATGCGTCTATCATGGCATCCGTTAATATTTTTGACAACTATTGGTCTTTTTTTCTTTGAGTTTTACTATGTCTTCTTTGGTACTTGAAGTTAAAGACAAATCACTGGTGTTCCATAGCAACTTTGTGACAAACCAACTTCTAGAAGTCTGTTGTGGGAGCCACTTTCGATCGATTGTTGCACTGAGTTAAATGTGGATGCTAGGTTTGTTGCTCAAAATGTTCAGTTGGCTAGCCCGGGAGTTATGGCAAGAGGCTCTGAGGGCAAGATCTTGGTTTCAACAAGGATTTTATGCATGTTTGCTCCAGTGCAGAAGAGTTTGAGTTGGGTCTATGCCTAGTGGGACTTTACATCGTTCTCACTTTGGACCATCCTATTACCCCGAAAATTGATTACATGTTTGGTCATTGGAATTTTTTTCTAATCACTCTTTGAGCGGATCCACTTTGGTTTGGTTTAAAGATATAGGTGCTTGGAATCTCTTGACTACTACTGAATTTCAATCCAACCAAAGTCAAGAGAGAGGCTACCAAAGTGGCTCATGGGATTGACAAGTTCTGGCAATGTGCATTAAGTGATAGGAGACATTCCCATCAACTGCGTAGGCGTCTGTCGAGACTTCGTTAATCTCAAGATGATGTGCCGGCTCGGTATCTCGGAGGTCCTCATAGGGTAAGGTGTCCGTGCGTGTGTGTGTTCATAGGGGTGAGTGTATGTGCGTATGTATGAAGCGTCTGTATTGTGTCCACAAAAATCATTAAGTAATATATTGGGTTTTTTCTAAAAAAGAACTTGAGGTCCTAAAAACTATGTAATCAAACTGTGGTAAAGTAGAATTTTCTCTTCTTTTTTTGTTTGCACGGAAATGATGTAGAAGCCATTAAATTTGTCATTAAGTTGTTTCACAATATAAATTTGTTGTGTCAACATCTTGGAGACGACAATAAAATATGTGAAGATCTTTTTCACAAAAGAATGTGTTCCTTATCATTTTGGCATGCACCTACCCATATTTTGTTCAGGCTCCGCGGTGTGTGAGATCGCTCATACTACTCGTTTCCATTTGACTCAGGAGCAATCCAATCATAATTCATAGGTATTCAGCTAAATATCAAAATATATTGGTAAACAAACGTTAATATGTTAATATCACCTTGTCTCGTTGGCACGATATAATTAAGAAGAAAAAATCAAAATAGGGGGTTGCAGTAGCTTAGTAAGTTGTTTATTATGCATGGAAGTAAGAGGTCTTGGTTTAATTCAGTATCTCCTCCTAGCATTTTATTTCAGCTTATTTTGTAACTTCTTTTCTTGTACTTTTCTCTTTGTATTGTTTCTTTTTTTTCTCTTTCACTTTTATTATATATTTTTGAGATTACTACACACATCTCTACAGAATATTCATTTGATTCATTCTCTTTCTTCCTTGCAATTTAATAGATTGTATTACAGATTCAATCTCTTTCGTGCTTGTAATTTCATAGGTTTTCTTATCCATTTTCAAAATCCTGTGCCGCCATTGATTTGATTGTCATTACGTTGCAGCTTTGTTGCCCTGTGTTTAGGGCATGTACAACGCATTGCCCCAACTAGCTGCCCCGCAGGCCACATAGGCTCGGGTGTCAGGGACGGTGGGTTCGCACCATGTCAGAGTCGCCTGCAGAAGAGGCCGCTGCTTGACCGCGAAAAGCATGAGGGAAAGGAAACAGAAAGGGAAGCCTTACTTGTTGCGTGAGTGGATGAACACGGATAATCACATGGAGCGATTGCTTCACCGGTACAATCCTATGTGGAGGGGATGAGACCAACATTTGCTATAGCCTCCGTAGCTCATGCCCTTAATTAATGTCCCATTTCAGTTTCAAAATGACCTTTCTACAGGTCATGAGAAAAGAAAAAGAAAAACTACGGCCCTGACCACCAACGGGTGTAATCACATTTATACATATGTTTATCGTTTTCCTCTGTTTTGTAGCCTCATGCATGAGTACATGTCTTTGCCCGAACCACTCAATGGACACTTGTCGTTTGATCTGTAACACAAAGGACAGCTAAGCCAGCACCTAATACCTATCTCTGCCTATTTAACACACTGAAGCAACTCGATCGGAAGCACAGCACTTACAAACTCAATCAGCAAAGCCCTAAAGCCAAGTGCGAGTGCGACTACCTGCATTGCACCTTGGCTAGCCCTAGACATGGAGAAGTGGAGAACGACGGCGTCCCCAACGGACCAACGGCGCCGGCGCCTACCCAGGTGACGCCAGTGGTGCGGGAGCAGGACCGGCTGATGCCAATCGCGAACGTGATCCGCATCATGCGCCGCGCGCTCCCTGCCCACGCCAAGATCTCCGACGACGCCAAGGAGGCAATTCAGGAATGCGTGTCGGAGTTCATCAGCTTCGTCACCGGCGAGGCCAACGAACGGTGCCGCATGCAGCACCGCAAGACCGTCAACGCCGAAGACATCGTGTGGGCCCTAAACCGCCTCGGCTTCGACGACTACGTCGTCCCCCTCAGCATCTTCTTGCACCGCATGCGCGACCCCGAGGCGGGGACAGGTGGTGCCGCTGCAGGCGACAGCCGCGCCGTGACGAGTGCGCCTCCCCGCGCGGCCCCGCCCGTGATCCACGCCGTGCCGCTCCAGGCTCAGCGCCCGATGTACGCGCCTCCGGTGTTAGTACTAATCTTGTGCATGTAGTTAGTTGGTTAGTGGATTGACTGGCGGGGTCATGCGTGTATGCGTTAGATGGATAAGTAGATGTGTGTGTGGCGTAGTGGTCACGGTAGCTAGGCTATTAGGAGTGGCCGGTGGAGCTGGCCGCGTTGCTCGCATGGCGCGCGTCGTGCGCATGGCCGGTTCGCCCGCTGCATGCAGCGGAGGGCTAGCTACGAGGAAACGTAAGGGCTGCGTCGCTGGGCGTCTACAAAGCCACGGCTGCCAGTGTGTATTTTTGGTGAGCTGAGCACGTGCTCAGGAAGAGAAAAAAGGATGCCGTTCGAGCGGCGGGTGGCGTATGTGCGCCTGAAAAACACTTGGGTCTCTGTCCTTCTTCCTTCTCCTTCCTTCTTCTTCCTCTGGTGATCTAGTTCAGAGAGAGAGAAAGGTGCAGCGAGAGCGAGAGCGAGAGCAAGGGCATAGCCACGGCAACAACACCCGGCTCCGGTGCAGGTTCAGAATCAGATGCAGCGGCCCGTGTAAGCTCCCCCGACTCCGGTGCAGGTTCAGAATCAGGTGCAGCGGCCCGTGTACGCTCCCCCGGCTCCGGTGCAGGTTCAGATGCAGCGGGGCATCTATGGGCCCTGGGCTCCAGTGCACGGGTACGCCGTCGGAATGGCGCCCGTGCGGGCCAACGTCGGCAGGCAGTACCAGGTGTTCGGCGGAGAGCGTTTCATGGCCCAGCAATACTACGGGTACGGGTACAAGGAAGGAGCGTACGGCGCAGGTAGCAGCAACGGAGGAGCCGCCATTGGCGACGAGGAGAGCTCGTCCAACAGCGTGCCGGCGCCGGGGGATGGCACGGGGGAGCCAGAGCCAGAGCCAGCAGCAGAAGAATCGCAGGACAAGCCCGTCCAATCTGGCTAGCCGCGTGGGCGGCGCGCGTTAGCTTCTGCGTCCTGTGTACTGTAATAATTTGCCGTGTCGATCCGGCCATGGTTTGTGTGTGCGTAGTGCTTACCTAATGTGGGCTTGTCCTCTAGTAATTCATGTACTGCTTATCTAATGTGGGCTTGTCCTCTAGTAATTCATGTACTCTTTGCAATTGAAGTTATCGTCGCTTAATTTGGTTTTGCTTAATTTGGCTACTCGTAATCCATGATCGGGTGAAAAACCGCATTTGTTTTCATAAGGGTTTCCGACTTCTGCATCATTGTGATGCACATTGTAGTACATAATATTTTGGGTTGCAAATTAGACCTTCGTATGATGTCACCAACATGTCATATTCACGGATCATACGATTTCTCACGCTTAAACAGAAGTCATACTCTCAATATCTCTCTATATCTATCTATCTCTATCTCTCGCTCCGTCGCCACATGTATATACATATGTGCGTCGGTTAGCAAAGTGCTCATGAATGAGTTTGGAGCGGCATACGTACTTCGTAGCCTTTGGCCGGTGGTGACATCTTGTGCGCATAGCTGGAAAGGGAAGTGTTTGACGTTGGTGTACTGATGGGGCGCATGCCGCGGGCTGGCGTGGAGCGGTGGAAAGGGCATCATCGTGCAGCATGATCGATAAACTTGCGCCAACTTCTCTCTCAGACGAACCGCACGTGCATACAGGGGAAAAAACGCATCAACGTGTGCCGTGGCCAGCAATACTACTGGTACGGGTACGAGGAAGGAGCATCGGCGCAGGTAGGAGGAGCCGTCCAATGGCGTGCCTGTGGCGAATGTAGGCACGGGGGAGCCGGAGCCAAAGCCAGCCGCAGAAGAATCGCAGGACAAGATCATCCAATATGTCCAGCCGCGTGGGTGGCGCGCGTTAGTTTCTACGTCATGTGTGCTGTAATAATTTGCCGTGTCGATCCAGCCATGGTTTGTGTGTGCGTACTGCTTACCTAAGGCTGGTTGTAATGGTAGTATCATAGCTAGTATCATGCATGTCAACTAGGCAATTTTGATGAGGTGTCATAGCATTAAATGAAGAAAGAGAGGGTGTAGTATCATATCATGATACCGTATCATATTAAATGCTATGCTACTTTGTGTCATGCATGGCAATAAATAGAGTACTACATGATACTAATATATGATACTATGCATTAGGGAGGTAGTATCATACACTAGTATCATATACATGATATTAGTATATGATACTCCCCATTACAACCAGCCTAATGTGGGCTCGTTGTCTAGTAATTAATGTACTCTTTGCTGTTGAAGTTATCGTCGCTTAATTTGATTTCCCTTACTTTGGCTACTCGTAGTTGATGATCAGGTGAAGAACTGCATTTTTTCTCAGGGGGTTTCCGACTTGCATAATTACGACATACTCCCTCCGTCCCATAATATAAGACGTTATTACATCTAATAATTAAGTATGAGACATAATGCGGTACACAATATTTTGCGTTGCAAATTGAAGCTTCTTATAAAGTCATGAAGATGTCAGGTTCACGGGTCATAGGGTCTCTCACGCTCAAACAAAAGTCATACTCTCTCTATCTCTATCTATCTATCTATCTATCTATCTATCTATCTAGCCACATGTAAGTGTGTATGTGTGTAGGTTAGCAAAGTGGTCATGAATGAGTTTGGAGCGATGTACGTACCTCGAAGCCTTTGGCCTGCGATGACATCTTGCGCCTGTAGCTGGAAAGGAAACTGCCTGGCATTGGTGCACTGATGGGGCGCGCGCCCCAGGCTGGCGTGGAGCAGTGGAAAGAACATCATCGCGTGCGGCGTGATCGATAGACTTCCGTGAACTTCCCTCTCAGCAACCCGCACGTGCATACGCAGAAAAAACGTAGTAACGTGTGCCTCGCAGTGACAGTTGTGCAGCTAGCAGCCAATGTGGTTTGCCGTTGTAGCTCCCGTCGCCCACCGTCATAGCATCACCGGTGCTCTTGCATCATCCGCCGCCCCGTTTGCAGCATCCAATGACCGTCGTCGCAGCATCACAATCCTCCATGGCCATCGTTTGTCGTCACACCATCCACCACCCGGCATAGCAGCATCACTGTCCTCGCCATGGCAGCCGTCCATCGTCCCACTGTTTACCATTGGGCCTTGTGGCATACAAGGCAAGTCACCATAGCAACACCGTCCTTGCCTCCAGAACAGACATCGATCGCCTCCTACCGCTCGCAACAGTCACCTCACGGTTGCACATCATTGTCGTCGATCGCAACATCGACAGTCGCCCTCGTATAACCGACGACCGTTGCTTGTAGCCTATCCCGACGCCACTCAAAGGGCACCTATCCGTGCTCAAAAGATGCAACAGTGCAACCCGAATCATCGCATGACCACCAGCCGAAGCTTCAGCTGGTCAGCCTAGCAACAACGACCTCAGGCCATGAAGCAGGTTGTCTTGCAATAGATAGGGACAACGGTGACTAGCGCTCGTAATGTGCGCACCTGAGAGAGAGAGAGAGAGAGAGAGAGAGGTGGGGAGGAGAGGAACCTAATTCTGGACGAGTTTGGGGGTGAAGAAGGGGACAATTCGCTCGCAAACTGTTGTAGCAGCCATGCGGGGGCATGGCGTAGCACCGAAAGCAGTGAATGAAGGACAGTCCGGGGAGTGAGTGGCTCGAGGGTTGGCAACTGGTAAAAGTCAAGAGCTGGACGAAGAGAGAGAGAGAGACGGAGATACGGGGAGAGAGAGGAAAAGGCAAGAAATTTACCCAAGGTGTGTGTGGTACGGGTAGGGACACATGATTGCGTGGGCGTGGGCAGGGACCAACGTAAGGATGGATCGTTCGCTCCATTATAAACATTTACCCAAAAAGAAAGCACTCCTAGTTCCCTTGATGTAATGATATACAAACTCTGGATGCTCGGTACTAACTTGTCAAATGTACTATAGAGTGAACGTGTGCTCGCTATCTTAGTAGCGTGACGTGTCATGCGTGCACCAAGAACATGTGGAATGCCTCACTCGTGTGACACGCCCTGCATGAGCATGCATCCCCCCTTCCATACACCAGTCGAGCACCAAGCCAAGTCACGATTTAGGTGGGTGAAAAATCCACTCCGTCTATGTAGGTAACAGATTTTTCCACATATGCGGATCCTAAATTCTCCCTTATGTCACCCCCTACTTTTCATGCTCACTTCCATACCTTCCTAAAGATAAGATGCAAGAACCCTTCGACTAGTTCTTCCCTCCCCGACCCCATCTAGAAACCAAAATCACCGGAGTACAAAAATATGATGCCGTCAGTAATGTACGAAAAGTTGCCAAGTGTTATGAGCATATGCTACCATCTAGATGGTGTGATAAATTACCATCCTAGAAAACAAATGTATCCAACAAAAAACATGGGCCTGGTTTCCCATTGCAAGAGCAGAAATATATCTCGAGACCAAATGCATAAGTTACCATGTTCCGCCATGTAGAATTACAATATGTCATAATAAAAGTAGCAACAAAATATGGGTGGATCTACTACATAGTACATTTTTTCTTAGTTGTGGTATGATAGATGATTAAATTACCAAATTTTCATGCACAACACTTGCCAAAATATGCAGTTTACCATATCCTGTCATGTTGATTTAAGTTGCCATGTTTGCTTAGCTACCCAAAACTTAGCAAGTTAGCAGAAAATGGCACTAGTTAGAGCATCTCTAGCAGACCTCGTATACCGCCGACCTGCAAAACTCGTTTACAATTCGCGGAAAAATGGTTTTCTGGGCCAGCATGAACGCTGGCCGAGCAGACCCCGCATAGTGGAACTATAAAACAGAATATTTGCGGATATTCCATTTACAGTTCCGCCTATGTGCGGTCTGCTCGGTTGGCACCCGTGCCGTCCCTAAATAAGATGGGTTTTTATCTGAATTTGACACATATGCCACATATTCAAAATTATTAATTCAATATAAGAGAAAATGTCAACATTACAATACAACAATCATTCAAATTACAATAATTATTGAACAAACTAAATAATTCAATAAAAAAATTGTCCTGAATACAAATCACACATGAATTAAATGCCAAAATGGAATGTGTTACTACCCAGCTCTTTGCCAATGGTGCTCAATGAGATCCTCCTAAACCTGAAAGTAGGTGTTTGCATTATCAATCTCCTGGTAGGTCTGAAGAAATGCTCTAATGCGGTTAGGGTCTCTAGCTTGTTTGACACGGCTACCCACATTGTCGTAGAAGAACTCCATGTTCATGCCTCTCTCATCTTCGAGAATCATATTGTGAAGAATAACATAGCATGTCATGATGTTTTTCAAGGACCACTTGTCCCAAAAACAAGAAGGACCACGAACAATGGCAAACCTAGATTGCAAAACCCCGAATGCTCTTTCAATATCTTTTCGGGCTGCCTCATGTACCCTTGCAAATTCACATTGTTTCCTCATTTTGGGGTCTTTGATCCTCTTGACAAATGTGCACCAAGAAGGGTAGATACCATCTGCAAGATAGTACCCCTTTGTGTATTCATGCCCATTGATAGTGTAGTTGCAAGAAGGAGCATCACCACTAGCAAGCCTAGCAAACAAATGAAACCGTTGCAACACATTGATATCATTGAGAGTACATGATATACGAAGAAATCAATGCCAGAGCCATATATTCTCGGATGCTACGTACGGCCTCTAGCACAATTGTTGCATCACGAGACTTGCCACAATACGTTCCCTGCCTCGCCTTCGGGCAGTTTTTCCAAGTGCAATGCATAAAATCAATGCTTCCTAGAATGCGAGGCCAACCTTTTCTCTCACTTGCTGCCATCAAATTTTTTGTGTCTTCCTCGTTGGGTGCCTGAAGATATTCAGGACAAAAGACACGGATGATCACTTTGGTAAACGTACGCACTGACTCAATTGTAGTATCTTCACCAATGCGAACATACTCATCGACATAGTCAGCCGGAATGCCGTATGCAATTACCCACATAGCTGCCGCGATTTTTTGATATGCACTAAATCCCTTCAAGCCTACGGCATTTCTTCTTTGAGTAATATACCGACAATTGGCCTCGCAAGCTTGCACTATTTTTACAAAGAGGGATGGGCGCATTCGGTACCTTCTGCAAAAGATGTGTGGCGGATATGTTGGATTGTCCGTGAAGTAGTCTTGCATCAACATCTCGTTCCTGAGATGGCGATTTCATGGAATGCAAAGACGACCGACGGTCGATCCTCGCTGTCTCTTTCCTTTCTCATCTCCGTGCTCCTTCATGGCGAGGGCCATCACCAACATCTGCTACCGATGGTTCTCAAGCAGCATCTCCACATTGAGTCATCCGAATCGGACGAATCCTCGAGCAAAAACCTCTCGTGAGGGCTCTATTCTATCTAAATTCACAAATACGAACATTGCATGAACCAACTATGCAGAGCGCATCGCAAAGCACAAGCACAAGTACTCACCGGTGGCTCGGGGGGGGGGGGGGGTGGCACTGTGGTGGTGGATCCCGGGGTGGCGTCAGCGACTAGTGGCGGGTCAGCTCGGTAGATCCGGGGAACCGGTGAAGCGGCTAGGTGGAACAGGACGAGGGATGTTGGGGAACGTTGCATTAAAAACAAAAAATTTCTACACACACGCAAGAACTATCCATGGAGATGCATAGCTACGAGAGGGGAGAGCATCACATACCCTTGTAGATCGCTAAGTGGAAGCGCTTATCACGCGGTTGATGTAGTCATACTCTTCGTGATAGAACCACGATCCAACCGATCTAGTGCCGAACAAATGACACCTCCGAGTTTATCACACGTGCGGCTCGATAACGTCTCCTCCTTCTTGATCCAGCAAGTGGGAGAGGAGAATTAGATGGGATCACAACCAACACGACTGTGTGGTGGTGATGGTGATGGGGGAGCACCGATAACGATTCGCTAAGCGTTGTCGGGACGAGGCAGTGGAACTATGTAGTAACGGGAGAGAGAGGGGCACCAAGGTCTTGGTATCTTCTCTTGGGGCACTCGTCCCCTCTATATATAGGTGGAGGGGCATGGGAAACAGCCCCTCCAACCCCTAGGGTGCAGCTAAGGGGGAGATGACTTGGACTCCAAAGTCCAATCCTATTCCTATGAGGACTCCTTCTTTTTTGCATTCCCTAGCCACATGGGCTTTTGAGGACTTAGTGCGCCTAGCCCAATACGGCCAGGGAGCCTCCCCATAGCCCATGCTAGCCCTTGGGTCATGCTGAACCCACTTGTGGACTTTCGGATCCCTCAAGAATCATCCAGACCCTTCTGGAAGCTTCCCGATACAATACCAAAAAAGCTGCACCTTTTTCCTGAACCCAAAATATGACTGCCCATATACAAATCTTTACCTCTCGACCATTCTGAGACTCCTCATGACGTTCGGGATCTCATCCAGGACTCCGAACAACATCTGGATACCACTCATTAAATATCCCAATACTACTCTAGCGTCAACAAACGTTAAGCGCGCAACCCTACGGGTTCGGGAATTATGTAGTCATGACCGAGACACCTCTCCGGTCAATAACCAATAGAGGACCTGGATGACCATATTGATTCCTACATATTCCATGAAGATATTTTATTGGTTGAACCTTTATGACAACATACATAATTCCCTTCGTCCGTTGGTATGTTACTTGCCTGAGATTTGATCGTCGGTATCTTCATACTAAGTTCAATCTCGTTACCGACAAGGCTCTTTACTCGTTCCGTAATACATCATCTCGTAACTAACTCCTTAGTAACTTTGCTTGAAAGCTTTGTGTGAAGTTGTATTATCGAGAGGGGCCAGAGACACCTCTCCATCATACAGAGTGACAAATCCCATTATCGATTCACGCCAACAAAACAAACACCTTCGGAGATACATGTAGAGCATCTTTATGATCACCCAGTTACTGACGTTTGATAGCACAGAAGGTATTCCTCCGGTATTCGAGAGTTGCATGATCTCATGGTTGAAGGAACATGTATTTGACATTCAAGAAAGCAGTAGCAATAAACTGAATGATCATATGCTAAGCTAACAGATGGGTCTTGTCCATAACATCATTCTCCTAATTATGTGATCCCCTTATCAAATGACAACACATTTCTATGGTCAGGAAGCCTTAACCATCTTTGATCAACGAGCTAGTCTAGTAGAGGCTTACTAGGGACACGGTATTTGTTTATGTATCTCCACATGTATTTAAGTTTTCGATCAATACAATTCTAGCATGAATAATAAACCTTTACATGAATATGGAAATATAAAATACCAACTTTATTATTGCCTCTAGGGCATATTTCCTTCAGTCCCCCACTTGCACTAAAGTCAATAATCTAGTTCACATCGCCATGTGATTAACATCCATAGTTCACATCGCCTTGTGATTAACACCCGAAGAGTACTAAGGTGTGATCATGTTTTGCTTGTGAGAGAAGTTTAGTCAACGGGTCTGTTACATTCAGATCTATATGTATTTTGCAAATTTCTATTTCTACAATGCTCTGCATGGAGCTACTCTAGCTAATTGCTCCCACTTTCAATATGTATCCTGAATGAGACTAAGAGTCATCCAAATCGGTGTCAAAGCTTGCATCGACGTAACCCTTTACGACGAACTCTTTATCACCTCCATAACCGAGAAACATTTCCTTAGTCCTCTTAGGTAACTAAGGATAATTTTGACCACTGTCCAGTGATCCACTCCTATACCACTATCGTACCCCCTTGCCAAACTCATGGCAAGGCACAGAACAGGTCTGGTATAGAGCATGTCATACTTTATAGAACCTACGGCTGAGGCATAGGGAATGACTTTCATTCTCTCCCTATCTTTTGAAGTGGTCTTGTTTTGAGTCTTACTCAACTTCACACCTTGCAACACAGGCAAGAACCCTTTCTTAGACTGATCCATTTTGAACTTCTTCAAAACTTTGCCAAGGTATGTGCTTTGTGAAAGTCCTGTTAAGCGTCTCGATCCATCCCTATAGATCTTGATGCCCAATATGTAACTAGCTTCACCGAGGTCTTTCATTGAAAAGCTCTTATTCAAGTATCCTTTTATGCCATCCAGAAATTCTATATCATTTCCAATCAACAATATGTCATCCACATATAATATAAAAAATTATACAGAGCTCCCACTCACTTTCTTGCAAATACAGGCTTCACCATAAGTCTGTATAAAACCATATGCTTTGATCACCTCATAAAAGCGTATATTCCAACTTCGAGATGCTTCCACCAGTCAATAGATGGATATGTGGAGCTTGCACACTTTGTTAGCACCTTTAGGATCGACAAAAACTTTCGGTTGCATCATATATAACTTTTCCTCAATAAACCCCTTAAGGCCTTGTTCGGTTCCATGAAAAATGAGAGGGATTGACAGGGATTGGCAGGGATTAAATCCCATCTAGTTCAAATTTTCCCCAAATCCCCTCCATTCCACTCCAATCCACTTGAGGAGTGGCTTAATCGAACAAGGCCTAAGGAATGCATGTTTTTTGACATCCATTTGCCAAATTTCATAATCATAAAATGCGGCAATTGCTAACATGATTCGGATAGACTTAAGCATCACTACGGGTGAGAAAGTCTCATCATAGTCAACCCCTTGAACTTGTCAAAAACTTTTGCGACAAGTCGAGCTTTGTAGATAGTTACATTACCACCAGCGTTAGTCTTCTTCTTGAAGATCCATTTATTTTCTATGGCTTGCAAATCATTGGGCAAGTCCACCAAAGTCCACACTTTGTTCTCGTACATGGATCCTATCTCATATTTCATGGCCAAAAGCCATCTGTCAGAATCTGGGCTCATCATAGTTTCTTCATAGTTTGTAGGTTCGCCTTGGTCTAGTAACATGACTTCTAGGACAGGATTACCATACCACTCTAGCGCGGATCGTGCTCTGGTTGACCTACGAAGTTCAGTAGTACCTTGATCTGAAGTTTTATGATCATCATCATTAAATTCCTCTCTAGTTGGTGTAGGCATCACGGGAAAGCCTTCCAGTGATGTGCTACTTTCCAGTTCGAGAGAAGGTACAATTACCTCATCAAGTTCTACTTTCCTGCCACTCCTTTTGAGAGAAACTTCTCTCCTTCTCTAGAAAGGACCCATTCTTAGCAACAAAGATCTTTCCTTCGGATCTATGGTAGAAGGTGTACGCAATAGTTTTTTAGGGTATCCTATGAAGACGCGCTTCTTCGATTTGGGTTCGAGCTTATCTTTCTGAAGCCTTTTGACATAAGCATCGCATCCCCAAACTGACAACTTAGGTTTCTTGCCAAACCACATTTTATATGGTGTGGTCTCAAGGATTTAGACGGTGCCATATTTAACATAAATACAGCTGTCTCTAATGCATAACCCCAAAACAATAGTGGTAAATCGGTAAGAGACATCATAGAACGCACCATATCTAATAAAGTACGGTGATGACATTCGGACACACCATTACGTTGTGGTGTCCCGAAGGAAATATGCCCTAGAGGCAATAATAAAGTTGTTATTTTATATTTCCTTATTCATGATAAATGTTTATTTTTCATGCTAGAATTGTATCAATCGGAAACCTAAATACATGTGTGAATACATAAACAAATGCCGTGTCCCTAGTAAGCCTCTACTAGACTAGCTCATTGATCAAAGATGGTTAAGGTTTCCTAACCATGGACATGAGTTGTCATTCGATAACGGGATCACATCATTAGGAGAATGATTTGATGAACAAGACCCATCCATTAGCTTAGCATAATGATCGTTCAGTTCTATTCCTATTGCTTTCTTCATGTCAAATACATATTCCTTCGACTATGAGATTATGCAACTCCCGGATACCGGAGGAATGCCTTGTGTTCTATCAAACGTCACAACGTAACTGGGTGATTATAAAGATGCTCTACTGGTATCTCCGAAGGTGTCTATTGAGTTCGCATAGATCAAGATTATGATTTGTCACTCCGATTGTCGGAGAGGTATCGCTAGGCCCTCTCGGTAATACACATCATAAGCTTGCAAGCAAACGACTAAGGAGTTAGTCATGAGGTGATGTATTATGGAACAAGCAAAGAAACTTGTCGGTAACGAGATTGAACTAGGTATGAATATACCGGCGATCGAATCTCCGACAAGTAACATACCGATGCACAAAGGGAATTACGTATGTTGTCATAATGATTCGACCAATAAAGATCTTCGTAGAATATGTAGGAGCCAATATGAGCATCCAGGTTCTGCTATTGGTTATTGACCAGAGAGGTGTCTCGGTCATGTCTACATAGTGCTCGAACCCGTAGGGTCCGCACGCTTAACGTTTGATGACGATATAGTATTATGTGAGGTATGTGATTTGGTGACCAAATGTTGTTTGGAGTCCTGGATGAGATCACGGACATGACGAGAAGTCTCGAAATGCTCGAGAGGAAAAATTGACATATAGGACGATGGTATTCGGACACGGAAGAGTTCCAGAGGGTACCGGGGACATATCGGGTCACCGGAAGGGGTTCCGGGCACCCCCGGCAAAAGATATGGGCGTTATGGGCCAAGAGGGGAAACGCACCAGCCACAAGGGCTGGTGCACCCTCATATTAGCCGGCCAAGATGGACAAGGAAAGGGGAAGGAGGAAAGGAAAGAAAGGGAATAGGATTCCCCCTTCCTCCCCCCTCCCCCCTTTCCCCTCTCTGCTTCCCCCTCCGATATATGTGGCAAGGGGGCGCGCCTTGGGAGGAGCCCAAGTAGGATTCGGTCCTACTTGGGGAGCCTCCTAGCCTCACCCCTCCCCCTCCCACCTATATATATGTGGGGGGTGCCCCTAGCACACACCAGAGAACTGCCTAGCCGTGTGCGGCGCCCCCCTCCACAGTTTACACCCCCGGTCATATTCTCATAGTGCTTAGGCGAAGCCCTGCAAGGATTACTTCATCATCACCGTCACCACACTATCATGCTTATGGAACTCATCTGCTACCTCGATGTCTTGCTGGATCAAGAAGATGAGGGACGTCACCGAGCTGAACGCGTGCAGAACTCGGAGGTGTCGTCTGTTTGGTACTCGATCGGTGGAGCCCGAAGAAAGTTCGACTACATCAACCGTGTTGTGAAACGCTTTCGCTTATGGTCTATGAAGGTACGTAGACACACTCTCCCCCTCGTTGCTATGCATCTCCATGGATAGATCATTGCGTGTGCGTAGAATTTTTTTTGTTTTCCATGCAACGATTCCCAACATTGGCATGAAGAGCCAGGTCTATGCGTAGATGATATGCACGAGTAGAACACAAAGAATTTGTGGGAGGTGATGTTCATTCTGCTTACCACCAACGTCTTATTTTGATTCGGGCATTGCGGGATGAAGTGGGCCGGACCAAGCTTACATGTCCACGTACATGAGACCGGTTCCACCGATTGACATGCAACTAATTTTGCATGAAGGTTGATGGCGGTTGTCTATTTGTCCTACTTTAGTTGAATCGAATTTGACTGAGGACGGTCGTTGAAGAAGGATAAAACAGCAAAATTGCTAATTCACCGTTGTGGTTTTTGCCGTAGGTAAGAACGGTTCTTGCTGGAAACCCGTAGTAGCCACGTAAAACTTGCAAAACAAAGAAGAGGACGTCTAACTTGTTTTTGTAGGGTATGTCGTGATGTGATACGGGGAAGATATGATGTGATATACGTTATTGTATGAGATGATCATGTTTTGTAAGTTACCGGCAACTGGCAGGAGCCTTATGGTTGTCTCTTTATTGTATGACATGCAAATGCCATGCAATTTTTTTTACTTTATCGCTATATGTTAGCAATAGTTGTAGAAGCAATAATTGGCAAGACGACCACGACGCAATGATGGACATCAAGGTGTCAAGCTGATGATGATGGAGATCATGATGATGCTTTGGAGATGGAGATCAAAAGCACGAGATGATGATGGTCATATCATGTCACATATTTTTAATTGCATGTGATGTTTATAATTTATGCATCTTATTTTTCTTTGTTCAACGCTGGCATTATAAGATGATCACTTCACTAAATTTCAAGTTATAAGTGTTCTCCCTGAGTATGCATCAATGCGACAGGTCGTCGTGTTAAGACAACACGTGATGATCGGGTGTGATAGACTCTACGTTCACATATATATGAGGTCAAAACAGTTTTGAACATGCGAAATACTCGGGTTAAACTTGACAAGCCTAGCATGTACAGACATGGCCTCGGAACACTAGAGACTGAAAGGTTGAATGTTAATCATATAGTAGATATGATCAACATAGAGATGTTTGTCGGTGTCAAAACCGGCGGATCTCGGGTAGGGAGTCCCGATCTGTGCGTCTAGGCTAATGGTAACAGGAAGCGAGGGACACAATGTTACCCAGGTTCGGGCCCTCTTGATGTAGGTAAAACCCTACTTCCTGCTTGATTAATTGTGACGCCCGGGTAATCAATCTACAGTAACCCTCTAGTAATGATGCCACGTCACCTCGATTATTGTTGATAATCTCGCGTTAGTTCAGAACCGATCCAATTCAAATCTGAATTAAAGTTAAAACAATTAAAATTTTCAAAAGTGAAAACTAAATTGTTCCTAATGTGTCAAATAACCCGTAATAAATGTTGGTGAAGAAATCATCTTCTAATAAAATACTTAAATGCACTAAATAAACTAAAAGAGCGATAAAACAATTATCTGAAATGCTTTTAAAATAATAAGCACATGCAAAACACTTTATTTAAAGTGCCAGAATATTTGGGGCTGTGACCTATTTAATAACACCAAATTAGTTGTCGCTTTTAAATTTTATAAAACTAAAGTAAAAGAAAACAAAAAAAAGAAATAGAATAAAAAAGAAGAAGAAAGGAAAACAGAACAAGAAAGAAAGAAAGAACCCCCCCCCACTGGGCCACAACCCAGCTGGCCTGTGGGCCAACCAGGCCGGCCCAGCCGGCGCCTATAGCCCCCTGGGGCGACCGAACCCTAGCGACCCCCTCCCCACTTTGCCCCGATCCCCACCCCGTTCCCTCATCCTCCTACCCCGCCGCCACCACACAACACACACACACGGGAGAGGAGCTCCCTCCTGTCCGATGCCGCGCCGGCGACTCTGACCGCCTCACTGCCCTTCCCCGTCGCCCGGTCATCTCTCCTCCCTCCGTCCTCCCTAGCAGCTCGCCGCGCCCCTCTTCCTCCTCGTTGGTCGAGCGCAGCCACCACCTCGCCGTGGCCATGGCCAGCGGCCTTCCCGAGCTGCTCGTGCAGCCCAACGGCTTCCTCGATGTCATCCACGACCTTCTCATGCCCGAGACCGACTAGAGCGGCCCCAAGTCAGTGACATCGACCGGATCCCCGTCGCGTCCACCGGAGCTCCTCCTCGACCCCTGCCGTCACCGACACCGTAGACGCACGCCGCCACGCCGCTGCACCTCGTCACCACGTCGCCGTCGTCTCCGACTTCCTCCTCGACCCCGGCTGCCCCGTGCCCTGCAACCCCTCGTGAGCCCCCCTCCTTCTCCTCTACCCCGCTCTCGCCGCATGCCCCGTGCCGCGTCCAGCGTCATCCTTGTCCCGCGCGGCTCGCTCTACTCCAGCCTATGGTCGACTTCGTCGGCCAGCGCTCGTGCGCGCGCGTCCCCGTTAGGCCTTGCCCCGCCTTTGCTCCGCCTGCCCCTGCGGCCTCACCGCGCTGCCCACCGGTCTCCGCTGCCTCCCCTGGCCGGCGAGCGTGCTGTTGGCCTCGCCTGGGGCGCGCCTGACCAGGATCGGGCGCCCACGCCCATGCGCCCGCGCCCGTAACCGCGCCCGAACCGCTAAGGCCTCTAGGCCTATGACGAAAGGGCCCCACCCCAAAACGTTTGTTAAAAAAATGAAACTAATTAAATAATTAGTTAATTAATAACTTAATTAAGTTAATTAATCTAGTTTAATTAAACTTAATTAACCTAATCATTTATCTAACTAATTAAACCTGATTAGTGGTCTCAGCCTATGACATGCAGGACCCACACGTCAATTTGACCAAGTCAACTGACTGTTGACTGCTGACATCACCCTGATGTCATGCTGATGTCATTATGGCTTTTCCTAATTAAATTAATTCTGTTAATTCTAAAAATGAATTAAAACTTTAAAAATTAATATTAAATAATCTGTAATTCGGATGAAAATACTTTCTACTTGAAAGTTGCTCAAAACGACGAGATGAACCCGGATACGTAGCCCGTTCGTCCACCACACACCCCTAACATATCAAACCCGCAACTTTCCCCCTCCAGTTCATCTGTCAGAAAACACGAACACCGCGTATTGCCTTGTTATATTTTGTGATGCTTTGTTTGCTCTGTATTCATTGTTTCTTCCCCCTCTTCTCTCCGGTAGACTACGAGACCGACGCTACTGCTGCCCAGTTCGAATACGGAGTTGACGACCTCTCTCGCTTGCCAGAGCAACCAGGCAAGCCCCCCTCCTTGATCACCAGATATCGCCTATTCTACTCTATACTGCTTGCATTAGAGTAGTGTAGCATGTTACTGCTTTCAGTTAATCCTATACTGCTGCATAGCCTGTCCTTGCTACTACTGTTGTTACCCTTAGCTGCAATCCTACATGCTTAGTATAGGATGCTAGTATTTTTCATCTGTGGCCCTACATTCTTGTCCGTCTGTTGTGCTATACTATCGGGCCGTGATCACTCGGGAGGTGATCACGGGTATATTCTATATACGTTATACATGATACATGTGGTGACCAAAGACGGGTCGGCTGGTGGAGCACCCGCGAGTGGATCTTTGTGGCGGAGCGACAGGACAGGTTGAGACCGCCTAGGAGAGAGGTGGGCCTGGCCCTGTTCGGCGTTCGCGGATATTTAACACGCTTAACGAGATCTTGGTATTTGATCTGAGTTGGCTACGAGCCTATACGCACTAACCATCTACGTGGGAGTAGTTATGGGTATCCCGACGTCGTGGTACCAGCCGAAGCACTTCAAACGTCAGCAACGGAGCGGCGCGCCCCGAATTGGACTGGAACGCCACTAGGCTAGGTCTGCTTTCGGCCGCCCACGCAACGTGCAGGTGTGCTCAGGGCGATGGGCCCAGACCCCTGCGCGCTTAGGTTTAGACCGGCGTGCTGGCCTCTCTGTTGTGCCTAGGTGGGGCTGCAACGTGTTGATCTTCCACGGCCGGGCATGATCCAGGAAAGTGTGTCCGGCCAAATGGGATCAAGCGTGTTGGGTAAGTTGGTGCACCCCTGCAGGGAAGTTAATCTATTTGAATAGCCGTGATCTTCGGTAATAGGACGACTTGGAGTTGTACCTTGACCTTATGACAACTAGAACCGGATACTTAATAAAACACACCCTTCCAAATTCCACAGACAACCCGGTGATCGCTTTTCCACAGGGCGACGAGGGGAGGATCGCCGGGTAGGATTATGCTATGTGATGTTACTTGGAGATGCTACTTGGAGATGCTACTTGGAGGACTTCAATCTACTCTCTTCTACATGCTGCAAGACGGAGGCTGCCAGAATTCTGGCATTCTGCAGTTCAGTCCACCGATATGGCCTCCTTACACATATACCCATGCATATGTAGTGTAGCTCCTTGCTTGCGAGTACTTTGGATGAGTACTCACGGTTGCTTTTCTCCCTCTTTTCCCCTTTCCCTTCTACCTGGTTGTCGCAACCAGATGCTGGAGCCCTGGAGCCAGACGCCACCGTCGACGATGATTCCTACTACACTGGAGGTGCCTACTACTATGTGCAGGCTGCTGACGACGACCAGGAGTAGTTAGGAGGATCCCAGGCAGGAGGCCTGCGCCTCTTTCGATCTATATCCCAGTTTGTGCTAGCCTTCTTAAGGCAAACTTGTTTAACTTATCTCTGTACTCAGATATTGTTGCTTCCGCTGCCTCGTCTATGATCGAGCACTTGTATTCGAGCCCTCGAGGCCCCTGGCTTGTATTATGATGCTTGTATGACTTCTTTATGTTTTACAGTTGTGTTGTGATATCTTCCCGTGAGTCCCTGATCTTGATCGTACACATTTGCGTGCATGATTAGTGTAAGATTGAATCGGGGGCGTCACAAGTTGGTATCAGAGCCGACTGCATGTAGGAATCCCCCTTTCCAACTCCTTGGTCGAAGTTGAGTCTAGTCGATGAAAATTGTTTTACTAACTTGGCTGTGCGGCCCGTGGGCCCACGTCGGCAATTGGGTGGTATTAGGATCTTTTACTCCTCGTCTATACTCTGGGACTCTGATCTCTCTTCTATTCGGGTTTAATGAATTTTACTAAATCTAACATTAGGATCTCGTGATCACTTTCACCCGAAGAGCCCCTTATTACCGATGATCGTCGGCTGCACCAGAAGATTTTGAAGATACTCTCTGATGTTCTCTCGAGACTCTGTGTCCGTCGCATTTGCAATTCCCCACCACCGAAATATCCTTATGGATAAGTACCTACAATTGCCGTTCATACCTTCATCCTCAGTTGCTCTTGTTATTACAAGATGCCCTAAATTGCTCCCCGTTGTTCCGAAAATCCTTTAAGCTTACTGCCTTGCAGTTCTTTACCACATGAATATCCCTATTGAAAATTCCTCGCACTTATTGAGTATCTGTTCATCCCCCGTTGTTCGTATGCTTCATAAGATACTCTAAAATACTATCCGACCTTCTAAGCATCCTCTTCAAACTACTGCTCTGCAAATACTTGTATGCTTACATTATGGATGCTCCCATGTCGCTAGCAATATTCACTAGTATCTTTTGACACTGTCATTTTGATCCTATTGATTCAACATGTGTGTAACGCACACAATCATCTATCAACCCTTCTAAATTATCTTTCCGGCTCAGACGTCAATTTTGAAAATGAGCTGGATCTCGACCAATCAAATTGCCATCGATTGTACCCCTAAGGCTATTCAACTTATCCATCCTTAATCAGAGCATTGCTTCTGATCCCTTGTCTTGGAATTCATAATTCCTTTGCATTTGAGCTGTGAGTTAGTCAGTTGTTTCTATAATCCGATGCACTTGCATTCCTGCTTCCTTTGATAGGGTACCGATACTCACATCAGCTCCGTTGTAGACCACAAGACCTCTTGTTGGATTATTATCCGGCAGTGTTCCCCGTATTCAATAACTCTGTGAGTCCTTTCTCGGATACATAATGCCTTTGGTAAAGTGTATCCTCTGCTTTGTCAAACATGCTATGCTTTCGAGCTTGTGTTATTTACCCCTGAAGTTGTGGTATATGTCCTAAGAAGCCCCGATGGGTTGGACCTATGCCTTCCTTAATCTGTGTGAACTCGAAAGTTTTTACGGGTCATACTCCTCTGATAATTCACCAGGTAGGTTTTGACACTAAAATCATTTTTATCTAGAGAAGTGAATGAAAGGTTATGCATTGAAGAAGTGGGAGTCGACCTTGAACTTTGTGTTCATGCCCATGGACATGATGTAGATCATATCATTAAAGCTTCTCTTAAATGAATTATTCCTTTGGTATAAGTTCATCTTATATCTAGGATCTGGCCTTCTGCAATCGTGGTTCCGATCATGATTGTTCTTCTTTGATCTCATTTCTCGGACAAGTTAAAACAATTGTCTTCTATGGATCAATACACCAGTCCAACCTTTACTTTGATCTTGTGTCGAGTATTACCCCCCTGGTATCTCGAGATTATCATGGAACTGCATAACTTTTTATGAGTTCTTCATCAAGTGCTACCTTCCCACTGATTTCAATTTTTCGCGGGCTCTGAGTTATTGAACACTCAAAGACCCCGATAACTGAACCGAGTCTGCATTACGGTTCAACAACTCTTACTAATATTCTTTACTTACGAGTTTGTACCCGATCATGTCATTCCTAGCCTGATCGGCCATATCATTACCATGCTAAATTTTAACTGTGCTACCTGGTCCTTAATCCCGGAGCACAACTTTTGACAATGAGCTAAGCTTACGTCGATCTTCCTCGTCATATCAGTTCGCCTTGAACAACAATCTTGATTTCAAGTTTGTGTCGTACCTATGGTTCCAATAACCTCTTGCTTCATCATTCTTTTGACTTGGTGTGATCGCGGATCGATTACATCTTCATGGAATCTCTCGACAAATGTGTCATGATCACCGTCTACATTCGGATGCTCTTCTAGGAATTCGATTGAATTCATGATGGGTAATACCATCCTTGCCCCTTGATGATTCCTGTTCTCATCGACCACTTTATTGCCTTCCGTTCAACACAACTTGTTCGTATTTTGTGTAAACCTTGAGATCCCTGCTACCCAGCAGTTAATCTTCCTTAGCTCGGAAGTATTACCATCTCTTTTTGTCAAGAATGTGGTGAGAATTTCACCACCTCTTAAGAATTCTTGATAACATAATACTTCTTTCCATCTTCGTACATTCCTTGGTCCCCGTATTGTTTTCAACCGGGATACCGACAATTGAGCTATGACGTGTGAATTCAAAACTTCTAGCAACCCTATTGCTTTGAAGTGAATGGGCGATAGTTCATTCTAAGTCTTTCGATAATTAAATCACCATTCTAACATTGGCCGTGCAACCCAACCCATATTTCGGGTGCACCGTTCAACCAATGTTTAATTATGTATGTTTTCCTCGAGCATATCCCATTATATCATTTGACCTAACAAATGTCATCTTCTTGTTCACATTATCGTGGAAATCCATCCGTTTGGAATTCTCAATGAATTGTCGCTGAGCCCATCAGCCACCTTCTCATCCCCTCCTTGGTTTAATGATGAACTATTGCTTCAGAAACCCGCTCCCATAGTTCATTCCTCGAGAATCTTGCAATGTCATTTCGTCGGTATGTGTTGCACCTTTTCCTCTCGGACCCCCTGAGTTTGAGGTATCATGACACCAATTGGATATGAATCTCGGTCAGATATGATGGTTGGGACAACTTTCCGAGAGTTATGATGTTGATCCTTTGGTGACCCGGTAACCTGATGTCATGCCTAGCACCACCCCCCCTGGCTGGAGGACCTATCATTATGGTTTATTTGCAAGGATAACCATTCTTCTTGGAGGAAATTGTAAGACCTATGTTATAAACTGTTCCTGATGGATCCACTGAGTATCTAAAAACCGGCTTTGCTTGAAGACCATGTCAATGCTATCTCGAAGCATGTCTGTGATACTCTAATTTTCAACAAGAACATTTGAAGCCCAATGCTAAATGTTTCTTGCTCAATTATCCAAACACCGCTGTATGGGTAATGTCATGAAATTTCTCTCCCCTACCTAAGGAGTTTCCTACATAATATCCTGTCATGGATATCTTGCTCTGCTTGTCCTTGGGAAGGATATACCACTGATATACATGTTTAAGCGCATTTTCCTTCCCGTTGTTTTGTTCAAACTTTCTTGTAAACTACTTAACCGAGCAGTGGTAATCCCCTGCTTAGGTAAACACCTCGGTGTACCTTCGTGTCTGGTGTAACCCTATTTCTACTGTTGATGACTTCCGGTAACCGTCGATGGACGAGAACTTTGCCTATTGGTCCGCCTCGTTTCAACGAGCAGGAAAATGGTTCTCCTTGTCCCTCGCCTTGGTACCGATGTAGTTGCCGACATAACTGATAGGCTATCCTCTGACATACCTTGCTTGCATGATCACGCAAGACATCTCCGCCCTTCCTACTTTTAACCCACATGGTGGGCCCATAACCCACAGTTCCACAGGATCGAAACCTGACTCTCCTGTACACCCCTGTTTCTAAAGCTATTCCTCACGCTTGGCTTCGTATAAAATATCACGAGCCACATTCCTAGTGATCTATTCTGGTATCAGACACAATACTTATTCCCATTGCTTTAAACCCTTTCGCGCCTTGTAACAGGCATCAAACGATTGCCTGCCCGCTCGAAACTTCCCATGATACCTCCTTACTTTGCTCTCGTTACTTTCTTAAGTTTCAATTCGAGAGTTACTTCCCACCACCTTCCCCGATGTTATTGACCAGATAGTTAACCTGGTTCATTCCCCCGGAATACCGACCCTTTATTCTTTCGGAAGTACGATGGAATTCCCAAAGAAAGGATGCCGACTTCATCATGATGACCTAAAGCAGAGATATGAATACATCAACGAAAAGGATCAACCTCTTCGAAAGGGCAGCCAAGACCGAGAAGACTCGTTAGTTTTTTCGCTACCAACACCTTGCCCCCCTTACTCCACCGCTTAAATCTCGGGACGAGATTTCTTGTAGTGGAGGAGAATTGTGACGCCCGGGTAATCAATCTACAGTAACCCTCTGGTAATGATGCCACGTCACCTCGATTATTGTTGATAATCTCGCGTTAGTTCAGAACCGATCCAAATTCAAATCTGAATTAAAGTTAAAACAATTAAAATTTTCAAAAGTCAAAACCAAATTGTTCCTAACGTGTCAAATAACCCGTAATAAATGTTGGTGAAGAAATCATCTTCTAATAAAATACTTAAATGCACTAAATAAACTAAAAGAGCGATAAAACAATTATCTGAAATGCTTTTAAAATAATAAGCACATGCAAAACACTTTATTTAAAGTGCCAGAATATTTGGGGCTGTGACCTATTTAATAACACCAAATTAGTTGTCGCTTTTAAATTTTATAAAACTAAAGTAAAAGAAAACAAAAAAAATAAATAGAATAAAAAAAGAAGAAGAAAGGAAAACAGAACAAGAAAGAAAGAAAGAACCCCCCCCCCACTGGGCCACAACCCAGCTGGCCTGTGGGCCAACCAGGCCGGCCCAGCAGGCGCCTATAGCCCCCTGGGGCGACCGAACCCTAGCGACCCCCTCCCCACTTTGCCCCGATCCCCACCCCGTTCCCTCATCCTCCTACCCCGCCGCCACCACACAACACACACACACGGGAGAGGAGCTCCATCCTGTCCGATGCTGCGCCGGCGACTCTGATCGCCTCACTGCCCTTCCCCGTCGCCCGGTCATCTCTCCTCCCTCCGTCCTCCCTAGCAGCTCGCCGCGCCCCTCTTCCTCCTCGTTGGTCGAGCGCAGCCACCACCTCGCCGTGGCCATGGCCAGCGGCCTTCCCGAGCTGCTCGTGCAGCCCAACGGCTTCCTCGATGTCATCCACGACCTTCTCATGCCCGAGACCGACTGGAGCGGCCCCAAGTCAGCGACATCGACCGGATCCCCGTCGCGTCCACCGGAGCTCCTCCTCGACCCCTGCCGTCACCGACACCGTAGACGCACGCCACCACGCCGCTGCACCTCGTCACCACGTCGCCGTCGTCTCCGACTTAGGTAATCCCCTGCTTAGGTAAACACCTCGGTGTACCTTCCTGTCTGGTGTAACCCTATTTCTACTGTTGATGACTTCCGGTAACCGCCGATGGACGTGAACTTTGCCTATTGGTCCGCCTCGTTTCAACGAGCAGGAAAATGGTTCTCCTTGTCCCTCGCCTTGGTACCGATGTAGTTGCCGACATAACTGATAGGTTATCCTCTGACATACCTTGCTTGCATGATCACGCAAGACATCTCCGCCCTTCCTACTTTTAACCCACATGGTGGGCCCATAACCCACAGTTCCACAGGATCGAAACCTGACTCTCCTGTACACCCCTGTTTCTAAAGCTATTCCTCACGCTTGGCTTCGTATAAAATATCACGAGCCACCTTCCTAGTGATCTATTCTGGTATCAGACACAATACTTATTCCCGTTGCTTTGAACCCTTTCGCGCCTTGTAACAGGCATCAAACGATTGCCTGCCCGCTCGAAACTTCCCATGATACGTCCTTACTTTGCTCTCGTTACTTTCTTAAGTTTCAATTCGAGAGTTACTTCCCACCACCTTCCCCGATGTTATTGACCAGATAGTTAACCTGGTTCGTTCCCCCGGAATACCCACCCTTTATTCTTTCGGAAGTACGATGGAATTCCCGAAGAAAGGATGCCGACTTCATCATGATGACCTAAAGCAGAGATATGAATACATCAACGAAAAGGATCAACCTCTTCGAAAGGGCAGCCAAGACCGAGAAGACTCGTTAGGTTTTTCGCTACCAACACCTTTCCCCCCTTACTCCACCGCTTAAATCTCGGGACGAGATTTCTTGTAGTGGAGGAGAATTGTGACGCCCGGGTAATCAATCTACAGTAACCCTCTGGTAATGATGCCATGTTACCTCGATTATTGTTGATAATCTCGCGTTAGTTCAGAACCGATCCAAATTCAAATCTGAATTAAAGTTAAAACAATTAAAATTTTCAAAAGTCAAAACTAAATTGTTCCGAACGTGTCAAATAGCCCGTAATAAATGTTGGTGAAGAAATCATCTTATAATAAAATACTTAACTGCACTAAATAAACTAAAAGAGCGATAAAACAATTATCTGAAATGCTTTTAAAATAATAAGCACATGCAAAACACTTTATTTAAAATGCCAGAATATTTGGGGCTGTGACCTATTTAATAACACCAAATTAGTTGTCGCTTTTAAATTTTATTGCCTATTGCCCCCTAGGGCGACCGAACCCTAGCGACCCCCCCCCCACTTTGCCCCGATCCCCACCCCGTTCCCTCATCCTCCTACCCCGCCGCCACCACACAACACACACACACGGGAGAGGAGCTCCCTCCTGTCCGATGCCGCGCCGGCGACTCTGATAGCCTCACTGCCCTTCCCCGTCACCCGGTCATCTCTCCTCCCTCCGTCCTCCCTAGCAGCTCGCCGCGCCCCTCTTCCTCCTCGTTGGTCGAGCGTAGCCACCACCTCGCCGAGGCCATGGCCAGCGGCCTTCCCGAGCTGCTCGTGCAGCCCAACGGCTTCCTCGATGTCATCCACGACCTTCTCATGCCCGAGACCGACTGGAGCGGCCCCAAGTCAGCGACATCGACCGGATCCCCATCGCGTCCACCGGAGCTCCTCCTCGACCCCTGCCATCACTGACACCATAGACGCACGCCGCCACGCTGCTGCACCTCGTCACCACCTCGCCGTCATCTCCGACTTCCTCCTCGACCCCGGCTGCCCCGTGCCCTGCAACCCCTCGTGAGGCCCCCTCCTTCTCCTCTACCCCGCTCTCGCCGCATGCCCCGTGCCGCGTCCAGCGTCATCCTTGTCCCGCGCGCCTCGCTCTGCTCCAGCCTGTGGTCGACTTCGTCGGCCAGCGCTCGTGCGCGCGCGTCCCCGTTAGGCCTTGCCCCGCCTTTGCTCCGCCTGCCGCTGCGGCCTCACCGCGCTGCCCACCGGTCTCCGCTGCCTCCCCTGGTCGGCGACCGTGCTATTGGCCTTGCTTGGGGCGCGCCTGACCAGGATCGGGCGCCCACGCCCATGCGCCCGCGCCCGTAACCGCGCCCGAACCGCTAAGGCCTCTGGGCCTATGACGAAAGGGCCCCACCCCAAAACGTTTGTTAAAAAAATGAAATTAATTGAATAATTAGTTAATTAATAACTTAATTAAGTTAAGTAATCTAGTTTAATTAAACTTAATTAACCTAATCATTTATCTAACTAATTAAACCTGATTAGTGGTCTCAGCCTATGACATGCAGGACCCACACGTCAATTTGACCAAGTCAACTGACTGTTGACTGCTGACATCACCCTGATGTCATGCTGATGTCATTATGGCTTTTCCTAATTAAATTATTCTGTTAATTCTAAAAATGAATTAAAACTTTAAAAATTAATATTAAATAATCTGTAACTCGGATGAAAATACTTTCTACATGAAAGTTGCTCAAAACGACGAGACGAACCTGGATACGTAGCCCGTTCGTCCACCACACACCCCTAACATATCAAACCCGCAACTTTCCCCCTCCGGTTCATCTGTCAGAAAACACGAAACACCGGGAATACTTTCCCGGATGTTTTCCCCCCTTCACCGGTATCACCTACTACCGCGTTAGGGCACACCGAACACCGCGTATTGCCTTGTTATATTTTGTGATGCTTTGTTTGCTCTGTATTCATTGTTTCTTCCCCCTCTTCTCTCCGGTAGACTACGAGACCGACGCTACTGCTGCCCAGTTCGAATACAGAGTTGACGACCTCTCTCTCTTGCCAGAGCAACTAGGCAAGCCCCCCCCCCCCTTGATCACCATATATCGCCTATTCTACTCTATACTGCTTGCATTAGAGTAGTGTAGCATGTTACTGCTTTCAGTTAATCCTATACTGCTGCATAGCCTGTCCTTGCTACTACTGTTGTTACCCTTACCTGCAATCCTACATGCTTAGTATAGGATGCTAGTATTTTTCATCTGTGGCCCTACATTCTTGTCCGTCTGCTGTGCTATACTATCGGGCCATGATCACTCGGAAGGTGATCATGGGTATATTCTATATACGTTATACATGATACATGTGGTGACCAAAGACGGGTCGGCTGGTGGAGCACCCGCGAGTGGATCTTTGTGGCGGAGCGACAGGGCAGGTTGAGACCGCCTAGAAGAGAGGTGGGCCTGGCCCTGTTCGGCGTTCGCGGATATTTAACACGCTTAACGAGATCTTGGTATTTGATCTGAGTTGGCTACGAGCCTATACGCACTAACCATCTACGTGGGAGTACTAATGGGTATCCCGGCGTTGTGGTATCAGCCGAAGCACTTCAGACGTCAGCGACGGAGCGGCGCGCGCCGAATTGGACTGGAACGCCACTAGGCTAGGTCTGCTTTCGGCCGCCCACGCAACGTGCAGGTGTGCTCAGGGCGATGGGCCCAGACCCCTGCGCGCTTAGGTTTAGACCGGCGTGCTGGCCTCTCTGTTGTGCCTAGGTGGGGCTGCGACGTGTTGATCTTCCGCGGCCAGGCATGACCCAGGAAAGTGTGTCCGGCCAAATGGGATCAAGCGTGTTGGGTAAGTTGGTGCACCCCTGCAGGGAAGTTAATCTATTCGAATAGCCGTGATCTTCGGTAACAGGACGACTTGGAGTTGTACCTTGACCTTATGACAACTAGAACCGGATACTTAATAAAACACACCCTTCCAAGTTCCACAGACAACCCGGTGATCGCTTTTCCACAGGGCGACGAGGGGAGGATCGCCGGGTAGGATTATGCTATGTGATGTTACTTGGAGATGCTACTTGGAGATGCTACTTGGAGGACTTCAATCTACTCTCTTCTACATGCTGCAAGACGGAGGCTGCCAGAAGCGTAGTCTTCGATAGGACTAGCTATCCCCCTCTTATTCTGGCATTCTGCAGTTCAGTCCACCGATATGGCCTCCTTACACATATACCCATGCATATGTAGTGTAGCTCCTTGCTTGCGAGTAATTTGGATGAGTACTCACAGTTGCTTTTCTCCCTCTTTTCCCCTTTCCCTTCTACCTGGTTGTCGCAACCAGATGCTGGAGCCCTGGAGCCAGACGCCACCGTCGACGATGATTCCTACTACACTGGAGGTGCCTACTACTACGTGCAGGCCACTGACGACGACCAGGAGTAGTTAGGAGGATCCCAGGCAGGAGGCCTGCGCCTCTTTCGATCTATATCCCAGTTTGTGCTAGCCTTCTTAAGGCAAACTTGTTTAACTTATGTCTGTACTCAGATATTGTTGCTTCCGCTGACTCGTCTATGATCGAGCACTTGTATTCGAGCCCTCGAGGCCCCTGGCTTGTATTATGATGCTTGTATGACTTATTTATGTTTTAGAGTTGTGTTGTGATATCTTCTTGTGAGTCCCTGATCTTGATCGTACACATTTGCGTGCATGATTAGTGTACGATTGAATCGGGGGCGTCACATTAATACTGAAGATATGAGTACTACAAGAGTAGATCTACCTCGAGATCGTAGAGGCTAAACCCTAAGAGCTAGCCTATGATGGTATGATTGTAATTGTGATCTTCCTTCTAAGGACCAACCTCTCCGGTTTATATAGACACCGGAGAGGGCTAGGGTTTACATGGAGTCGGTTACAAGGCAGGAAACACAACATCCGGATCACCAAGCTTGTCTTCCACGCAAAGGAGAGTCCCATCCGGACACGGAACGGAGCCTTGAGTCTTGTATCTTCACGCTTCAATAGTCCGGACGATGTATATAGTCCGGCTGTCCAGATACCCCCTAATCCAGGACTCCCTCAGTAGCCCCTGAACCAGGCTTCAATGACGATGAGTCCGGCATGTAGTCTTGTCTTCGGCATTGCAAGGCGGGTTCCTTCTCCGAATACTCCAAAGTAATTATCGAACACGTAGATCGTGTCCGGATCCACAAAATGATCTTCCAATACCGTCGTAGAGAGAATTGTATTTCACAAATGCAATATGCTAACAAATTTTTTAGACAACGTGACATGTCATCACGGTAGGGTCATTATTCGAACCGTTTTCCTAAAACCAGCCACAGCGCATATTGCAAGGCGGTTTCTTTGACACGTCTTGTCAAAGCAGAGATCGTGTCCCCTTATCACGGGATTCTCATCAATACAGGTATGGGTAATCCCACCACGCCATCAGTCGTGGCGCTTGGGAAGTAACGGGCAAGTGGGGAGGTGCACCGCTTTCATCGCCTCTATAAAGGGATAAGAGTTCCCCATTTTTACCCACGCGTTCTTCCTCCTTTGCCCACTTTTGCCCCCTCGAGCTCCAGCGCCCTAGCCCAAGACTTCTCCGCACAGCTAAACATGTCCGGAGCAGGAGGCAAGTGGGTGGCTTCCGCCATGAAGGAGGAGCACATCACAAATCTTCGGGCGGCCGGATACTTGGCCGCAGACATAGCGTACCGGCTACCGGACAACGGGAAGGTCATTCCAACCCCAGGACCTGATACGTCTCCAACGTATCTATAATTTTTGATTGCTCCATGCTACTTTATCTATTGTTTTAGGCAATATTAGGCTTTATTATCCACTTTTATATTATTTTTGGGACTAACCTATTAACCGGAGGCCCAGCCCAAATTTGCTGTTTTATGTGTATTTCAGTGTTTCGAGGAAAAGGAATATCAGACGGAGTCAAAACGGAACGAAATCAACTGGAGAAGTTAATTTTGGAAGGAAACCGACTAAATGGGCTTGGAGGGTACGTCAGGGGAGTCCCTGGCTGCCCACGAGGGTGGGGGGCGCGCCCCCCTACCTCGTGAGCATCCCGGAGGTCCACCGACGTACCCCCTACACCCATATATACCTACGTACCCTAAAACTTCCAGAATAGAAGATAGATCGGGAGTTCCACCGCCGCAAGCCTCTGTAGCCACCAAAAACCAATCGGGACCCTGTTCTGGCACCCTGCCGGAGGGGGATCCCATCACCGATGGCCATCTTCATCATCCTGACGCTATCCATGACGAGGAGGGAGTAGTTCACCCTCGGGGCTGAGGGTATGTACCAGTAGCTATGTGTTTGATCTTTCTCTCTCTTGCTCTCTCTCGTGTACCTCTATGGCATGATCTTGATGTATCCCGAGCTTTGCTATTGTAGTTGGATCTTATGATGTTTCTCCCCCTCTACTCTCTTGTGATGAATTGAGTTTCCCCTTTGAAGTTATCTTATCGGATTGAGTCTTTATGAGAACACTTGATGTATGTCTTGCCGTGATTATCTGTGGTGACAATGGGATATCATGTGCCACTTGATGTATGTTTTGGTGATCAACTTGCGGGTTTCGTGACATTGGGAACCTATGCATAGGGGTTGGCACACGTTCTTGACTCTCCGGTAGAAACTTTGGGGCACTCTTTGAAGTACTTTTATGTTGGTTGGATGAATCTGAGATTGTGTGATGCATATCGTATAATCATGCCCACGGATACTTGAGGTGACAATGGAGTATCTAGGTGACATTAGGGTTTTGGTTGATTTGTGTCTTAAGGTGTTATTCTAGTACGAACTATTTTATAGATCGATCCCTTTGAGGTGGTTTCATACCCTACCATAGTCTCTACATTTGTTCTCTGCTATTAGTGGCTTTGGAGTGACTCTTTGTTGCATGTTGAGGGCTTGTTATATGATCTATCTATGTTATTATTGTTGAGAGAACTTGCACTAGTGAAAGTATGAACCCTAGGCCTTGTTTCCTATCATTGCAATACCGTTTACGCTCACTTTTATCTTTAGTCACCTTGCTGTTTTTATTATTTCAGATTACAAAAACCTTTATCTACCATCCATATTGCACTTGTATCACCATCTCTTCGCTGAACTAGTGCACCTATACAATTTACCATTGTATTGGGTGTGTTGGGGACACAAGAGACATTTTTTTATTTGGTTGCAGGGTTGTTTGAGAGAGACCATGTTCATCCTACGCCTCCTACGGATTGATAAACCTTAGGTCATCCACTTTAGGGAAATTTTCTACTGTCCTACAAATCTGTGCACTTGCAGGCCCAACAACGTCTACAAGAAGAAGGTTGTGTAGTAGACATCAAGCAGTTTCTGGCGCCGTTGCCGGGGAGGTGAGTGCTTGAAGGTATATCTTTAGATCTTGCAATCGAATCTTTTTGTTTCTTGTTTTAGCACTAGTTAGTCTATAAAAGAAAACTACAAAAAAATGAAGTTGAGTTTGTCTCATACGTTACATATTTTTAATATCTTTCGTGAGAATGATGGAAAGGAAAATTGCGCTCAAGTGCTAGAAGAAGAAATCTCTAAATTGTTTGACACTAAATATTTGAATGATGAGCATGATTGCAATGTTGTTAGTACGAATTCTTTGAATATCCATGATGCTAATGATAATTGCACTAGTTATGATGAAAATATCTCTTATGAGCATGTCAAATTTTGTGGAGTGCATGTTCGCATGACCACACCAAATAGAGAAGATATTTATTGCAAGAGTCATAAGTACTTAGAAACCAAATTGTTGCAAGAAAAGCTAGATGAATGTGCTGAAAGATTCAATATTTTTCACGCTCCTTGTGAACTTTGCAATGAACATGGTCATTTAAAGCTCCAATGCTATTTGTTTCACGATCACGTCGTGTCCAAATATTGTGATAATTTGATTACCCTTGAGCATCATAAAGAGCTTAGCCTTCTTTTGGGTTATGAAGAAATGAAACTTATAACTGAGGGTATTCCAAAATTTAATCTTGATAAAGTTCTTCATTTTGAGCTAGAGAAAATTTATATGTATTGTGCGGTGAATTGTATTGAAAATACTTATATTGCCAATTACATAAGGAAAAGAAAGCAAATGGAAGATGATGAGAATACTAATGAAAGGGAAGAGGCTTCCCAATCTCCTCCTATTATTTCTTATGATGAATCAGGTAACGAGGAGGAGCTTTCTATTCAACCAACCTCATTAATAAGGAGCTCAAAGAGGAAGGTTGAACCTACACATAATGTGAAGTAGAAAAAGAAAAGAAGGAGCAACAAAGGTAAAAAGGTATCCCTCCCAAATGATGTTGCTCCTACTACTACTTGTGATGATGATAATTGCTATACTATTGGTGCTATCCATATTTTTAATGATGAGAGTGATTATGCTCATGATATGAAAGGGCCCAAGCTTGGGGAAGCTATGTTTGATTGTGATGAAATATTTGAGAATATATTTGCTGGAATTAATGTTTGTCCCAAGCTTGGGGATGTATGTTTAATGAAAATGATATTTTTAGCATCCCAAGTTTTGATATGCAAAGTTGTTATGATGATAGCATGCCTCCTACCTATGATGATTATATTGATGAAATTGGGTTCGGAAGAGAGTCAACTTTAGGAAGTAGTGATCCCACTATTTTGGAGGATGTTGAATTTTATTGTGATGAATACGAAAGTGGATTTGGAAGAGTGTCAACTTTATTTAGAGATTCCACTATCTTGGGAGAGGTTTCAATTGATTATGATGACAACGAAGTTGCTACTTATGATGATTATTGTGATGAAACTTATGCTATAAAAAGTAGTGATGATTATATTTACAAATCTTGTCATGATTATGATTACCCTTTTTCTGAACATTACTATTTTAATGTGGAAACAATTTTTAGTGTTCAAGTCTCTTATGATACTCCCACTATTCCGAATGAGAAGAATTTTGCTTATGTGGAGAGTAGTAAATTTTCTATGCTTGTAGATCATGAAAAGAATGCTTTAGGTGCTGGTTATATTGTTGAATTTATTCATGATGCTACTGAAAATTATTATGAGGGAGGAACATATGCTTGTAGGAATTGCAATAATATCAAGTTTCCTCTCTATGTGCTTAAAATCTTGAAGTTATGCTTGTTTTACCTTCCTATGCAAGTTGATTATTGTTCCCATAAGTTGTTTGCTCACAAGCTTAAAAGTGCTAGTCATAAGCTTCATGATGCTCCCGTTATGTTTCAATTCTTATCTTTTTTGTGAGCATCATTGTCATCATCATGCCTAGCTAAAAGGCATTAAAGAAAAGCGCTTGTTGGGAGACAACCCAATATTTATCGTTACTGTTTTTGTATGTCCACATGATTATTCTAATGTAGTAATCGTTTTTTATAGCTTTTGTTTCAATAAAGTGCAAAGTAAGACCTTTAGGATAGCTTACGGTGATAGTTGTGTTGATCCTGCTGAAAATCAGAAACTTTGGCACCCAGTAAATTAGTTTTGTTAATTCACAGAAACGTGATCTTGATCTGATCCTTTTTGCTCTGGATTGGTACACGAATTTCTTAGGACTTCCTAATTTGGTAGGATTTTTGTAGTTCCATAGGTATACGTTTGATACAGATTACGACAGACTGTTCTGTTTTTGACAGATTCTGTTTTCCATGTGTTGTTTACTTATTTTGATGAATCTATGAGTAGTATCGGAGGGTATGAACCATAGATAAGTTGGAGTACAGTAGATATTACACCAATATGAATTTAGAATGAGTTCATTACAGTACCTAAGTGGTTGTTTTAGTTTCTTATTCTAACGGAGCTTACGAGTTTTCTGTTGAGTTTTGTGTGGTTGAAGTTTTCAAGTTTTGGGTAAAGATTCGATGGACTATGGAATAAGGAGTGGCAAGAGCCTAAGCTTGGGGATGCCCAAGGAACCCCAAGGTAATATTCAAGGACAACCAAGAGCCTAAGCTTGGGGATGCCCCGGAAGGCATCCCCTCTTTCGTCTTCGTTCATCGGTAACTTTACTTGGAGCTATATTTTTATTCACCACTTGATATGTGTTTTGCTTGGAGCGTCATTTTCTTTTGTTAGTATTTGCTTGCTGTTTGAATAAAGTATCAAGATCTGAAATTATTAAATGGGAGAGTCTTCACATAGTTGCATAATTATTCGACTATTCATTGATCTTCACTTATATCTTTCAGAGTAGTTTTTGTTATTGCTCTAGTACTTCACTTATATCTTTTAGAGCACGGTGGTGGATTTGTTTTAAAGAAACTATTTATCTCTCATGCTTCACTTATATTATTTTGAGAGTCGTTAATAGCATGGTAATTTGCTTAATATTAATATACTTGGTATTCAAGATATGTGAAACTTTCTTATGAGTGTGTTGAATACTAAGAAAAGTTTGATGCTTGATAATTGTTTTGAGATATGGAGGTGATAATATCAAAGTCATGCTAGTTGGGTAATTGTGAATTTGAGAAATGCTTGTGTTGAAGTTTGCAAGTCCCGTAGCATGCACTTATGGTTAAAGATGTGTAACAAATTTGAAACATGAAGTGTACCTGGCTTGTGCATCCTTATAAGTGGTGGTCGGGGACGAGCGATGGTCTTTTCCTACCAATCTATCCCCCTAGGAGCATGCGCGTAGTACTTGATATTTGATGACTTCTAAAATTTTGCAATAACTATATGAGTTCTTTTGACTAATGTTGAGTACATGGATTATACGCACTCTCACCTTTCCACCTTTGCTAGCCTCTTCGGTACCGTGCATTGCCCTTTCTCACCTTGAGAGTTGGTGCAAACTTCGCCGGTGCATCCAAACCCCGTGATACGATACGCTCTATCACACATAAACCTCCTTATGTCTTCCTCAAAACAGCCACCATACCTACCTATCATGGCATTTCCATAGCCATTCCGAGATATATTGCCATGCAACTTCCATCATCATCATCATGGCATACATTACTTTTGTCATACACTACTGGAAACAGCTACTTTGCCATCTGCCAGCTCTTTGCCGTCTGCTAGCGGACGACAAAGAAGCTCTTTGCCATCAGCTACCCAAAAGCGGACGACAAAGAACTGGCTGATGGCAAAGTACTTCTTTGCCATCAGCCAGTTCTTTGCCGTCATCTAGCGGACGGCAAAGAACTTTGCCGTCGGCTAGCGGACGGCAAAGAGGGAGGGGCCCCACCGACAAGCTGGTTTAAAAAAACTTAACGACCCCCCCTATTTGCCGTCCGCTAGCGGACGGCAAAGAGCAAGTGGCGGACGGCAAAGTGGGGCGGACGGCAAACGTTTAGGTTACTAACGGCGCCCCACCCCGCCCATCTCTCTCTGTTCGATCTGTCCCCCTCTCCTCCCCGACGACCACCGCCACCCGCCACCGCCCCCTGGCCCCACCGCCCCTCGCCCCGTCGCCCCCACCACCCGCCACCACCCCGGCGTCCCGTCGCCCGCGCCAGAGCCAGGTTCGCCGCGGGTCCCCTGCGTCCGCCTCGCCCCCCCGTCCCGGAGCTAGGCTCGCCGCCGCCCCTGCGCACGCGCCGCCCCCGGAGGCAGGCTCGCCCCTAGGCCTGCGTCTGCCTCGCCCCCCCCCCCCCGCCAGTGCGTCCACCTCGCGCCCCCCGCCCCAGAGCCAGGCTTGCCACCGCCCCGGAGCCAGGCTCGCCGCCGCCCCTGCGCCCGCACCGCCCCCTCCATCCTCCATCGAGAGGAGCCAAGGTGAGCATTTTTTTTTGTTTTTTTCTACTGTTTTTCTTTGCTGTTTAGGTTTAATTAGGTTATTGATAGGTTTAGGTTAGTGGTTGGTTTAGGTTAGTGCTAGATATAGGTTTAGATTATTAGAAGAAGAAGAAAGTTGAAAAAAAGAAGAAGTAGAAGAAGAGGAAAAAGGAAAAAAAGGAAGAAGAATAAGAAGAGAGTTAAAAAATATAAGAATATAGAAGAGGAAAAAGGAGAAGAAGAAAGAAGAAGAAGAAGAAGAAGAAGAAGAAGAAGAAGAAGATGAAAGAAAGAAGAGGAGGAGGAGGAGGAGGAGGAAGAGGACGAGGGAGAAGCAGAAAGAAAAGAAGAAGAAGAAAGAAGAAGAAAGAATAATGAGAAGAAGAAGACCCCGACGCGCCACCCCGACACCCCGACCCCGACCCCCGACCCCCGACACACCCACCCCGACCCCCGACACCCCGACCCCGACCCCCGACACCCCGACACCCCGGCCCGACACCCCGACCCCGACCCCGACCCCCGACACCCCGACCCGGACCCCCGACACCCCGACCCCGACCATGTGAGTGGTGTGAGTGGTGTTGCAGGCTGCTATACAGAGTGAGAGAGATAGAACGGAGAAACTTTTGGCGGAGGCGGCAGAGAGGCAGCGGGAGTTGGAGGAGAAGACGACAAAGATGTTGGAGGAGGAGAGGGCACGGAATGACATGCAGGCAAGGGCCATGTACGAGCTCCTTGTGGTAAGTTTCTTCTGCAGATTACTTGCTAGTCTTAACATTTGAGTCTCATTACTAACTAGTATGACTCTGTTGTGAAAACCAAATGTGCAGTCTGTGTGCGAGAAGTCCGGTCAGACCGCTCCGCCGATGCCAGTGATTGCTCCTGGGAGCACGGTGAGTTTAATTTGAATGGACATTACTTGCTTGTCTTAACATTTGAGTGTCATAATGCTAACGAGACATTGGAAATGATCTTTGGTGCAGCTTAACTCCAGAAACGCATCGCACGATCCTTCTCCAGCTACCGGCGCGAGCCAGCCCACTCCTTCTCCAGCTACCGGCGCGAGCCAGCCCGCTCCTACACCTCCGTGATCACGGTAAGTTTCTCTAGGGTTTTGCTTAACAAATGCATAAAGACCTAGACTTAGCTTTATTTCCTCCAATATGCTTACCATAATGACCTAGAGTTAGCTTCTTTTCCTCCAAAATGACTTAATAAGCTTACTGACCTCATAAACCATCCATTCTACCTAAGTTAGCTCTAAAATGACTCATTTTACCTTAGTTAGCTTACAAGTGATCCAATTTATCCAAGTTAGCTCGAAAATGACCCATTTTACATAGATTAGCTCCTAAATGATCCATTTTACCTACATTAGCTTTAAAATGACCCATTCCACCTAGGTTAGCTCCAAAATGACCCATTTCACCTAGGTTAGCTCCAAAATGACCCATTTCACCTAAGTTAGCTAAAAAACGATCCATTTTACCTTAGTTAGCTCAAAAACGTGGCATTTCACCTAGGTTAGCTCATAAAAGACCAATTTGACCTAGGTTAGCTCATAAATGACCCATTTCACCTAGGTTAGCTCATAAACAACCTATTTCACCTAGGTTAGCTCATAAACGACCCATTTCACCTAGGTTTGCTCATAAACGACTCATTTCACCTAACTTAGCTCATAAACGACCCATTTCACCTAGGTTTGCTCATAAACGACTCATTTCACCTAAATTAGCTCATAAACGACCCATTTCACCTAGGTTAACTCATAAACAACCTAGTTCACCTAGGTTAGCTCATAAACGATCCATTTCACCTAGGTTAGCTCATAAACGACCCATTTCACCTAGGTTTGCTCATAAACGACTCATTTCACCTAACTTAGCTCATAAACGACCCATTTCACCTAGGTTTGCTCATAAATGACTCATTTCACCTAGGTTTGCTCATAAACGACCCATTTCACCTAGGTTTGCTCATAAACGACCCATTTCACCTAGGTTTGCTCATAAACGACCAATTTCACCTAACTTAGCTCCAAAATGATCCATTTCACCTAGGATAGCTCATAAACTACCCATTTCACCTAGGTTAGCTCATATACGATACATTTCACCTAAGTTAGCTAATATATGGCATATACTTCTTCTTCTAGTCTTCTTCTTCTATTCTTTTTCTTCTAGTCTGATTCTTCTTCTAGTCTTCTTTTTCTAACTTTCTTATTTGTCATTTTGCAGGTTTCATTCACTTCACGGAAGCCAGCTTCCTATGATGGATTGCTTGCTTTTTCCTGTTTTTTCCTTTGATGCACTTGTATTCTGCTGGCTTGCTATGAAGAAACTTTGCATATTGTAATATGTATGGATCGATGGAACTATGTGATGGATATATATGTGATGTGAAATTTTTGATGGATATATATGTGATATGATGGAACTATGTGATAGATATTTATGTGATGGATATATATGTGCTGTGAAATTTTTGTTGTGATAATTGTTGGATATAAGAAAAACAGAAAAAAAGAGGCAGTGCAGGCTCTTTGCCGTCCGCGGCAGACGGCAAAGAGCCCTTTGCCGTCGGTGGCGGACGGCAAAGGGGGCATGTGGCGCCCACCTGTGCTTCCTGGGGTGGACCATTTGGCCAATTTGCCGACAGTGGCGAACGGCAAAGCCTGGCTGACGGCAAAGACTTCGCCTTTGCCGTCCGTCGGGCGGACGGCAAAAAAAACGGGCGCTCAGGTATTGCTGATGTCACCTGGCGGACGGCAAAGAGGCGCACTAATTTGCCGTCCGCTGGTGGACGACAAAGGCCGCCGTTAGCCGCCTAACGGAGTGACAATGGCGGACGTGCCACATTTTGCCGTCCCCCCTCTTTGTCGTCCGCCGCTGTAGGCAAAGGGCTCTTTGCCGTCCGCGTTGGAAAGCAGACGGCAAAGGACCTGTTTACCGACCCTATCTTTGCCGTCTGCACTTTGCCGTCAGCCGTCCCTGCCTTTGCCGTCCGCCATGGCAGATGGCAAAGTACTGGATTCCTGTAGTGATATTGCTATTGCATGATCATGTAGTTGACATCGTATTTGTGGCAAAGCCACCATGAATTATTTTTCATACATGTCACTCTTGATTCATTGCACCATCCCGGTACACCGGCGGAGGCATTCATATAGAGTCATATCTTGTTCTAAGTTTCGAGTTGTAATGCTTATGTTGTAATCAATAGAAGTGTGATGATCATCATTATTAGAGCATTGCCCAAACAAAAAAAACAAAAAAAGAGAAAGGCCAAAAAAAGAAAAAAAGAAAAAAAGGCCCAAAAAAAGAAAATAAATAAAAAGGGCAATGCTACTATCTCTTTTTCCACACTTGTGCTTCAAAGTAGCACCTTGTTCTTCATGTAGTGAGTCTCATATATTGTGCTTCAAAGTAGCACCTTGTTCTTCATGTAGTGAGTCTCATAAGTTGTCTTTTTATACTAGTGGGAAATTTTCATTATAGAACTTGGCCTGTATATTCCTACGATGGGCTTCCTCAAATGCACACCCACTAGTTTTCTTTTGTTGAGCATTCATAGCTCTAGTGCATCCATTGCATGGCAATCCCTACTCCTCATGTTGACATCAATTGATGGGCATCTCCATAGCCTGTTGATTAGCCTCGTCAATGTGAGACCTTCTCCTTTTTTGTCTCCTCCACACAATCCCCATCATCATATTCTATTCCACCCATAGTGCTATATCCATGGCTCGCGCTCATGTATTGCGTGAAGGTTGAAAAAGTTTGATATTATTTAAGTATGAAACAATTGCTTGGCTTGTCATCGGGGGTATAGAAGTTGGGAAAATCTTTGTGTGACGAAAATGAAGCATAGCCTAACTATATGATCTTTGTAGGGATGAACTTTCTTTTGCCATGTTATTTTGAGAAGACATGATTGCTTTGATTAGTATGCTTGAAGTATTATTATTTTTGTGTCAATATGAACTTTTGTCTTGAACCTTTCGGATCTGAATATTCATATCACAATTAAGAAGATTTACATTGAAATTATGCCAAAGTATCACTCCGCATCAAAAGTTCTTTTTTATCATTTACCTACTCAAGGACGAGCAGGAATTAAGCTCGGGGATGCTTGATACGTCTCCAACGTATCTATAATTTTTGATTGCTCCATGCTAATTTATCTACTGTTTTAGGCAATATTGAGCTTTATTATCCACTTTTATATTATTTTTGGGACTAACCTATTAACCGGAGGCCCAGCCCAGATTTGTTGTTTTACGCCTATTGCAGTGTTTCGAGGAAAAGGAATATGAGACGGAGTCAAAATGGAACGAAATCAACTAGAGAAGTTAATTTTGGAAGGAAACCAACCAGATGGGCTTGGAGTGCATGTCAGGGGAGTCCCGGGCTGCCCACGAGGGTGGGGGGCGCGCCCCCTACCTCGTGAGCACCCCGGAGGTCCACCGACGTACCCCCTGCACCCATATATACCTACGTACCCTAAAACTTCCAGAATAGAAGATAGATCGGGAGTTCCACCGCCACAAGCCTCTGTAGCCACCAAAAACCAATCGGGAACCTGTTCTGGCACCCTGCCGGAGGGGGATCCCATCACCGGCGGCCATCTTCATCATCCCGGCGCTATCCATGACGATGAGGGAGTAGTTCACCCTTGGGGCTGAGGGTATGTACCAGTAGCTATGTGTTTGATCTCTCTCTCTCTCTCTTTCTCTCTCGTGTTCCTCTATGGCACGATCTTGATGTATCCCGAGCTTTGCTTTTGTAGTTGGATCTTATGATGTTTCTCCCCTTCTACTCTCTTGTGATGAATTGAGTTTCCCCTTTGAAGTTATCTTATCATATTGAGTCTTTATGAGAACACTTGATGTATGTCTTGCCGTGATTATCTGTGGTGGCAATGGGATATCATGTGCCACTTGATGTATGTTTTGGTGATCAACTTGCGGGTTTCGTGACATTGGGAACCTATGCATAGGGGTTGGGACACATTCTTGACTCTCCGGTAGAAACTTTGGGGCACTCTTTGATGTACTTTTATGTTGGTTGGATGAATCTGAGATTGTGTGATGCATATCGTATAATGGAGGTGACATTAGGGTTTTTGTTTATTTGTGTCTTAAGGTGTTATTCTAGTACGAACTCTTTTATAGATCGATCCAAAGAATAACTTTGAGGTGGTTTCGTACCGTACCATAATCTCTATGTTTGTTCTCCGCTATTAGTGGCTTTGGAGTGACTCTTTGTGGAATGTTGAGGGCTTGTTATATGATCTATCTATGTTATTGTTGTTGAGAGAACTTGCACTAGTGAAAGTATGAACCCTAGGCCTTGTTTCCTATCATTGCAATACCGTTTACGCTCACTTTTATCTTTAGTTACCTTGCTGTTTTTATTATTTCAAATTACAAAAACCTTTATCTACCATCCATATTGCACTTGTATCACCATCTCTTCGCCGAACTAGTGCACCTATACAATTTACCATTGTATTGGGTGTGTTGGGGACACAAGAGACTTTTTGTTATTTGGTTGTAGGGTTGTTTGAGAGAGACCATCTTCATCCTACGCCTCCTACGGATTGATAAACCTTAGGTCATCCACTTGAGGGAAATTTGCTACTGTCCTACAAACCTGTGCACTTGCAGGCCCAAAAACGTCTACAAGAAGAAGGTTGTGTACTAGACATCAGGACCCCACGAGAGGGTCGTGTTTCTCGCCCACTTCATCTGTGGACTGGGGTTTCCACTTCACCCCTTTGTTCGCGGGCTCATGTTCTACTACGGGCTAGATTTCCATGATCTAGCCCCGAACTTCGTCCTCAACTTCTCGGTGTTCATCATCGTATGCGAGGCGTTCCTCTACATCAGGCCTCATTTCGGCTTGTGGATGCAAATCTTCTGCGTGAAGCCGAAGATTGTGAGCGGCCAGCAGGCGGAGTGCAGAGGGGCCATGGTGGGCAAGATGCCTAACATCACCTAGCTTGACGGCTCCTTTGCGGAAACCGTTTAGGGGTGGCAGTCGGGGTGGTTCTACATCACCGAGCCGCGCGACGCCAACTGGGCGGCGGCCCCCGAGTTCCGATCTAGCACCCCCATGCAACTCACCTCCTGGGAAAAGAAGGGCCTGTCCTGGAGCGAATCTACAGAGCTGACCGGACTCCAAACCTGCATCAAGAGCATGAAGGACAAGAACATCAAACTTGTCAACATGATCCAGGTCATGCTCGTTCGCCGGATTCTGCCGTGCCAAAGGCAGACATTCAATCTGTCGGAGTTCGTCCCGGCCGAACACCAGATGCTTCAGAGGCTCTACGACATGAAACACAAAGATGCGTGGAAGGCATTGTTCAAGGCCTCCGAAGTACCTCCTCCCACATCCGAGGACCGTGGGATCCATGCCGTGCGGCCTCCTAGCCAGGTGAGTTTTCATGCTACCACCGGATTCGGTTCTTCCCAATATATTCATGGGGGAGCCTTAAGTAATTATGCGTATTTGTTCAGGATTATGTGGAGACAGCGGAGCAGATTGACTGTCCGGCTCCGCTGCCAGAAAGCCCAGCTGATGCTCTCCTGACAGAGATGCTGGTCCCGTCGCCCTACAAGGTGCCGAAGAAGAAGGCCGATAAGAAGGCCCTGGGGATCCGAAAGGGTCTCCGACATAAGGTTGGGCCAGAAGCCTCGTCTGAAGACGACAAGACACACTCCTCCCCCGAAGGGGAGGAAGAAGAAGATGGGACCACCCCACTCGGAGAGGGTGAGGGGCCCGAGAAGGCGGACCAGGTGGCCGGGAAAGGCCCTCCGCGCAAGGTCGTCATACCCACGTCGTACAACGACGACGAGACAGATTCCTCCCGCGGAGGCGGGGGGAAGTAAGAAGAAACTCTACCTTCCCGCACTGGGGAGGAGAAAAAGAGGAAAGCCGCCCCGGAGGGGGAGGCTGGGTCGTCTAAGAAGGGAAAAGTGTCCCTTCCGGACTACTCCGCCACGGCCGCCCATAGCGAGGAGGGATGGCTGCCCAGGGGGAAGCCCCTAGCGCGATCGTATGTATCCGCACTCTGTAATGACTTTATTTCATAGTCTTTTTATAATGCCGAACATATATGCAGTCCGGCCAGGGTTCATCCCGAGGTATCTTCTTCGGATGGATCCCTGAGCGATTCAGAGATGAACTCCCTCCCGACAGCCACTACTCCTCAACCCGCGGATGACACGGAGGTGTTGTCCCAAAGGCTCCCAGAGCGGGGGCAGGTGACTCTGGAGACGCCCCAAGGCAGAATTCCAGATGTCGGACATGCGGGGTTCAGGATCCCCGCGGATCATACCGATGAGAGCCGCAGCAAGCCGGACTCTCATCCGGTACTGTGCCGGAGCCTTCAATTGCTCCGGATGCTGGCAGGTGGCCCCTCGCTAGGGAGGGCGAGCCGTCCGTGGCAATGACTTCCGTTACGCCAGAGGCGTCGGATAATCTACTGGAAGCACTCCGCGACGCTTCCATGGATGACGAGCACCATACTCTTATGGGTGCGGTGATTCAGAAGGTTCTGTCCGCCAAGAGCGGACTGACTGAAGCATGTACCAGCCTCCTGACAGGCTTTGTGGTAAGTAATAAAAATGTATGAAATTACCACCCGATAGGTAGTAGCCCCTGATACTTTGTTTGGTGTTTGGAAGGAAAAGCCAAACGGAGGGTCAACTATAATCCGCAGGAGTCTAATAAATGTTCATGTGAATAAGCAGGTTGTGCTGCTTACTGCTGCTGCCCGCACAACCGAGGTTGCCGAACTAAAGCGGGACCTGGAGCAGGTGCAGGGAGAGTTTGACCTCACGAAGAGGCAGCTCGAAGAGAACAAGGGTAAGTGATTCCCCGCTCTTATGTATTTAAGGATAGACAAAATTGGTTAGTCTAACGCCAAAGCATCGTGACTGTGTAATAGGGGCCACCGCCGAAGTGGCGTCCCTGAAGAAAGCGCTGTCCGAGGCCAAAGACAAAGCGGCCTTGGAATGCAAGGAACGCGAAAGCAAAGTGCTAGAGTGGGCGAGTTACAGCAAGAGCTCCGGGACCTCGGCAAGAAGTTCGAGTCCGTGGAGCATGATCTGAATATGAAAGAGGCCGAGCTTGCGAAGGCCCTTGTGAATATGAAAGACGCCAAGGCCGAAGCTGAGAAGGCACAACAAAAATTCTTTATGCAAAGCAAACATGTGGAGGATGCATTTCTTTTACTTACCCGAATTCGGAGCTCTCCGGGGGCATTCGCAGATCTGCCATGCAGCGTATCAGATGCCTCGGAGTTCTACCGTGCCCAAGAGGGGAGCTCAACGGAGAAGTTGTTCTGGTCCCAGTATGCTGGGGTTGAACACCCAATGCCTCTGATTGACCAACTGAAGCAGTTGGTCGAACTCCACAGGGCGGCCCAAGTGGCTATGAAAGATTTCATAGTCCGGATGTGGCTTGGTGAGCCCCTACCGGCTAGCTACTTCGGCCTGATCAAGCGGATGGTGAATGCCTGTCCGCGGCTCGAAGTCATCAAGCGATCTGTTTGCATTGAGGGTGCCCGCCGGGCCTTTGCCTGCGCGAAGGTGCATTGGGGCAAGCTGGATGCTGAGAAGCTGGTGAAGGACGGTCCGCCAGAGGGCAAGGAGCATCGCCATCCCGAGAAGTACTATGATGGCATTATGAAGGGCGCTCGTCTTGTGGCCGATGAGTGTACCAAGGACAAGATCCTTGACTAAATGTACCTCTGTCGCTGTTGTAATTTAAAGACGAAGTTACTTGTGCTATGTAGCACTGTTTGATTTAAAATATTACCTTCTGTGCGGCTGTTTATAAAATTCTGAAAGTAGGCCAGTCGTCGGCTTCCGCCCCCACGTAACTAGTACTGGGGTGTTCGTGGAAAACCCAGACACTCTTTCTCCAAATGTTTGGTCCCTTAAGGAGGTGTCTGGCGCAGCGAACAAGGCAATCGTACTATGCGGCTTTATAACTTTCACTTGGCCATAGAAGTCTACAATTTTAAATTTCGGCGAAGCCCCTAGAATCCGGAAGGCCGAATTGGGGCGCTATATACGCCTAGATCGGACGAAGCCGATTTATCGCCTAAAGCGGAAAAATCTTTAAGGATTTTAAAACCTCTCGAACAGCGACCAGCTCTCGCCACATCATGCCGGTCAGTTTTCGGCTTTCTCTACTGAGGTGCTCGTCCGGAAGAACCGGGACACAATCGCAGTAGTTCTCCCTGCGCTACCTTAGCTGATAAAACGGATTGTAAGGTACCAAAACAAGGGAGCCGGTTTAACCCAACTGTAGACCAAAGACATGATTCGGAGCTGATGCATATAGTGCTATAAGTTCGGGGTGCCGCACTGTTGAAAGTGTTCAGACTTGTCTCGCCGTATTATGGGGCACCATAAGAAGCCCCTGGCAAACTGAACGTACCAAGGTGTACGGATGCAATCTCAAGTAAACATTTGTGAGAAAAATGCTCAAATAAGACTGATAAGCTGACGCTGTATGTGATCTCCCATTGATGAATAATACGTTTAAGCGTATGTTTAGAATGAATGCATTAAGCGGAGATAAATAGGACTATTTGACATGTCCTATCCGGGGGCAGGTCATGTACAGATAGATAAAATAGGTATAACGATCGTAAATAGATTCCACCTAGGTGTTTTCCTTCTGTGCGCAAAGCCTGTCGCCCCCTTGGTCTTCTCCCCTGTATAGGTCTGTCAATCTGGCTCTTCTGAAGGGGCTGCACTAAAGCAATGTCCTGAAAGGTAAAAGGGAAAGATTATGAAGGTATGTTGCGGTGATACCACACTTGATGGCGTGTAGATCGTCTCTGCAGGCCATGTGATTGTGGAGAAGGAAATCTTCGATCCATACTGCGGGGTCTGTTGTGCCATCGTATGATTCGATGTTTACGGGTTTGAACCCTTCTGGGAATTCATGATCCATCACTTCATTAGTGAAGCAGAGGGGGTGCGCGGCGCCTCTGTGCTGGGCTATGTGGCTACGCAGTTCGAATTGGTCTGGGTTGATGTGTTCGGCCCGGCCGGACTTGTTGATAATGTATCCAGCGTGACGGTCATCATCGCGCGCTGGGGCGCGCCCCCGCCATCCATAGATCGATCTTGGCTGTTCTGCTTTGTTTTCCAGTATATCTTGCAGGTCTTGCCTGTTGCCCCGGGCCATAGTGTATTGGCGTGGGGGTGCGGGCTATATTCGGGCTGATATCCCGTTTTATCCCGGCCACGGGGTGGCCGGTCAGCCGTTTGGTGCTCGAGTCCGTATTCTCGGCTGCCAGGACTTCAGTCCATCTATTTGTGAGCAGGTCTTGATCAGCCTGGAGTTGCTGCTGCTTCTTCTTTAGGCTCCTCGCAGTGGCAATAAGCCGGCGCTTGAAGCGCTCCTGCTCCACGGGATCCTCAGGCATGCCGAACTCGTCGTCACCGAGGCTAATCTCGTCTTCGGAGGGGGCATATAGTTGTCCTCCTCCGGGTATCCGTCAGTCGCCTATTCGTCTGGGCTGACCTGCTCATCCTCCTGTTCGGCCTGCTCGAAGGCGAGCTGGTCAGGGTTGTATTCCTCATTGGCACCGTCCGGATTGCTTTCCTCTCCGGGGCCGGTATTACTGTGGCGGGGCTTGGAGCAGCGCCGATTACGCCCATGCTTTGCTTTTCTCCCTAAGGGGTTATCCTCTATTGCCTCGTCGCCATTGGTTTCCTTTGGAGTGTCCACCATGTATATATCATATGAGGAGGTGGCCATCCACCGCCCTATGAGCGGTGGCTCCTGTAATTCTCCTGCATCATCGTCCATACCGTCGATGTCTTCGGAGTCGAAGTCAAGAACGTCGGTTAGATCATCGACCGTGGCAAAGAAGTGGGTGGTGGGTCGGTAGCGAATTCCTTCGTCGCCTGCTTCCCACTCAAGCCGGACATAGTTCGGCCCAGAGCCTCCTGACAAAGAGAGAGACTTTAATGAGTTCAGCATGTCGCCAAAGGGCGAGTGCTGAAAGATGTCCGCAGTGGTAAACTCCATTACCGGAGCCCAACCTAGCTCGGCCGACTCGAGGGTATGCGGGCCGGAACCAACAACCGGATACGAGTCCGGGGGCCTGGGGTTACAGGATTCCACAGAGGTGAGACCTGTATTCGGCTCCACCGCCGATGAGTGTGCGGCCTGTGGGGAGGGGTCCACCCTTCCATCCTTAGGCAACGCAACCTGCTCCGGATTTAGATCCAGGGCTACTGCAGGGGTGATATCACGAGCATCATCCGACAGCAGGTCTAAGCCATGCCCATCGTAACTGTTCGGTGCTCCTGGCTCAGGCCCAAATCCGTAGAAGATCAAGTGTCTGTGAGTATCCGCCGTATAGTTCAAGTTTTCGAACCTGACCTAATGGCTAGGGGCGTAGCTGTCGATCTGCTCCAAATGGCCAAGCGAATTGGCCCGCAGTGCGAAGCCGCCGAACACACAGATATGTCCGGGGAGAAAAGTCTCCCCCTGGACCGTGTTGTTGATGATTGAAGGCGCCGTCAAGCCCTGCAGCGACGACACAGAGGTACTCTCAATGAAAGCACCAATGTCGGTGTCAAAACCGGCGGATCTCGGGTAGGGGTCCCGATCTGTGTGTCTAGGCTGATGGTAACAGGAAGCGAGGGACACAATGTTTACCCAGGTTCAGGCCCTCTCGATGGAGGTAAAACCCTACTTCCTGCTTGATTAATACTGAAGATATGAGTTGTACAAGAGTAGATCTACCACGAGATCGTAGAGGCTAAACCCTAAGAGCTAGCCTATGATCGTATGATTGTAATTGTGATCGGCCTTCTAAGGACCAACCTCTTCGGTTTATATAGACACAGGAGAGGGCTAGGGTTTACATGGAGTCGGTTACAAGGAAGGAAACACAACATCCGGATTGCCAAGCTTGTCTTCCACGCAAAGAAGAGTCCCATCCGGACACGGAATGGAGCCTTGAGTCTTGTATCTTCACGCTTCAATAGTCCGGACGATGTATATAGTCCGGCTGTCCGGATACCCCCTAATCCAGGACTCCCTCAATGTTCACCATTGATGACTACCCCATTGTCGGTTCTATATCTAGCGTATCTCATAGTAGGGGTCCTAAGCTAGGCATCTGTCACACCCTAGTTAGCCATGCATTAGAGTGTTCCATCATGTTTACTCTTTCATCAGAAACCTGAAATGGGGATGACAGAACCCCCAGTCCCCTCTGAAACCAATTAGGGTTTACTAAAAACTTTTTCAATGAACCTGAAATGCCCTTCTAAAATGCCCATCATTTTTGTCTTGGTTCAGAACCTCTGCCAAAAGTGATGCACATTTTCCTAGGCCATCTTAGGGTTTTTGAATTAAATCGTAAATATTTGAATTTGGGCATTTAAAATTATATAAAATATTTAAATGCTCAAATATCTCCAAACCAAAATGTTTCATGTTGGAAATAATCCAACTATGGACCAGGAGTAGTTTGGTGATTTTAGGAGTTGCCTAAGTATTTTATTTAATTCAACAAAGTTGCAAAAGTATTAAAAAAACAGAAAACAGAAAGAAAATGGAAAAACTTACCTGACGCCTGCTCCCGGCCCACCTGCCGGCCCAGCCCAGCGCCGCTCCAGCGAGCTGCTTGCCGGCCAGGCAGGCAGGCAGGTGCCCGACGGCGACCACAACGCGCGCCACGCACCTGCTCGCCGCCTCGCCGCTCCCCGCGCCCGGTGACGTCGTGGATCAGCCTCCCTCGCTCCCCCGAACCCCCCAGACACCCCCTCCTCTCTCCAGCTCCTCCCCCTCGCGCTCCCCCGCCATGACCGACGCCACCATCGCCGTGCCTTCGTCGTAGCCGTGCTCCTCGCCACCCGTGCGTCCTCTCATCGTGTCCAGGAGCTCCGCCGCTGTCCACTCCATCGAGCAAGCCGAGCCCCGAGCGCTCGCAACGCCCGAGTCCACCGCAACGACCTCGCCCGAACCGCCGTCGCCGGAGATCCCCTTCAACGCCGTCGTCGCTCCGGTCCATCTCCGGCCACACCAAGGGCTTCATCGCACTCACTGTGAGCTTAGCCATCTTTCCCCCCCTCCTTTTCTTGCTCCCGAGCCATGTAGCGACCTCCCGGAGCTCAACCGCACCCACCGCCGTGGAGCTCGTCGCCGACATGCTCCCGGTCACCCTCCGACCACTCCACGGTGTCCATCATACTCACCGTGTCCCGTAGCACCTAGCTAGCTACTCCCCGAGCCTCACCGACCCCTCTAGCGTCAAGTTCGTCTTCGGCCGAACCCTGGTGGCCGCCAAAGTCATCGCCGGCGCCAACTCCGGCCACCCCGACCCCAACGGACTCCACCAAGAGCTGCGGCTCGTCCTCAGCTCCACTCCGGTGGTCTCTGTGACCCATTTGGTGGCCGAAACAGCCAAAACCACTTCCGCCGCTGCGTCGGGCTCGCCGGCGGCTAAACGCCGGTGCAGCCGACCCGGGTTTGACCACGGGTGGGCCCTGGTTGACTCCCCTGAGTCAATGACAGGTGGGGCCCAGCCCTGTTAATTAAACAGGTTTAGTTTTATTTAAACTTTAATTAAATTAATCACCCTGACACGCGGGACCCACTGTCAGATTTGACCTGGACATGTCCCGTTGACCTGCTGACGTCACACTGACGTCAGGCCGACGCAATAATTGATTTTCTAGAATTAATCTAATATAGGAAATTCCAGAATATAGTTTAAACTTTAAAAATTCATAACTTTTATTCTGTAACTCCAAATCAGACAAATTATATATGAAAAATGATCAGAAAAATCCAATCTATCCATCTGTACTATTTTCATGCATGACTAAACAAGTTAACTTGATGTTTAATGCATAACAAGGAAGAACACTTTAAAGGACCATATTTGAGTTTGAAATTTGAATCTTTGATTCAAATTGGTACAAACCCTTCTGGTCTTAGTTGCATTAGCCCAACACACTCATATTGCTATGCTCATGCATGCATCATATTGTTGCACATTGTTTGGTGATGGTTGTGTATCGATGTTCTTGCGGCAGGTTCTGCCTCCGGGGAGTACCGTGATTACCCTAATGAAGAACCGTATCAGTGCATCGAACCATCAGGCAAGCAACCAACCATTTGATCATATCGATACAATCCCATGTTCTCGCTCCTGCTCTCTTTTACTGCATTAAGACAACGCGTTTCAAACTGCTGTGTGCTACGGTAGTTGAACCCACTTCCTCTGCATGACCTGTCATTGCCACAGTAACTAGATGAAACCCACTAGCATGTGTAGGAGTTGATTGAGCCATATGTATGTGTTGTTCCTACCTTGCTATGCCTGCTATGCTTAGAGTCGTGTCAGGTCTGGTTCATCTGGGTGATGGGCTGGAGTGAAATGGTTATGTCAGTAATGAGAGTGGTGTGGTGAACACGATTTGGTAAAGGTATCGATGAGAGGCCATGTAGGAGTACATGGTGGGTTGTTTCATTGAAGCCGACCTTAAGCACTGAGATCTGTATGTGTGATTTAAGAATCAGCTACTACCATGCATTGGGCCCAAAACCAATGGACCCTCTCGGCTTCTTATTCACCCTAGTTCTCCGTCCAGGAGTTGCAAGTAGTTTCTGGTGTTTGTAGCCTACTGGAGGCCGTGGACAGCGCTGACCGTAGGGGTGGGCTGTGATGCGGTAGGTACGTGGCCGGGTGTACCGAATACCCGTTAGGTATTTCGGGAACCCTGTTCACATCGTTCGGGGCCGTATGGGAAACCTCGGCCGGACTCCCTACGGATGGAACCTGGATAGGCGATAAACCTGGACTGGAGGCTTAGGTGATTAGGTAGGTCGTGGCCGACACCCACGTTGGGCTTCCGCTTGAAGGTTGCCGAGTACATGTCGTGTAAACGACGGTAAGTGGTGAGAGCGTGTATGAAGAAGTACACCCCTGCAGGGTTATCATGAACTATTCGAATAGCCGCGTCCGCGGTAAAGGACTACTTGGTTACCTATACAGTTCATAGACAAGTAAATAGAAACTACTAAAAGCCTCAAGATAAGTGTGAGTGCCGAGGTTGGCTCTTCTGTAGGAAGACGGAGGTGGATCCTCGGTAGTGTATTGAATTGGTGAGTAGTGGACTCGTGTACGCAAAACCATTTCAAGTTGGAGTCTCGTAGGTTAGCCTAGCCAAGAGTCAAAGCTGGCTTGCTGCAACAACTCCACCAACCCTTCTTGATAATATGCATGTATGTAGGATCTGATGTAAGTCTTGCTGAGTACCTTTGTACTCATGTTGCTATAATTTACATTTTTACAGAAGACGCTGCAACCCCTTCTGATGGGTTCTACGTAGACGTTGACATCAATGAGTAGGCTAAGGCCCAGGTGGTGATCCTGAGCTTGTGAAGGACCACGTAGTATAGCTAGGCTTTCCAAGCCTCTTTTATTTTTCTAGTTGTCTGTACTCAGACAAGTTACTTCCGCTGCTGGTTTGTATGACTGTATGACTTGAATGCTGGGTCGTGTGACCCGTACCTTTGTGTATGTTATGTATGGCTCCCTGAGCCTTAAATAAAGTACTTGTGTCATAGAGTCATGTTGTGGTGCCTTGTTGTGTTTGCACATATCGAGCATATTGTGTGTATGATTGAAATGCTTGGTATGTGTGGGATCTGACTATCTAGTTGTTTATCCTTAGTAGCCTCTCTTACCGCGAAATGTCTCCTAGTGTTACCACTGAGCCATGGTAGCTTGCTACTGCTCTAGAACATTTAGGCTGGCCGGCATGTGTCCTTCTTCGTTCCGGTGTCTGTCCCTTCGGGGAAATGTCACGCATTGAGTACCGGAGTCCTGCTAGCCCGCTACAGCCCGGTTTACCGGAGTCCTGCTAGCCCAGTGCTACAGCCCGGACCCACTTGCTGATGACCGACACGTTCGAAGCTGGGTCATGGATGCTTGTCCCTGTAAGTCTGTGCCACTTTGGGTTTACGACTAGTCATGTCAGCCCGGGCTCCTTATCATATGGATGCTAGCGACACTATCATATACGTGAGCCAAAAGGCGCAAACGGTCCCGGGCAAAGGTAAGGCAACACCCGTGGGGATACCGTGCGTGAGGCCGCAAAGTGATATGAGGTGTTACCGGCTAGATCGATGTGACATCGAGTCGGGGTCCTGACAGGGTTGGCATCAGAGCCGGACTGCCTGTAGGTTCTCCAAGCCAAACTGGTCGATGTTGAGTCTAGAAATTCTTTAGTTATATGTAGGGGAATTGTTTGTGGGTGGAACGTAAGGCTCTTTTTACTCCTTTATCTTATGACATTCTGATCTGAGTCAGTCTATTCTTCCACCGGGGGTTAAGGAATTAGGATCTATTCTCTCTATCAGGATCACGTGTTACTAATCAGTAGTACCTTATAGGGTTGATGGATACAAGCCTAGTTCAGTTCTACTACCACGTTATGTTGTTAGGATGGATTCAGAACTTTGATATGATGATGTTGAGTGTGTATGAAATCCTTTGTCAAATGTCTCAAAATCCTTCTTGAGCATTTACAACTGTTATGCTGCCAAAATTTTGCTAGAAATTCTAATGCCTTTGCATTATGATTGTGTTTTCAGATGGCCACTCGCGACCTCAATCAAGTGGTCCGCCTGACTCGATGCCTAGATGTACCCGGCCATACTGCCATGTTGGTCAGGGTAATGACTGAGGCCGGATACCGTTGGTATCCTGAGTACACGGTCGAAGAGCAATTCCGAGACTTTAATCAAAGCCAGTATCTCTGCACTATCAGGATATTTCCATCTTATCCTGGATCCACCGAGCCCCTTTCACTGCTCCTATGGACTCGGGGTTACTATTGAGATGGCTGTGCAGGACGCCGCCTACTCTATGATGACCATCATGCGAGTCAGGTCTGGCCTATTTTGGGACTCTGATTTCCGGTATATGCCAGGATCACTTCCGGGAGCACAAGGGTATTTCCAGGCTATCTATGCTGACCCCACTCAGGAGGATTCACAGACTCGCACCACTGCTGAGATTCTCGAGGATAAGGACCGTGAAAATCGGGCCTTGAGGTTAGAGGTCTTCAATACCCGTGCTGACCATTGGGCCACATTGACTCGGTTTGCACCGGCGGTGCAAGCTGGATATTCGGATATGCGCGATCTCTATCCTGTGAGATCTGATCTGCCAGACGTGATGGGTTGGCGTGATGTAGGAGGCATCACCCCACCCCGCGGTCCCCGCAGGCCACCGTCAGTTGGTCCAAGACCTCATCCTAGCCCCTATGGTCCACAAGCTCCGCGAGATCGTCTGTTTCCGGATGATCATGTTGAGCTTCCAGGCTATGGAGGTGACTTCTACGAGGACTACTACGGATCGGTCTGAGTTAGTGGTAGTATCACTAGTTCGTGTTAGCTGTGTCGTCTATCGTCCTGCGTGACTCGTGGGATATGACCTGGTTTGTTTCGCCTTCCGGAGGTGTAGAAAAATAATGTATAGGAGCTTGGAATGCCTACGACGAGATGTAATCCTCTTCTCACCGTAATAGTACCTTGTTTGGTCTTGTACTAAACCCTGTATGGTGTGTATGACGATGGAATAAAGAAGCAGTTTCTGTATCTACCATGTCATACGGATGATCATCTTGCATTCCGAGTTATTCCTTACATTCTGTATCCTATGTTGGAATTTTATCATCCTGACTAAATCATTGTCTTGTTTACCTAGGATGGTCAACACGCGCACTAACCCTGCTCCTCAAGAGCAAGCCGAAGGCAGTGAAGTCAGGAATGCAAATCTGCCTCATCCTCCTTCCCTAGCCGAGGTTATGATGGAAGCCGAAAGAAACAAGCGGGAGACCAACCGTTTGTTGGAGCGTATTGAACAGAACACAGCACACCATCAGAGGACTAACGTGGTGTCACTCAGTGATTTTATCAAGTTACATCCACCCACGTTCCACCACTCCGTGGAGCCTCTCGACGCTGATGACTGGCTTCGCAGTATCTCCCACAAGCTGCGTTCCGCGCTGGTAGCTGAGGCTGACAAGGTCACCTTTGCTGCATATCATCTTGAAGGCCCCGCCAGTCTATGGTGGGAGAATTATGGAGCTATGCGCCCAGCGGGCCATGTCACTACTTGGGCTGAATTCAGCGAGGCTTTCCGTGAACATCACATTCCGGAGGGTCTCATGGACCGTAAACGTGAGGAATTTTGCAGTTTCACTCAGGGCCGACTCTCTGTGGATGCTTACAGCAGGGAGTTCGGTAACCTCGCACGATATGCAACTGAGGAAGTTTCTACTGATGCCAAGAAGCAAGCAAGGTTCCGTAAGGGACTTAGTCCTGAGCTTCGCCGCGACCTCCGTCTGCATGAGTGCACATCTTTTCAGAAACTTGTTAACAAGGCCATCAGTGCTGAGACTGGTCAGACTGATTATGACGCAACACGCAAGCATGGCCGTGACATGGGTTCCTCATCCGGTGCTGGTCCTCAGAAGCGCTGCGTGTGGGTGCCCAACACTGCCCTTCCACCTAGGTTCACACCGAGGCCATCCTTCCAGGCGCCTCGCCCCGTTCAACAGTCTGCACCAGCCAAGCCCTATGGGGGTCCAACCAACAATGCTCCTCCATGTACCAGTTTCGTAACTTGTTTCAAGTGTGGGGAATCTGGCCACTATATGCGTGAGTGTCCCCAGACCAACCCCAACCAATCTGCTAAAGCTGTTGGCCGTGGCAAGCCGACAGGGAAAGTGTTCCACGCCAAGCCGGCCACCGCTACACGTGGCAATGTCAACTGTATCTCTGCCGAAGAAGCTCAAGAGGATCCCAACGTCGTTCTCGGTACGCTCCTTGTTAATTGTCACCCGGCATCTGTTCTTTTCGATACAGGAGCCTCTCATTCATTTATATCCGAGAACTATGCTCGTTTACATAACACCGCATTCTGTGACATGCCATCCACTATGGAAATTTCTATTCCCGGTTCTAGATGGCAGACCTCCAGGGTAAGTTATGGAAATGAAATCCGAGTCGACAGACTTGTTTTCCTTGCATCTTTGATAGCTCTCAAATTTTCAGATATTAATATCATTTTGGGTATGGACTGGATGTCAGCTCATCATGCCAAAATTGATTGCTTCTCTAGGACTGTTCAACTCACTCATCCTTCGGGGAAGATAGTCAATGTCTTGACCCGATTAGCCAAGCCACAATTATATTCTCTTAACGCCAGCCCTTTGCCAGACCTTGAGGACGTTCCGGTAGTCCGTGACTTCCTGGATGTCTTCCCAGAGGAATTGCCAGGTGTTCCACCTGACAGGGATGTTGAGTTCGTAATAGACCTCATTCCAGGAACCGTTCCGATTGCTAGAAGACCCTATAAGATGGCACCACTAGAACTAGCCGAGCTTAAGAAACAACTCGATGAGTCCTTGAAAAAGGGTTTCATCCGACCTAGTTCATCTCCGTGGGCTTGCCCCGTCCTATTCGTCAAGAAGAAGGATGGTACGGACCGGATGGTTGTAGATTATCGACCTGTCAATTTGGTCACAATCAAGAACAAATATCCGCTCCCCAGGATCAACGACCTGTATGATCAGCTCGCTGGATCCTCAGTCTTCTCCAAGATGGATTTGAGGTTGGGCTACCATCAAATCAAAATTAGAAACGGGGACATTCCTAAAACGGCCTTTGTTACTCGTTATGGCCAATACGAGTACGCCGTCATGTCCTTCGGTTTAACCAACGCTCCAGCCACCTTTTCTCGGTTAATGAACTCAATCTTCATGGAGTATTTGGATAAATTCGTCGTAGTTTATCTCGATGATATACTCATCTACTCCAAGAACGAGGAAGAACATGCCGAACATCTAAGGCTAGTGTTGAAGAAACTTCGAGAGCATCGCCTTTATGCCAAATTTTCTAAATGTGAATTCTGGTTGTCGGAAGTGACCTATCTGGGTCATGTAATATCTGGTAAGGGTATTGCTGTTAACCCTGAGCGAGTTCAAGCCGTCCTTAATTGGACTCCACCTGAATCGGTCAAGCAAGTTCGGAGTTTTCTGGGCTTAGCGAGCTATTGTCGTCGCTTTGTCGAGAACTTCTCCAAAGTTGCTAAACCTCTAACCGAACTCCTCAAGAAAGATAAAAAGTTCGAATGGACTCCACAATGTGAGCACAGCTTTCAGGAACTGAAAAGACGCCTGACTTCTGCTCCTGTACTGGTACCGCCAGACTTCTCTAAGGACTTTGTTATCTACTGCGACGCCTCGCGACAAGGATTAGGTTGCATTCTCATGCAAGATCGACATGTAATTGCTTACGCTTCACGGCAATTGCACCCACATGAGGAGAATTATCCTACTCATGATCTAGAGCTTGCAGCCATAGTCTATGCACTTAAGACCTGGCGACATTACCTCCTCGGTAACCGTTGCGAAATATTCACTGATCACCAAAGTCTGAAGTACATTTTCACCCAACCGGATTTGAATCTCAGGCAAAGACGTTGGGTTGAGTTGATCACAGATTTCGACCTAGGAATAACTTACACCCCAGGGAAAGCCAACGTCATGGCTGATGCGCTAAGTCGTAAATCTTATTGTAACAACCTAATGTTACAACAAAGTCAACCGCTTCTCCATGAGGAATTTCGGAAGCTTAACCTTCACATTGTTCCTCAAGGTTTTCTTTCCACCTTGGTGGCGAAACCTACCCTTACGGACCAGATCGTCAAGGCACAGAAGGTAGATCCGGGAATTTCCCGCATCAAGAGAAACATCAAGAAAGGAGTTGCGAATTGTTTCTCCATTAATGATCAAGGGGTCGTATACTTCGGGAATCGACTAGTGGTTCCCAAAGTGCGAAACCTGAGGCGATTGATCCTTAAGGAGGCTCATGAATCTCCTCTCACCATTCATCCTGGTAGTACTAAGATGTATCAGGACCTACGCCAGAGGTTCTGGTGGACTAGGATGAAGAGAGAAATTGCTCAGTATATTGCTAATTGCGACGTCTGTCGTCGTGTAAAAGTAGAGCATCAACGGCCTGCTGGCACCCTTCAACCCTTAGCTATTCCTGAATGGAAATGGGATAAAATTAGTATGGATTTCATTACCGGTTTTCCCAGGACCAAGAGAGGGAATAATGCTATCTTCGTCGTTGTCGATCGTCTTTCCAAAGTAGCCCATTTCCTACCTGTTCGTGAGAGTATAACCGCTAGTCAATTGGCAGACTTATACATCTCCCGAATAGTGTCTCTCCATGGTGTTCCCTTGGAAATTAACTCGGATCGAGGAAGTCTTTCACCTCTCGATTTTGGGAAAGTTTCCAAAATGCTATGGGAACCCGTCTCTCCTTTATCACCGCTTTCCACCCTCAGTCGAGTGGTCAAGTGGAACGCCTCAACCAGATTCTAGAAGACATGCTTCGAGCCTCTGTTATCTCATTCGGAATGGATTGGGAGAAGTGCCTTCCATTTGCCGAATTCGCTTAGAACAACAGCTATCAATCTAGCTTGGGTAAAGCCCCTTTTGAAGTTCTCTATGGACGACGGTGTCGAACACCCCTTAACTGGTCAGAGACCGGGGAAAGACAATTCTTTGGCCCGGATATGATTCAGGAAGAAGAAGAGCAAGTTCGCATCGTTCGTGAAAAGTTGAAAACAGCCCAATCTCGTCAAAAGAGTCAATATGACCGAAAACATAAGGCTATGACTTTCGAGGTTGACGAGAAGGCTTACCTTCGGGTTACCCCTCTGAAGGGAACCCATCGTTTCGGCATCAAAGGCAAATTGGCTCCTCATTACATTGGACCTTTTCGCATTCTCGCTAAACGAGGAGAAGTTGCCTACCAGTTGGAACTACCTCCGCACCTCTCCAGAGTCCACGATGTCTTCCACGTTTCTCAACTCAGGCGTTGCTTCTCGGATCCTATCTGTGGAGTGGACCACGAAACACTTGATCTCCAAGATAATCTTACATATCAAGAGTACCCCATTCGTATCCTCGATCAGGCCGAGCATACCACTCGACGTCATAATATCAAGTTTCTCAAAGTACAATGGTCGCACCATTCTGAGGATGAAGCAACTTGGGAAAGGGAGGATCGTCATTGAATTGAGTATCCCGCCTTCTTTCCGGAGGAACCCAAATCTTGGGACGAGATTCTTTTGAGTGGGGGTGAGTTGTCACACCCTAGTTAGCCATGCATTAGAGTGTTGCATCATGTTTACTCTTTCATCAGAAACCTAAAATGGGGATGACAGAACCCCCAGTCCCCTCTGAAACCAATTAGGGTTTACTAAAAACTTTTTCAATGAACCTGAAATGCCCTTCTAAAATGCCCATCATTTTTGTCTTGGTTCAGAACCTCTGCCAAAAGTGATGCACATTTTCCTAGGCCATCTTAGGGTTTTTGAATTAAATCATAAATATTTGAATTTGGGCATTTAAAATTATATAAAATATTTAAATGCTCAAATATCTCCAAACCAAAATGTTTCATGTTGGAAATAATCCAACTATGGACCAGGAGTAGTTTGGTGATTTTAGGAGTTGCCTAAGTATTTTATTTAATTCAACAAAGTTGCAGAAGTATTAAAAAAACAGAAAACAGAAAGAAAATGGAAAAACTTACCTGACGCCTGCTCCCGGCCCACCTGCCGGCCCAGCCCAGCGCCGCTCCAGCGAGCTGCTTGCCGGCCAGGCAGGCAGGCAGGTGCCCGACGGCGACCACAGCGCGCGCCACGCACCTGCTCGCCGCCTCGCCGCTCCCC